>NC_003070.9:12500000-13201252 GCF_000001735.4 Arabidopsis thaliana | reverse complement strand
TACCGCCTCTTTCGAAGATAAGATGTCTTTGATTTATCGTTTGGTTTCAGGTTACGAAAAACTATGTAAATATAAGTTGAACAAAGTAAAAAACACATATACACATATACTTAATAGTTAAACATGCGTAAGATTTTCTGACTTTAAATCAAAATATGTTGAAATTGCACAATCTAAAAGAAATTAATTATTTATAGCATAAGATTACAGTTTAAAGTAAAAATCAGAAGCATTTTGTATTGTGGTGTTGTACCATATAACACATGATGGACAGTTTTAAAATTCTGATAAACTCGTAACATACTTAAACCTGTATAATCAAATAATATATAATCGTTTTAATATTCATAAACAAAAACTAAATAAAAAAAGACAACTAAAGAGTTAAAACAATATATATATATATATATCTAACATAATATGGATCAAACAAACTTCTTATAAATGTAGTTGTATATTGCATATATATTGAGATTTAGATTACCTTCCAAACCAACAAAGTTAAATAAGAAAAAAAGAAGTTAGAACACCATTATTGTAAAAAAAAAAAATACAAAATTATCTAGTATTGAAAATATGATGAATATAGAATGTGTGGCTTGCTATTTATAAGGAAATATGTGTTTTGTATGTTACAAAATAATGTTATAACTTATAATGGTTTAAATGGTGAAGAATGGTAGAGTAATTAATATTATAACATTTTGACTCATTAAAACCCACTTACAAGCATTAATTTGAAAATTAACTAAAATGTCACAATTTTAAAATATTGTATTTAAGATTTTTTTTCTTCTAAATTTTTCCTTATCTCACATTATTTTAAAACTAAAAAATAGCAAAATTACTACACTATTTAATATAAATTCAATGTATGCCCATATACATCAATATGTAAATGAACTCTATTTGAAAAACAAAGAAACGAAATAATCAATTTTAATTAAAATGATATAATCTAATAATAATAATGTAATGTGATTTATTTTAGGGTGATTTGCAAAACTAGCCATTTTTGATAACTTAATTAAGAATATAGCATGTAAAAGGTGAATATATATATATATATATATATATATATATATATATATATATATATATATATAAATTAAGAAAATAGCAAGTAAAGGGTGAGAAAAGACAGTTTTGGTGTGAAGTTGTTGGTGAGATGATTTAGTAACACTTACTGCGTGATTGTTTGAGCTGTAAGTCTGACTTACAGCCTTAATTTTTACGTACCAATCGTGTTGTACCTTTAATTTGAAACTTAAAACCCAATTTTTTTTTTTTTTTTAAGGCTGTAGTAGAGTAAATTCTCAAAGCCATATTTTCTTTGCTGTAGGAATTTTAATTCATTAGATAAATACAAAAATTGAAATTATCAACACAAATATATAACAGAAAACAAAGATAAATTCTAATAAAACTGATAATTATCAAAGCTTTGGAGCTTTGATAATTATCAGAAAATTATTGGATTCATGGAGCTTATCTCAATAGATATGTTTAAGCCAGACCCAATGACTCTCACTAAAGTTCATCCTAAGTTGCGATCAGATAGGCGTTATTGGCCACACTTCAAAGGGTTTATTGGCGCAATGGATGGGACACATGTTCCTGCTAAGGTTTCTGGAAGAGACCAACAACGATACTGGAACAGAAAAAATAAATGCAGCATGAACATTCTGGGTATATGCAACTTAGACATATTGTTTACATATATATATATATATATGTTGGTGTACCTGGTTCTGCACATGATGCAAAAGTTCTCGCATTGGCTATGCAAGGCGATACACATTTTCCACATCCACCTATAGGTAAATATTATTTTGTTGATTCAGGATATGGTTTACGTTGTGGATATCTTGGACCATATAGGCAATCTAGATATCATCCCAGCCACTTTCAAAATCAAGCACCACCCTACAATTACAAAGAAAAATTTAATCGACTTCATTTTTCACTTCGATCAGTCATTGAAAGAATATTTGGAGTATGAAAAGGAAAATGGAGGATAATGCAAGTCGAGCAAGGTATGATGTCCGAATAACAAGAAAACTTGTGGTAGCAACTATGGCACTACATAACTTTGTAAGAAAATCAAATATACCAGATCCTGATTTTGAAGCAAATTGCGAGCAAGAAGGTAATCATCAGCCATCATTGAATGAAGAGGTCGAAGTACAAGAAGATGACCAAATGATTGATTCTAGGCAATATATGGAAGGAATTCGAGATGATATTGCAATGAATTTATGGAACAATCATAGGTAAAATTAGATTTTTTTTTATCAAGAATTCATAGGATTTTTTAATTTTTATATCATCATAATATATTTATTTAAATTAGTAATACAAGGCATTTTATTTACTATTAAAAAAATCTTTTATTACAACTATTATATTTTAATAATTGTTTTTTTATAAAATATTTAAAGTTAAAAACTTACAGCAATAATAGTTACAGCTACAGCCGACACAGCTAAAACAAAATCTCTATAGCAAAAATTCTACATAACCAATCACCCACTTAGTTGAGTTTTTATCCATTTGTATTTTTGTTGCTAGATATCTTTTCCAAAAAATATATTCTAATTCTAAAATTTATTACACAAAAATGTTTTTTTTTTACATACAACCTAGTTTAAAATTTTAAAATCGGATTAGAATTTATAAAATAGTAAATAATGTTTGTAAGTAAAAATATGTTGTACTATTTAGGATGTATATGAATAATATGGTTACTATACTATTTTCATATACTAATCGTAAATTAATTTTAATTTTAGTATAGAACGAAAAGTTTTAAATAAAATAAAGTAATGGTGGTGGTAATGATGGTGAGATAGTAGTTTCATCATCATCTATTCATCTTCATTGATAGTTTGCAGCTTGATGAAAAGAAACACCCAATTCTAGAATCAATTACTTTAGTTTTCTAATCAACACATAAATAGTATACTACTTGAATAAAATCATTACTATTTGTGATGACTTATCAGTTAGTATACATCGTCGGCATAGATCGTGTTTCTATAATTTACATTTGAAAGCCTTGTTTAGATTAGCCAAAAACAAGATTTTCAAAACATTTGTAAAGGCATATACTGAAATTAAATGTGTATTCAAAAAGTTATTATTTTCTTACATAGTAGATTCTGAGTAAATAGACTTATGTACACATATATTTCGAACAATGTGGCTTAGATATTGATTCGAGTAACTAGGTTTATCTAACCAAACAAGTAGGCTTATATGTGAGACTGAACCAATTTAATTTAACTTAACTTAAAATCCCACACATCAAACATGTCCTAATGCAAAAGTGTTAGCTACCAAGAACATTAACACTACCACCTTGAAATATCACTCTTTTATGTTTCACACTATCACATTTTACATTTAACGAACAAGATATCACTTGAATTCTGCTACCATTTTAATACGAGAAAGATGTTGGTTTCGAAATCGCATCAGCCAATGTATTGTTGTTTGTTCCTGAGAAATGCAGAAAGAAATAGAAAAGTATTAGACATCCTTTATATTAAAGTTAGCAATGTTGTAATCAGAAGTAGAGAAGAGAACATTACTTAGCTAAGGTGATGATGTCCACAAGGCATGCATTGCATTCAAGTCGCACAGATTTGTTGACTTGAGTGATGTTTTATATAGCTCTCTTAGTTTTCCAGAGTCTCCGGATCTTCCACATGTCTGAGACTTGTTTGCTCCTTCCGATGGTAAGGATAAGGCCAGCATTCGCTTTAGAACCATCTGCAATTGGGCCATGAATTTGGTGTATAGCTTCGGGTCCTCGGTTCTTAAGGATTCTGCATATGTTTTGGAGATGTGACGGCCTTCGAGTAGACGAGACAAAGCTGATTCAAGCATCTGAAGGAAAAAAAATAGAAGTTTAGTGCCAGACCTTGAAATCATAGAGAACGAATCAAGCTATAGCCAAGAGGGGATCAAGCACTTACAAAGTTTAATTGCCAGAAGTTTGAAACGGTTGAGGAAAGAGCTGATCTCTCAATTAGGATCGTAAGGAACATCGAAGGAAGATTCTCAGGACCGTAGAAATCCATCGATTTCTGCCAATTCCTATCTGCCAACAAAGCATACTGTTTGGCTCTCTGAATGACATTACTCTCGGGTTTACGAGGACTTCCTTGACGCTCTGTCTCCAGAAATCCCAAGCAGCAGTCTTTGTGATACCGTGCTAGTTGAAGGTAAGCGAATGCAGCTTCTTGTTTGCGTATTTCTCCGAGAGATTCATATAGAGCCAACGCCTCTCTTATAGCGTCACTGGCTGATAATACTTCACGTTTTCTCAAGTCGCTGGATTTTCCATCAGAAGAAGAATCATGAGTGTTTTCCAAGATGTTCTTCTGTTCACGAGCTGCAGCGGTTGTATCTTCATTTGCTAAAAGCATTCCAAATCTGAGATAGGTATTGGCAAGCTGTGTGTAGACTTCAACTTTCAAATTGTCTGAAACTGAACTAGCTTCTGCAGTGGCAACACTGAGTTCTGTCTTTGCTGCCATGTAATACCTAAGTGACTTGCTGTATTCAAGTTTTGCAGTCCCCAGAGCTTTTTGGTAAGCATTTTCAAAAGCACGATGCAGTTCGAGAGCTTCGATCTTTGGAACCATTTCTTCAGCTAGAGCTCGTCGCCCGTGACCCAAGTTGCAGTTGATGAGTATGACATTAGTATGATCGCAAACTTCCTTGAATGCCACTATAGCATCAGCAAAGGCGTCTTCAGCTTTGTTGAGCTCTTTGCTCCCGAGACGGTTCCGACCAAGTTCATTACATACCCACCCTTTCTTTCTCAAAACAGACTGAAACTCACTACAGTTGCTTGGAAGCTCCTGTAATGCTCTTCGTGTTTCCTCATAACAATTTAAGGCAGCCAACAGATTGCTTTCTGCATCATCAGTTTTAGACCCCTTGAGATATTTGAATATTCCACCTTTTTTCGCTCCTGGAGTTTCCTTAGAGTTAGATTCATTCTGCTCCAGACGGACAGCTCCTTTTGTCTCACCCGATGTGTCTTCTTCTTCTTTACGGCTCTTGTTCTCAACTTTAAAATTAACACGTTCATCTTCAACATCTCGTGAGACCTTGCTGGCGACATTTTTGGACTGTAATTTTCTATTGTGCTTCCTGCTATGAGGCACAGTACGAGCACTACTTCCATTGCTGCTACTTGCACTGCTTCCACTGCTTGCTCTGTCACTTTTACAGCTGCAATTTACTAATGAACACGAGGCACAATTTTGACTATACTCAGTTAACTTCTTTTTGAGCCGCTGTACTTCCTTTACTACTTCAGACTGCATTTTTAAATGATTGGTTGTCCCCTTTGTTCTTCTGGAAAGCTCCTGACCTTTAAGAATGTGGAACTGAACATATATGTCGCCAACCAACATCCATACTTTAGCCCAGAAGAGGCGTGTTGATGAAAGTTCTTCAACACTGATGTCAGATGGCCCTGATTTTGCTTCTAAATCTTCCACTTGCGTTCTTTCATGAAATTTTGACTGCAGTGAAAGAGACTTGTTCATCGAGGAAACAAACAATGTCTCCTCAAACTTCTGTGGCATTGATCCATAAATCGAGCAAGCTAATTCCACAGTATTCAACGCTTGGTGCAACTGTTTATCCTCTTTGTAAGCTTCCCCTAGAGACAAATATGATTCACCGAGAAGTAAAACGAGGTTCCACAATTTCCTATCTAGTTTAGATGTTGGTAGCCACTTACGGATATCACAGACCTCAATACAATCAGGATCACCACATGAACACTTGGAAAAATCAGGTAAGATATCATGAAATGCATCCACCTGTTCTGAAGATTGTAGTTGCCGTGTCCACCTCAGAGACTTTATAGCTTGAGAAACATGGTTTATTGCTGATAGTTTCGATGAGATAGGACTAGTTGTAGTTTGGCATAATGTACCAAGATCGAGACTAGTATCTGAACTGGAGTTCACTGCAGAGCCTTCAGTATCATGGGAATCTGGACTATCTGAATGTAAGAGTTCCTTGCAAAGTGACACATTTGCTTCCAACTTTGGTCGAACAGACACTAAAGGCACAATATTAGAAACTGAGTGATCTTCAGTGAACTTGTCTTCTGAGAAAGTCACGGTCTCATTTTCATGGTCAGCAATAGTAACAGGATCAAGTGCTTCCTCCTCTAGGTCCGTTATTTTGACTTCACGTTGCACACCATTAGACTCAAAAGTCAAATCAGATTCCTCGTCACTATTCAGAATTAATCTTGCGAACTGCTCGTGTGCATATGCCCGTACAACCTATCAGAATGGTATTACTAATGAGTACGCATAAAAGATTTATAAAGAAAAGAGCTCAATGATATCAAGAAAATCTTTTAACGACCAATACCAGATGATCAGGCGCATCCAAGCAATTTAAACACTGTGTGAGGAACCTAGCGCACTTGTTCCTATCATTCGGCACCTACAAAAGATGCAAAGTGTCAGAAAAAGAGACAATTAAGTTCTTATTGACGTTTCATGTAGACTAATGCTCTGCTTCCTTACCACTGACAAAGAGAGCCTATGACCGACACGGTAAAGAAGATTTCCTAAAGAAAACATAGAATCACTTCTCCCACTGTGAATCAAAGATGGTGAGCTTGCGCTGTCGTTATGAACGCTTGAGGAATGGTTCTTTGAGATAATGGAAAGATCAAAGAGTTGAAGTTCATCTTCACCAGCGCTTTTGTAGAGCTGAAAAGGAGATAGCCAAATCAACCGGTTTAAGCAATGACATGAACATAAATAATTCGGACAAACAATATAATAGTTCGCAGAGAATTATAACATTACCCAATATGCTCCAGGATCCTCTTTACAATTTGATTGAAGAAACCTTAAAACAGCAAGGCCGTTTTGCTGAACAACATGAGGATGAAAAGCAGGTGTACCATCCTCAGAGATACCTTTTAGTATAAATATATCGTCTGTTTTCAAAAGCTCATACCCTTGGACGATGCCGTTCTCATGATAACAAATTGCTAACTCGGGCACACTTGCCATTACATTGTCAAGCCAAGCTTCAAGCCATGTCAAAGGTGTAACCTGTGTGAAAAGAGAACAATTAACAAAGATTCTACCAAAAAGATAAAAAGCAGATCCAGTCAGAGTTTAAACAGTAACCTTTTCGCTAACATCCCACAAGTGCAAGCTAACAGCCACATATTTTTCATTGCTGAACAGAAGTAGATCACTACCCAAAAGCATACGAAAGTTGTGGAATTGCCAAAACAGAACTCTTAAAAATTCGTTACTCCCACCTCTGCTATGTTTCTCAGAATCTCCAGAAGACTTGATCTTTTCACTGATTTGAGAATTCTTTCTTACCGGCTCAACACCTGCCTTGTTTTTTTTGCTCTTCTTCTTCTCACAAATGAAACCATCCTGTTTAGATTGTTTACTACTCCCTGCAGGTTTGTCAAGTCTATCGTCTGGAGCATTATCATGAGAGTTCTCTCCAGCAGGTAGAGCAGAAGAACTCGAGCGTTTCTCTGTATGTTCACGATGCGTCGGGGGAATATCACACGCCTCCATCCTCACTGAATGCATAGCAAAGTTTAAAAACAAAGATTCATCCACATTTTTTGTACACTTTGGTTGATTGTTATGCCTCCTAATCAGTTTCTCTCCCTCTTCAACATCAGGTCTGCATCACACAACATAAAAGACTTACTCACTGAAAAATTACAAAGATTTCAACAACGAAACAAGTCAAATAACGCACCCAGGGTTCAAGACGAGAGTCTGTCCAACCCGCTGAACCGCTATCGAAACCCGAGCTTTCGAGTAAGGTATCTTAAAGATTTGCTTAAGAATATCAACAGGAGCAATCACATCAATCTCATCTCCGTATTCCACTAAACCAGATACAGCAAGTGCTTCACATTTCTTACTAAGGTTGGAAGTAATAACATTAGCCTCCTTAGATATATCTGTCAAGTGAATTTTTCAAACAACTGAGAATTGCATAATACTCAGACTTGTGAAAGCTAATCAACTAAAATACATACCCCCGGTGATCCTAGACTTGACGGCGGCGAGAGGTAAAACGTTATCGGGAAAATCAGTTAATAAAGGAGGAAGATTAAGATCTGTCTCCATCGGAAGCATTTGGTACCTCGGAGCAGTGACGACGCTGCAACAAATAAAAAAAAGCTTCAAGCAAATTGCAAGATATGAAGAAGAGGAAGAAGAAGAAGAAGAAGAAGAAGAAGAAGTAGGAGAAGTAACTAACGTTTCCTGAGAAGGGAGGAGAGCCGAAGTAAAAGAAGCTGGAAACGAGTTATCGGCGAGAACAGGAATGGAGCCGCAGAGAAAACCGACTGGTTTTGGTGGGACGATCACCATAGTTCCGATACATTGAAGATCATCTCTCGAAGCTTCAACGGAGCTTGGAAGATAAGGTAACGGCATCGTCGGAGGTTGTGGAGCAGCCGATTGCTCCATTGTAGTGTATCAGTTCTGAAAATGATCTGAATTGAAGAGGAAGTAGTGCTCTGAGTCGTGAGAATTCAAAGGTTTTGGAGGAAGACGGAGGAATCCGAAATTGTCTCCGGCGAACATTCGAGAACTTGTTTAGTGTTTAGAAAAAGGCCCAAAATAGGCCCATTACTTACTTTAATTTTTATATTAGTGGTCTACAAAGCCCATTTTGTTTTGGCTTTAACAAAATCGAAAAGATAATTCATACCACAAAAACTCTAAAAGTCTCTCCTCTACTGATACATCAGCATTTCAAGTTTTTCTATGCTTCACACCTCCACAAAATCACCACCCAATCAGAACATTTCAAATAATACAGCTCATAGATTCATAACCAATAATAATACGGGTATATGCACTAAATGACCATAAAATCAATAATAATATAGAAACTAACTATAAGTCTATAGTGTATGTCGGAGACGTATTTGAAATTACCCGCAACCCCGTATAACTGTGTTCTTGGTTAGGGGACATATAGGTGTATAGGCGTATGATTGCAGAAATTAGAATTTTGAAAACCTTGGTAAGAGCAATGTTGTATGTGGACGCAAACGATATAGATTTTAATTTCGAGAAAATGATTTATTATCAATTTTTTGGAAATATCAGCAGCTGCAAAAAAAAAACTAGCGCCGCTTCATTTGCTGGTTTTCCGAGAGAAAACGTCTTCCGTTCTCTACCCATAGATTCTGCAAACTCTCCGAATATCTATTTCAAATCTATATTGTTTCGCATACATATCGTTTCTTTAGATTCAATCTCGCAGTTAGGCGATCAATTCCATCCGGCTACAGGTAATTTTGAAAATATATGCGGTTTAAGCTATTCAACGTTCTCGATCGGTATCAACTTCTTTATTTCTCCAATTTGTATTCCGATTAACTGAAATCTGCAATCTCATACTGTTTCTGATTATAAACTTCTATTTTGTGCAGAAAAGGGTTCGACTTGTAGATGACGAACAACTCTTTACCCCGTCGGTTGTCTAGGTCTGGATCCGAGCCCAACAGTGAGAGAGTGCAGTCCTACAGTGAACTGTCTTTGATAGATGACATCGCTAACGCGTTAGATGCGGAGGACATGAAAATTCTCCGGGAATCTCAGTTTGGTAAATTATTTGATTTCTCCGAAAGCGCCGCGTATTCTGCGAAGCTTATTTACTTTTTGCTAACGAGGCAGCTTGTTGTTAGGAAGAAACAAGAAATTTGGGTAATTTTCTCTGGATCCCCTGTTCGGTTTTCCATTTCTGAGTTTCAAAATGTTACCGGTTTGAACTGCGACAAACCGCCTCGTATGAAAGAGAGGAAAGAGAAACGAAAATTGGCGCCTGGCAAGTATTGGTACAACCTATTTGACCGCAGTGATGTATCTGTTGAGTGGGTTGTTGGCAGGCTGAAGAAGCGAGTGGTTCAAGATCAAGGAATTCGTTTACGTTACGCTGTGCTGGCCTTGATTGATGGCGTTTTATGCCCAACCTCGGGTAGAAGTAAAATCTCTCCGGTCCATGTGGACATGGCAGAAAATTTAGACATGTTTCTAAATTTTCCTTGGGGAACTATGTCATTCTTAATGACGTTGAAGAGTGTTACTGCAAGGGGAGCTGATAAACTTTTGCGGAAATCTGTCACGGTTCAAGGTTTCCCACACGCACTCCAACTTTTAAAGTGTTCCTCGAATCAGAGAATTTCAATTCCCTGAAGCCGTTGAAGATAGTGACTCAGAAATAGAGGAAACAGATACGGAAATTGAGCGCTTATGAAGTTTGAAGTTGGATCTTGTTTGGAAAGTCGACCGGCAGTCTCAGGTGAGCAATGCATCTCTGCTCTCGTAAATTAATTTTCATATGCTCGTTTTTATCATGAAAACCTCTTCTTTTCCTATCAAAAACATACAATTATAGATTCATATCATTCTGTGTAAATGTATAGCATGTGGCTTAGTTTTTTTAATATGTGTTAATTTACTATTTATTATTTATATCATGATTTCTGTATAAATTGCATGGTTTTAAATATGATCACAGTTTCTTTAAAATAATCATAACCTGTTACCTCAGTAAGAGCCATTGCTATAGATTCATATCGTGATGTGTAAATGTGTAGAATATGGTTTAGTTTTTTTTAATATGTGTTGATTTACTATTTATTATTTATATCATGATTTATGCAAAAATTGCATGGTTTTACATATGATCACAGTTCTTTATCTGACAATCCGTAACTTGAAGTCACGTATGGCGGTATGCATTACAACATCTGGTTATATGATGAAATAAGATGTTGTTTTTAAGGAGCAGATGGGTACATAATCTATATTTCACTGTTAGTAACAGTATAAATACTTTTAATACATGTAATAAAACATAATATCATGTGGCTAAAGTCTAACTCTTTGTTTTTCAGATTAAAGTCGTTCCTGTTTTGAGTGGAACACCGACTGGTGACGCTTTCAAGTCAGGTTGGGTCGAGGACGAAGAAGATCTATCTGTTGACTACATGTTGCAACTAATAAAAGAGGAGCACACATTCAAGGGTCCATGTTTTCAGGTGGTGTTGTCCCTGATTCGCTACCCGATGAAAGGAATGACAACAGTGATGTATGTAGCACTTATGATTGTGTTGATGAGGATACCATACAACCTGATGCTTCCTTGCCTGGCTCTTCTAAACCCCGTAAAACTAAAGGGCAGGTTCACATACTAGATTCGATTAAAAATTATATTGACATGAAAGACAAGCGTATGGAGTCGCGTATGTTGAAGGCTATAGCTATTTAGAGGCTAGATTGAGCAGCTTGTTGAGAGAAAGCCATGGCAGGAAGAATAAGCGTCACAGTGGTCCTAGGTCAAGAGATGTGGGTGAGGGATTAGGTGGGAAGAAGGGATCCTCCCTTGTTGTTTTGGATAATGGCAGGGTAGTGAAGTCGAAGGAGAACAGTGGTTTTGGATTTATTGATCAAGTCTTAGGTGAAGTGATGCATGATATTAACGACGCAGAACCTACACAGACTACAACCCCCATTGGTCGCTTATCCCCACCGACTAGGCCTGGATTGCGTAGTTCTCTGTTATACGTTTAACAGTTTTGTAAATATTCTGTATTTTATGAAAGTTCTTCCTAATTCAAGTATTGTTTTCATAACAAACAGAAACAGAAGAGAGGCAACAATGGCCCAACAGCAGCCACCATCCCGACGCCAGCAGTAGACAACAGTTCAGGTGAAAAGTCTCTTTCTGCTGATAAACATGTATCCCTTGAAGCTGTCAATATCAACAAAGTTCGAGGGGTGGTGACTGATACCACTGAGGATGAGTCAGCTAGAGATGGGATTCATGACATTGGCTCTTCCACTCTGCCGGCTAAAGAATTAGACGATATGTTTGTGGAAAAGTCTGATTCTGGTGAGAAAATTGTATCTCATCAAGATAATATCTTGGTTGATGCCCCCGGTGATGGGATAGGTGGAGAGCGCCTTGATGATATCCAAACTAGCCCTGATAAACCTATTCCAGCTGCAGCGAGTCATACTCAGTGTTTGCTTCCTCCTCCCACAGACGTCAATGAGTTCTTTGAATCTGAGCCCAGCCTCCCAGATCCATATGTGGTGCTTGTTGACATGGATGGTGTTGCATACAATGTAGGTCAGCCAGAGTTTGGGAACACCATACCATCCATAGTGAGTTCAAACCTTGTCACATAGTTACTATGTTTGTTTGTTTTTCCGTGTATTGGCTCTAACGTCTGTTGTTTGCCTTGCAGATAGAGTCTGATTTGACTGCCTAATGTAAGTCAACCCCACAGCCAATGGTTGATGACGGTGCTTCAGACAAAGATGGAGAAGGACTTGCTGACCCACCTGCTACAGCCGATAATGTTAGATCATATAATTCATTACTTTTTACTCTCGTTACCACTAACAAACTAATTACATTATACTGTTTCTTATTGTAGGCCAATTTAAGCCAAATGCTGATGATATCTGAACCGTCCCTGCCAGCCCCAACAAATGATATTGTGGACCCTGATGACAAGGTTGCATAAATGCGTTTAGCTAGTGTTAAATATGGATTTCATAGTTTTGTGTTAGGTCGAGTTTGGGTGCATGAATGCGTTAAGATATTGTTAAATATGGATTTCGTAGTTTTGTGGTAGGTCAAGTTTACTTATTAATGGTTTTTAAAAACAAAACACGGGTTTAATATGCACACGGTTATATTTTGCGATACATCATGTATTTTCAACATGGTTCAGGGTTTTACCTAATATAACAAAATATATTTAAAAAGTTTGTCATATTTTAAGTGTTTTGCCCGTACAAACATCAAGGTTTTAGAACAAATTACATGCCATTAAGTTTAACACAGAATGTTTAGGGTTATACAAACTCTAATTTCCTGATTCTTAAGATAACATCTGATTTTCTAATCACGTTTACGTTGCTCACAACTCCAACATGAATTAGTAATAGCCTCTTCCACAAGCGGTAGGACTGTTACTTTTGGGCATGATGTTAGCCGTATGAACAAGTTAAACGCTTATATGGCATGTCTGGGTATTAATTCCAACCTTATGCTATTTTATTTTGTTTGAATCATATTACTTAAAACTTATGCATATGGCTGTTATTAGGGACATTGATTTTGGGGCTTGTCGAACACTTCCCGCCATCGAGTTGCGTGAGATTGTTGAATTCAAGACTGTTGTACCCAAAATGGTATGATAAATATCATGTTACCAGGAAAGATTACATAGTGCTCTATAAACATAGGGTTTGCCTTAAACACCTAATATGCCTTCTACTCTATTTACAGGTTA
Source organism: Arabidopsis thaliana (assembly GCF_000001735.4). NCBI lineage: Eukaryota > Viridiplantae > Streptophyta > Magnoliopsida > Brassicales > Brassicaceae > Arabidopsis > Arabidopsis thaliana. The sequence goes on along the minus strand of NC_003070.9, from coordinate 13,187,889 downwards.
TAGACATCTTCATTAACAGCATAAGGATTGACTGGCGTGCAAATAATATCATTGAAAAGCACCAAGCCGTTTCATTCATTGATTCAACATTTGTGGTTGAATTATGCAAGCACTACCCAAAATTCGTCAAGTCTGCTGATAAAGGACTGTATGGGTTTGATCACGACCTACTTGAATGTACCCCTACAGGTTCTGATGTGGTCTACATTCCATTTCTCATTGATTTACAGCATTGGGTAGGGCTTTGTGTTGATATGAGTGCAAGGATCATTAGCGTCCTCGACAGCTATACAGGATTATGGCGTGAAACAAAATTGAAGAATGTGCTTTTGCCCCTTGCTGAAATGTTACCATATCTATTTCGATTTGCTATTAAGAAGGCTGGGGAAAAGAAACTTCATTTGAAATCTTTTGCGGTTCACAGGGAAAATGATATTCCACAGGCAGATTCTGTCAAATATTCTGGAGTTATGGCAGCTCGTTTAATTGAAGCCCATGCCAATGGTGGGATTCAGGCTTGCAAAGAAGTGAAGCATGCTGATGTGGTGACTGCTGCTAACAAATATTTCATTGCCGGTTTTGAATTAGCTAATGGGATTGTCTGACCCAAATTAATATGATCCTGGTTAGAATCACAGTCCCTTGAATACACTTCGTGTGGTTGATTGTAAGATGATGAGATTGTTCAGGAACTGTCTGCGGATTGACTGTATGATGGTGATGGTGATGGCGATCGAGTATCAGATCCTGATGGTGCGATCTAGTAGATTTGGTGACAGTGATGATGATGACGCGATCGAGTAGATTTGTTGATATGATGCTGCGATAAGAGTGATTTTGGTGAAGTGATGATATGATGCTGCGATAGAGTGATTTTGATGAAGTGATGATATGATGCTGCGATAGAGTGGTTTTGGTGAAGTGATGATATGGAGATGAGATCGAGTATGGTGATGGAATGGGGATCGAGTAGAACTTCCAAAGGATGTGAAAGACCTTTGAACTTCCGAGCTTGATCGTGCTTGGATATGACACACCAAAACCACTCTATCGCAGCATCATATCATCACTTCACCAAATCACTCTATCGCAGCATCATACCATCAGTTCACCAAAACCACTCTATCGCAGCATCATATCATCACTTCATCAAAATCACTCTATCGCAGCATCATATCATCACTTCACCAAAATCACTCTATCGCATCATCATATCAACAAATCTACTCGATCGCGTCATCATCATCACTGTCACCAAATCTACTAGATCGCACCATCAGGATCTGATACTCGATCGCCATCACCATCACCATCATACAGTCAATCCGCAGACTGTTCCTGAACAATCTCATCATCTTACAATCAACCACACGAAGTGTATTCAAGGGACTGTGATTCTAACCAGGATCATATTAAGTGGTATCAGAGCCGCTTCGTGTCAGGTTGTATCCATTTCGACTTTTCATATTCTGTATTGCTTCTAGAGTTGAATCTTATCGTTTTTGGTATTAGAAACTTGTTAGAACTGATAGATCCGCTTGAAAACGATTGGAACTTGTGTAATTGTTTTTGGACTCATCAACTTCTATACTCGATCTACTTGTTTCTAAAGATCCTTTTACTTGTTGTTGTCGTTTTTGTCATTGTAGTGTCATGGCAGACGAGGAAGAAGGAGAAAACAGCAACAAACTAATGCTTGTTGCTCTCACTGCAACAATGACTAAGTTACTCGATGCTAGGCTGGAAGCTTTCAGGCAAGAGCATATCAATTCTGACCCAGATAGAGATCGAACTAGAAGAGAGCCTAGAGATCCTGTAGACGATAGAGACACAATGAGTTACTATAGTCAATCCTCTAGACAGACCAACCATAGAAGGAGGAGGCATGACAGAGAAGAAAGAGTTCTACCTAGAGATGATCTTGCCGGCTTGAAGATACGTATTCCTTCTTTCAAAGGAACCAACGACCCTGATGAGTATCTAGAATGGGAAAAGAAGATTGAGCTCGTGTTCAATTGCCAACAATATACTGAAGAAAGCAAAGTGAAAGTGGCACCAACCGAATTTCAGAATTACGCCTTGAGTTGGTGGGATCAATTGGTTACCACAAGGAGACGTGCTGGAGACTATCCAATTGAGTCCTGGACTCAAATGAAGACCATAATGAGGAAGAGATTCGTGCCAAGTCACTACTACAGAGAGCTACACAACAGATTGAGAAATCTTGTCCAAGGAAACAAATCCGTAGAGGAGTACTACAAAGAGATGGAAACCTTGATGTTAAGAGCTGATATTCAGGAGGATAATGAAGCCATAATGTCTAGGTTCATGGGAGGTCTAAACAGAGATATCATAGACAGATTGGAGGTTCAGCACTATGTGGAGTTAGAGGAGCTACTGCACAAAGCAATCATGTTTGAAAAACAGCTGAAGAGAAGGAGCTCTAAGCCTAGTTTTGGTTCAGGAAAGCCTAGCTACCACAAGGATGAACGATCAGGATTTCAGAAAGATTATAAGCCTTTCATCAAACCAAAAGTTGAGGATCAAGATCAGAAAGGAAAGGGCAAAGCTGTTATGACAAGAACTAGAGACATCAAGGGCTTTAAGTGTCAGGGACATGGTCATTATGCTAGTGAGTGTTCAAACAAGAGGATCATGATAATCAAAGACACTGGTGAGATAGAGTCAGAGGATGAGCAACTAGAAGAGAGTTCATCAACAGAAGACTATGAAGCACCATCAAAAGGAGAGCTATTGGTTACAATGAAAGCTTTGAGTGTGATAGCCAAAACGGATGAACAAGAGCAGCGAGAGAACCTGTTTCATTCAAGTTGTATGGTCAATGACAAGGTCTGTAGCTTGATCATAGATGGCGGAAGTTGCACCAACGTTGCTAGTGAAACCATGGTGGAGAAGCTTGGTCTAAAAGTTATGAAGCATCCAAGGCCATACAAGTTGCAATGGTTGAATGAGGATGGAGAGATGAGCGTGGACAGACAAGTGAAGGTACCATTATCTATTGGCAAGTATGAGGACGAAATTTTGTGTGACATACTGCCTATGGAAGCTAGTCACATACTACTTGGAAGACCATGGCAATCGGACCGTAAGGTAAGGCTTCACCAATCGCCAAATCTTTGAGTTCAAGGGCAGAAAAACCATATTGGTTCCAATGACGCCTCATGAGGTGTACCTAGACCAGTTGAGCATGAAGATGAGAAAGAAACAAACTGTTAAACCATCTAACCTCATGATCAACGAGAGTAAGCAAAAGGGAAGTGGTTTTCAATCATCTAAGTTATTGTTTGTCTTTAAAGAGACTCTTATGAGTCTAACTAATCCTGAGCAGGCTATTCCTAGCAAAATTAAGTTTCTATTGCAGGATTATACTGATGTGTTTCCAGAGGAGAATCCAGTAGGCTTACCACCCATTAGAGGCATTGAGCACCAAATTGACTTTGTTCCAGGAGCGTCTTTGCCAAACAGACCGGCTTATAGGACCAATCCCGTGGAGACTAAGGAGCTAGAAAAGCAAGTGACTGAGCTGATGGAGAGAGGCCATATTCGTGAGAGTATGAGTCCCTGTGCAGTACCTGTGTTGCTTGTACCTAAGAAGGATGGAAGCTGGAGGATGTGTGTTGATTGCAGAGCCATCAACAATATAACAGTGAAGTATCGCCATCCTATACCTAGATTAGATGATATGTTAGACGAATTGCATGGTTCTAGCATCTTTTCTAAGGTTGATTTAAAAAGTGGGTATCATCAAATTAGGATGAAAGAAGGCGATGAATGGAAAACTGCATTTAAAACTATACAAGGTTTATATGAATGGTTAGTGATGCCATTCGGGCTGACAAATGCACCTAGTACATTCATGAGACTGATGAATCATGTTCTTAGAGCTTTTATAGGACGTTTTGTTATTGTTTATTTTGATGACATCCTAGTTTACAGCAAGAGTCTAGAAGAACATGTTGAACATTTGAAAATGGTTTTAGAAGTACTTAGGAAGGAAAAGCTTTATGCCAATCTTAAGAAATGTACTTTTGGAACAGATAACCTTGTCTTCTTAGGTTTTGTTGTGAGTACAGATGGAGTTAAAGTTGACGAAGAGAAGGTGAAGGCAATTCGAGAATGGCCAAGTCCTAAATCTGTAGGGGAAGTGAGGAGCTTCCATGGACTTGCTGGTTTCTATAGGAGGTTTGTGAAGGACTTTAGCACTCTAGCAGCTCCACTGACCGAAGTTATTAAGAAAAATGTTGGATTCAAGTGGGAACAAGCTCAAGAAGATGCTTTCCAGGCCCTAAAAGAGAAGCTTACTCATGCCCCTGTTTTATCACTTCCTGATTTTCTTAAAACTTTTGAAATTGAATGTGATGCCTCCGGGGTAGGAATTGGTGTTGTCTTAATGCAGGATAAGAAGCCAATAGCTTATTTCAGTGAAAAGCTTGGAGGAGCTACTCTCAACTATCCTACCTATGACAAAGAACTTTATGCTTTAGTAAGGGCATTACAAACGGGGCAACATTACCTCTGGCCTAAGGAGTTTGTCATTCACACAGACCATGAGTCCTTGAAGCATCTTAAAGGACAACAGAAACTCAACAAGAGGCATGCAAGGTGGGTTGAATTCATTGAGACATTTCCTTATGTCATCAAATATAAGAAAGGTAAGGACAATGTAGTTGCTGATGCATTGTCAAGGAGGTATGTTCTTCTCTCATCTCTTGATGCTAAGTTACTTGGTTTTGAGCATATAAAATCTCTTTATGCAAATGATTCTGATTTTGAAAAGATATATTCATCTTGTGAAAAGTTTGCATTTGGAAAATATTATAGACATGACGGGTTCTTGTTTTATGATAACCGTTTGTGTATTCCTAATTCGTCTTTGAGAGAGCTGTTTATAAGGGAAGCACATGGTGGAGGCTTAATGGGACACTTTGGAGTCTCAAAAACTATTAAAGTAATGCAAGATCACTTTCACTGGCCGCATATGAAAAGAGACGTGGAGAGAATATGTGAAAGGTGTCCCACATGTAAACAAGCTAAGGCTAAGTCACAACCCCACGGTTTGTATACTCCTCTTCCTATTCCTTCGCATCCTTGGAATGATATTTCTATGGACTTTGTAGTAGGTTTGCCAAGGACCAGGACAGGTAAGGACTCGATTTTTGTGGTTGTTGATAGATTTTCTAAAATGGCACATTTCATCCCTTGTCATAAAACTGATGATGCCATACATATAGCCAATCTGTTCTTTAGGGAAGTTGTTCGTTTGCATGGCATGCCTAAGACCATAGTATCAGATAGAGACACTAAGTTTCTTAGTTATTTTTGGAAAACTCTTTGGTCTAAGCTAGGAACTAAGTTGTTGTTTTCTACTACTTGTCATCCACAAACTGATGGGCAAACTGAGGTCGTTAATAGGACATTGTCTACACTCTTGCGTGCATTGATTAAAAAGAATCTAAAGACTTGGGAGGACTGTCTACCTCATGTTGAATTTGCATATAATCACTCTATGCATTCTGCCTCTAAATTTTCGCCTTTTCAAATCGTTTATGGGTTCAATCCTACTACTCCTTTGGATTTAATGCCTTTGCCTTTGAGTGAAAGAGTCAGTCTAGATGGAAAGAAGAAGGCAGAATTGGTGCAACAGATTCATGAGCAGGCCAAGAAGAACATTGAAGAGAAAACAAAACAGTATGCTAAGCACGCCAACAAGAGTAGAAAGGAAGTCATCTTCAACGAGGGAGACTTGGTTTGGATTCATCTCCGAAAAGAACGTTTTCCTAAAGAGAGAAAGTCCAAACTTATGTCGAGGATAGACGGACCCTTTAAAGTGCTCAAGAGGATCAACAACAATGCCTACTCTTTGGATTTGCAAGGTAAGTATAATGTGAGTAATAGTTTTAATGTTGCTGACCTTTTTCCTTTTATTGCAGACAACACAGATTTGAGGTCAAATCCTTTTCAACTGGGAGAGGATGATGTGATAATGACAAGCTTGGATCATGGAGCTGATGAGATAATGACAAGCTTGGATCATGGAGCTGATGAGATAATGACAAGCTTGGATCATGGAGATGATGTGATAATGACAAGCTTGGATCATGGAGCTAAGGAGCAGTTTGAAGGAGGGAAAGTTATCAACCACTCGATCAAGCATGCTGTTGAAGATTTGAGGGAGCTTGAATCTAATGACTCGATGGACTACTCGACCCAACATGAAGATGAACTGCTTGGAGCTACAAAAAAGGAAGCAATGCATGTTCTTAATGGTCCAATGACAAGATCGAAGACTAGACTACTAAATCAAGATATCACTACACTTCTACAACACATTGAGGGCAGTCTTAAACAAGATGCTTGTCAAACCACGTTGGTTGTGATTCAAGCGGTTTAAGCGACAACAATAGAGGTGTGTGACTTGCACTCTTTTTCCCTCCTCTTGGTTTTGTCCCATTGGGTTTTCCAAGAGAGGTTTTTAACGAGGCAAGCCCACACACTCGACCACATCAGCCCATTGTTGTCTCGCAGCCCATTGCCAAGGAGAAGCCCATTTTATTTGAATTTAGTCTTTGTGTGTTTATTTCGTTTTTCTTTCCCTATGACGACTTTACATCTTCCCTAGACTCTTCTTCTTCTTTATAATCTCTTCTTCTCCTTGTAATCAAATCATCAAAAATTTTTCTTATCAAATCTCTTTCTGAATTCGTTTGATCTTGAGTTTGTGTGTGTAATATCACGATCTCATCTTGTGAATGCTTTTGGTGTGTCATATCCAAGCACGATCAAGCTCGGAAGTTCAAAGGTCTTTCACATCCTTTGGAAGTTCTACTCGATCCCCATTCCATCACCATACTCGATCTCATCTCCATATCATCACTTCACCAAAACCACTCTATCGCAGCATCATATCATCACTTCACCAAATCACTCTATCGCAGCATCATAGCATCAGTTCACCAAAACCACTCTATCGCAGCATCATATCATCACTTCATCAAAATCACTCTATCGCAGCATCATATCATCACTTCACCAAAATCACTCTATCGCAGCATCATATCAACAAATCTACTCGATCGCGTCATCATCATCACTGTCACCAAATCTACTAGATCGCACCATCAGGATCTGATACTCGATCGCCATCACCATCACCATCATACAGTCAATCTGCAGACTGTTCCTGAACAATCTCATCATCTTACAATCAACCACACGAAGTGTATTCAAGGGACTGTGATTCTAACCAGGATCATATTACAAATGTTCTAGTGTGTTTACCTTCTATTACCTGATTCTGTAATATTTTAGACACCTAATAGTTGAGTACCTAATGTTCTTTCTATGCACCTGTTTTGTGTAGTAAAAATATGTCACTGCAATTCTAATATGTACCGTGCGTTTTATATTTACCTCATGATTCGTTTAAATATAGATGCATTCTAACTGTGGCTTAGTTGATATTTAGGACTTACCCGGTTGTAAAGATTGCAATAATAATAATATTATAAATATTTTGGATTATACACCTTAGACAGATTAACATGATCAAAAAGTCAATATAAAACATGTAATATAGGTACATATCATGCCATTTTAATGTAATAGCGTTATTTGGCACCGTTATCATAACCACGAACACATTAGACATAAAATATGTACTTTTTACAAACAGAATGTGATTTATAGATGATATGCGGGTTAATATACAATAACAGCATATTATTTTAAAGGATGCTTCCCTTCTGGTTACGAGATTTCCAACGTTGGGTGCAGCTTGTACCATCTAACATCGCCGACAGAATTCTTTTGAACAAAAGAAAATGTAGCACTCTTCGCATCTATTATATATGTTGTGGATTGATACACATGGAGGATGGGCCCCATTCCATGTAAGCCTGTAAGCTGTACCATTGCGCACAGCCATTTGTTCAAGAGCTGCAAATAAAGAATCACCCATAGCTAATACTTTGGCCGAAGGTAGGGCAAACAGTTGTTCAGTGAAAAATTCACCTAGCTCCTTCTCACCACCAAAAATAGACAACATAGCCATAACAAACAACGCCTCATCTACCTTGTTTACAGCTTTAAAAATGTGTTTTTTTGCCATGACTAAATCATACCTTAGTCTTTCAAGATAATGTGCTTCCGGGTTGTTTGCCTCCAATGTGTCGTCAAATTGTTTTCTGAACAGCCCATCCACCCGCATGAGTACTGGATTCTGACGATACTATCTCATTTCTACCCTTGCAAGCATGTGTAAGTAGGCCGGAGGACGTTTTATTATTGACGGAGATGTTGATAGCCAATATGTATATATAGTCCAATATTGTTAGTGTATATATTCACTCATTTATGTGGCGTAGTTGGGGGGTGGAATGTGTGGTGCAGAAGCACTTATTGTTGGGGTCGAATTCCCCCACAAGAAAGACCGAGCCAAACAGTATAAGAATAACAATCACCTCATGGTTAAACATGTGATTGGCCCCTAGCCTAGAACAAAGCACCTCGGGACCTTATTCGATCAACCGTCACGGAGTTCGTAAAATGGCTCGGGTGTTAATCCTATGAACACAATCCGAGCCAATCGTGAGAACGCTGCGGAAAACATCTATATCGCCTAGGGAGACACCCAATTGAGCTTAATGGACAGTCATCAAGCGCGCCCGAGCCGGTACATACCGTTTGCCCGAAGCCACCTTTCAAACGACCACCGAGCCGTGAAGAACACCCGAGACAAAGACTTGTAAAAACCATTCATTCTCAAAGGATCATTTCCAGTAAAATAGGATCTTTTATGGGACTTTCGGAAATGATAAAGGAGAATCTTTGAAGATAATGTCGGATCAAGAAATCTTTCCGAAGCCTCCGAAGAATAAGGAAAATATCTTTAATACGATTATCCTCCAGAACCGACTTAAGGATAAATGGAAATCTTTCGAGAATATCGCGAAGGAGGCGGTTTAACGACCCTATATAAAGTGTCTCAGGGACTTCACAAAAGGGTCATCTTTGGATACTCACAAGAAACACATAACTTTATACCTATTGAGAACTACGAATGGCTTGATCCCTTCACAGGGTACGTAGGCAATCCATCATGGATGCAGCTATACCTTTTTAAAACCCTAACTCTTTTTCTGTTCTTGAACAAAACCCTAATGTATTTCATAAGAGATTAGAACATCTTTTGTAATCGAGTCTTGGATAGAATACCTAATGAAGAGAAATTACTAGATTTGTTTTCCCTCTCTAAACAAATCTATTGTGTGAATCCTTGGTTCAACACTTATTGGGTTCTAACAAAGTAGTCGAAGTGGCATAAGGAATCCTATGTGGAACTGTTCAACTCTCGGTGCCCGGTTATACCTCACGCAATTACTAAACATCACATGTGGTTTTCTCGAATAGCATCTTATTTGATTTATGGTTGGAATGATTTCATCTTGTTGGAATCCTTGACATAAAATGTCAGTTCATGATGGCTGAACATGTTTATGGACTTTAATTTGCCCGTAGTGGTGCTATATCTATTCGTTATATTTGTTTACATATATTTCCTCATTTAACCCCTTGTCTGTGGATTTGAATTTTAACATTACACCACGTATTAATAATTAAACACTCGCGTCTTTACTTAATATCATGAGTCTGTTTACAAAAGGGGGAACAGAAAGTTTTTTTCTACACAAAAGCCAAAAAACAGAACATTATCCTTTGCCTCGTGGAAGGTGGTCTTCTATACGGCACCGACTGGAATTGGGGTCCCTTGATTGCATTCTCAACGTAGCTTTTAGTTGTCACCCTAATCGCCACATCTAATTGCTAATATGTACATTATACCAAGTGACCCTTCCTTTTACATAATATCCATATGTGATGGACTTCCCCTTACTTATATAACACAACATATAACTCATGAAGAAGACGCGAGCCACAATACCCCCTGCAGATGATATTATAAAAATTGTATGACACAACATATAACTCATGAAGAAGACGCGAGCCACAATACCCCCTGCAGATGATATTATAAAAATTGTATGAACGTTGTTTCTATCTATAGCATGATACGGTATAAAATAACATTGTACCTTTATATGGGCATTTTGCACGTGGCGCGATTATGGTCGGAGCCTGTGCAACGAGAACAACGTGTTACTTGTCGCTGGGGACCCTGAGATGAAGATTGAGCAAGTGTTAGGAATGTAAAACACTAAGGGTGTTACAGTAAATTCCAAATGTATAACGTTTACCGTGAATTCCCCCCTTGAAGTAATTCTTTTCTTTTTCGGCTGTCCCGATGGACGGCGCGTGGCTGGCGGGAAGAGGTGGAGAGAGGCTATTGGTTCAGGTAAAGCGAAAACGTCACCAACCTCGGGTACAGGTTTTATGGTACCTAGGTAAGACATTCTCCAGCTTTCAACAGAATATGCCGGCGCCATCAGTCCTTGTATTGGAACGCCCTCAACCACTGCAGCCGTTATTGCGTGGGGGCAAGGCAAGTGAAGCAAATCAAATGCTCTACAGGAGCATGTGTGTTCCATAAGCTTCACGTGGTAGACACTTGCGCCTTCCTCCCTTATCTCGTAATCGTACCTGTCAAGGCGATGAACCGCAAATCGGACTGATTTTTCAAAGTTTCGATGAACAACTTCTCTCATCTTTGGTGGTAGAGGCGATGCTTCGGTTCTAGCTGCCTCACGCCTCATAGCAAACCAGGAAATTAATGTGGTCCGAATGAACTCTAACAAGGAAATGATTGGTAGTTCACGGGCTTCTTTCAAGACTGCGTTCAAAGACTCCGCCACATTGCTAGTCATGACATTGTATCTTTCCCAAGGAAATAAGCGCGTGTCCAATGGCAAAAACCAACAGATTCCAAGTATCGGGCGCAAGCCGGATCTAGTCATATCACCTCATTAAAATATGTTTGAAATTCACAGATCCGGAAAGCCCTTGCAGCTCTTGGCACGTGGAACAGCAAGTGTTTCTTTTTATATGAGGTTGCTATGTTTCGTTGCAGATGAACAATACATGCCCCGTGCTTAGCCTTTGGATAGACCTGCAAATTAACATGTGTTATACGTGTATAGAAGGGCATATTGGTAGATAGCATGTGTTCTAAAATAAATAAGAGCCAGATGCTGTATATAACATGTAACATTTAAAATTATCAATTTTAAAGATTACCCTTCGAAGACCGGTGTAAATGGAGGAATGTTTGTCTGAGACGAAGGTCAGGTTATCTCCATCCGGTATAGCGGTGCTCAAAACACGGAAAAAACATTCTCATGAGTCATCGTTTTCGCTATCGACCACGCCAAACGCTATGGGAAAAACCTGGAAATTAGCGTCTTGGCCGCTGGCGGTTAGGAGGCATCCACCGTATTTGCCTTTCAGGTGGGCACCGTCAATAACAATGACCCGTTTCATGCAAGAGAAACCTTGAATCGATGCGGCAAATGCTAAGAACATGTACTTAAACCGGTGATTACCCTTTCCATCAACCTCTGTCTTAAGATCAACAATTGAACCTGGATTAGCCTCGCGCAGCACATGTAGGTAGGCTGGCAATAGAGTGAAACTATTCGCAGCTGATCCTTGTGCACTATCCATTGCAATTTCTCTTGATTTCCATGCCTTCCAATAGAAAATTCTAACTGAGTAATCGGTCAATAGGATGCATTGAAGGTCAATAGCCCTTGGCCCCCGACTGTTGCCCGCATACTTAGACTGAAATATGCTGCCTATGACCCGTGTTGTTGCTGCTCTGTGGTAATTACTCTTTTCTTCTACAGTGCAAGTGTGCTCGAGATTAGCACTTCGAATTTGGTAATTGTCAGAATCCTCCAGCTTGACGATGTATACACGCCAAGGGCATGTTTCAGAAATGCAGGTTAAAGTCGTTAGTTTCTTGCAGGAACGATCACGACGGAAATAGAACCGTCTATTAAGTGCGTGAACTGCTAATTTGACATTGCAATCCTGTTTGTTTTTGAATACCCGGCCAACAAACAGTTCATCACCTTCGTAGACCACATCCCGAATTGCTAATTCCATTCCGACGCGGTCTATACAACAATAAAGTTCGTGTATTATTTAAACTGTACACATGTTGTGAACATAGAAAGCATGTATTTGTATGACTAAACAGTAACATTTTGATCAACATAATATCTATAGACCATGATGTCTAATATTAAAGCATGTTACTCTATATTTTGGTTAGGGATATCTCATGCATATCAACGTAAGTTGAAAGCATGTGTTGGTTTGTAAACATATCATTATATTACGTGATATTAAATTAAATTTGTTATTTAAACTAAACAAATGTGATGTGGATATTAAGCTTGTATTCGTATGACTAATCAGGAATTCAGCGAAATTAAAATTGTTATTGCATGGTATTTATACGAATAGCATGTTACTCTATATGACAGTTATTATTAGAACATTTTTTCAATATGTGTTGTTCTTAAAAACAACATGCTATGTCATTGGTACCTTCTTCCCCTTGTTCGTCTAGGGTTGGCGCCGCATCCCTGTTGAAAGATGCGAAGTTAAGGCACATGTCTTCAAGAGCCTCATGCAAAGGTACCGCGAGATCCAAGTGTACACCTAGAGGTTCCACCAAGTTAGTTGCGGAAGGCCCAAAAAAATTGCACTCCTTAATTGTCTCGCCCCCGGGATAGTCGTTTTCGTCGTTGTACGCTTCCCCCTCACTGAGAGAGTCGTAAGATTCAGTGGCTAAATTAATTGACGGTAACCCCAGATTTTTAAGTAAATCTGCCTCAACAACAGTTGAGTATTCTTCCTGCGTAAATAGATGTCTTAGTAGTGTAATGGTATATTCGAGTGGCTGAATTTAATAAACGCAGAATATTTTACCTGATCTCCATCTTCAGTCGCTGTGTCCATACTTTCAGTCGTTAACATCGGAGAAGCTGCCTTAACAGCTGGTCTCACAGGGTGTTGCTGTACGTTGGTAGAAGAGTCTCCAACGTTTTGACCTTCTGTTTCCGTTGAACGCATCCAGCGGAGGACCGCCTCGTCATGCATAAGCCTTTTCCACACAACGGACTCGTAGTTAGGTGATCGTTCAGCGTTAACGTATAAAGGTGATTTACCTTTATCTGCAAATCCGTAACTTGAAGTCTGACTTGTTCCACCATCTTCGGAACCACCATCCACCGTTTGCTTGGAGACAAACAAACTCAAGTCCTCCAACTCAAAACGCATAGCTAGAAACACTCCCATTGTCTCATCTGAAGCTATGGTTACTGGCTTTGTGCGCCCACCAAAGGTAGTTTCCATGTCCATCCAATCAGGTCATTGGTAAGTCAGGTGTAGCGGGCCTTCAACGTATTCCTCTCCGTACGCTTCTCTAACAAGCTGGCGCACAAATGCTAACTTCTCCCCTTCCCGAATGCTCAACCTCCTCACTGCATTATTGTGATTGGATATGAATAACCATGTTCCATCAGCTCCGATTGCCCAGGAACCACTCACCGTCCTGACATAACGATCGTCGGTTATTTCGGTTATAACCACCGTCGGTACCTACATGAGTTGCATTAAATAGAGATAAATCAACCATGAGTTTTTTAAAAATAGCAACAAACCCGACCAAAAGAACAATCATTAATTGCATACCAAAACAGAAATGATCGAGTTCTTCGATGTTGTTGGATACGTAGTGTGTGCTTTATAGGAAGAAGTAGAGGTGTGAGAGATGATATCTTGCCATCTTTCTTCTTTTATAGAAAAGGTTAACTTTGTTTTTTAGGGCTACAGTAAGAAAAGATATTTCTAGTAACAGTTGCTTAACCATTTGCAGCCACGCGAATTTCAAAACGGTATGATTTCCCTCCCAACACCCGAGGGAGGCGTGAAGCGACAATTCACGAATGTCAAATCGAAGTGGTCAGTGTTCTTTATTTGTATTGCATGCTATCGTCAAGATAACCAAGTGATTTACTTAGTCTTTGCTTTACACATTACCGTGAACTGAGGTATAGATTCAGTATATCTTCTGCCCCCACTTGCCTATTCGTAATCTTGACGTCATTGACCAACGTGTCAACTTATCGACCCGCCATTCTGTAGCGTATAGCATAAGCACACAAACCTTGTGTTAAAAAGTGTTACACTAAAGAAAAGGGTTTACACATACAACAGTATATTACGTTGGAAGCTGTATATCTTCTGACGCCGCATTAAATGCGTCTGATACGTATCTCCATCCCTCTTTGCTCGCGCTTTTTATTGTCACATCCGGGAATTTTTCTAATATTTGTCTCCTATGTTTTCTTTCCAAGTTGCTCTGATATGATTACTTTGATTTTAAAAAATCACATGTTGTTTCCGTAGTACTTGTGCTGTTTACCAAATCGTAGTACTTCTGCTGGTCATAGATTCAAGGTAAAAGCCCATTCACCTTGTTGAATAATCAATACAGTACAATACTCAGCCGAAAAAGTTACCAGCCCAATATCGTGGTATATACTCAATTTCCATACTAATTTTTTTGTTTTTTAATGATTATTTTTAATAAAAAAAATTGAAATAAATCCTTTCATACCACATGCTGTTACAGTTGTAAATTGCATGTATTTTATGAAACGTTCAGTACAAACTTAGAAAGTTGTAGTAATGAAAGCTCTAAATTGAGATCTACACTCATAAATAGTTCATGCTTTATTTAGTAGTAACTGCATAAGTAATGCATGCATTTTTTTTTTTGATACGTTGTAATCATTGGCGTACAATCTCTAGCTCCCCTACATCTACAAGTCTGCTGTCGGAAATATGGTTTTACCGCCCATCCGTAGAGGCTATATCGGATATTTCGCATGCTAAAAAAACGTTATATACCCAACTTTTCTGTGAGAAGGTCATTCTCTTAATAAGGATATCAAATTTGGTCATTCATTAAATTAACCCTAATAATACTTCTATGTTCCATGTCATTTAAATGAAGGCTCATTATTTTGGGCTTAAGATGAGTATTGTAGATATGTTTCCATGTCCTCTGCATTATATGGACCTTATGGTGGCCTCGTAAGTACATATGAGTCGTTTCCCACGAGTTGGTGCTTTATAAAATAACCAATATGTTATATTCTTTATGTAAACATATTTTGATGAGTTATGAATCGTAGATTCGTATGCTTTTGTTATCATTTCACCATAATTTTACTGAATATCTTCATCTATCAACTATGACCTATTAGGTAGCATAACACAAGCATATAGGACTTGCGCAATGTTACAAGGTAATTTTATGATAATAGCATAAATATGTCGTGGTCTTTACCTTCTCTGTAATAGTTGGTGGCTAGTGCTGCTCGAAAGTTACTGGTGACATGTTGAGGCTTGTTGAAATCTTTTGATAGGGGTCTGAAGCGTCATGTATTATTGATCTTATTGATTGCTAAACACTAAAGAAGTAGCTGCCTACCTTATTTTGTTTGTTTATTGTTATCAATCTCATCTCATATTTGATTTTATTTGAAAAAAAAAAAATCTTGTTATTTGTATATTGGTTGAAAAAGAAATTCACTTTTAGTTGTATAATAACAAGATTTTTTTTTATGTTTATTTTAACCAATATAGTAGCATTTTTATATTTTAACCGAAAATCTTTATGTTAAAATATATATTGGTTTTTTTTTGGTTAAAATATAACCAATAAATATTTTTTATGATTTTATTTGAAACATAAAAATCTTTTTTTTTATGTTTGTTTATAGTAGGTATTTTATGTTTATTTTATTTGACTCTATTTTTGATTATTTAATTATTGCACATTGTTTTAATATATGATATGTTATTATAGTTATCTTTTTGAATATCTCTTCAGTTTTTTTTACATTCAATTTGATATTATTTCATAAATGTTGATGATAAACTTATTAGTTTACAAATAATAACAAAGAAAAGATGTTTGACAATGACCTTGTTTTAGTTGATGCATTGGCGAATAGCTTGGATCAAGTAATTCAAGAAGACACCAAAGTTTCGTGGTGACATTTTTTATCTTTATTATTTTCTTACAATTTTTGTGTTGGTGGTATTTATGATATATGGGTACTTTAAAAAACATATGTCTAAGGAATTCATGATCTTACAACATGCCCAAACCGAATTCATCTGAACTTATTTTATGATGGTGTGATAAAACTTGATCATTTTATACACGAAAATGAGAATGCTGATGTATCTTAGTGATCGCTAAATACTAGAGAATTAGGTAGGTCTCTTGTTTTGTTTGTTTCTTATCTCAATCTCGTATCATATTTCAGTTTATTTGGAAAAATGATATATTGTTACTATATTGGATGAATATTTTTTAATTTTTTTGTTGTGAAGTCGGCTATATTACTTTTAATAACTCTATTGTTGATTCATAAATGATTACATAAATGATTACATATTATTTTAATATATGATATGTTATTATAATTATTTAAATTATCTATTTTATACTTTTCAACCTTCCATTTCATGTTGGATGCACTTGGAACGTTTAGATCAATCGCAGCTCAAAGAATCTAAAGAGATATACTTCATTGTGTGTCTCGAAGTTGAATAAAAAGCATCTAAAGATTCCACAACGGAAAGCAAGGCAGCCTTTACCCAGGTTACTAAACATAGAGAACGCTCCAGCAGCAGAAACTGATCACTGCAGGTTCGAGCCTTGTCAGTCCCGACTATTTTTATAACTGATCAATTATGAGCCAAAATCCGAAGATATTTTTCCTTCAAAATTATAATAATCATTAATAAGAAATTATAAATCGAAGGCTTGTATAGTGCAACCTTAATAACCATTAATCCCAACGAGTATAGTAAATTAGCCAACTACGCCATCTTCCCATCAACATTTCTCTTTACCTTTATAAAATATGTGACTGTTGATAGTAAACAAGTAAATAGAGCTTGATATCTTTTTGTACAGGTCTCGAACAACGTTAGTCACATGAGACTTTAAAAATTAATCAAAAGAGACTTAAAAAGAATGTAGGCAGAGGGAGATGAAAGAATTTGATAGAATTCAGTTGGATATAATTAGAGACCTAAGCTACAGATTTTAAGGAATTGTTTAATTCTAACAGGTGTAATTTCTAACCATTTAATAGAATTTTCAAGAAATTGCAAACCAAAAATTATAAGAAAATATAAAGAGAATGTCAAAAATCAATCGTATCACCCATCTACCCAATCTATACTATTCATATTATTCATCTATTAGTAGGGTTAATATTGTGGTCATGAACATAAAATGTATCATCATCTCTATTTATTTTAATCTCACTCCTAATCTATTCAGTTACATAATTCTTTACATCCTCTGATTCAATCTTCCTAAAGATAATTTTGTCTCCTTCAAGACGCTAATCGCACCAAATTTTTGGTCACCGTATTGATGTCAGTTCCGGAGATGCAATTCCAAGAAGCAAATATAAAATAATGTTTCAGCTAGCTAATACTATCAATAAGTTTAGTGCGATCTAACCCTAATTTTAAATACAAATATAATGCACTTATTGTTGCCATTGAGAATCTATAGAGATACAAATTCGGAGATAGCATACAAGACACCATAATCTGTGAAGAGGAGAACTGAACTGGCCCAACTGATAGCTGCAGCATCACACTAAATACTAAGGTTGATCAACGTGCTAATGGAAAGGAAAGCATCAAGGAGAAACCACCAGACAAAGTGTTAAGCACTTATGCCTATCCATCGAGATCCTAGCTCGAGAAGTCCCCACTCGACCTCCGATCAAGCTAGCCGGTCGAGCAGTCTCCACTCGATCTTTGATCGAGTCTGTTGGTCAAGCTATACACTTTGTTAAACAGTTAAGTCTAACGTTGGCTTCGTTTGTATCTCTTGATGCGACATCCATATCAAAGAGTTTACTAAATCATACAAGAGCATAAGGAAACAATATGTTTAAAATCGCAAGTTGAAGATAGGTATACTAAAACTAGCGCTAAAAATTTTGATTCAACAAGTTTATATTTTTGTAAAGAAGTCATAATGCATTTGTTTCTTGTCCAAAGTTTTGAGATTATTTGAGGTGCTAAGGAGATAAAACATAAACAAGCTCAACCAATAGAAGAACTTGTTGTTAAACCAGGCTGAGAATAAAGAAGCATCACCACCAAAAGTGAACAGGATCAAAGTTTCCAAATGGGTAAAAGCTACAAGGAAGAAGAGCCACGCGCCAGAGCAGAACAGAGGCGTAATCCTATCTTATCTGCTCAAAGTAGAGCCTACACATCACCAAACCACCACAATGTCAAAGTTATACAGTTTTGAGGTCGAAACCGTTTCAATGAGCATGAAGGAGACACAAACCAGACTATCAAGACTACCAAGACTCTTGGAGTGAACCAACCCATGTGTACCATAGACTTATGTGCCTTTATTGAAGCATATCAACGCAACCGGAGTTGGAATGTGGTTGTTTCCCAATGGTTTTACCTAGAAATGCTTTTAATGAGCCAACACCAAGTCATCAAGGAATCACTAGGAAATGGAATTGGTTCAAAAGCTTTCCACATGAGGAAGATATTCAAGTTACAAGTCACTAGATTTCCAAAGAACCCGATGGAGACCATCATCAACTTATTGGAGAATTCCAACCCAACCAGGAGGAGTTAAACTACAAAGTTAATTTTCTTACATTCTTGACTCATCAGGAGCTCATCAGTTTTGAATCAAGTCAAAACCAATTTTTGTTTATGAGGTATCAAGTTTCTAAACCGAACAGTCTACACTTGTCGTATTTGGATGCTCACGGGTTTTGGAGATTCCAAACGTATCATTGGAACCCATGAGACGTTAAACTACTTCTAGAATTTTCCTACATCATTCTAAGGTGCACCAAGATGCATGGGATCAAGCGTATTCTCCTGTCATTCACTTTCCATATATGGAGACAAGATTGCCTTATTTAAGTTATTTGGAGTTGTTTGCCTTTAAACTCCAACAGCTCTTTCCCCATCTGTTTGAGTCCGTTTTAGAGATTTCCAAGCTGTCAAGTCATCACTCCAAGTTTCCTTATTTGGGTAATACACCACAATCTTGTCCAACGGCCATATGTATTAAGTTTTATTCATTTGTTTTCTTGTTTAAAGATCTAGAATGTTATTTTTACTCATAAGAGCTTATATAACGCTCATTTGTCCTTTGTACAATTCACCTTTCAATCATCTAAGAAATATACAAGTTTGTTATTATTCAAAGAGTGTCTTTGTTTAAAGTTTGTCTTTTAAGTTTCATTTGAAAGATTCATTTGATTCTTGAGATTAAAGAATTAGGATTGTTTGGGTGATTCAAACAAGTCTAGTTCTCCACGGATCAATCCCACTGATTGAGAGAGTCAATCAAGCTTTACCACCATCTCTACTTTCGTTTCCATCTTCCGCCAAAACTTATTGATCAGTTCTTGATCACCGTTTGTTCATAAGATTGTGTAGTGATTTCCGATCATATATCAATAAAAAAAAAATCATAATTCGAATGTAAAATGGCAATTACAGATGAAAATTACACATTCTATTTAGGGTTTTTTGTATGATTGACCATATTTCAGTCCAAAAACTAGGAAAAAGACACTTTTTGGTGGGCTTACGGATTTGAGTACTTTTCACCTAAATATTTGACGATTTTTCCTTTGTGTACATCTTCTCTAATTCTCTTCCTCCTTCATCTTCTTCGTTGCTTCTTTGTCGTCCATCTTCCTGATTTTTTTTCCTTGCTTTATTAAAATCTCTTATCCCAAACAACCATTTTCTTTTACAAACTCTCAATGATGGAAGAAACTAAACCCGAAAGGATAGTATATAGCCAACCCAGACAAAAATTAAACAAATATTTGGTGAAGGTTTGAAATGTTGATTTTGATGGGTAATTTAGTACTTTCAAGTCTGGCCTTTGCTGCTAATTTCTTCTGATTTCAACAAAACAAGAAGAATCTGAACAGAGCTGCTCCGGCGGTGAAAACACACCAATGTTGTCGGATTGCGTTATTTGGTAAATAGAAAGGTAAGCAAAGGTAAAACAGTCAAAATAGAGAAAAGAGAAATATCTAAATGTGTAAATACATTGAAAATTGCCGTTTTAAACAAGAAAATATAATTTATTGTGGTTTTCTTGTAATTGATCTATTCAATTTAAGTTTTGGGATGTATTTGTATGGCCGTTTTTTAAGTGTAAAGTGTTAAAAAAATAGTCGGTCACCTCTTTATTCAAAGATGAAAATGCTACTTTATAGTCAATATTGCCAAACTATCAATTTTTTGAAACAAGCTACTCGAATGCCATTAATTTTGCAGTAGTCCGCTTTTTTCAATCTGTTAAACAAGTTCGATTTGATACCATAAAAAAAAACAAGTTTGGTTTGTTTCAAACTTCTAGAAAAGAATACCTATTCTTTTTTCTTTTTCTTTTTTCTCGTCGTCTCAATTTAAAGGCTACCTGTTTAGTACAGATTTCTCAATTAAGTTTTGTGGATGATTCATTTGCAAACGTTTCTTTTTTGGATTGGGTATAACTAGGGGTGTCAAAATGGGTCAAAATTCATGGATCAACTCAACTCAACTCAACCCATGAACCCTAATGAGTTGAAAATTTTGACTCAAATGAGTTAATGAGTCAAATGAGTTGATGAGTCAATTGGTTTGATGAGTAAAATGAGTTGGGTTGTAATGGTTAATGGTTTCAATGGTTTACCCAATTAACCCATCAAATTTTGTAAAATTCAATTAAACCAACTAAAATCTCTAAACCAATGTCAATTTAAGTTTAACCAACACATCTAAACCAATTTAATAAAATTAATATTTTTCCAAATTTCTTAAATATACAAGCGATAAAATTGAGAAAAAGTAAACTCGTAATTTTTCCACCAAAAAACATAAACCTGTGATTTTCCCGCCAAAAACGTAAATCCGAGATTTTCCCGCCAAAAATGTAAACCCGAGATTTTCCCGCCAAAAACGTAAATCCGAGATTTTCCCGCCAAAAACGTAAATCCGTAATTTTCCCGCCAAAAATGTAAACCCGAGATTTTCCCGCCAAAAACGTAAATCCATAATTTTCCCGCCAAAAACGTAAACCCGAGATTTTCCCGCCAAAAACGTAAACCCGTGATTTTCCCGCTAAAAATGTAAACCCGAGATTTTCCCGCCAAAAACGTAAATCCGTAATTTTCCCGCCAAAAACGTAAACCCGTAATTTTCCCGCAAAAAATGTAAACCCGTGATTTTCCCGCCAAAAACGTAAATCCGTGATTTTCTCGCCAAAAACGTAAACCCGTAAAAAATAGAATCCGTAAATATCCTAAGTTTGATGATAATCAATTAATAATGATAATTATTTATTATTGTTTTATAATAATAATTAATTAAATTATTACTTAAATGGGTTAACCCATTTAACAACTCAACCCATCAAATTAAATGAGTTATGGGTTGACCCAACTCATTTTGTTAAATGAGTTGGATCAACTCATAACTCATTTGACCCTAAACTCATTTGATTATGAGTTGAGTTGGGTTGGGTTACCCATTTTGACACCCCTAGGTATAACCAATCAAAACTTTTATTTTAATATCAATATGTGGTTGATTAAAAAAATAAATATGCGAGTACAAATCTACTATAACAAATTATGTATAATTATTTAAGATTTATATTTAGTGATTACTTCTATAAGAACTTATAGTGTGAAAAATAATGTGCAAGGTATTATATTAAGTAGATAAATAAATAATTTCGTATGTAAGGAAAGTTCTAGCAAACACTTTTTGTCGTGATCTTGCTTTTCTTTGGTTTTGTATGTTGTTTTAGTCGATAAGTTAATCTTCTACAATGTTTTTCCCCCACAGAATATAAAAGATTTTCTCTTTATTTCTCTATCGTTTTAATTTTTTTAGGTAGATAGTATTTTTCATGTCTTAATACTAGTACAATGTTTTTCTTCTCTCTCTATCTCTCGCTTTCTAAGGTGAATCTTTCATAAGTCATAATAATTAGTATGATAGTTTGATAATGATTTTTGCTATTATAAATGTAGGGTAGACTTTTTTGTCAAAAAAAATTGATAATCATACATGAAATCGTGGGGACGAAGTCTTTAACTACATGCCAAACAATCAGGTTTGCAATTTAAATTACCATAATTTATTGTGTAACACATGTTGTTAAGTCTATTGCAATACTCTAACGATAAAAAAAAAAAAGAATTTTAAATTTGTGTAAATAAAAAAGTTTTATAGAAAATTTGGTGCATGCTTAATTATTTGATATATATATCTATGATTAAAGATTACTTTGATAGTGAAAACAATTTATTTAGTTTCGAAAGTGAAAGGTGCTCGGTATGCATGGAGTTGACCGAACAGGTAAATGTAAAAGTAAAAAATACCAACATACAGTAGAAACTCTATAAATAAATATTCGATAAATTAATAAATACAATAAATTAATAAATTTTGCTGGACCCAAGTCGGGTCAATGTAAAAATTAACTAAAATCGATAACATAATAAGATAATAATTTTTTTGAAATTTCTATGTAAAAATATGGTCCTAATAATATTATAAATTAATAATCATAAATCTTAAGCATACTTTCTAAGGCTAATTTTATATGAAACTTTTGTTCAAACCGCAATTGCAACTCTTTTTAAAGTACAGTTGGTATGATTTCTTTTGTATTTACATAACTCTTTGATTTGATCCGTCATATTTAGTTTTGTAACATTTTTTATATTAGAAACCATTGCTAAGATTTGCGTAAAGAAAAATTGGATTAAGCGTCACGTTAACGTCGTAGATATACGGACACAATATCTTACAAGAAAATAAATTAAAAAATCTAATATAATTTAATTTACAAACAATAAAAATAAGGAAAACTAAATTAAGAAACATTTTAAAAAGAATTTAGTATTGTATTTTACGTAAATATTTCTATAAATTAATATTTATCAATTTATCGGATAAATTAATATTTATCAATTTATCGGATAAATTAATCTTTATTAATTTATAGTATAGATTAATATCATTATAAATTAATAAAATTTCATGGTCCCATCATTATTAATTTATAGAGTTTCTACTGTACGTATATGTTTTCGATTTTGATTAAACACACATGTTTATGAAACACAATTGGTATTAATGCCAACTACATAAATTAATGATTCTTCTGCAAGATACACTTTACGTCCGGGTCTTGCTTTCCTTTAATGCAGTAGAAATTTAGAAACTTCTTCTCTCGACATATCTTGGGGTTTGGTTTGGCATGTTGTTGTGGTAATACGAGCTTCGATTCGACTAAAACTGAGAGAAAGCATATCATGAACTATAGTTGGATTACAATCATGTCTCTGTTGGTAATTTGTAAGCTGGCTTCGGCGAAAGTAGTGTTGATCGGGAAAAACACAATTCTATCCTTTGATGATGTCGAGGCAACTTTCAGTAAGTTTTCTCAGTTATTACTTCATGTAACAATCTTTGGTTATGTATCACTGGAAAAATACAAGCCTTGGATTAGTTTACAAGGTTCATTTTGGAAACTGTGGAGTTACTATTACATGGCTTATTATATTGGTTTGGAATATATAGACTTGCATTAGAATTATGTACTGACTACTGAATAAGTGACAAGAGCGCTCTAATTTTGGAGCGATCAACAAACTGTTATTTGTTTTTCTTACGTATTGTATGTTCACTAGACAACATTTTTCTATAAAAAAAATATCGTATTGAGATGTCTACAGCTCCAATTGTTAGAAACTCGGGGGAATGTGGAATTTTGTACGTTGCAGAGCCTCTTGAGGCATGCTCGGATATAACCAACATGGCGGAAAAAAGATCAAAGTATAGGTCCTCTTATGTATTGATCGTCCTTGGTGGCTGTAGTTTTGAGGAAAAGGTTAGAAAGGCGCAGAAAGCTGGATACAAAGCTGCGATTGTCTATAACGATGGATATGATGAGCTCTTAGTACCTAGTAAGTTCTCAATGTTCATGTGAGTATATAAACATCTTTAATCAATGGTTGTTATAATCTTGAAAAAATTCAAAACCATAGTGGCAGGAAATTCATCTGGTGTGGATATACATGGCTTGCTTGTTACAAGAGCATCAGGGGAGGTGCTTAAAGGGTACGCGGATCAAGACGAGATGAAGCTTTGGCTCATCCCGGGATTCGGGATTTCATCTTGGTCCATCATGGGTATTACATTCATATCTTTACTCGCCATGTCTGCTATTCTAGCCACTTGTTTCGTTGTCCGTAGGCATCAAATTAGACAGAGTGTGAGGGATTTACCACATGGTGGCCAAGGACTTTCTTGTATGCCAAGAGACTTGTTGCAAAGCATGCCGACTGAAGTATATAGCGGTGTTCTTGAAGAAAGTTCAACTTCGGTTACTTGTGCTATATGTATCGATGATTATTGCGTTGGTGAAAAACTCCGAATCCTACCTTGCAAACACAGTAAGTCCCATTTTGTTCAATTCATCTTACAGTTGATTAATTATCTTGCATAAGCTTCTTTAAACTGGTTTTGTTAACTTTTTTTTTCTTTTAACGCGGGGCAGAATATCATGCGGTGTGTATCGATTCTTGGCTCGGACGTTGTAGATCCTTTTGTCCGGTTTGTAAACAAAATCCAAGAACAGGAAATGATGTTCCACCAGCATCAGAAACAACACCTCTGATTTCTCCTAGCCCGAACTCTATTACTTCACTACAATCGTTTTATGATCTACCAATAGTTGTCAGAGTATATCTGTAAGTACCTCATTATATGTCAGGAACGCATTTGCCCAAAGATATGCAATTAGAGAGCCAAAAGGATTTATAAATAAAATGGAACAGTAGTCCGTTTAGGTAGGGTAAAACATAAAAATACTCTTAAAAGAAAACGAAAAAGACTAACCATAAAGATTAAAGAAGATAGATAACCATCCATACTATTAATTGGGAAGCATTTTGTTAACTACAACATTGTAAGGGTAGTTTAATACTAACTAAACGAACTTTTGCATAGGTAATTTAGTAAATTAACAAATATTACAATTAAATAAATATCTTTGATTCGGATCCTTCATTAATTTTTTTTGAAAAAAACAAATAACGAGATTAAATAATCTAATATATTCTGAGATTTGCTTTGTCAATTTTTTTGGTATGATTTGTCTACAAAAATAAAAAAGGAAATAACATTAAATATTAAATGATAACTGAATATTCACCATCAATATATTTATTTGGAATATAAATCGAAATATTTTGTATTTCTCAATTTGTTAGAGATTAAACAAAAAAATTCAACATAAATCAAATATCATTAATTGAAAAATACAAAATATTTTAACAATAAAATCTAAGTAATAATATTTCTGTTATAAATATATTCTGATATTTTGTCATTTACCAACTATATCAAATTAAGTACATAACCAAAACATTGGTATGATTTGTTAGAGATTAAACAAAAACATTTGTCAATTTTTCTGGTATGATTTGTCTACAAAAATAAAAAAGGAAATAACATTAAATATTAAATGATAACTGAATATTCATCATCAATATATTTATTTGGAATATAAATCGAAATATTTTGTATTTCTCAATTTGTTAGAGATTAAACAAAAACATTCAACATAAATCAAATATCATTAATTGAAAAATACAAAATATTTTAACAATAAAATCTAAGTAATAATATTTCTGTTATAAATATATTCTGATATTTTGTCATTTACCAACTATATCAAATTAAGTACATAACCAAAACATTATGCGACATACATTCTATCCAATATTTTGTTTTTGATCAAATCATAATATGTTTAGAGATACACGATCTTATTTTTTTTTCCTTTAATATATTATATAAACGTTAAATTATTAACAAAAAAACACAAATCCAAAATTAATGTTAAAGGAAAAAATATGAATTTATTCCAATACATTTCTATAAATGTATTGAAATAAAATACCAAATGTAGTGATTCGGATAAACAAGCGGATCTTGTATTAAAAAAAAAAACACAAATCCAAAATTAAATCAATAAATGAATAACTACCCAATATTTTTTGTAAATCGTTTAATAAAGTTTCCATAACAAATCAAACTACTTAATTCAAAATCGTATATAATCTAAACTACCATCATTTAAATTTAAAATATAGCATATTCAACAAATACATTTTGGATTTTAGATTTGTAAATATCTAGAAAATAATTCAAGCATTAATTCAAATATTTTCTATTTTAATTAAAATTTAAAGATTGCAATCCTTCAAAATGAAGCATATTCTGCGAATTTGTTAATTGACATAACAAGAATCATTTAAATCAAAGTATTCTTACTATACATATGCATTAAAAAAATTCAACATACAATGATAGAAAACAGGACTTAGCTCAACTTTGCAATCGAATCCATACTTGTTCTACATGGGCCAACTATAGATAATATGTTTACTGATATTAAAGTTTTCTCTTTGCCATTATTTTGTTTAAGTTACTTTGGTAAAATACTGATTTACAAGCAGCCAATTAAATATAGCCCAAAACACATATACAAAAAAATGCATCAGTATTTAAATATTTTAACATGGTAACATAAATTCTTAGTTCATACATACCTTTAAAATTTTGAAAAATCAACATTAACAAAACTAACTTGTGTTTCACCATCGATAACACAAACTTCTATTGCAATTCTCTAGCCATAATTTTTTATATAACAATACTTGACATCATTATAACCTAAGATAATTTTCCATTTAAGATATTTCTAATCTACTTTTCAGTTTAAAACTCCAGAATTTGACTTATAATTCACAATATTAGCTATTATGTCATAAACAAACATAATTAACAATCGACAATTTTCTTTATATATACTACAATATATATGACTAAAACAAAAAAAAAAACTATATTGAATATAAATTTTATACAACATATTTCTTACACTATAAAATATCGCACGAACGTGCGGGTCAGAATCTAGTACACTATATAAGTTATCTTTCAAGTGTAACAAAACTTGCTTAGTCCCTTTTTTTTATAAATCAAAATTATTCGGTAACTTAAACCGGCGAGACAAATCCCACATATACATGAAATCGTGTGGACATAGTCTTAAACTACATGCCAAACACAATCAACTTTGCAATTTAAATTACCAGAAATAATTGTAAGGCATGTTGTTATGTCTATTGCAATCCTCTTTATGTATACTTTTGAAAAAGAAAAGAATATATAGAAAATTTTGTGCTTATCTATTTGAGATCTCTGATTAAAGATCTACTTTGATAAAGTTTTACTAATATATATACAACTCGCGGTATGCATGGCGTTGACCTTAGTAAATATATATATAAATATGTTCAGATTTTGATTAAAAACACATGTTTGTGAAACGAAAACTAAATAAAAAATGATTTCTTCTGCAAGAACATTTCCAGGAGACACTTAATTATGTCCATTGTCTTGCCTTTTGTAATCAATGTCGAAGTGTTTTATCTTCCATGAAATCTCTTAAACTTTAGTAGCTTCTTTTCTCGACCAATTCTGTTTTTCTTAGGGTTTGGTTTGGCATGTTGTTTTGGTCGGTATTTTATCGTACTAGGTGTTTCCATTCGACTGAAACTGAGGGAAATCATCATGAACGGTAGTTGGATTACAATCCTCTCTTTGTTGGTAATTTCTCAGCTGGCTTCTTCGAAAGTAACGTTGATCGGGAAAAACACATTTCTCTCATTTGATGATGTCGAAGCAAATTTCAGTAAGTTTTCTCAGTTTTATTTACTTGTTGTTTCGTTGATTTAGTTTACTTATATATCGTTTTATTAGGAATATGGACTAACTTATCCCAAAAGCTAGTTTAAGAGTTAATGATTACTATATCCTTTATATAATGTCCAAAGATCTTAATTTCAAGCGATGTAGGACATCCTAATACGTTTTTTTGTTTGTTGTTTGGATCACTAGAAAAATATAAGCCTTAGATTAGTTTACAAGGTTTAATCTGAACGGCAGAGTTACTACTATTACATGGCTTATTGGTTGGAACTCACAACCAATTAGCAATGAGTAGATTGGTGCTAACCTTTTATGTATATCACTTGGTAATTTCTCCAACTTCCAATGTGAGACTACTTCACTTAAACAATATGATTTGCATTATCATTATATACTGACTACTGAATATTTAACCAGATCGCTCTATTTTTGGAGCGATCAGTAACATATTTTTTACTTAAGAATTGTGTGTACACTAGACAACATTTCTTATATAAAAAAAGTTGTATTGACATGTTTTCAGCACCAGTTGTTAGAAGATCGGGAGAATACGGATTGTTGTACGCTGCAGAGCCTCTTGATGCGTGCTCGTACTTAACAAACATGGCGGAAAAAGGTTCGAAATTTAGGCCCTCGTATGTATTGATCGTCCGTGGTGGCTGTAGTTTTGAGGAAAAAATAAGAAATGCGCAGGAAGCTGGATACAAAGCTGCGATCGTCTATAACGATAGATATGAGGAGCTCTTAGTACGTAGTAAGTTCATAAGTTCTCAATGTTTATGTGAGTGTTATAAACATCTTTAATCGATGGTTGTTATAATCTTGAAAAAAAACAAAATCATAGTGGCAGGAAATTCATCTGGTGTCTATATACATGGTGTGCTTGTTACAAGAACATCAGGGGAGGTACTTAAAGAGTATACCAGTCGAGCTGAGATGGAGCTCTTGCTCATCCCGGGATTCGGGATTTCATCTTGGTCAATCATGGCTATCACTTTCGTATCGTTACTCGTCATTTCTGCCGTCCTAGCCTCTTATTTCTCTGTCCGTAGGCATCGAATTAGACAGCATGTGAGGGATTTACATCATGGTGGCCAAGGACATTCTCGTATGCCAAAAGACTTGTTGCAAAGCATGCCGACTGAAGTATATACCGGTGTTCTTGAAGAAGGTTCGACTTCTGTTACTTGTGCTATATGTATTGATGATTATCGCGTTGGTGAAATACTCAGGATCCTACCTTGCAAACACAGTAAGTCCCATTTTGTTCTATTCGACTTGGAGTTGGTTAATTATCTTTCATAAGCTTCTTTAAACTAGTTTTGTTAACTTTTTTTTTTACTCGGGGCAGAATATCATGCGGTGTGTATCGATTCTTGGCTCGGACGTTGTAGATCCTTTTGTCCGGTTTGTAAACAAAATCCAAGAACAGGAAATGATGTACCACCAGCATCAGAAACAACACCTTTGATTTCTCCTGGTCCGAACTCTATTACTTCACTACAATCGTTTTATGATCTACCAATAGTTGTCAGAGTATATCTGTAAGTACCTCATTACATCCCAAAGATATGCAACTAGAGAGCCAAAATGATTCATAAATAAAATGGAACAACCATCCGTTTAAAACCCAAAAAGACTAACCATAAAGAAGATAAATAAGCATGAACTATATAAGTTAGCTTCAAGTATAAAAGAAGAAAAAAAACATACCACATTCAAGTGTAACAAAACTAGTCCTCTTTTTTGTCACTAGGCTTATGCTCACTGCTTTCATCTTCAGGGACAGTAGTGGCCTGATCAACTCTTTCACGGACTGCTGTGGCGGTCCGGACTCCAGTAGGCTCCTCAACTTGACCGAGGCTCCGTAGCATCATAATGACCGCAACCAAGAACACAAGGATGTACACTGACCTAATCCCAATCATTGAGTTGATAAATCCCATGAACGATGGTCCGTTGATTTTCTTCTTCTCTGTTCTTCCTTCTCTATAGCCCTCTAGAAACCGAGACACTTGGGTCAAATGATCTTCCTCTTGGGTTATGGTCTCTATACCCGTCACCTGAATATTGTATGTTAATACAAAGAATTTGATGCAATTTCGGATACTGATAAAACCATTTTGTTTACCTGATCATACTCTTCATCTCCATCCCACACAACAATCTTAGGCAGATTTGTCTTCTTGTCTACATGAAACGAGTCAACAAACTCTTCAAACTGCTTCACACCGACGTAGCCAAAAACGAGGTCGCGGTTCGCATGAGCAGCTGCTCTCAATGCTTTGTATAGTTTCTCCAAGCTTTCGTGTGTTTCATCTTCCACGATCGTCAAGACAATCTTTCTCTCATCGTCCTTCAACAACTTCAATGTGTCATGGTTAATAGGTAGAATCAAAGGAAGAAAACTCTGTTTCACAAATTCCTCCAAGAATCCATCTGCAAACAAAAACCACATGGTGAAGCATGTCACTCAATCTACTTTAGAAAGATCTCACTGAAAGTTAACACTGACCTTCGAATGGCCCGTAAAACACGCTATGCTCATTGTAAGTTGGATGATTGGCAACTAATGCAGGAGCCTTATCAAAATCATAAGAAACCATAGTATCCTCTGAAACTTCCTTTGAAACAGCAAACCATGCCTTCTTCTTATACTTCCGACCTAATCCTGATATTATCGATTCGTTCAAACCAAACCCGATAAACACAGGGAAGAATGTCCCAGCATCTTCAACAAACTCCTTGACAGTTGAGTCTGACTCAAGAACCGCAACATCTGGAGCAACAAACTTCTTCAAGTAACGCACAAGCAAATCTGCTTTCCTTGGTCCATAGTACTCCATTGGAACTCCATGGTTATAAAGCATGAGAGTCGGAAATGCACTGCACAAAAGAAAGACAGAATAACACTAAAACATCAAAAATCGAAACTTTTCGGACTCTTGAATCATTCAATTAGCTAAGGTGATAGCAGAACTATAAAACATACTCAATCTCAATCTTCCGAGCGAGACGAGAATACTTATCAGCATTCAGCTTTGCAATCACAATAGGCTGCTTCAATTTAGCAAGAATTGGAGCAGCTGCGTCTAACTGCAACCAAACCAACAAGAAGAAATCAGCATCAATAACAAAAGCCACATCTTTCCATTGAAACAGAACATAGTTAATACAGAACTAAACTAAAGCTAAACAATTAGGGTTAGAAACTCGAAGCCATAACCTAAATTCGACTAAGTAATTGCAAGCATACAAATCTAGATCGTACTACTATAGGGAGCATAAAATTGAAAAGACCTCGGGATTGAGACGCTTGCAGTGACCACACCAAGGAGCATAGAAATCAACAAAGATGCAATCGAAAGTTGAAATCGCCGAGTCGAAATTCGAATCGGTGAGTTCTAAAACTGTTCCGTCGAGGGTGAATTGATCATCTGACGATGCAGAGATTGAGATTGATAACGTAAGAAACGAGATCCAACAAAGGAGTAACTTTAACGAACGCATCTCGATCTGATTTTCAGACCAAACTTAAGAAGGTTTCTGATACTACAAGACTGTGTAACAAACTAAACTAGTTTCTGACTTTCTTCTGATAAGTCTTACGTTACTTTAGGAGAAATCTCAGAAACTAGTTTGGATTATTTTCTTTGAAATTATAAAAAGATCCTTGATAAACCTAAATCTTTGTTATTTGATCACAATTTCATCGCCGCAAAGTCTAAACTTCAAAATCCAAAAAACCCGAACCTGAATCCGAATAGGTACCCAAACATATCTCAAATATAAGTATATATTAGTTATATTTATATTTATATATAGAAAATATTAGGATTTTTTTGGATATTTTAGTTATTTTTGTATATTTTTAAATATATTTAAGCAAAACTACTCGTGTTATTTTGGAAATTTTTGAAAATTTCAAGTAATTTAATAGATTTACATACGAAATTTTGATATTTCAATATATAAATAAATTCGAACCCGAACCCGAACCCGAACACGACCCAAAATCTTAAATTACCCGAACGGGTTTTAAATTTCTAAACCTGAAATACCCGAACCTGAAATACCCGATCCGAACCCGACCCGAATACCCGAACGCCCAAAGCTAATAGGAGGCACTAAATGTTAATCTCCGACCAAAAAACTACATAGACTTGAGAGCTGCTTGAAAAGAGAGAACGGAAAAGACATAGAAAAATGAAAGGACATTTTATTGAAAAATGTATATAATTATTTCTTTAAATTAGTTCAGCAATAAAAATCAAACAATAGAATTTCAAGAGTTAAAAATAATAATAAATTTTACATTAAAAATTGTAAACAACAAATAAAATAAAACAACGTATTTTTGATTGAACTACACTTATTAGTAAACAGATGAAATAATAAAGAATAAAAAATAAATTGTGTTTTTCTAGGAATGTCAATTAGACAATTAGGATCAAAGTACAAATCTAAATTTTAGTTCGATTCAGAATCCGAGATATCTCAACTTCAAAAGATCTTTTAGATTAAGATTGTTCCGGTTTGGCCATTATTCGGGTTTAGCTAAATGGAGTTGGAAGAGTGCCTCCTAAATAGATAGATGTGCTTGTCAATCCAAATCTATAAGTACTATATGACATAAAAGAATGAAAAAAAAAAACACAAAACACCGTGCAACACAAGTTAGTTTACATTATCATGCTCATGCATCCTAGTTGCAAATCTCCCATCGTAAAGTTCTTAGGAGGAGTTGGCGTAGGTGGAAAAATCTTCGCCACTGGCTCCTTCTGCTGAAACTTGTACGGTGGTTGGGCTAGTGGCCGTGTATATGGCGGTGGACAGTGGTGGAGGTACATGGATAGGAAGGGGTCAACTGACCCCATAAATTTAATAATTTTTTTTTACAAGCTTATGTTAGTAGTAATTGAATTAGTTTGCTTGAAATATCTAATAGGACCCCCATGTTTAGTTCTTCAACTTTGTTTTGAGTAATTGTTTATTGTTTTAAGTTTTTAATACGTAATATTTAACACTTACTCATTTTTTCATATATTTTCATGTTTCTTTTTCTACATTTTTTTTCTTCTCTTTCTCTTTAAATACAAATGAATTTTTACACTTCTTTTGATTTATCTTTAGACATTGGTTATACATTTAATTTCGATAAACAAATATCTTGAAAAAATATGATAAATATATTTCATACAATTTTGCTTCTCACCCATATATCAGATTAATTTAAACATATAAATTTATATTCAAATAGGGCTCCAATTTATGGAGTTTATAGAAATAATGACATTATTCTTCGTTTTGAAAAGAATTCTAATAGTACTTCGTGTTTTAGGAAAAAATAAGCATAAAATATTATGGGAACATTTTGTTTCGTGACGGTCAAATATATGACCCCGTAACATATATTTATGGCTCCACCACTGATGGTGGAGGAGCAATTGATTTTATGGCTGAGGTTGATTCGTCCAATAATTAGGTGCATTATTAGAGAAACCATTAGGAGCATTCATGTATCTCGACCCATAACATTGTTCCATCAAATACTTTTTCGATTCTCTCGCTGTTTATTCTGCCCGTTATTGCTCCATACTATAATAACATCTACGTCTGCTTTTATAATCTTTTCAAGTACTAGAGAGCTTTCACCTAACATAGCATTATTATCATAAGATGATTTCATGATTCCTCTCAATATGTTTTCAAAGCTTAACGTAAATCCAAATTTTTACTCGTATGATTTAGTAAATTAATAGTGATTAACTTAGTATCATTTTGAATATTCAAGCAAACTTCTACGAGATCAAATTGAACCAATAAAACTCTCTACATAGGTCGGAATTCAAAACCAATAAGTTTTGGGCAGCTGGCCAGATAAACTGAAATAAATAAATATGTCTAAACTGCCATGAGACAAATTTAAACCGAGCTAAATCGAGACAGAATCTGCATACTTTAGTAAGCGATCGCAACAAGGCGATAAGGATGCTAGAAGAGAGCAAAAATGTAGACACAAGAATATCTAAACCCATCGAAATCGATTGAGTTAACCCCGAGTTCTACAAAACAAGAACCACACATTCAACGAACATAAAATTCCTTCCCATGTTACAAGAAGTAGAGGACGAGGAGGACAAGCAAACATGGGGGAACATCTCTCCAAACCAGTTTGTAAAGAGGGACTCGTCGAGAAGCAGCACTCCAAAGCTATTGAGTGACTTTGCAAGAAGGAGAGGGACACTCGTCGTCAAGGGCGACTGAGCAAGAGATACATTAAAGGAGAGGCAGATCTGAGGGTCAGGGGGGTCAGGTGGTTCTGGTGGAGTCGGCGGAGAAGAAGACTCCGGTGGTGGAGCAGGAGGAGGCCTCAGATCAAGGAAAGCAACCGAAGACATCGGAAAACGACGAGAGTGGCTTGAAAACATATGAAAGAAAGTCAGCTCAGGTGTCTCACCGGAAAAAGAGATCCGCCTGAGAGATCTCGCCTTAGCAGCTAGCACCGATAGACAAGGAAGCTACCGGAGGAGCTACGTCGGAGGAAGAAGCTCATATCTTCAAGGGAAGCGGCTCATTGAATTCCGTGCCTGGGAGAGAATATTAGGGCCGTGCATGTCTAGTTAATTTTAAGTTTGATAGTTAGAAAATATCTAGGTATGGTAATCTAAAATACGAGATTGGTGAATATATTATTTTAAAGCTACTAACCTATATAACATCCACAAACACAGTTGATAAACGCATTATCACACACATTATGGAGTGGATGGACGCTCATTTAGTAGTAGATTATTATTTGTGGATCGGTTTTTCAAGATATATATACCGTTTTGCTTTGTTTGTCAATTATGAAATTTACATCTGTAGAAGAAGAAAAAAAGAGTTGAATTCTGAAAATATATTCTTGAATTATATTAAACAGTACAATACTAACAAACTGCCTACAATAAAAATTGGTTCGATAGAACGAAAAGACTGTAACTGAAACATGTTCACAGTACATTCACCACTAGACTACACAAATATATATAATTAGCTATACGAAAAATTTAGTTCGATGATCATGGTTATATTCCACAGATGATACTAGAGATGTTAATGATGGGTTAAAACCCACTGGGTACCCAAAACCCACATAAAATTTTGAGTCCATAGATCTATTTTTTCTGGAAAAAAAACACAGGTTTAAAATGGGCTGGGTACCCAAATAAAAAAAACCCATATGGGTTTACCTATATGGGTTTACCTCATTGGGTTATGGGTACTCACGAGTTTTTTTAAGTCCCTTTTCAAATGAATCAACATTTTCTTGTCAAAAAAGATTTCACATTTTTTCCCCTAAACCGCGATTTAACAGTTTACCGCCAAAAAAGACATTCAACATTTTCCCGCCAAAAAAGACATTCAACATTTTCCCGCCAAAAACGATAATCAACATTTTCCCGCCAAAACGCAATTCAACATTTTCCCGCCAAAAACGACAATCAACATTTTCCCGCCAAAACACAATTCAACATTTTCGCGCCAAAAACGACCTTCAACATTTTTCCGCCAAAACGCAATTCAACATTTTCCCGCCAAAAACGGGATTCAACATTTTCCGCCAAAAATGATTTCACATTTTCCAGCCAAAAATGCAATTTAACATTTTCCCACCAAAATCGACATTCAACATTTTCCCGCCAAATAGATTTCACATTTTCCGGTCAAAAACGCAATTTAACATTTTCCCGCCAAAAATGATATTTAACATTTTTCCGCCAAAAACGCAATTTAACATTTTTCCCCCAAAAAACGCAATTTAACATTTTCCTGCCAAAAACGCAATTCAACCTTTTTCCTATCAAATATATATGTAATACAGAAAATAAATTTAATTTAAAATATATTTATAAGCAAAATATAGACACAACATACATATAATAGTATATTAACAGTTAAACATAAACTCTAAGAAAATGATAAAAACCAAGTTGGGTACCCACAGGTAGTCTCGGAACAATCAGTTTTTTTCGGACTTTACCCACTAAATCAAAAACCCATCTGGGTTTTCTAAAATTGGGTTTTTTGTGGGCGAGTTTATTTTGGGTTTAGGTCGGGCTGGGCTTTTTTACCCACCACAACATCTCTAGATGATACACCAAAAATGTTTCAAATAACAGGATTTAGTACGTGCAGAAAATCATACATGTATAGATACAAAAAGAATTATGAATTCATGAAAAGAAGTGAAAATAAAGTAAAAAATGATGAATGATAAAATTAAGTTAATTAAACGAGAAAAATGATACCATTAATAGTCTTGAGTAAATTTTCCAAGGATTTCTTCTATCCCGTCATGTAGGAGATTCTATCTTCAAGAGACATGCATGCGCTTAAACACTAATCTTACAATTTGTTATGAGCGTAGGCATATCATGTGGTTGGAAGATGATGATTCCATCGAGCTAGATGCCTAGATCAATGATGTTTTGTTAGTTGTTATTGTTCTTGAGGGACCTATAAGGAAAAAAAAAATAGGGAGGTTTTATTAGGGGAAAATGTCAAAAAAATCACCAACTTTAAATTTGGGACGATTTAATCTTGAACTTCACATAAGACAAATAAATCGTAATATTTTTGTTGACTTTCTAAATAAATGACAAAGTTTTTGTTGATTTGCCATTTGAGTCATGTCGTTAAATAGATTAACAAAACTTTTTACGATGTTAATGTTCCGTTTATCTGCTCTATTAGAACAAAACGATGTCGTTTATTGCTAGACAAAAGACGGCGTTTTGTCTGTTGAAACAAATTTAAACCCTAAATCCTCAAATTGATTTCATTATCTCAAATCCTATAGAAGCCGAATCGATTCAAATCCCATCTGGCGAGGAGACGAACGATGTTCCTCAGCTCAAATCAAATCGAAAGAAGAGAAAACGGAAGAAGGAAGTTGAAGTAGACGATGTCGTTTTGTTTTAACAGAGCAAATAAACGAGACATAAACGCTGTAAAATATTTTTGTTAACCTATATAACATCCCTTGGAGTGAATTTAAGAATTGTTCTTCCAAAACTTTTGCATTGTATCCCTTTCAAATTTATATAATTATCCATTTGAATTTTTTTAATTTATCAATATGGCATAAGATACACAAATTATTAAAAA
This sequence comes from Arabidopsis thaliana, assembly GCF_000001735.4. Classification (NCBI taxonomy): domain Eukaryota; kingdom Viridiplantae; phylum Streptophyta; class Magnoliopsida; order Brassicales; family Brassicaceae; genus Arabidopsis; species Arabidopsis thaliana. The sequence continues at coordinate 13,150,860 of NC_003070.9, read as the reverse complement.
AAAATCCTTCACTACTTCTTTTTAAATAATATCTCAATTTTTCCTACAATTATATAAATTTCAAAATTATCTAAAATACTCATTTTTTATATTAATTTAGCTTAGAGGTTGAATAGTAGTTTTGACTATCTTGATTGTTCGAACCCAACTTATTATCCAAGTTTTTTTCGTCTTGGTTTTAGTTTAAAATATTCAAACAATTTCTCCTCTGTTTTTGTTATAATTCAAGTCTAAAAAATAATCTAGGCCTAAATATTATTTTTAAGACCTGAAGAACAACGTTAAAATTCGAATCCTAACAATTAATGTTACTCGAGCTCAGGTGGATGAGACTGTTCTTTGCTTTTATAATATTCCGTTTTTTAAAATATGGTGGTGGATGCGGTAATTGTAAAAGAAAATATTTGGTCATCTATGTCACCAAAGTATATTTATCTTTGGTTAAATATGCTGAGAGAACTCCACTGTTAAGCATATTTGGGCTGGAGTAACTTTAAAATAGTGACCTTCCAAAAAATGATTGTCGAAACTATGCGAATGAAGAGAAAGCATTAAGAAAGATCATCTGGTGATTTGTAGGGTCGGTAAACAACTCTTTAAAATATTTCGAATGTAACAATGTACCATCGGACAGGGGTGGGTCCATGGGTCCGAGAGAAGATGTAGGGCCCACTGGTATGGGCGGTTAGGGCGTTACAAGTTATATCGGAGCCGAATTCATACGTGTATGAAGTCAAGAAAGCTCACATCATTGGGGTGACGGTCTTGGTTTGCAACGAAGACGTTATGATTTGTTAGTGAGGGTGAATTATAACACCTTAGTTTCAAAAATATGGTGGTGCATGCGGTTAGGTTCAAAAGAATTAAATTGGACACCTATACTACCAAATAGCATTTATCTTTTCGGTCAAACATGCTGAGAGAACTCCACAGTTAAGTGTGCTTGGCTAAAGTAATTTTAGGATGGATGATCTTCCGAAAAGGGATTGTTAAAACCATACGAATGAGGACAAAGTATGGAGAAAGATCATGTGGTTATTTATAAGGTCATTAAACAAGACTATAAACCTTCCAAAAATAGTATCATATACATTAAAAAGCTCTCAGACACATTTATCGAGAGACTTTTTCCGATCATGGTTTTCGACGCCGGCGAAGACGCAAAACGCCGGCGTCGGGATTTAGCTTTTCTATTTTTCTTGCTTGGGTTCCATTTTATTTCTATTATGTCTCCTTTGCTACCAGCTTCCTTCTCCCCTCTGCAAACCCTATTTCAACCTTTTCAAACCTTACCCCGCTTATCATTTCATTCTGGAGACAACAAGACAAGCGACGGTGGAAGGCAATGGGGTCCGGCATTTGCCCTCCCACTTCACCACCTGTTCACGACACCACCGATTTACAGCGATGAAGCTCTCTTGAAAAATCCTATTATCATCGCTAAGCCTTTTGTTTCTAGATCAGATCTGCTCATCCCAAAAGAGCACTCACACCGGACCTCGTTGATGGCAGGAGAACTCACTCTTGGACCGTCAGATGCGCCATGTCCGGTGGAGACGTAGACGGCGCACGGCGGATCTATCTTTTGGGTGGCAAGCCACTTGTCCTCTGTTAGCGCTTCATCAGAAAAAAATGGTGAGCCTTTGCTCCCATGCAACCGGATTTTATAGATCTGTCCCTTCAACTGCTCAGCCAAGATTCACTCTTTCCACTTATCCGGTGATGGCCTCCATCTCCGATCATTCGCCTCCGGTGATGTTAAATCGGGTCAGTGAGCTACCGATCATTCCGTTGAAGCGGCGGCAACAAGCTTCTGACAAAACCCTAATCCTCAAGTTGGGCTATTCCTTTGTGCTAGGCCCATTATCTGCTGGCTCTTTATTGTTTCCCCCTCATTCCATGAAGTGCTGTAAGTTTTGGACCCTTAAATTAACGTGGCCCAGGTCTGTTCTATTTCTTATTTTGTCAAACCCTACTCTATTGTGTTCAACTTTGCTGAGATCGGTTATTGACGCCTCCCTCACTCTGTTTTATCACCAATAGTTAGATTAGACAAACCCCATCTATTGATCCTGGTCGATGAAACTTGTAGTGTCCTAGAGCTTTTTTCAGAAACCTACTTACCATTTAAGAAACCCTTGTTGCAACCTTCCTCTTCATTTGAGAGAATTTTTGCAAGACCTCCACCCTCTTTGCTGCAAAACCATGTGTGTTTCCTAATGTGCTCCTTTGATGGTGCGTGCATTGAGTTAGGGCTATCCAAGGTCATCGACACTTTATCAACGTCACTATGCCTCTTTTGGAATGTGACCATTCAACAATTTCCCAGAATCCTTGTGGAATTATTTTCGACTCACCATTCGTTTGTTTATGGCAAGGTACTATCTTGTTCTTGTCTCCAACGTATGGACTTATCGTCGTATTATCCTATCTATGTTATTGTTCAATCTATTTTGAGAACTCTCCTTGTTGTATCCAACCATGAGGTTGATGATTGTCTACTCTTTGTATTTTTTCTTGCCTGAGTTGAATGAAAGTACTTTTGACAAAAAAAAAAAAAAAAAAAAAAACTTTCAAAAATAGTATACCAACCATCAAATAGAAATATATATATGAATCCGAAAAATTTGTGGAACCCAATGATAAAAGTGGTCGGGGCGTTACACTTTACCACTCGACAAAAGAAATTTGGTTATTCTCTGATCCTTATCCATTATCGAAATTTGTGGAACCCAGTGATAGAAGTCATCTTCTTCTTAGAAATATCGAAGCACCAGTTTGTAAGTGCACTTGATTGAGTGGATTTACCTTTCTTATTCCACTCCAAAATTTCATTTACATTTACGTATGTTCTAAAATCTTAATTTATAAATAATCAATAACATATTTTATTCCAACAGTTTCAAAATTGGCGATGTTGAAAAAAGTTTTGTTTCATATTATTTGAAAGGTGAACAAAAAATTAAACCATAGAAGATAAGATATTGAAGAATGCCAATGGAAATATGATAACTAAACCTCTCTCTTCTCACACATTGAAAATTGTCGAAAACACCCTTATCCCTGACACAATCTTTGTTGGAAAAAAAACAAGATTATCGACATAAAATCAGAGCATTAAATGCTCTAAAAATTTCTGGGTAAAGATAGCGAAATATATAGGCGGTGTTAAGAGAATGATTATAGAGATATTTCTCGATTTATGGAAATATATGTCATATGAGTTCATGTATTTATTACCGCATCTACTTGATCGTTGCCCACGCAAAACAAAAGAGAACAACCATAAAAATATTGCGGAAAATTTAATGCGACGAAAAACATAGAAGAAAAATATGTTTAATTATGATAATGAAATCCTGTTAATGTCTAATTATCTGATAACAAAATCGAGCTTTGAATGACCGTTTTATATTATCAATAAGAAACATGTTATTGGGTTCTGAGTAATAGTGTGATAATATATTTGTTAGAGATTGGGATAGAACAAGATTATTGGAAACACAATAAACAACAAGTTACAAAATATAACAGCTTTAGTCGTTAAGAAGTTTGTTTATCAATAAAAAGGTCATAACAAAATATTAGTACTAAAACAAATGGTTAATAACTTATGTATTAAAAACTAATGTATGTGATGTAAGTGAGTTTAATTGTAAGAATGATATCTGATATAATATTTTAGTTATCCGATAGAGTTGCAATAAGAAACATGCTTTTGAGTTATCATTAATAATGTGATAATAACTTTGGAGTAGCAATAAGAACCATGTTTTTGAGTTATAACTAATAGTGTGATAAGAACTTTGTTACAGCTTAGGTTAGCACAAGAATATAAAAAACCGAGCAACAACTAGTTGTTATGAAAATAGTAGTAGGCGGTAAGATGTGTATTAGTGAATAACAAGATCTTAGTAAGTTAACTTAGAAAAATTCCTTGGTAACAAAATAAATGATAACAAAATAACTAATGTATTAATAACTGAAGTATGTGATGTAACTGAGTTTAATTATTTATTTATCGGATAACATAAATCGAGCTTTGAATGGCCGTTTTATATTAGCAATAAGAACACATGTTATTGAGTTATCATTCATAGCATGATAAACTATTTGTTATAGATTGGGTTAGAATAAGAATGTAGCAAAACTAGCAACAACAAGTTGTAACGATAAACAGCTTTAGGCGATAATAGGATTATTAGTCAATAACAAAGTTAAACAGATTCCTCCTCATTAGAGAATGATTGATGGATCCTTCTATTCCCAGTTGGATTCTTGGAGATCCTTCCTTGCTTAGCAGATTTCCTGCCACGAACACCTTTCAAAATTGTAGAGATTTTTTGTTTTTGGGGGCTATAACCACTTCAGATGGGATGCAACCACCAGAAAACATATCATTATTGAACTTCAATCCTTCGGCCGCCAACTTTACCATAATATATACCCGTGGATCTACTTTGTCATCTGACCACAAAACATCTTGGGCTGGATCAAGGACGGCTTCGGGACGGAAGATAGGATCAACGCGGTAACTATACAATTAGAGAGGAGAAATTACAATTAGCAGATAAGCCTAAAAGAGGTATATGATTATCAGGTAAGACATACTTTAACAGCTAATAAAACGTTTATCACCTTGCAATTATTGTCTAGATCTTTGGCGTTGCTAAGCTTAAACGGAACCACCTAGTGAGGATTTAGATCAACAACCTCTTCTTCCGACTCAGAATCGACTGTCTCCTTGGATAAGGACCTTCTTGAATAGCGGGTGTGACTTGAAAAACAACAAATTGTAGGGCGTATAATAGCTCTTGGACAGTCACATAAGTAGTTGCAAGTTGTTCAACTTCTCTCTCTTTAATCGATTTCATCGTCATCTCAAAAGTCAATCCCAGAAAAAATAAAAATTAGGAACACCAAAGTAGAACTGAATTCAGAAACAATAAACAAAAATTGCATTTGATTTAGATACTTACTTGGACGAATTGATCGGAAAACCCCACACTTGAATTGGAGAATCAATTTGAACATCGGAAAAAAAAAAGAAAAACAGAGAGAAAGAGACGAAATAAGACTAGTACTGATAGAAAAAGCAGTTGAATGAGAAACAAAACAACGCAACTCTTCGGATTAGCATTGTTCTCTTGATTAATATGACAACTATTCCCAAAAAAATTTTGTAAATCAAATCTCTGGAAGAGATATGATATCTCTCGTCCTGACACACACCTGTTAGTTTACATATATGTGTCTTAAAGTTTGATAGGCATATAGGGGTTTATATGTCATTATTATGATATATAAACTACTCAAACAGTGTATAATCTTGTCAGTTAATTATCAAATCTTCTATGGTCATCTATTGTAGATTCTCTTATTTGAATCTTTATATTATTACATCTACTTATATCCTAAAATCTTAATTCAATAAAACATTCAAAGACATCTTTTTTATTGTATACATGTTGAAAATTGGCATCTAAACATCAGTTTGATTGCTACTAATTTTTATTTAAGTAATAATTATAATTCAAATGATAAATCAACTGAGACAATTCAAATTCCAAAAACATAGAAAACCTAAAACGAGCATGCGTGCATATGGAGCTGCTTATTAACTAAATAAATAAAGTTGGTCATATGTAGACGACCGTTGGTCGCCGACCAAAACAAATTTGGTCAAATGTTTTACATGGATATTTGGAGCTAGCTTGTTATTTTATTAAACTTTGTTGTTTTCTAAAATTTCTTACAATTCACGAGATAAAATAATAATAAAAGCATATAATAGATGAATAATGAAAGGAAGACCACAAATATTTGTAGATTTAGAAAGATCGCAAGTTCGCAACATAAAGCAGTTAAGCAAATGGGTTTTGAAGATGGACCAAGATGTCTTATGTCTCATCCAGCTCACCCTTCTCATAACTTGTCCGTTCGATACAGATTCAACTTTCGTATCGGTTGCTTTACATGTGGCGGGAAAGCAGCTGCTACGACGCCGGATTGTCTCTACTACTACTGCACCACCTGCGAGGTGACGTTCCACAATGGTTGCCATCAACGTCCAAGAAGGATAACACATCCTTATCACCTCCAACATCCTCTTACTCTCTTCTATCGAAACCCCGAAACCAGAGTTATATCCAACATCATCCCTGATGCTTGTCCTGGTAAAATTGAGGATACATCAGGTCCAGAGAAGTATGAATTCGTGGATATCGTCCCGTATAAGTCTGATATCATATTCAACAAATGCACTTGGTGTGCAAAAGATTTCAAAGGTGATTGGTTTTATCGTTGTTTGATCTGTAGTTTTTGCTTGGATCTCTCTTGTGCGGCAACTCTTCCACTTCTTACTATTACAAACCCGAAAAGCCATCACCACTCTCTCGTCTTCTTACCCCGGCCATTATTAGTTCCATGTGATGCTTGTGGGTTGGTTGACGGGTTGGAACCAAGTTATGCTTGTTTCCAATGTAATTACATGGTTCATCAGAATTGCATAGACTTACCCCGAGTCATAAAAATCACGCGTCACCCGCACCGGCTCTCTCATACTCCTTATTGTTCATCTTTGACTTCGTCATGCCAAATCTGCTATAAAGAGGTTGATATCAAGTATGGGCAATATTCTTGCCATCTCCAAGATTGTTTTTATGTAGTCCATTCTAAATGTGCAACACATGAAAATGTTTGGGATGGGAAGGAACTCGAGTGGGAAATCGAGTCTGATGAAACTGAAGATATTTCACCTTTTAGGAACCTAGGTGATGGTTTCATAAAGCATTTTTGTCACAAACACCGTTTGAAGCTCAAGAATCATGATGGTGCTCGAGACACAGAAAAGCAATGTCGAGCGTGCATATATCCAATTGTTTCTCACCAATTTTACCATTGCAAGAAATGCAATTACTCTCTCCACGAGGTATGTGCTGGCCTTTCTCGAAAACTGGATCATGCATTGCACAATCACACTCTTATCCTATCTCCATCTCCCGGAAAGTTTTGTTGTTCAGCTTGTTCCCGAGAATCCACTGGTTTCAGTTACATATGCTCTAATAAAGGTTGCCAAGATTTTGTTCTAGATGTTCGATGCATCTCAGTGCTAGAGTATTTCATCCATAGAAGTCACGAACATCCCATTTTTATCTCCACATCCTACAACAGTAAAGACGAGATCCTCTGCAAAGTTTGCAAGAAAAGATGTTTGGGGGCTCATCTACAGTGTACGTTATGCGAGTTTACTATGTGTTACTCATGTGCTATCATTCCAGATGAAATACACTACAAATTTGACAAGCATCCTCTCACCCTTTCTTGTGGGGAAAGCGCGGATAACACGTATTGGTGCGAGGTGTGTGAAAAACAATTGGATCCAAAAGAATGGTTCTACACATGTAACAAATGTTGCATCACCATCCACCTTCATTGCATATTTGGATCTTCTGTCTTTATGAAACCTGGTTCCATATTTCGTGATTATTATGGAAAGGTGCAAGTTTTTCGAAACAATAGTAACACTCGACAACTCTGTTATATGTGTCACAACCGTTGTACCGGTTTGATCTTCTACGAAGGCTACAGAAGGAATGCTACATATTACTACAATCATAGCAATCGATCAACTCATAGAATGATTTTTTGCTCTTTGGAATGTGAGATATTAGGGATGAGAAAACGTCGTCTCATCCGTCTTCCGAGGTAAGTGTTTACGGCTGAATTTAAAAACTAAGTACACAAATTTGTCTCTTATAATCTCATAGTTCATCAATCCGTCAATTCGATTATTTGATTATATCTTTGGTACACTTGTGTTGTTATCAAGTTTTTTCTTCGAATATGTAATGATTTGTAAGAAGTCATCGTTGGTTACCAATCGTTGGTTTTAATTATATTTAGTGTCTCTAACTTAGATACTTTCTTGTTTTATGATTTTTGGAAACATCTTTTTCAAATGGGAAAGTTGTATATGTCATCTATAAATTAATTCAAGTATGAACTCCCAAAAATACAAATAAATATCTTTATTTTATTTTAGTTTTGTAATACACAAATGAATATCTTGGACTATAATTACGTGGAGGATTTGAGAAACCATTAGGAGTATTCATGTATCCCGACGCATAACATTGTTCCATCAAATACACTTTTTGATTCGACGGCTGTTCATTTTTTCCGTTATTGCTCCATACTATAATAACATATACGCCTTCTTTTGAAATCTTTTCAAGTATTTTTTGTGGATCAATTTTTCCAGATACATATACCGTTTTGATTTGCTTGTCAATCATGAAACTCACATCTCTCTAGGAAATAAAAAAGCGTGTAATATCAACAAACTGGCTAATTGGTTCGATACAGCGAAGAGATTGGAACTAAAAAGTGTTCACAGTACATTCATCTCTAGACTGCACAAAAGTATAGTATCTTATTAGCTATACAAAATATTAGTTTGATGATCATGGTAACATTTCCGCAGATGATACATACCAAAAACTTTTAAATAATAGGATTTTGTAAATGCAGATGATACACATAAATTAAATCATGAAAGTCATATATGTTATATACTTATATTATATGTATAGATACAACAACAAAATCATTATGAATTTAGAAAAAAGTGAATAATAATAATAAAATCAAATTGTAAATTAAACGAGAAAAGTGATAGAATATGAGACCATTTCCAAAAATTTATTCCATCCCGACATAGGAGATTCTATTTTCAAGAGACATATCTGCACTTAAAAACATATATAAGATTTAGTAAACACTTTCAAATAAGCATAAAATATATACTCTAATCTTACAATCTATTAAAAGGGTAGGCATATCATGTGACTGGAAGATGAATCCATCGATTTAGTTTAAAAATGTTTTGTTATTTCTATATCAATATCTGAATGGTAATATATAAGAGATCTATGAATTTTTAATTTCCTTAGTAAAATCCTCTGAGATTCTTTTAGTTTCCTTATATACGGAATACCTTATACTGTTATACATCTTCTCACTTCTCCATATCCCAAAAAATGGTTGTCGAAATAGTTATCGTCTTGCTCCTCGTTTCAGAGCTTTGGGCCTCGGCCCATTAATCCATGAACTACTCTTACATGCCATTTCCATTTGTTGACAATTCAAAAACGAATAATATATAGAAATCTTTTTGTGTGAGAATATTTCGATGCAATTTGCTGATATGACGGTGAAGATTCACTCTTTGTGAAGTTTTTCTAATGGTAATATTTTGTTTATTCGATACGGCAAGAGATAAGGAATTGACATACCTTCACTCGAAAAGTCATTGTTTTTTTCGCGACAGATTCTTATCCACGCAAATGGGCCAGATTGTGTTTTAGTAGTTTTATCATTTTTAGAATATGCCAAATCTTTTCTAAAATTAAAAACGAATTGTTTCGACGTACGTATGCAATTATGCATAAACAAAGACGCAAACGCCAAGAAATTGTCATAATACTCTATATCAATGTTTTTAGATATTGTCTTAAAATAATCAATGAAGATAAGTTGACACGCAGTAGTGTACATTTCATATTATTTTACGTTCTATTAATGTTTACATTTCATATATGACAAAGAAATAAATATTTATAAACTCGTTTTGGGGTCATTTTCGCATAAAATGGCTACTCAAGAAGACCAACTTTAACGTATAGGAGGATTAAATTATGTACAATATTTTGATGGACCGGGTGGATTAGGTGCACGTGATTGTAATTATAAAATTAAATCGCACGATTCACGCCACTTTGAATATACATTTGTTTTTGTCAACCCATTTTGATATATGAATATAGAATCATACATATTACATCAAAGATATATAAAACATAACACGCCAATTACAATATTCAATGCAGGTGATGCGTGCCAATGGTGATAATGGGTGTCATGAATAATATATAGAATAACGTATATGATTCTCTAAACGTGTTTTATTTTTGTGAAGATTATCTCTAATCATATATGTTCTAATAGATTCAGAACGGGATTTATCATGTCTTGTAATGGACATGTCGACCCTTAACATGTGCCAACTAGTTTCTAATTTTTATAATAAAGAAAATTATGCATATATCATTGAGTACGTAAGACCGATTACTAAGCAAGCTGCGTGATACTTAGTTGGCTTGTTCGATAAAAAAATGGAAACGGGCTGATAAAATAGTAAGAGATAAGACCAGTGGCAAACGTGATATGATAAATGCTTAGATAGTGGGTACTATACAGCTTTATTCTAAAAGAAAAATACTATTAATTTCATTGGATATATAATGTACGTATATGTTGATATTAAAATATAAGCTACAATGTGACAAAAAAAAAAAAGAGAAAAGAAAAACAAAATAATATATCTACTTATTATGCGTAGGGCAACAACCCAACATACTTGGTTCCTATCACAAGAAACACGTTTTGGCCAAGTTGTTATTTCACACCTTTGTCACAAAACCAGAAAGAGGTTGGAAACTAGATTACCATACAGAAAGTAAAAGAAAGTTTGACCAAAAAAGGAAAAAAAAAAACAAAAAAAGTAAAAATAATGTTGTAGTTCTAACCACCGACTTAAAAATAATGATGTAGTTTGAATGGTAATCGAATTAGTGTGGTGCAGTTCAAATAGTAACATTTCAAAATTTAAATTTTAATTATTTTGTTTTTATTTTTCAACAGTTTTGAATCCATAAATATTTAACTTTTAGCTATTAAAAATAGATGATTTGAATAAAAACAATTCGAAATATAAAATATGTTAAGAAGTATTATCGACTCTTATACGTTATCAAATTTTGTGGACTTTTAACTCAAAATCAATCGGTAATACACTACAAGAAAACAGGTGATAAACGACTTACAGGGCAGTCGCATAGTAGTCGTAAAAAATGATAATACGACTAATCAGCGACTAACGACGTTAGTCATTATTACATAGTCGCTGAATGAGATAGTCGTGAATTAGTCGTTGATCGACGACTATATTACGACAATAACACAATCAGTAAACAATGGTCGTTGTATAGTCGTATCGTTTTGGCGACTATTTAACGACCATAGCACGATTAATTGTCCTGTACGAAGCGTGTGAAACACGTGGTCGTATAATAGTCGTATAATTGTTTCCGACGATTGGACGACTATTGGACGACTAATTCTATCAATGTAAGGAAATAATTCTCGTAGTCATATAATAGTCGTATAATGTTTTACGACTATTATACGTCTCGTGGACGATTATATTGTGACTAGGTGTCTTAGTCGGATAATAATCGGTAATTAGTGTGACTATTAAACGACTATTTTACGTCTAATTTGCTACCTAAATACGACTACTGAGCGACTACTTGTTTTGTCCGAATAAGAATTTGGTCATCGATTGTTGGGTTTCTTGTTTCTTGGTTATCGATTGTTGTTTTGTTGTTTCTTGTTTTCTCCTTTTTTATTTGAAATGCTAAAAAGATGAAAAGACTTGTATATATAGAAAATCAAGTACAAATACATATGTTCAAATATCTTGTTTATTACATAAACAACTTATTCAAATAAACATATGTTCAAGTAGAGTTTGGGCAAAGATAATCTAAGGATCATTAGGTGGAGGACTTGGTATACGTTCTGTGGTTGTGGTAGAGTGACTTGCCATGAAGTCCAAGAACTGCGGATCGGTTTGGCGTAGATACTTCTCGACTAAAGACAATTGCTCGAGCTTGTCCTTTTGCTCAGCTGTGACTCGGGATGACTCAGCTTCTCGGGCAGCAATCTCAGCATCTCTCTTCTCATTATATGCAGCCTGCTCTTCTATTTTCCTTTGAGCTTCCTGCAGCCGTTCTTCTAGGGCTTGAAAGGATGATGAGGAACCGGAGTGATTGCGGTTGGCGCTGCCTAGAGTGTCTTTTAGACATCCTAGTCCATAAGGATTGCCTCTTGAATCCTTTTCTGTGGACTGCAAGAAATAGAGAAGAAGCTCATTAGTGACAGAATATTAATTGGACTCTAAGACTCATAATTATACTAAAACATCTTACCTCGAGAAAGATGGCTGTATAATCATCTAGTGTGAGCTCCGGAGGTCGTGAAGAGCCATCAGAGACAGCAGAAGCAGACGCCTCTAGTGCTGACAGCCTATCTCTCACATTCTGCTGATAAGCTTGAGCAATCTTCTCCGACTTCTGATCAACAAATGAGCCATCCGACTTAGTGTGTGTTTCAATGAACACCTCACCAAGATGGACCGGTCTTCCCAACTTCTCTTCCTGCAAACACAAATCAATATCAACAGTAGTCACTAGACATAAGAACTCAACATACTCACAAGAAAACAGACTATATTGGATTGAAAACAGAAAACAGAAAACTCTAACTTATGAGAATCTGCAGAAACACTTACCAATTCATCTTGGATTTCTTGAAAAGATTTTGGCCCAGAGTAGTGGACGTGAGGACCGATACCGTTACGGTCAGAGAGACGAGCTTTGGAATAGGTCCGACTCCTTTTTTGTGCTGCTTCTGTGTCCCAGTAAGCACACATTGTTCCCCACAGCGTTTCTCCAATCCATGGAGGCTGCTCTCGAGTTGTCCTTGCGGTGCTAACCATGTCCTTCAAGCGCCTCTTGACGATCTCATTGAAGTAATATTGGACTGTCCCTGTTATTAAGGGATCCCAGTGGTGAGTTTTCTACAAAAAAAAGGAAGAAGTTAGTGAAACTACATAAACTTAACTTGAACAAGAGCAGATATAGAGGAAGCTTACCGCAAACTCTAAAAATAATCTTTCTCTTTTATCAACTGGCACACATGACCAGTTATAGAAGGGAGCATCGAATTTTTGTAAGAAAATTCTAGTGATCTTCCTAACCAAGCGAGATCCTCTGTCTCGAGTAAACCTCCAAACACATGCAACAAAGAAAGAAGTAAACATGTTACAAAAGTGAACAAAGTTATTTTCCCAAAAGAAATACAAGTCACACACGACTATAAACCATGTTCCACAATAGTACTGTCTCAACAATATAGCATCATTCACAATCAAAGCATCATCATTTGTGTAATATAGAACAACATAACACGAGTTTAGAACTGAACTAAACTAATGACCAAGAACTAATGTAATCACAACACAACACTCAACTATGTTTGACCGATTAACAACAGAGCATCAAACAACAATAAAACAGGCATTACTACATAAACTAATGAGTCTAGAACTAAACTTGACTAAATGCCTAACCCGAAAACACTAGCAACAGAAGAGCCAACAATGTTTCACAACACAACAGCCAACAAGGTTCACATTTTCGGTTTGATTCCAAAGCCAACAAAGAAAGAAGTAAACATGTTACAAAAGTGAACAAAGTTATGTTCCCAAAAGAAATACAAGTCACACACGACTATAAACTATGTTCCACAATAGTACTATCTCAACAATATAGCATCATTCACAATCAAAGCATCATCATTTGTGTAATATAGAACAACATAACACGAGTTTAGAACTGAACTAAACTAATGACCAAGAACTAATGTAATCACAACACAACACTCATCTATGTTTGACCGATTAACAACAGAGCATCAAACAACAATAAAACAGGCATTACTACATAAACTAATGAGTCTAGAACTAAACTTGACTAAATGCCTAACCCGAAAACACTAGCAACACAAGAGCCAACAATGTTTCACAACACAACAGCCAACAAGGTTCACATTTTCGGTTTGATTCACAACAGAGCATACAGAACAAGAAAACAGGGAATTTAAAGTGAACTTACCATTCGGTTTTTGGCCGGGGAATGGGAGACAACACACAACACCACGCTTCTCTGCCAGGCACAGAGAGAATGTCATTCAGAGCAACCACGGAGTCTTCTTGGAGCTCCGGCAACACTGCAGGAATGCCCTCTTGGAAGTTGTTGCCTTGAGACGAGGGATGACTGTGAGATGCAGTTTCTGGATCCGGCGAAAGAGGAGGGTCTTGCTGAGCAGTCTCTTGTGGTGGCAACGGATCTACACGCTGTGGTTGATTGGTGGAGTGTTGGAAGAGTTGCTGCGGTGGTGGGTAGTTACGGTAGTGGGGGGCAGAGGATGAGGCGCCGGCGCCGGCTCCTTGAGGCGGAATCGATGCAGAAACTTGAACCGTCGCCGCCGCCGGGGTGAAATCGTACTGCTGCGGTAGCGAAGAGGGTCTTCCAGCAGGCGTTGAACCTCCGGCTCTTTGAGTCACGTTTGGTGTGGTCTTACTCTTTCGAGATCCTCCACGACCGGCGTTAGGCATCCTCTTGGAGATGAGAGAATCGAGATGGATCGAAGAGGCAAGGGAGAGTTTGGCGAAGAAGAGAGAATCGAGATGGATCGATGTATTAGGGTTTGTTGGTGAAAGACGGATCGATTTAGGGTTAAGAAGAAGAAGAAGAAGAAGAAGAAGAAGAAGAAGAAGAAGAAGAAGAAGAGAATCGATTTAGGGTTACGAAGAAGAAGAAGAAGAAGAAGAAGATCGAAGAAGATCGAGGAAGAAGAAGAAGAGAGAAGAAGAGAAGAATCGAAGAAGTGGCTAAGTGTTTGGAACGAAGGAGAAATGAATCGAATTAGGGTTTTCAACACTGGAGTAGTCGTATATCAGTCGCATAATAGTCACTAAATCAATTGGGTTTGGGCTTCGACGATTAAAAGCCCAATAACTTACACCGTTGTCGCTGTGTAGTCGTATAATTGTCACCACTTAAGTTGGGTTTGGGCTTTGTGATTTCGAAGCCCAACAGCTAACAAGATAGTCGCTGTGTAGTCGTATATTAATCACCACCTGAGTTGGGTTTGGGCTTTGTTATTCGAAACCCAACATCTTACATGGTAGTCGCATAATAGTCGTAATTTCGTCACCTTATGCGTTTTAAAATTATTTAATAATTTTTTAATAATTATTCAAATACTTTTTCAAATACATCGTATATTCAAAAATTTATTCAAATAATTAATTATACATCTATTTCACACAATTATTATTCATTTTCGTCTTCTATTTCATCTTCATCCGAGGACGATAAATTACATCGGAATTCATCTTCTGGTTCAGCATCTCCAATATCGTAATCGAGGATGATTGGGGTTACGTCTCCTACCGGATAGTCTATTACAAGATCTTCAATTGTAGTCTGCAAAACAGGTTCATCATCCTCGGTTTGCAACAGTGTCGGATCAGTATTTTCATATTGTCCAGAAATGTTTCCCCTTGGATTGACCTTTAAAACACTGAGCCAAATGTTCTTTGGTTTCTTTGTATATGGATATGGAATATAACAAACTTGATCTGCTTGAGATGCTGTTCAAACATGTTATACATATATCAACAAAAATATATACAATATTATTTATTAATGAATTAGAAATTTTAAGTATACTTAATTACGTACCAAGAATAAATGGTTCGTATTTATTGTATTTCCTCGTAGATAGAACATCTACAACGCCACCATGGTTTCGGCGAGTTCCTCTCCCGATCTTTGGGTCATACCACTTACACTTAAAAAGTGTGATCCTCAAATTGACGATGCCCTCATACTCGAGTTCTATGACATCAGTTAAGGTACCGTAGAAATCTGCTTCATCAGATGAATCAGCGTAATTTTCACCTTTAACACATACCCCATAGTTACATGTCTTTCGTCCAGCACCGTGGGTTTGCGTATGAAACAAATATCCTCTTGTGAAATACATTGGCCAAGTTTTAACCTTGTTCAAAGGTCCTTGCACAATCTCTTGAACCCAAGTAGGAAATGGAGAATTAGTGTTCCAATATGTTACCTACATAATATAGATAAACAATATCAATATGATCTTAAATTAAATCACGCTAGCTACAAGAAAACAGACAAATAGTTACATTCATGAACCAAAATTACTGTAGACTTACATATTCTTTAACCCATAGATGATATTCTTCAGCTCTTCTGACGTAGAGTTCTTTTTCGGACAAGGATGGATATTTCGCAGAAAGATAATCCTCGAACATACTGTCTCAACAAACGAAGACAAATAAATCAAAGTGATCTTATCTATGAATAAATCAAAGTGATTAAAAATACCTCTCAAATGGTTTAAAATAGTCACAATTTCTTAAAACATATGCATGTGCATTTTGGTAATCTTTCTCTGAAAGCCATTCTACATGCATTGCACCACTTGGACGGCCGACCTGCATAAATATGTTAGGTACTCCAGGGACATGATATACATGAACTTCACCTTCATCGAATCTTGTTAACCTGCCACATATAATTGAATTAAGATCAAAGTAGTATAGCAACATGTTAAATAAATAAAGGTATTTACCTTGATTTCGTTTGTATATGATCGGTAAAGTAGTGCTCTGAAAAATAAGCAATCTCGTCATTGATATATGACTTAACAATTGAGCTTGCAGCATATCTTTTGTTCTTTGCTTTTCCTTTCAACTTTTTGAAAAACCTCTCAAATGGATACATCCACCTATATTGGACAGGGCCACCCAATTCAGCTTCGTATGGGCGATGGATAGGTAGATGTTCCATAACATCAAAAAATGATGGTGGAAAGATCTTTTCCAAGTTACAGATGATTAAAACTATGTTCTGTTTGAGAATTTGAACGCGACTTGTCTGTAAAGTTCTCGAACATAGGTCCCGGAAAAATGCTCCAATTCCTAAAATATATGTGGAAGTTAAATAATTACATAAAAAAATTTCTCCATAAAAAATAGTTAGAATTGTACCTGATAATGCAAGGTGGACATTCCGGTCAAGAAGTTCAGCAAAGATAAATGGAAGTAGTCGCTCCATAAAAATATGACAATCATGACTCTTCATGCCTGAAAACTTACCATTCTCCAAATCTACACAACTAGCCAAATCTGAAGAATAACCATCTGGAAATCTAACATCATGTTTCACACATTGAAATAAACTCTGTTTGGCTTGTTCTGTCAATGTATACGGTGGAAAAGGAGCTTTACCCGTACTATCAATATGTAAGCCTGGCCGAGAACAATATTTCTCAATATCCAATCTTGACATGATATTGTCTTTTGATTTACCCTTAACACCCAAGAGAGTGTTCATGATGTTGTCAAGAAAATTCTTCTCTGTATGCATAACATCAATATTATGTCGAAGATTGAGGTCCTTCCAGTAAGACAACTCCCACAATATGCTTTCTTTGTGCCAATTATGTTCCTTCCCATAGCCTCGCATCTTCTTTTCATGACCGTTCCCACCAACATCCTTCGTTTTGGGTGGATTTACACTAGCCAACCGCTCGTAATAAACTTGCTCCCCTGTCAAAGATTCGGGTGGATACTCGCTAGAAGCGTCTCTTCCTTTGAGAAAGTCTTTTTTGTTCCTACGAGATGGATGACCATGAGGAAGAAATCTACGGTGACAATCAAACCAACATGTCTTCCGTCCAATGGGTAGATAAAAAGACTTTGTACTTTCCATGCAAACTGGACAAGACAATTTACCATGAGTAGTCCATCCTGATAACATGTTATACGCGGGAAAGTCGCTAATCGTCCAGAGTAGTACTGCTTTTAGATTAAAATTCTGACTCAATGAAACTTCGTACGCATCGACTCCAGTACACCACAACTCTTTTAGCTCCTCAATAAGAGGTTGGAGGAAGACATCAAGACTAGCTCGAGGATGATTTGGTCCATAATTCAGAATGGTAAGAAATAAGTACTCTGTATTCATGCACATACCTGGGGGTAAATTATATGGAGTTAGGATCACAGGCCACAACGAATGATTACGAGACATGCCAAATGGATTGAACCCATCAGTACACAACCCGAGATAAACGTTACGGGGTTCTTCAGCAAACCGGGGATGTAACTCTTGGAAATATCTCCACTCTGCCGCATCTGAAGGATGATTCATTTCTCCCTCCTTTGATTGGTGCTCAGCATGCCATCGCATAGCCGCAGCTGTCTTATGGCACTGATACATTCTCTTCAACCGGTCTGCAATAGGTAGATACCACATACGACTATATGGTACTTTGGTTCTTCGACGGTCGTCCTTAGGCTTCCATCTTTGTGCGCCACAAAATCGACATTGATCTTCTTTTTCGTCTTCTTTCCAAAATAACATACAATTGTTTTTGCAAACATCAATCGTATGATATGGAAGTCCTAAATTGTGCATCAACTTCTCGGTCTGGTAATGTGAAGTGGTAGCCTGGTTTCCTTCTGGTAAAAAATCTGTAAACATCTCGCAAACGGAGTCCACCAACTTTTCACTCATATTATACTCCGCTTTGTTGTGCATGAGTCGAGATGCTAATGATAACTGCGACTGCCCTTCACGACAACCATCGTACAATAGATTATTTGCACCTTCTAACAAGTCGTAGAACTTATTTGAATGGTTACGGACCGGCTCTTCCACATTCTGATAACTACCATCATGATGATAGCAATCATCATGACCCACGTTATCATCATACCCCACATTAAAATTAAATGCATCGTTCACCATATCCACATATGGGTCTTCTACAACATTACCCACTTCTTCATGATTCTCACTAAAATACGTCCTATCCGTGTAACTAGTTCCGATATCCATATTCAATTCTTCTCCATGCTTATACCAAACATAATAATCAGGCATAAATCCTTGACTAAACAAATGACTACTAACTCTTCTACCCGAGATGATGTGTTTTTCATTCTTGCATACACTACAAGGACAATGAAATTTACCTCGACAACTCTGTACTATAGGCTGACTATTAGCGAATGTCATGAATTCCTCAACTCCTGCGACGTATTCGGCTGACAAATTCCCCGTCACTTCATCGAATCTCTTGTACATCCAATCTCGATAGAAACCGCCACTACCGCCATAATTGTAGTTTTCCGCCATTATAGAATAAACAAAATTTCTATTGTTTTCTTGTTTTTTTCTTTTGATTGTTGTTTTGATTTGTTTGTGAAAGAAGAGTGTCGTGAATTTTGATTATATAGACGAATTTTTATGACTAATTTACGACTACAACAAACAAATTAGGTGTACCTACTTGGCAATGCGGAAAACGTTTTCCAACAACTTAATGCGACTATTCTGCGATTCAGTTGCGACTAGTTTACGATTACAGATATGTGTCGTATTTTAGTCGCCGATTGGGCGACTAACTTCCGCAGTCGGAAACTGTAGTCGTCCATTTGCGACTATGTAACAACAAACGTTTTTCTAATATAATATAATCGTTAAATAGTTGTTACTATACGAGTATTTGCCGACTAACATATTTAGTCGTAAAATAACGACTAATTGACTACTAATGTTCATGTTGTCGTATATGCGTCGTAAAACGGTCGTGACGTAGTCGTCAAAAACGACGACTACATTTGTTGTCGCTTTCTGTAGTCGTTGTTTATCTGTTTTCTTGTAGTGATAATAATACATGGATTAACAATTTCTTTTATGTACATGGATTTCAACTCTATAGTTTTATGATTGTTTTCAAATTCAAAATCGGTAATAATAATACTTGGTACCATCTTCATTAAGTTTTATGATTGTTTTCAAACTCAAAATCAATAGGTAATAAGTGGATTAGCTTATGTTATTTATACTTTATTATCCACCACAATTTTGAAGTGAGATTTATAACAAACCGTTTCAAGATGATAACTCTAACATTGAACTTAATCACACTCTAGAACTAGCAATAAACGACACTTGAAACATTTTATTTGGGTTAACAAAACCAAACTGTAATTATACCATATTAAATTCTATAAGTTTTTAAATCAAAATCGAATAAGAATTATTGGCTAATATCATTTATATATTATTCTATATCTTATTTCGTGAATTCTATCATTATATAAAAAGATACATTTTTCAGTAACGTTAAATTCAATGAAAACGATTGTACATGTTTTATCTCAAACGTTTGTGTTAGTTATGGAAAGACTACATGATTGTAACGTAAAGTTGCTTTCTTTCTTTTTTTTTGTCTTGCAAATGCCAAAATACCACCGAATGGTAGAGCCACTGGACAAGAGAGACTCGGCAATGTTCATTGATCTAATTTATGAGTTTACATAGTTTTAAACTTAATTGTTAATGTTTATATATATATTGAACATAATTACTTTTTCATTTGATACAGATAATTACATTTTTGTAAGGACTTTAGTTCAGTACACTTTTATAGTGAGATTTGAGGTTATCAACTTCTCGGATTGGTTTGGAGCATCTAAGATAATCCTAATGCTCTATCACTTTCTTTGTAGAGATAAGAGCTATACAATGAGTTTCGATTCGGTTAATTCTCTCCACAAGATAAATAATGTGCATCGATCTTTTAGGTTTTAGTTCAGACTTTTTTTTTCGGTTTTGGTAGTTCCTAGTTAATTCACATATTAGAGATTTATTAGTTTGTTTTCTAAGTTTTACTTTATCATTTTATATTTTTGGTTGTTTGTATGTTTTATTTTTCTGGAATTTCGTTCTGTGAGGATATCTAAATATTTTTTTCTGACTTTTATTTTAGAGAGAATATTAATTATTCCCGATGATATATCGTTGTATGTTATAAAGTTATATTAATACTATTCAAATGATATGAGAGTTCGATCCATACTTTTCTAATATGGTATCAGAGCCCGATCTACACATACTCAATCTAATCCATATCAGTTCGGCCCAATACTTGCCCCATCGATCCATGCTCGAATAAATCAAGATTAATGGCTAGAAAAATCATCATCTTGAGAGATCGTATTAAAAATATTTTACATTAAAAGTTGAGTAGGATTTTAAGTGGTATATATAAGATATGAATTTGTATACCTATCGCCGATTAGTTTTAGGTTGAAAGTTTACAGTTTAATAAAAAAATGGTTTGGTAGTCTTCTATTTGTGCCGAGTCATGCCTTGATTATTCTATGAATTGATATTTTTGTCGATCTGAAAGAAGGAACACGAGGAACATATGGTTAACAGCTTAAACACTATTTGTTTATTCATCGACGTGTATTGCATTTTCTTGGTAGCTTTTCTTCTACGATATGTTATTCCTAAATCCTAACCACCTTATAATTTATATCATTTTTCTCTACAAGATTTTTTTTTGTTAAATATTTTCCTCTACAAGATATAGCTAGCTATTTTAATTTTATATAATCAAAGCATCTATTCCACGATATGTTATTATGTTATCCTTATATTCTAACCACCTTATAATTTACATCAATTTCCCTTACAGGATAGCTATTTAGCCAATCATATCATTTTCTTTAATGTTATTTTGATAGTTTTCCAGAGTCCTGTTTTATACTCCTAGTATAATTTTAATTCATAGCATATAATTTGTGAAGTCCTAGTTGGATAACAGTAATAAAATATTTGTTGGGTGAATCTTCAATATACTTAATTGTTTTACCTTTTTCGACCTATAGCTTATATATGTGAATATTGAAATATATTTTCGTAATATGCCTCATATTCTGAATTTACTTTTGTATAAACAGGTATAAATATATATAAATATTGAAAGATATTTTCGCAATATGCCTCATATTCTGAACTTACTTTTGTATAAACAGGTATAAATGTGAAATATGTTTGAATGTTTTTATAGAATGTTGTTATAGCTATGACTGATGGTATAGAAAATGAAATTCAATCTTTCAAATTTAAATTATAAGAAGTAGTGCAAGTCTTTCTTTTTTTTGGTCCACATAGAAATTTTTTTTAACCCAAGAACAATAGGATTTAAAGCCCTTCATGCTTACTATATATATATATATATATATTTTTGGGGTTAAAATTCATGCTTACTAGCTAGTTAGTTTAGGTAATGTGACTTGATTAACGATGTCAGTTGTTAAAGCCACTAGGCCAGAAATCATTATAGCAAAAGTGCATCGTGAATGTGCTTGCGGTTGTTGGAATGTTCGAAAACAAGCATTTGCGTTTATAAACGTTAATAAACACAGTTTATGCGATTGATGTAAAGATTGGAAATAGATAAGTTATTGAAACAATTTTGAATAGTAGTCGATAGCATGTGGTGATGATTTTTCAATAGTATTTGTTATACGTGAGTGTGGTAGATGTTAAAATCAGGTGTGGTGATTTTAGTATCTCACAAAAAGATTGCAATTAAAAAAAACATAAATAAACAAAATATTGAATTAAATTATATAAAAATAGAAATAAATCAAGAAAAGATAACGGTACGGTGCTTATTACTGATGTTGAGTTAAATTTTTTTTTTTTAACAATCGATATTAATTAGAACTCAAAAAAAGTTAATTTCGAGGAATATTGTTTATATATGTGGTATGATTCGGTTTGATACGAATCTTTTGTGTCAAATTATCTGTTTTTTTATTTGTATTACAAGAAATTAAAGATAAATGTAGTATGATGCAGATCGGTACGAATCTTTCATGCTAATTATCTGTTTTTACATTTACACTATGAAAAATTAAAAAAAAAAAATTGTGCTAATTGAATTACACAAAAAATGAAGAAGTAAATGTCGTAGCTAAAATTTATGGGAAACAGAAGTGTCCCCATTTTTGGCTGTGCTCTGTCCTAATTATGCATAACATTACCTAGTTATTACAAAAACAAAACCTTTTTTGATGAAAATTTGTCAATTAATATATTTACCTTTTAACTAGAGTATATGGATATTATATTATCTTGTGTGACAAGTTTCGAAATTGCATTTTACATTATGCTATTCTAAAATTATAGTTTTAAAATGTTCCAAAGATCTGAAAATAGATACACCTTTCATTAAAGGGAAAAAACCCTAGTAGCCTCCTTCTCTCTCGCTTAGTGCCGCTTCTCTTCTGTTCAAAACTTGGCCGGCGCGTGGCGGCTCTCATAGCGCCGGCGTCGGTCCCTCATGTCTTAGTTTTAGTCTGTAGTCTTTGCTTTCTCTTCGGTGTGGTTGCGTGGTGGTTCGACGAGAATTTTGATGTCTGCAATTTTGGTTTTAGATCTGCAATTTTGGTGAGGGAGCTCTTAATTGATGGATTTGGAGATTATTAGAGAGGTGAGTTGCTTCTCTGAGTGGTGTCTTGGAGCTTAGATAACGGATCTATCAGATCCTTTGCTACTGTGGTTGTTGATGGACACTCTCGACGGTATGGTTCTTCCCCTCCCAGATCGGATTTGAACTTTTGTGGCTTAGTCTCGTTGTCTCATTGTTCTTCTTCTATATTACATGTTTGTTTGGGAGACTTGTATCGATGGTGGTGACTCTGTTTGTGGATTATATCTTTAGATCTTTGCTCTACCTCTCTATTGTGTCCTCTTACTTGTTCGGAGTTGCATTTTGGACTGGTTTCGTTCTTGGTGTTGGCCACTTTGATGGTATTTCGTTGCTGAGCTACCTACTAGCCTATCTTGTTTGGAGTTAGGTTCTAGGCAAAGCAATGGATTCGTTCTCTAGTTCTTCTCTGGGGGACGTCATCAGCTTTTTGTCTGTAGGTGTGCGGAAGCTGCATTCGACGAGGGCCCGCGTGTAAGAACTAGTGATCTTAATTGGCTTATCTCTTGTCGATCTCCAAGGCTTTTGTCTTGTCCCTAGTGCATTTGCTATCTCGGTTTGGTTGGTGAGGTGTGATGGTGTTTGTATTTGTGTCTCTCGTTCTGGTGGCTTCTTGCTTTCCTCCCTGTCGGATTGCTACTGGTTTGACTTCGGTGTGAAATCTTTCCGATCTTATTGGTGCTTCCGACGTTCACCGTTTCTTTGGGGAAGCTTTGTGAGAGCTTTTGGTTCCTTTGCGCAATTTTAGTGCTTAAATCTTCGTTTTTTCTTAACGGTTGATTTTTTTTAGATATTTGTTTCTTTGTTTTCATTGCTGGTCTAAATAGTTTCTCCGTTTCTTTGGGGCTTAGCTACCCTCTTTTAAGCTTAATTTCTCGAGACATTTTGTTGGTCTGCCGGCTTTTATATTTGAAATGGTATCCTACTTTGGTTTCTTAATAAAATTCTGGCGACAAAATTTTTTTTTTTCGAAAGATCTTGTCATAAATATTTCCTACTGCCTTTTGCAATACGTTACAATGTTGACAATTAGTAAAATTCCTCATTTTTTCCTTAAGAAAATATATAATACCAAATGATGATGATTCCACGTATAGATGTCTATCTCATTGCGATACTATATTAATATAAATCAATTTCTTCCAATTTCTGACCATCATATTAGTATTATATTGACTTTTATATTTGGTCTGCATTAATTATATGTTCCCCATAAATAGTTAGCAAATCCGGTTCGGATATGTAGGTCCAAAGCCTTTTGTATTTTTATCCACGCAAATTTTTCTTGAATCGTACGTAAATATTGAATTCCACGTTTCCATATACAAAACCAAATCAAATATAATTACTTTTACAACAACCCCATTTACGATTTGAGAAACAAAAACGTAAATAACTTACGAATTTTCATGTTCTTGAATCTTTTCAGCAGGAAAATAGTAAAATAACTCAATGTTTTTATGGAATAATTAAAAAAGAAATAGAGAAAACTGTTTAATTTTCAAATTATTCCAAATTTTGTTAGAAAAGAAGTTGACCTTGAATATCTAGTTTGATTCTCTATTTGAGATAGCTATTTATCCCTTTTAGTTTTTAGGTTCATAAAAATGTACAGTTTTGTACTTTGCACATTATCAAAAATGTAGAAGAAAAGTAAATTATTGATTTGATTGGTGACTTAAAATTATATAAATTTGTTTTACAGATAAAAAAACTATAAACAATACCAAAATAATTAAAAATAATACTAATAAAAATTAGAAAATAACGACTTTACATGATATTTTTGGATATCAGCTTTGAATGGTAATTCATTATCAAAACACTACAGTTTGTATATGTTTGACAATTATCATTCACAAAATTTTTATCAAAAACATTACAAAAATTTTTAGTAGAAAACTTTATTATACAACTTTCTCTGCTTATTTTTTTACAGTTTTACACTATTTTTAAAGCTCTTATAATTGTAGTTAACATCAAAAAAATTTGTACAAATTTGTATTACCAATCGGACTCATTATTTTTGCGATTAGTAATAACTAAAGAGGTATTAGTCCGATTCGGATCTAATATTGGACTTAAGACATTGGAACTTGGGACGACCTCGAATAAACCCTAACAACTTGGAGAGATAAATACATTTAGAGGCTGTCAATTTTCTAAAAAATTAATACAAAAATCATAGTAAATATATTATTATTAAATACCTAGTAAATGTACTGTCCACCTAACACTTCAAAAAAAGTTTGGTGTATCGGTCAAAAAAAAAAACTGGGCAACCGATAAAACAAGTTTCCAAGAAGAAAAACACAAACGCCAAATCAGCCCAAGTCACAAATCCGTCGTCGTTTAGTCCACGTAGACTTCACAAAGTCTACCTTTTTCACCGGTTATAACCGGTAAACTAAAATTCTCCTCTCTTTTACCAGTCCCGTTGAAACTCCGTTAAACTTTTCCGTTTCTCCGTCATTATAAATATCAATCTTCTTCACTCTATCGTTTTTTTTTTTTCCTTCTTCTTCCCTCTCCTATAAATCTCTCCGTCTTCTCTCTTCTCTCATTTCACGTCGGAGATCATTTTCTCCTCCTCCGCCTCCGCCTCCACCGCCACCGCCACCGCCGCCGCCGACGACTTTTCTCACTTACTCAACACCAGAGGTCTCTCTCTCACTGTTTCTTCTTCTCCTTTCTTTCGATTTCGTTTGGTAGATTTTTAGATCTGATTTTTTTCTGGTCTCTGTAGCTTTACTTGAAGTTGACTCTGTTTCTCGTTATAGATCTTGATCTGTTTATGATTTCGAATAAGAACAGCTTCAAGCATAATTTTATATTCGAATAAAAATTAGATGCAATGTGTTTATTTCGCGTGTTCCAACTACACGAGTTTTTTTTTTTTTTTTGGATTAGGAGTTATAACAATCTCATTGATCTTATTGTTTTGATTTTAGATCTTGGTTTAGTGTTATAATGGAAGGTGTTGGACTAAGAGCTGTAGGATCACACTGTTCTTTATCTGAGATGGATGATCTTGATTTGACTCGAGCTTTGGATAAACCAAGATTGAAGATCGAAAGGAAGAGATCGTTTGATGAAAGATCGATGAGTGAGCTATCGACTGGTTACAGTAGACATGACGGTATACACGATTCGCCGCGAGGTAGATCGGTGCTTGATACGCCTCTTTCTTCTGCTAGAAACTCCTTTGAGCCTCATCCTATGATGGCTGAAGCTTGGGAGGCTTTAAGAAGGTCAATGGTCTTCTTCCGTGGTCAACCTGTTGGTACTCTTGCCGCGGTTGATAATACTACCGATGAAGTCTTGAACTATGATCAGGTAAAACTATCGAAAAGTTTTCATGGTTTTATCTCAAAACGTTTCAAAATGTTTTTTTTGCGGTTGTTGTAGGTGTTTGTGAGGGATTTTGTACCGAGTGCGTTGGCGTTTCTGATGAATGGAGAACCGGATATAGTGAAGCATTTTTTGCTTAAGACACTTCAGCTGCAAGGTTGGGAGAAACGTGTGGATCGGTTTAAGTTAGGAGAAGGTGTGATGCCTGCAAGTTTCAAGGTGCTTCATGATCCTATCCGTGAAACGGATAACATTGTTGCGGATTTCGGTGAGAGTGCTATTGGACGTGTGGCTCCTGTAGATTCAGGGTTCTGGTGGATTATTCTTCTTCGTGCTTATACCAAATCTACTGGAGATTTGACTCTCTCTGAGACACCAGAGTGTCAAAAGGGAATGAAACTGATCTTGTCTTTGTGCTTAGCTGAAGGGTTTGACACGTTTCCTACACTGCTTTGTGCTGATGGATGTTCCATGATTGATCGAAGAATGGTATTAAAAGCAATCTTTGATCGAAACTGATTGTTGTTTCTTGTTTTGTTTGGCTATTAAGATTGATTTCTTTTTTTTCCTGTATTTGAAGGGTGTTTATGGGTATCCCATTGAGATCCAAGCGTTGTTCTTCATGGCTTTGAGATCTGCTTTGTCGATGTTAAAGCCCGATGGAGATGGCAGAGAGGTCATTGAGAGGATCGTTAAGCGACTTCATGCCTTGAGCTTCCATATGCGCAATTACTTCTGGCTTGATCATCAGAACCTCAATGACATTTACAGGTATAGTTATTTCATTTGCTTTAGATGATATGTAGAGTCACAAAAGATCACTATAACTTATAGTACATTTGTTTAAAAAGGTTCAAGACTGAGGAATACTCTCACACGGCGGTGAACAAGTTCAATGTGATGCCTGATTCTATACCCGAGTGGGTTTTCGACTTCATGCCTCTCCGTGGAGGCTACTTTGTGGGAAACGTAGGACCTGCCCATATGGATTTCCGGTGGTTCGCACTCGGTAATTGTGTCTCCATACTTTCTTCATTGGCCACTCCAGATCAATCCATGGCCATTATGGACCTCCTTGAGCACCGGTGGGCAGAGCTTGTAGGTGAGATGCCTCTCAAGATTTGTTATCCATGCCTCGAGGGCCATGAGTGGCGCATCGTTACTGGCTGTGACCCCAAGAACACACGGTGGAGCTACCACAATGGTGGATCTTGGCCAGGTCTTTTTTCTTTCCCTGGAGACTGATTGCATGAGACATTTCTTATCTCGCTTAACTGAGATTTTCGCTAGACCTAGCCATTAGGGTTTTTTTCGGTTTGATTTGGGTTTCAATTTTTTTTTGTAGACTGGCATAAGAACAGAAATATTCATTTAAGATAGTTTAGCTAGATTTTAGTTATAAAAACTCAGTACTTAGTTTAGCTACAGTTTGGTTGTGGTTTGGATTATTCATATGAACGTATAGATACATTTTAGTTTGGTTCAACTTTTGTATCTTATGATCGCATTTCTTTCTTAAATATATACATTTGTGGCAACCTTTGATATATTTTGTTTTGAAATGTTTTGATAGATTGAATAATGAACATCATGTTGTGTAGTGTTAAATTTGTCAATAAAATTGAATACAGAATCTGACCGCCTTTTTGTTTCTCTGCTCAATGTACAGTTTTGCTGTGGCAGCTAACAGCAGCGTGCATTAAGACAGGGAGACCGCAGATCGCAAGACGCGCGGTTGACCTCATAGAATCGCGTCTTCACCGAGACTGTTGGCCAGAGTATTACGACGGTAAGCTCGGAAGGTACGTTGGAAAACAGGCAAGGAAATACCAGACTTGGTCAATCGCAGGTTACTTAGTGGCGAAAATGTTGCTAGAAGATCCTTCACACATTGGTATGATCTCTCTTGAAGAAGACAAACTCATGAAACCAGTCATCAAGCGATCTGCGTCTTGGCCACAACTCTGAAAAACCGCTTTAGGTTTTTGTTCCGGTTCTAATATTTGCCACGATATGATTTTTTGTTGTTGTTGTTTGTATGATAATGTTATTGAAAACTTGTGCGGGGACATAGACTTTTTATTGATTGCTTTCTTTCTTGCTTTGCAAGTAAGGAAAAAGAAAATGGGAAAAGCTCGTTTGCCGTTTTTATCGAAATTACACCTTTTTTTTTAATAATTTGCATTTTGGCGCTATTGCAATATGAATATCTTTCAATAAGCTGAAATGACCGATTCTTATTGGTGTAATAGGTGAAATTATCTTTATTATAATCATGATTTGAAGTTAGCCTCCACTCAAATTCAATACCAAAAGCCTCACTCATTTGGTCGATTGATTTCAGTACATATATAATTAGGATAATGTAACACTATTCTAAATTAAACTTATCCATATAATGAGTATTTTACTCTTACGGTAAAAGTGTATTTGAGTATAAATACTTTACAATGTACACATTAAACACTTAATGAGAAATAATACGATTCTGTTATTTTTACTTTCTCTTTTTTAACTCTTGTTTCTTCAGCTTGAGTTTGTTATAGAGGAGAAAGAATCCTAATATTGTATCAGAGCTTCTCCGATCATGAGCTTCTCTTCAATCGAAATTCGTTCTCATTCATCTCTTTCAATTTCTTTCTGATTCATGTTGTATCATTTTCCTCGCGATTCTTCAATTCGTGTTCGTGAGTGAAATCTGAGTTTCTTCATTTTCATTTTCTGACCTAATTGCTTCCGATTCTCTTCTAAATCTCTTTTCAAAGTAATCTCTATCATCTTTTGATCTTCTTTCAACTATGGAATCAAATCCATTTCGTCCATCTTTTCTTGATGCAACATCGAACAATTTCAATCCGCAACATCACAGTTTTTTTTTTTTGAAAATAATGTTAAATTAGATTAAAAAAATAGTGTTTTTACTACAAGTGCAACGTATAATTTATATGAAATAAATTGAAATCAGAAAGTAGAATGAATAAGCTTTGTGATGTTAATCGACAAGTATAAATACTTTACAATGTACACATTAAACACTTAATGAGGAATATTACGATTCTGTTATTTTTACTTTCTTTTTTCTCTCTGGACTCTTGTTTCTTCGGCTTGAATTTCTTACAAAGGAAAAGGAATCCTGATAATCCATTTGACTAAATATCGACTATAGTCTTGTATTTAGTATAGTAAAACAAGATGATGTTTATTTAAATGATGTAAATAATTTTCTTGTCTCATTTATGTCAAAAATGTATATATTTCTATTTATTTAAATAAACTGCACAATAATCCTGGTTTTGTATTCTGATGGGCATCACTCGACGTTCATGTAGACAAAAGAAGAATGAGACTTTATTGTGAATTGATGTACATTGATTTTGTGTCAAACAATTAAACAAAAATATTTGTCGGCTAATACAATTCTTTGGAAAAAGAATCATTGGGTCATTGACTCATTGGCCCATTTCCCAAATCACATATCCAGCCCGAGTCGGCACGATACAGCATCGCCGGCCTTTTGGTATGGCACAACAAACTGATTTTCACGTGGTTTAAGTTTCTCCTTTTGGTAATATTAATACACGTGGTTTAAGTTTCTCCTTTTTTCTTCAAAATGTACACCATTTGACCGTTAAGTCAACATTTCAAGTTTTCTAAGCTAGCTATTTTACACCTCCATTTCTCACCGAAGCAAACTCTATTTATGACATTCCAATACACCAGCATATAATGTTCTCGACGAGGATTCCATCATGTCCAAAAACTGGTTTTCTAATTAGTGCTTTCACCGGAAAATCTACCAGAAAAAGTGGCTGTTAACACATTTGAAAACGGAGTAAGATCGTCAACATTTTTTTTTTTTCTTTATAACTTGTGAATATATATTACCTCGAAACGAAAAAGTTATTTACAAAGTCAGAAGACAGACATGCCCAAACAAAATTTAAAAGCTAAATTTGAAATACATTTAACTGAAACAGAAAAATTAACTATGGAAGAACCATTGAGACAAGAGTCTCCCACAACATTTCATGCAAAGACGAGTTAGAAGATTGTCAATATTAGTCACATGCTATGAGAGAAGGAAAAACAAAGCATTGAAAAAGTATTCTAAAATTATCGGAGGAAGAAATATTGAAGTACGATGTTGTAGGTGATCGGGGGCAAATTGATCTTGGAATAAGTAAGCATAAAACAGTAGCAGAGGCTTGGGAAGGCTATAGACAAAGACGACACAGATCTACTCACCTTCAGGCCATAGAAACAGCTCTCTTACAACAAAGAAACGATAGAACAGAGGATGAGGACATTGTTCTTTGGAAAGGTAAAAATGACGTATATAAGCCACAGTTCTTGACTAAAGAGACCTTGAATCATATGCGGACCATATCCATGGACGTTGATTGGTATAAGGGTGTTTGGTTTGGTCATTCCACGCCAAAGTACTCTTTTTGTGTTTGGTTAGCAGTTCTTAACCGACTCTCAACAGGAGACAGAATGACTCATTGGAATGGAGGTCAGTCAGCCGCTTGTGTGCTATGTCACAACGCTCCCGAAACCCGGGATCATCTCTTCTTCTCCTGTGACTTTGCTTCGATAGTTTGGAGTAACTTAGCAAGAGGAATCTATGGAGACAGATTTTCTACACATTGGCAAGACCTGATACAAGCCATCTCCGGCTCTTGGATGACACCGCTTGACAGTTTCTTTGCGCGATATCTCTTTCAAGCCACGGTACACACCATTTGGCGCGAAAGGAACGGAAGGAATCATGGAGAGAAACCAAACTCAGCAGCTCTTTTAATCAAATGAATAGACAAACAAACTCGGAACCAGCTTTGTTCGATCAAAGCAAGTGGAGATAAGAGATATGACAAGGGCTTACAAGCTTGGTTTGCGATGAGAGAATGAGAAACAATTTTTAGATTGTATTCTAGTTTTTGCTCCAGTTTTTTCAACAAAATGTTGCACATAGATGTAAAAACGCTATTTTTTTTTTGGATTTAATTTAACATTACATTAAAAAAAAAAAAAAAAAAAGTACGATGTATATCACAAGATTATAGAAATACGAGATTCTATGTATCTAGGTGGTATCAAAGAGAAGTGAAAGGTTGAGGAAACTTTTTACAAGAAATGTAAAATGGGATGAGTGAAATTAAAGGGAATGAAAGAGAGTAGAATTGTTTTTTGGATGAGAACTCATGAGATCATACCTACACACAAGACCAACCCAAAGCTAAAACCTGTAAAGCATGGGCTTTTTAGGCAGTAGATGATTCTAAAACAATTTAAAAGCACCATTTTAGAGATATATATGGTCGAAGAGTGATTAACACTTTCACTCTCTCACCATTTTATTTTATTTTTAACGTCTTGCCTACACATTTAAAACATTAATTGGTTGATACTTTTATACTTTTTTAAGCAATTAAAATAATTTATTTAAAAATAAATGTATATAAAAAAATATTAATAGTTTATTTCTTAGATACTCAATGAGTCTCCATCCAATGAAGGTGCTCTAACAGAATCTTGAACAAGGCTACATACTATATGGTCTTGTAAATGAACATTTTCACTTTTTGGAGAGAACAGAGACAAGACAATGGACCGTGGGAGGATCCAGAGTTTCAGACCAAACATCACGTTTTTTTATCACTCGCTTCTTGTACTTCTTCAACTATCTCTGACTGTTTTACTGTTTTCTTTCACTGCTAATGCTTACACGTGCATCTGTCTCAACAATTATTTTTCAGGAAAATAAAAAATAAGAGAGATTATATATACAGTTCAAAATATAATTGCATATATATATATATATATATATATAAATTATATAAAATATACTGTTCAAATATAAAGTTTTTTTTATAGTGGTTTGGTTTCACTTTCATTGTTATCTATAATTTAGCTCACGGTGCGTACATGTAACTTACATTAAGAACAGCCAAAAAGCTCAAGCTCGTGTCCAAATTAAGATTCCGAATGGTATAGCTAGCAATATAATATATTATATGGTTTTGGATTGATAAAAACATAAAACCTAATAAAGGAATTTAATTGATATAAAAAATGAAACAATAATACAGTCTAAATATTCAATTATGAATTAAAATATTGCAATAAATCAGTTAATAGGCATTAATACTAATATGATTATACATACATGGTTAATCACTAAGAGCAACGTGAATATCAATAAACTAATTGATTTACTACGCTTGCATAATTATTTTCCTTAAAACTTTTTGATTTCGAATACTTTGTTAACACCCTGATACATGTGCATATAACATAGTAGGCTGAAATTGGACTATTCTTAGACAGTTTTCACATCTAGAATGAGATGTATAGGTTTCGTTGAGAAAAATTGTAGTTGAGATGATTAGTTATATATAACCTATGTCTGTGGGTGCTAATTTGGCAGATGGGAAAAGAATTGAAGCCTTTATATATAGTCTTCAATTATTAGTATCATCGTTAATAAAAACAGTGGTCCTTATCTCTCAACAAGTCTTTCATCAAATTCGGATAACAAAGACAAAATAGAGAATCAAAGAAAGAGACATTTGTGTTATTATCAGTAAATTATTAAAAAAATAAATAATATTAAAACACTATTATATTGGGTGTAAATTGGCTCTATGATTAGTGATTAGTTTTTTTCTTTTCCCCCATAGAACATTCAACGTTTCCCACCCATGCAAAATCCAACCTAAAAGCCAAACTTTATAAGGAAACCAACAAATAGATCCCTACAATCTAAAGATTGCAACAAAAATGCCCCAAAATTATAATCTTAGACAATCCACACCTTTTTCAATCATGTAAAACACTTCCAAACTTTTCATAGTCCATTGCTAAAAATAGTTTTAGTCTCACAAAGTTAGACCAAAATTCAATACATTCGGCGCATAATTATTTTTATACTACAATATAGTAAGTGTGATAATAACCAAACAAAAAAAGGTTAAGTGATCATTTGGTGTGGAAACAGCAAATATTGGTCTCTACTCTCTACTACAAAAACCTAGTGGGACTACAAATGAAAATAAAACACAAAAGAAAAAGAAAGTGAAAGTCTCTCTCTCTTTTCTACAAGCTGCTTCATCTTCTTCCTCTCACTCTCTCTTTCTCCAAACAAGTAAACAACAGTCAACACAAACTCATAGCCCCACCAGAAAAAAAAAATACTCCAAGAATTTATAGGTTATAAGTAAAAATTCAGTACAAGTTTGTTTGTTTGTTTATTCCATTTTCTTGTGTGTTTTTTTCCCCATAATTTATAAATTTTATAAGCAATATGGAGTCCCACAACAACAACCAGAGCAACAACAACACCACTGGTTCGGCCCATCTGGTCCCATCCATGGGACCAATCTCCGGTTCAGTCTCATTAACCACCACTGCTCCAAACTCCACTACCACCACCGTCACCGCCGCTAAAACACCCGCAAAACGACCGTCCAAGGACCGTCACATCAAAGTAGACGGACGTGGCCGGAGGATACGTATGCCGGCTATCTGCGCAGCACGTGTCTTCCAACTAACACGTGAGTTACAACACAAATCGGACGGCGAGACTATAGAGTGGCTGCTCCAACAAGCGGAGCCAGCTATCATCGCAGCCACCGGAACTGGAACCATACCGGCGAATATCTCTACTTTGAACATCTCTCTTCGAAGCAGTGGCTCTACTCTTTCAGCTCCACTGTCTAAATCTTTCCACATGGGAAGAGCGGCTCAAAACGCTGCCGTTTTTGGGTTCCAGCAACAGCTTTATCATCCTCATCATATCACGACAGATTCTTCTTCTTCTTCTCTTCCCAAAACATTCCGTGAAGAAGATCTTTTTAAAGATCCTAATTTTCTAGATCAAGAACCCGGTTCAAGATCACCTAAACCGGGATCCGAAGCTCCTGATCAAGATCCGGGTTCGACCCGGTCAAGAACACAAAATATGATACCGCCGATGTGGGCACTAGCGCCAACGCCAGCCTCCACAAACGGAGGTAGTGCTTTTTGGATGTTACCAGTCGGAGGAGGAGGAGGTCCGGCTAACGTTCAGGATCCATCACAGCACATGTGGGCGTTTAATCCGGGTCATTACCCGGGTCGAATCGGGTCGGTTCAGCTAGGGTCTATGTTAGTGGGAGGTCAACAGTTAGGGTTAGGTGTTGCAGAAAATAACAATTTGGGGCTATTTTCCGGCGGAGGAGGAGACGGTGGTCGGGTTGGTCTCGGAATGAGTCTTGAGCAAAAGCCTCAACATCAAGTGAGTGATCATGCTACTAGAGACCAAAATCCTACTATAGATGGTTCTCCTTGAAAGACTTCATGATTTCTTTGGTTTTTAAAAAGTGTGAATGTGTGATTTATTGCAACTTTTGTTGAGGACTCCAATGTTAATATGGGTTTTAGGGTTGGCTTTTCGGGATTGCCAAATTGTTATTTAAGAAAATGGATTTATTGTTTTGGTTGCATAATAATTAACGAGTTTTGCAACTCTTTTTATTCGATGCAAAAGCATGTCACTTAAAGGAAATATAGTTGAATCTCTATGTGTAACATAATGGACAAAAGAATAAATTAAATATTTATCAGAATGCCTTTTCTCTTTTGTTGAAGGGTATAATTGAATACACCTTCTTTGACCGCTCATATATTTCAAATATTTCGAATTGATTGCAGTTCGTAAAAAGCTAACGAATATAAATAAAAAATTATATGGTGTAGACTGTAGTGATAAACTTTATTGGGTGCATGAGCACCACATGTTTGGATACAAATGGGTTTTTAGATTTATATATTAATTCTCTTTTAAAATTCGTATTTTGTCTATCATACTTTTGTAGTATCTACCAAAAAATTGTCCACTTGTGGAGCAACATGGACACGTCAGAGAGAACTCCTATGCCACAGTAAATTCCAATGTGTTTGAAAAATAGGCTGGACGGGTAATCAGGCGAAATGCCGTTTTTAATGTGACTAGGGGTTAGCCCGGATATATATTTTGATAATTGATATTTTCAAGTTAGTTGATATAGTTTAAAAAAAATATTGGATTTGATTTCGGAAGTGTATATAATAGATGGTTTATTGGGATTTTTATATATTTACTATTTTTAATATATTTAAAATATATTAGAAATAATATGTTATCATGTCAAGAAGAAAGAATATGATTTATTTTACTTGTGATTTATATATCTATCATATATGGGATGTAGAAGCATGCTCCTAACTTAAGCTTTAGCAAGTTACATATTAACATAAGACTTGTTACATAATTCTGACCAATTACAATTGCTAGAATACGTGTATCAGTAATATTTTAGAAAACGTTAACATGCAAATATAAAAATATTACTTATCCTAACTTCTGTCTTTTATTAATTCGTGTATTGACTATTTCATATTTTTTATTTATCTTTCTCTCGTATTACCAATGTCAAAGCGGAGTATTTGGCAAGAAAAATTCGTGTCAAACCGCTACATATTACCTATATAAACAATTTTCCGCAATCTTGGTTCATCTGAACTCTAAATAATATCTGATGACAAAAAATAAAATCACTCTCAACATTCTCTTCGGGAAAAATGTCATGTAATCATTCAACTTTAAAAAAATGGCCATTTTATATAGGAATTTCATAGTAAGCTATTTTAAATATCAACTAAATGTTGACTGCCATATTAAACATGAAATTGCGTTGATCAGACCAATTTTGACATGACGTTAAAATGTGATTACGGAACCACTAAAAGCCGATATCAGTCGTTAACTATTCTGTAGTCATGTGTTTTGGTTATTTGTATTCTTTTTATTTTTTTTTGTCTTAGTTTTGTTGTGCGTTAACGATTGATAACAGTTGTTAGTGGTTATGTTAGTAGATTTTAAAATCATGTTTTTTTTGGCCGGGTCAACATTTAGTTGATGATTAAAATAGCCTTATACGAAATTCATGTTCAAAATAGCCTAAATTTGAAAGTTGGTAATTTGACTAACAGAATTGTTAACGACTGTTAGTGGTTCCGTTATCGGATTTTAATGTCATGTCTATATATATTGGTTAGGTCAATACAATCTCATGTTTAATACAGCAGTCAATGTTTAGTTGATGTTTAAAATAATATACTATAAAAATTCAATATAAAATGACCATTTTTTAAAGTTGGACGATTAAATGATATTTTTTCCATTTCTCTTCTCCTCTATTCTCACAGCGCAGTTCTCAAAGGTGATTTTTTTAATCATCCTTCCGTTGACCTTATACACCATCTCCGACCCTCCTCCTTCGTAGATATGCTCTGCTTCCATGCACATTTTGATGAGGGAGAAGACCCATCTATTAATAATTTCTTATGCATTGTAAACATCGATCTCAAGAAAACATTTTCTCTACGTGGTATCTATGGAACATGCAGCTGATATTAATTATTGGCTGTGATTAAACTCAAAGCTTTTATAAACTCGATGAGAGAGTAGTGATGAAACTCAAACATATTTTATCATGATGCAAGTGGCAAAGAAAGTTGACCTCACGAAGAGATCTCTTTGCATTGATCTGGACATCTGGTGACAAAAATGCATCACCAATGTTCTTTGACACTACCTTTTTACTGCTCTTCAAGTTCATAGCCGGATTTAAAACAACAAACGACCAGTTAGTATAGGCATCTTGCTTAAAGATTGTCCAGTTCTTCATCAACATAATCCATCTTTACACATCAGTTTTCAACATGAAACCTAGCTCTGATAATGGTTCCTCCCTCTTAACACTCAGGAAAGGGAAACACAAAATGAATAAGAGAAAGCAAATTTAATTACTTTAGCTTGAGTTTATAGGTTTTAACCTTCATGACCTGAGTTGAATAAACCACGGTTTCTTGACCTATTTGCTTCCATAATTTCTTCTCCAACACTTCTTTCTTCTCCGGCCGCAACCATGGTTTTTTTTAACATTTTTTACACTTTCGAGATCGGGAACAACGTTTAGGTTTCTTGCACCTTTTTCTAACTGAAATTTATTTAAAACTTTTGGCTTTCTCTATGGTCAGACTAAAAATTCATGTCTCTATATATAACAAGTTTTTTATCACCACAAAAAATGATTAAAAGTTATATATAGTAACACCATAGGCTAAACAAAGTTCATATTCGATGACTCCGTTGTGTGTGTTCTATTTCAGTTTTCTTGTGAGGAAGAAATATTGTATTAAGGGTTTTTATTTTGTCACACTAGTACTTAAGGCAAATGATCCGGGAACAGCTTAATTGAAAACCATGATAAAGTCGCAGAGAAAACAATAAGATAATTAAAAAGGCTCAAATGGCCATCAAAGTTTAAACGCATAAGATAAGAGACAACCATAAAGAAGAGAGTCTCATCATTTGGCTCCACTTGGGTCCTTCTTGACAACACTCTTGATAACTCCAACACCAACGGTTTGCCTCATGTCCCTAATAGCAAAACGTCCCAGGGGTGGGTACGCAGAGTAAGCCTCAACCACCATAGGCTTGGTGGGAGTCATATTAATAATAGCGGCCTCACTGTTCTTTAAAAACTTTGGCTCCTTCTCAATCTCATGACCAGTACGCCAGTCAATCTTGGTCAAGATCTCAGAGAACTTGACTGCAATGTGAGAGGTGTGGCAATCAAGAACTGGGGTGTAACCATTTTTAATCTGACCAAGGTGGTTCATGATGACGACCTGGGAGGTGAAGCTAGCAGCAACCTTTGCAGGATCATCCTTGGAGTTTGAGGCGACGTACCCACGCTTAAGTCCCCAAAGAAAGAAACTAAGGATCAAATTTTGCAGCCAATATGGAATGTGCAGCCTTCACTCCATGGCATCATTTCAGATCTATATCGTTTGGTCCCTACATTCATCAGTGGAAGCTAAGTGCCGACCACATGTAAAGTAAAATGTTGTAAGGCCCTATTATCCCCCTTCCGTACAACGATCCCATGCATATGTTTTGAAATAGTGTCTTCTTCCTTAATCTCCCAAAAAAAAAACTAAATTACTGAATGTTTTAATACAATTCAAGCATGTGAAATGAAGAAAAAACTCTTTACCAAAATCTGAATACTCGTGATGTTATTACACCCGACTATGATAACTGTTTATATCTTTTTCTGCCTCTACTTCCTTGTTTATGAATTTTCCCCAATCATAATAGTTGAAGTATCTATTCACACGGTACTTTATTTTATGTATGATTTCGACTTAGTAGTTTTATTTGAATATGAATTGGCCAAATTCCCTAGTTTTCCATCATTATATATATAAACTAGTTGTGAGTGGTGATACAATTGTAGTGATAGAATTAAGGAAATATTTATTAAAAATATAAACATATTTTATAATATCATTTGGTTTATGTCTCTAAAATATCCGGTTTTACAAGTACAATAGTAGATAGAGTAAAATCTTTAATTTATATGACTATATACTTCGTGTTACACAATTTTCTTTTCAAAATATCATAAAACAAATACTATACTCAAATTTTTAGATTGAAGATATGATATGTAGATTGTATGAATTAGAAAAAAACTCAATATTACGACAACAAGGGGATTTTATTTTATTTATGGATGATGAAAACAAAAGTACATAACACAAATGTATGCAACACCAAATAAGAGAAAAATAAAAATAGAACAAACACCGGTAACATTTTCGACCCCTTTTTATTACATATGTTTTGATTCTTAATTCAACTTGAGAGACTCTTCCTGGACTTCAAGTTTTTGACCTCCTCTTTTGAATATATGAATATCTTCTTCACCATGTTGCAGAATTCACTACATGAAAAAAAAAAAAATGAAATATCAATGTCTCTCAAGATTTTAACTAATCTTTCAATCGATAGAAATAGAAAGAAAACTTACGGCCATGGATCTTCTCCAACAAGCATCTTATCCTCTTCATTATTTGTGAAAGCTATTTCCCATTGGTTGCGAGCTTGCAATTGGCCTTTGAGATCGAAGAGCTTCTCCAATTCTAGTATTAACTGATCATATCCATTAAGAACACTTAAATCCACAGCTCTTCCTATTGTTACACCTTGCATTTGAACCTATTCCATATTAAGATTGCGTGAGTTGAGTATAATGAGAAAAAATTTCATATATAAAGAATAAGAATATATTGAACTTATACTTACTTTGGTACAAGTTCTGGTAGAACTGAACTGCTTGCTTTGGATCTCTGTTGGTGATCTCAAAATTTGGCTTTGACCAAACTTTTTTTCCTGAGTAAGTCTAGAAATCTCCAAGCCAATTTGTTCAACGGGATCTTTGATCACCGAAGGAGTGGCCAGAGAGACTCCAAACAACCTAAAACTAGCGACTGCATTGGTTGTTATATTTTCTTCTATTGGTGTAACCACATTATTGTAATTTAGTTTGGCCATTGGTTGGACAGGGTAGCTCATTAGCAATCTAGAAGGAGTCATAGCATCTTCAGTAATATCACGATAACGAAGAGAAATATTCATCGGGGTGGCCATGCTTTGTTGTCCAATTTCTTGTCCTTGTGTCAATGTAGGAGGCAAGAGATGTGATGAGGAAGAACCTGTATATAAAATAGGTATATTGAGAAGGTATTAAAGAATCTTAAATTCATTAAATAGAAGATTATAAGTGTCTTTTTTTATACCGATTTCATTAACTTCTCGTGAACGCTTGTTCTTGAGAAAAGATGACCTGGAAACATTTGACCAAGGCGTTAAATGTTCGATGTCCCATGGTGAAACTTGGTTTGGTCTCGGAAATGATGCAAATTCATCCCACTGCACCTGCAACATTAGAGTTAATTAGTGATATGCTATTTATTGCACTCAAAAACGTATTTCTAAAATAATGTTATAAAGTGTGAATGAAATTTTACTTCTAAGCTGCGCCACTCTGAACACTTCCAATGAGGAGAGAAATCACTAACTCCAATAATTGTCCCAAAAGATCTTAATCGATAGAACAAAATGTGTTATCACAGATAATATTAGACATTACCAAAATATTTAAGCAATTTTTTTTTTCATCTAATGTTACCTTCTTTCAGAGAAATCATCACCCTCAAACCGCATTGTAAATCTTGAACCGACATTGAACTTATTGTTCACAACGTCTAAGAATTTGTCGTAACTGACAATAAATTGACTTGACCTGATACTTATAAAGACACAAAATATAAACCTACATGTTGAAGAAACTAATTTATTGATAAATCAATATAATCTAAAATGTGAGTTCAAATGGTTCTTTGAAATTACCTTGGCTTGTAAACCACAATGAACATACATTGGTTATCAAAAGCATGCTTTGCAGAAGCAATTATCCCATGTCTCATACTTTCTATTGATACTATTGATGAAGGTATATTCCCTTGTTGATGTCCTGCTCGTCTGATACCAACTCGTAACTCTCCAGTCTCTCCCCTAAAACCACAAGTATATAGTTTAAAGTCCAAAACTCAAGAACACAAAGATATATTAGAAGAACCAATATTATACCTAACGAATACAATAACATCTCCTTCAACCAATTTTTTTGATGTTGTGAATGCATTCCAACCAATTGTTAACAAATGTCTTTGCGCTGTACCTACATGGAATAAGAAGATTATTAGTTACTTCTCTAGGATTTATTACCTCAATAGCTGTGTTTTAATTATATAATAAAAGGAATTATTACCTCTATAGATGTGTCTGAATCTCCATTGATTACCATGAAGATCTATAGCAAGAATTTCTTGTGTCGGTAGAGGCTGTGACATATCCTAAACCAAAATTTAATATGTAATGTCTAATGAAAGCTTAAAATTCAAATTCGTTTAAAAAACTATAAAATTAAATACCAGCGGAGGGAGACATTCAATGGCATGTTTTTTCGGAACAGAGAATCCACCATGAACGCTTGTATCTGAGGCCGTTAAAACCTTCGTAAAGGAATTAACTAATGGCCTAAATTGATTTTGATTCTGAGTAGGGATTACAACTTGCTAAAAATTTAACAAAATCAGAAAATCAATGAGATATAATAGGAGAAAAATAGAATTAACTGAAAATAAAAGAGAAATACTAAATTTTCACTTACAGTTGTATCTGGCATCAAAGTGATCTCAGCATAAGTCTCATCACTATTGTTTTCCACCTAAAATCAAACATCAAACAATTAACCAATTATTTCTGTTTATAATTAGATCAACTATAAAAATCATGCGTATTCGCTAAAACATAATAGAGATATACCTTAAGTTGAATAGCAATAACACGACATTGAAGCTTAGAAGGAAAATCACAAATTGGTTGTAACTCATTCAACTCTTCTCTTGTAGATGCCTCAACCTGAAAAAGCCGTCAAAAGGTTTCATACATGAGAGAGAAGGAGAGAGAGAGAGAGAGAGAGAGAAAGAGGCGAGAGAGAGAAGAGAGAGAAGAGAGAGAAAGGAGAGAGAGAGAGAGAGAGAGAGAGAGAGAGAGAGAGAGAGAGAGAGAGAGAGAGAGAAAGAAGAGAGAAAGAATATAGAGAGAGAGAACTCACAAGCTCTATATGGCCTTGAGGAAAGTAATAAACCTTTTCTCCAAGTTTTGGAATATCACACAAAGGTCCCGCACAGAGTTTCCATAACTGCTCGTACATATAACTCTTGGATCCATCAACTGCCGAACAAAAATCAAAACATTATAACTAAAACAAGTTTTCAATAAAATAAAAAAATCAAAATTTCTTACTTATGCCTGATAATTCAGGTTGTGTATTCACAACGTTGCCACTTTCCATAAGCTCGTACCTAAAGATCGGTATACCAAAATATGTTATCTCAACAGTTATTATACAATTTTCTCTCTTTCCTCAACTTCTCTCGCTACCATGAGAGCGCGTAATATCATATTTATAGATAAGAAGTATCAAAATACATTAAAATACTTCCTTAGATTTGAATACTAAATTTAAGAAGGTTACCAAAAATTAATAAAGGTAATTTAGAGAAATGTCATTAATATTTTGACTACATATAAGAAAATCAAATTTCTTATATGTTTATTGATTAACTTAGCAAAATCTACATATGCATTATTCATATATAAGTTAAATAATATAATACAGTTTTAATATTTACAGTAAAAAAAAAGCCTTTGACATTTGTTTATAGATAGCTATATAAATTTAAATAGGAGTTCTTGCTTGATCATGATTGCATGAATAGGAATTATTTAGTGTCGTGATCATGCCTTTCATATGTGATTTATGGTACGTCTCATGTTAGCTTTTTTTTTCAACATATGCAATATTCACATATAAGTTGAGTAATATAGGAAAATTTTAGTACTTACAACAAAACATTTTTTCTACGATATTTGTTTAAAAGTAGCCAAATAAATTTTAAATATGAGTTTTTGCTTGATTCTGATTGCATGAATAGGAATTCTCTAGCGCCGTGATCAGACCTTTAATATGGGATCTATATATGGTATATCTCATGTTAGCTTTTTCTTTTTGCTTTCACTATAAGTTTTTCTTTTCCCTTATAAACTGGTTTTCTCATATATTGTCGTTCTTTGGAGAAATCTCCAAGGACATGTTCCTCTTTCCATTTAGCTATGATGTGAATTTGCATGTATCCCATGGATATTAGGAATGTCCTTGGCATTTGGGGTGGATTACCGGTGGTGGTGGTGGTTTGGCCTTACAAGGGGGTACAACTTATAATGATGAGTTCCATCAAAAATGTACAAGGGTTTCTTGCTGTCTTTCAACCCGAATGTCATCCAAGCATTTTGCTCTATGTTTTATAATGATTGCTTTTATTTTCCGTATTTTGTTTCTCTGTCAAAAATGTGTTTCCGTATTTTGTTTGTCCGTCAAAAACATGATTCCGCATTTTCCGCGGAAATATGATTTCATGATTTCCACGTCTAAAACATATTTTCCGCAAAAAAAGAAAGAAAGTGTTTCCGTATATTTTCGCCAAAAATATGATTTCGTATTTTTTTGGTCAAAACGTGATTTCGTGATATTTTGACCAAAAACATGATCATGAATGATGATGATGATGATGATGATCATGAATATTTATGATGATCATGAATAGTGATGATGATCACGAATGATGATGGTAGTATGATGATGATGATTATAATAGTTATTAATTATTATTAATGATAATTATTTAGATTATAGATATTTTTTTATCATCTATAGAAAAATTATTAACTGAATAAACTTATTTAATTCATTAACTCAATAATTTAAATGAGTTATGGTTTTATCCAAACCATTTGCTAAATGAATTAGATTGACTCATTATCCATTAGACACTACATTTATATGGATATAGATTGGTTTGATTTGGTTTAACCAACTTGACATCCGTAAATATAATACCCACAAAAAAAGAAAGAACTTATAATACATTAGACAGACAACAACAAAAAATACAATCTTTATTTGTATAGATTTGTCTGATCCGATAAGTTTGCCTTACTTAATTTTATTGGGTTGAGTCTGGTATACTGCATAAACTATACCGATTCTTTGGTATACACCATAAACTCTTTGCCTCTTATTTATACACCATAAACAACTTTTTGCCTCTATTAAACATCCCGAATTATAGATTCTCTTTTAATTGCAACATAGTGATTCTAAATTGTGGTTAGATTTAGTAAATCGATAATTGCGTTTAGAAAACCATGATTACCTTAAATAAGCAAAAACAATAAAACCATTAATTTTTGTTTAGAATTTCTTCAATACACGTTTTTTTTTGTTTTTTGATTTTGTTTTTGTTTTCTATTAGACTGATTGTTATAAGAAACAGAGTATTGAAAGATAGAGAACGTTCTGAATAATTCTCTTACTAAGACTGAAACGAATTTGGTATTTTTATACCTTACAACAGAATGATCGAAGGAAACTCAACTCAACTAAATCCAAAACAGACTTTAAATCTAATCGTGTTTCAACTTCTACAAAACAGGAGGACTTATTCAACTTGAAACAGTCAAACTTAAGTGAATAAAACAAAAGCAATGTTTATTCTTTCATCGATTACATAAGAATGAAACCGAAACTGGAATTGATAAAAGAACAAGTAGGGCCATTAAGAACTTAGGTTTATGTTTAGATTTATAGCCAACGATTTCTCATTGGTTCAAAAAATAAAAACTAACACCAAGATAAGAAAAAC
This sequence comes from Arabidopsis thaliana, assembly GCF_000001735.4. NCBI lineage: Eukaryota > Viridiplantae > Streptophyta > Magnoliopsida > Brassicales > Brassicaceae > Arabidopsis > Arabidopsis thaliana. The sequence continues at coordinate 13,106,223 of NC_003070.9, read as the reverse complement.
TCCAAACTACCATTCATGTTTGCAAAATTAAACTAAATGGAACACATTCATAGAATTATTAAACTTCACTCATAACCACCATGTCGGGGATTGTTTGTGATGGTTGCGTGAGAGAGATTGTATTTGGTACTTGAGACGATGATGGCCCAACCTAAAAAATAATCACAGACACATACAATTACTAAAGGAACGAAAAAAGTAATAGAAGAAAAAAGTGGATCATATACCTCAGTAGTTCTTTGTCTTTTTTTCTTTTCCTTGGGATATAGATTACACCTAGCAGCATTATGACTAGTTTCACCGCAAGACGAACAATGTATAATGTATAATGTATACCAAAGAATCGGTATAGTTTAAGTAGTATACCAGAGTCAACCTTTTTATTATCAAATTAAATAAGTTTACATACATACAATTTTGAAATCAATAGCCTGATTTTTATGGAGACTACTTTAAACAATTTCCATAAATATTTGGTAGTCGTTTATGGAGATGATCTAATTCAAAGGTCATAGTCAAAGTCAAAAGCATATCTTACTGTATATCCTCCGAACATTCTATATTTGTGAAATATTTTGAACTATATATTTCATTTCATAAGTTAAAAGGGAAGAAGAAGAAAAGACACAAAATACGTAAAGAAAAGGATTAAAATGGTTTCATCAAGGAAATGTGTTTTCCTTGTGTTCTTATGTATGGTTGTTCTCTTGAATCCAAGTAGGCAAACATTAATACTTACAGATGAATATGCGTTTTACTGTTACAATACATTTGTCTAAGGATTCTTTATGTTTTTCAGTGATAAACTAACATTTTTACACCGGTATAAATTTCAGAATCTACAAAAGCGAAAGATATTGATGGAAGGAAGCCCCTCTTGATAGGTACTTGCATAGAGTTTCCAACAGAAAAATGCAATAAGACATGCATTGAATCAAATTTTGCTGGTGGAAAATGCGTTCATATTGGTCAAAGCCTTGACTTTGTATGTGTTTGTTTCCCAAAATATTATATATAATAATTTATGTTTAAGATTTGCATGAGTGTTATAATATTTTAAATAAAATAGGTTGCAAAATTATATTTTGAATAGAATTACGACTTTTTCTTTGTTTAAGATTTTGAATAGAATAATTATTTTTAGATAAATTAATTAATGCAAATCCCTTATTTTTTCGAAATCTTCATTCTTCTTGGGTAGAGGGTGAACTTAATCTCCAAAGAGAGAAACTGAGGATCAAATTTTGCAGCCAATATAGAACGTGCAGCATTCACTCAATGGCATCATTTTATATCTATACCCTAAACCCTTAAACCTAAACCCTGCATTCATCAGTGAAACTACGTACCGGTTTACGGCAACTGACCACGTGTAAAATTAAATGTTGTAAGGCCTTATTATCCGTCTTCCGTACAACGATCACATGCATATGTTTTGAGATAGTGTTAATTAACTCTCCACATTGATGTGGCCTGTGAATCTCGTCTCCCTTAAAACGTACAAAACTTATCAAAGTTTATCGTTATTTGTTTGTGATGTAGTTTAAGAAAAACTCATTGCACCAACTCCAAGATCTTAACTAAAGAATTTTAGATAATAACCTGCTTAATACCATGTAGATGTAGGATATGTGAAAAGTTTATCTTTCTAATATATAGAACAAAAAAAAAATACAATACGGATTTCGTATTCTACGTATAGATAAATACTAACGTTCAATAAAGCGCTAGAACACTTATTAATCTAGGCCTAAACGATTTTATGCTATTTAAACGGTTTTAGAATAAAAAAGTTTATCATATACACAAAGTATAAGCGAACACATCGTTATACATGCAAACTTTAAAAATGTCTCATCACCTACACGAAGTATTGACATCACATACAGACATTCAAAAACAAACATAAGTTATGTTGCCAACACCATAACCATCCTACTTTGATATCCCGGTCACTAAAATCCGGCATTGACCAGTGTTGACTGGTGTTGAACGATGTTGACCGGCGTTGACCAAAATATATATTCAATTTTTTTCATTTTTTTAATAGACAAATAAAAACAATAATTTATTACATAATTTTTTAAAAAACCTAATAACAAAATATACCACAAATAATATAAAAAAATAAATCACAAAAACATTATAGAACAAAATTTTGGTTTATTCTTTTGATGATATAACAAGATAAATAAATATAACAAAGCAGACAACAAATTCTTTTTGTGTACTATATTTTGTTATCAAATTTTTGTAATATAACAAAATATACATTTTACTTTTGGCAATCATTTTCTTTTATAAGTTTTAGTGTTTATATATATATATATATTTATTTATTTGGTATATACTATGCATTTCTTAATATATATATATAATGCAAAGGTCATATATTATGATTGTTAAAAAAAGTATATATTTTTTCTTAAAGAAAATTAACCTTAAATTTATAAAAACGAAAAATGATTGTCAAATGGAAAAGGTATGCATTGTTATATTACCAAAATTTGATAACAAAATATATTGTATCGATTCCGGGAGAAATCTTTTCATCTGTTTTAGTTTTCTTTCTTAAAAAATATATAAGAAAGAAAATTGGTTTACTATAATACATGCACTACAACGATGACATGAGTGTGTCGTTCCTTCTTTTTCCATAATTTAATTTTGGAAAAATATACTGAGCTACACCAAATATAATAGAATACATTGTCACATGCCAAGTTAACCAAGGGATTTAAAATTGAAACCTTAAGTTATGATCTAAGGTTCAAATTCAAATAACCGGATGAGTTGGGAAAAATTCAGATTATTTGCATCTGATTTATTTTTTTGACTTTTGAAATTGTATTTTATATTTTAATTCATGGATTCGAAACCCCTATTAACTTGCATTTGTTTACTTTCCTTTAAATTGCAAAGCCAACAAAAGTTACATTTGAACCTTTCCTCCTCAATGAGTTCATCTGACATCGAAATTACGATGCCATTGTGATACGCAATCTGTTGCACAAACACGTTTCTGTTGACGATGCCATTGTGATTCACAATCTCTTGCACAACCATGTTTCCATTGACGATCCCATTGTGATTCGCATTTGGTTGCAGAACCATGTTTCCGTTGACGATCTCATTATGATTCGCATTATGTTGCATAACCACGTTTCTATTGTCACTACAACAAAAAGGTGTTTTGAATCGCTTATTTTGTATATTTGCATCAGGCTAATGACGATAATAATTGTTACGGTAATAATAAGTGATGTTAAGTGTTTAGATCTCTCTCTCTCTCTCTCTCTCTCTCTCTCTCTCTCTCTCTCTCTCTCTCTCTCTCTCTCTCTCTCTCTCTCTCTCTCTCTCTCTCTCTCTCTCTCTCTCTCTCTCTCTCTCTCGTTTGATGCTGAACACAAAGAAACTTAGAACGGACATGAGAGATTTTACGAGTTCGATTCCGATTTGGAATCCTACGTCTCGCCGAAGATTTCTCCGGAATCCACTAAAACTCTTAGCTCAAAACCGAGCTCTCTCTCACTACAATCGTTCTGCTCTCTCTCTCTCTACTCTCTCGATTTAACAAACTTATGAATCGTAAAGAGAAAAACAGAATTACAGATCGATATAAGAAACGGAAGAAGACGAGTAACAGTCAAGAATTGTCCGGTAGAGATGGACGATTGTGATTGCTCCACGAGTCGCAATCTCCTTAGCTTGACTTTAAACTGACCCTGAAACCTTCCGATTCTCCCAGAGTATTTCCCATACTTAGCATATAGATCATTATTCTTCAAATCTCCACCTTGATCTTTATGCTCTTTCTACTTTAGCTTAACTTGGATTCATCTCCGGTTCCTGAACCAACTTGTTTAGCTTTATCTTTCTCAAGTAATCTCACTTGACTTTGATTCCCTAAGTAAACCCACTCAGCTTCTTCTCCTTGAGTAAACCCACTCAGCTGTTATCCGGAGCCTAAGCTCCACCTTAGTTCTTAGAAACTCTGAGCAGTTCAAGGGCATCTTGAAACTTGCTCACAGGTAACACTTTGGTGAATATGTCTGCAGGATTTTCTTCAGTGTCACTTTTCAACACCTGCACTTTTCCATTACTCACCAATTCTCTGATGAAATGGTCTTAACGTCAATGTGTTTGGTTCTCTCGTGGTAGACTGCATTCTTTGCCAAAGCAATTGCACTTTGTGAATCACAGTGAATGTTCATTGACTCTTGTACAAAAACCTAGCTCATTCACGAGACCGTTCAACCAAACTTCTTCTTTTGCTACATCTGTTAATGCCATATATTCAGCTTCAGTACTCGATAAAGCTAGTACCTTCTGTAAATTAGACTTCCAGCTTATTGTATTTCCTCCAAAAGTAAACACTACTCCTAGAGTAGATCTTCTCTTTTCGTTATATGCTGCATAGTCTAAGTCATAGTAGCCTTCTAGAATGAGTTCTCCTTCATTCTTCTAACAAAGCTTTCGGTCTAATGTACCCCCAATGTATCTAAGTATCCATTTCACGGCTTGCCAGTGTTCCTTCAGAGGTATACTCATAAACCTGCAAACCAAAGCAACAAAATGTGCTAAGTCTGGTCTTGTAACTATCATTGAATAGATCAGACTGCCAACTGCACTTTGATAGGGCATTGCTCTCATAACTTCTGAATTTCTTCGTTAGTTGCTGGTTTTAGCATGAAATGAATTCTTATAGGAGTATTAACGGACTTAGCTTGGTCCATTCCAAAATCTCCAAGTACTTTCAAGAGATAACCCTCCTATGATGTGGAAAAAGTACAAGCTTGTCTATCCCTTATGATTTTCATTCCTAGAATCTTCTTGGCATCGCCTAAGTCCTTCATTTCAAACTCAGAGTTAAATAAGACCTTTAACTCACATACGTACTTCTTGTCCTTAGAAGCTATAAGTATATCATAAACGTACAAAAGTAGGTATACGTACTCTCAACTTTGTAGAACCTTGAAGTACACACATATGTCATACTTACTTCTCTCATATCCAATCTTCTACATAAACTCATTGAACTTGTTTTCCATTGCCTGGGAGACTACTTCAGGCTGTACAAAGACTTCTTCAACAAACAGACCCTCTCTGGATATCTTTCATGAACATAGCCTTGTGGCTGCTCCATGTAAATTGTTTCGTCTAAGTAACCATGTAAAAATGTTGTTTTTACATCCATCGGTTGAACCTCCATGTCCAAGTGCACAACCATTGACAGCATAAGGCGAATAGAAACGTGTTTCACCACAGGTGAATAGATTTCCAAGGAAATATATTCCCTCCTTTTGTGAGTTGCCTTTGGCTACAAGTCTTGCCTTAAACCTTGGCTATTCTACTCCTGCAATGAAGGCTTTTCTTTTGAATACCCATTTACACCCAATTGGCTTTTGTGATTTACTCCTCTCCACCAATATCCATGTCTTGTTCTTGATAAGTGATTCTATTTCCTCATCAGCAGCTTCTAACCACTTATCACTATCAGGATCTTGAAGTGCTTCCTGATAATCCACATGCTCAGGGTTCCCTCCATCTTCTGTAATAAGATAAGCATAACCTGCTATCTCATCTAATACTTCCTCATCCATTTTATAATCGTTTAATCTCGACGGTAGAACAACTTATCTTCTTGGTCGATCTCTTGTTATCTGACGAGTTCTCTGATTCCCTTCTAGTTCTGTGTTTGCATGACCTGTAACAGAAGACTCTGGAGATTCCTCTGAAGCTTTCTCTGTAGCTCCACCTTGAGCTGAATTATCACCATCTTTACTAGGACCTGCACATTCAAACCTAGAAACTTTGTTAGTAACTAAAGGAAATTCAAGACTCATACTTGAAACTAAGTTGTTTATGATGTCTTTGTACATCACATCCTCTCTGAACACGAGATTCCGGCTTATAGCGCTTCTCATCATCGATCATCCAAACCCTGAAACCCTTTACTCCATTAGGATACCCCACAAAGACTTCTTTCTTAGCTATGGGATCTAACTTTCCTTCTTGTGAGTGTACATAAACAATGCACCTGAATCTCCTTAGTCCTAACAAGTTTGGAGTTACTGAAGTCCACAACTCTTAAGTGATCTTATTGTCGACTCCAGAGGACGGTGATCTATTAATCAAATAAACTGAAGTTGATGCTGCTTCAGCCCAAAACTTCTTGTCAAGTCCACTTTCACTTTGCATGCTTCTAACTCTGTTCATTATAGTTTTGTTTAGTCTCTCTTCAACTCCATTCTGCTGTGGAGTGTAAGTACAGGTTCTCTGCAATACTATTCCTTCTTTCTTGCAGAAGCCATCAAACTTCTGATTACAAAACTCTAATCCATTATCAGTTCTCAGCTTCTTTAATTTTCTTTCACTGTGAGTCTCCACCATCTTTTTCCATTCAGTAAAGATGTACATGCCTCATCTTTGGTCTTAAGTAAATATATCCAAACTTTTCTTGACCAATCATATGTAAAAGAGATGAAATACTAATGCTTACTGAGGCTATAGGGTACATTTGGGGAGCCCCATAAGTTGGAATACACATAATCAAGTTTCTCCTTTGTCACATGCTGAGCTTTCCCAAAACTTGTTCTGTGTGTCTTACCAACTACGCAATCCTCACAGAACTTTATTTCAGATATTTTATCACTTCCAAAACATCCTTTCTTACTCAACACGTCCATGGCATGTTGTCCAATATGTCCCATTCTACTGTGCCATAGTTAAGTTTGATCAACCCCTCCTGAAACCACTACTAAAGATTCTGTAATATTAGCATGTGCTTGTAAAATATACAGAGAAGCTCTTCTAATTCTTTTCATGAAAACATTTGAGCCTTGCATGACTCTCAATGTACCATTGTTGCCCCTGAACTCATACCCTTCTGAATCTAGAGTTCCCATGGATATAAGATTTTTTGACATCTCTGGTATATATCTTACTCCATGAAGAATGATACTCGTCCCATCTTGATTAGTAAACTTGACCTTACCAATTCCCTTAACTTCTAAGAACGAATTATTAGTCATCCTTACTTTTCCAGACTTTGCTTCTTCGAAGTCTATAAGATACTCTTTTCTTGGTGTCATGTGAAAGGAACACCCAGTATCCATTATCCACTCTCCATGGTTTCCTTTGTGTTCTCCTAGATTGACTTCTGAAGCTACTAAACCGACCAAATCTTGAGCATCGTCTTTTACAAGTAATGTTTCTCCTGCACCACTTCCCTTATTCTTCTCAAGCCACTTATAACACTGCCTCTTGAAGTGTCCCTCCTTTCCACATATCCAACAGACTTTCTTACCTTCTGTTGATTTAGATTCATTACCTTCACCTTTACCAGATTGGTAATTTCCACTTCCTCTGGCCTGAGTTTTACCTCGAACGTATACACCTTCTCCTACAGGTCTTGATCCTCCTGAAATATCCCTTAGTTCTAGTTCATTTGATTTTGCAGCGCTTATAACATCATCCAACTTAATGCCTTCTCTTCCATACTTCGGAGTTTCCTTTAGCATATCATAACTATCCAGTAAAGCACTTAGTATCAACATTGCTTAAACTTCATCATGTACCTGAATCTGAAGATTACTAAGATCTGAAATCATCTTTAGGAATTCATCAACATTCTCTTCAAGCGTCTTTGAATCTTGCATCATGTAGTTATAGACTTTAAGTTGCAGATAAACTTGATTTGGAAGAGATTTTACCAGATACAACCTATCAAGCGTTGCCCATGCTTCAGCAGTTAACTTTGAGTTTTCAATATTTCTGAGAACCTTATCTCCAACGTTTATGAAGATCATATCCATTGCTTTTTCATCTCGATCGATTCTTGCTTGTTCATCTTCGATCCACTTATTCTTCTTTGCTGGATCTGACTCTTCTTCATCAGTTAGTGGCGATAACTGATCTTGTTCCACCAGAGCATCCTTTAAACTATCACTCTCAATTTGTTTGTGTACAATGTACATCTAATTTTTATAAATACATGGAAATAGCTCATGAATAGACACAACTCAAAAGTGAATACAATAGAAACTCTATAAATTAATACTTTATAAAATAATAAACACGATAAATTAATAAATTTTGTCGGTCTCAAGTCGGACCTAGGTAAAAATTAACCTAAATCGATAAGATAATAAGATATTATTTTTTTGAAATATATATATATATATGGTCCCAATAATATCATAAATTAAGAATAAATCTTAAACATACATTCTAAGATAATCCAGTATAATATGAATCTAGTGTTGTTTGTTTTTTCTTAAACTTAGAATCTCGTTGAAATTCGTCTCTAATTTTCTTATTGCATCAAAAAATTATGGTGTTATCTTTTCGATCTGAATCCAAAAGTTATGAAAAGTATTTGACGCGGTAATTTCTTCCTTATATGTCACTATTTCCAAAGATTCTACATTATCGTCTTCAATTTTTTCACCAACATTATAGATATAAGCTACAATTTCTTCTAAACTCTAAGCATGCTTCATTTGCACTCAGATGGTCGAGTAGACTATTTACATCTATTCTATTCTAATAACTAGGATTGTTAATCACAACTTCAAGTTCAACTTCTATTCTAATAACCAAAATTTAACATAATTGAATATGCAAACAATAAAGCATAGAAAATCTAAATAAAGAAAATTCTATAAAAAAAATAGTATTATATTTTGCATAAATATTTCTTTAAATTAATAAATATTCATTTATTCGATAAATTAATAAATATAAAATTATAAGATCTATATTAATATCATTATAAATTAATAAAATTTTATGATCCCAATATTATTAATTTCTAGAGTTTATAGCGTCTATTGTACATCTAATTCTTTTATTTTATTTTAGTTTTCTTTTCGTGCCAATGGTAAATGTTGCTTTGTAATGTCAGTTTAGGGTTGAGAGGTGTGAGAGTGTTGGCCGATGTAGTCATATTTGTGTCATTACTTAAAGGGTTCAACGAATTGAGGCATTAACCTTGATTTAACCATGTGCACTGCCTTAAGCACTGTACTTCAATAGGATATACCTAAACTTAATACACAAAACATACATCCAAATGCCTATGCTCTACTGTCTCCTTTGTCAATCTATATACATAACTTAGTATCTTCGTATGAAAGAAGAATCACCACAGACCAAGATCAAAAGATGGTGCATCTTTCTCCATACCATCACTTCTCTGCATGCCTGGATTAGGTATAACCGTTGCGTCTTCTTTCTCTTTTGCTTCGGATCTCTGTTTCGACAATAACAATGTGGCTTGTGCTTCCATTGCATCAAAGTCTAGTGTCGCAAAGAATGCATCATCATCATCATCATTGTACTCTAACGCACCTGCATTGCTTCTCACGCCTTCATGGCTTTCCTTCTCCGTGGCTTGTGCATGAGCTGCAAACTTGCTTTCTAAGTTAATCACGGGGGCATTCGCCGAGTTGCATAAGCTAAATTTCCTTTTCCGGCTATCTGACGAGATTTGTACTACCGAAAGGTTTCCTATCATCATTGCATCTTGGTTTGACTCAGAGTTTGTTGTTTTTGGTGTTCGAAGAGAAGACAATGATTTATCTGAGTCGCTTCTGCTCTCATTTATTCTCGTCAAGGGTCCAGCAGAATAAGGACTCAGACTTGATGCGGCTAAATCACGAAATCTCGCCGGTAATGGTGACTGGCTGAGAAGAGAACGCCTGTGGAAGGATACCTTGTGATTTTTAATAAGCTCATTGACCTCGCAGTAGAAGAAAGATATCTTTGGTTGTATGTACCTGTAAACAGCCATCATGTCAACTTTACCAGACTCGGCTTGAGTATTTGCTGTAGGCATTGTTCCGTCATCTATGAAACTATCTTCAAATGAATCGCCAGTCACATCTTCGTTCTCATCAGCCGACATCTCTGCTCCCGAAGAGACCCTGATCAAAATAGAGAGGTTTGAAACAACTAACATCAACTTTGTAGTCAGAAAGACTACTTTTGTTATGTTGTCTCTCGCTGTTTTGTGGAAGTAAGAAAGACCATCAGATGTTTATTTTTAGATTAGAGAAGAACTTACTCAGCTTCCTCGTCAATGAAGACTTGGACATCATCATCCATGATCATCTTCTTCTTACCTTAAGACACAGAGCAACCAAGCAGCAATCACTCAAACAGATCAACATGACAAATGTTTCATTTCTCTCAGCACATCAAGACATTGATCTAACGCAGATGTATACCACAAATAACTCAAATTTTAATTGAAAATTGACCTTTTTTGTCACCAACGCAAAAGCAACAGAAGAAAGTGTAAACCAACTCTCAGCACTTTTCCACTTCACTATGACACTGGCAATATTCTATTAAGATCTTATGGATTCCTAATCAATCAAACCAATTGGTATACATACATATACTGGGGAGATTCTGGTGATGTTAAGCAACATCAGAATCCGTAAATTTTCGGTCATTGTCAACTCCCAGATCATTTCAATGTAGTAAAAGAAAATACAGAACCAGTTACCTCTAATGTGCTTTTTACCGCGAGAACGAGATCTGATATGGTCTGCCTCTGTAATACCAGGATAATTCTCCTTTACAGCACTCGAGCAATCTCCAAGTCTACGTAGTCTCTTCAACTTGCGAGGCTGTCGAAGAGTTTCTAACTTTTCTCCAGAACTCACCCGCCAATCTTTGCGAGCGCTGCTGTTTGTGTTTGTCAGATTCGCCAAGGGAGTTCTCCAATCCTCAGGAATAGGAGAAACAGCCAAGCATTCTGTTCCGTTGGCCAAACCTACCTCCTTCTGAGGAGTTCTCAATTCAGTGGTTGTAGACACAATGTTATAATCGTTGCACTTATGCTGAACCTTTCTCTCAGGGAAAGAAGACTCTCCTGCCAATTCGTTACTGAACCTCATGGGTGAAGAAAGCTGAGGAAATTCAAGATCTTCTTCTCTGTTCGCTTCCCCTGCAGCATTAAAGATGTAATTACCACATAATAAGTTCTTATGGTTAGGTAGTTATAGTTGCTAAAGGTAAGTACAAATGGTGCTTATTAGCTCACTTTAAGTTTTTCTTTGCACAAATAGATTCAAATGTATAATCAGCACTAAGAAAATAGGATTAGAAAAGCTTTATATATATGTCCTGTTCTCGTAGTGGTTACTCTAGTCTGAAATAACAAAATGTTTAGTATATCTTAAATACAACAGACCTTCATATTCAACTTACTCATCAATATAATGTGTGTTTTGCATATCTAGATTTCTCTAAATTTCTCATAGAACCTTATGTATATATAAAACTTTTCTACTACCAAATTTCTGTGGTTGAAGCCTATTGCAACAGCAACTCCAAACACCATGATTGATGCAAGAACACTCAAGTAGATATCATAACCATTTGTTCGTATCTGATTATATCTCCAGCTCTAACACATACTAAATGTTCAAGAGATAACACTAACCTTGGTCATAGACAGGTGACTCTGGAACAATGCCGCTCTTGATGAAGTTAGTGAGCCGTGGACTAAGCTCCAATCCCTCACAGTCATCTTCATCCGATGATAACACAATTTCTCCAACAGAATTCGCTACATCATCTTCACCTACTCTGGTGGAGTTCCTTTTCACAAGGCTATGAGTCTCTAGTGTCTCGCTGGCACCGTCTGGCGAGAATCTTTCCTTTAACTTGCATGAGATATTATCTTGCCGATGTTTTTCCGAAGTATCTACTGGAACTAAGTCAATGTGAGATGTATTCCGGCAAGAATGTTGTTTTTCTGTTTTAGGCAGAGGCGTATTGTCTGACTCCAGAACATTAGGAAAGAATAAAAGAGGAACTGGCATTACGAAGACGTTCCCCAGAGTATCAACGGATGCACATTCTGAACTGAAAAGATAACGGTGTGTGGGTGAAGATTCTTCGTAATCCTTCTCTGTTGTCTCTAAGGTGCTTGTGGGAGATTCAACTTGTTTTGCCTTTCTCTGTGATGTGTTGACTTCCAAATCACGGACAGAGTGTAGATCTGCACATTAATACAATAGAATGGATGTGTTTCAACACTACAACGAAAGGCCTGATTTTCATATATATGCAATGCAAAGATACATTATTGACCAGACAATAAGCTATCTGATCAAAGTCTATAAGCATCTTTCCTATAAATTATTGGCAATTTCATTTGGGTTGATGAGAAGTGACATGAAGCTATATAAAATACCTAAAAAGAGCAGATAGTATATCCTAAAATAGGCTTTTTGGTCATTGTTCAATAGCTTATAGCCTATAGACCTCCGACTAGCTGATAGCTTATAAGCATACAGACCTCCTACGAGCTGGTTTAGGAATGAATATATATCCATGCGACTTTAAGAATTGATACTTCGGCAAGATCAATGAGACTATATTTACCTTTTGGATCATTAGTAACCCTCAGACCTGTATCAAGCTCTTCTCTTTCACCCAAAGGAGCTCGAAACTATTAAAGTAAGTGATTCCACGTAAGTGAAAAATGAATTCACAGAAAGCAAGGAAAAACAAAAGTTTACCAGGATTTTGAACCACACCTCAGTGAAGAAGCTTTTACTCTGTTCTGAAAAAGTTGGCTCTTGCAAGTGCTGCATAGCGTCAATTAACATGCCTGTTTGACGTGAATGCATTACTTTGTGCACCTTGGATGGCAATGTCTGGAAGTGAGGGAACGCAATTAAGGACACTCTCAACTTTTCCTCATCGGGGTTGTTGTAATACTTAGCGAGCATATGCGTCTCTGCAGGTGTAAGCTTTTTCTGGAAAGCTGGAGTCTCAGTGGCATACTCCTCTTGTAGTTTCTTTCCACGTGGAACGAATTGCTTGATTGAAAACTCAACATGCTGAACTTCTGGCTTATAAACATGGGGAATCTATAATAACACATGACAGAGATATCTGAAGTTAAGAGAAGTTGAAAACTGAAGCAACAAGGTAAGGAAAACAAATTATCAAAAAAGAAAAGCTCTTACCATCCTTGGACTAGGATGAAAATTAAAACTATTTGTTCCTCCATTCCGCATGTGTTTTTTAATAGCCCGTCCACTTGCTTGCTTTCGCATATAGCTGTTCTTTTCTGATCCTTCACAAGCAAGAACTAGTAAAGGCTAGTCAAGGAATGGAAAGTGTAACTTCAAAGACGTCGCATATAGCGTTCCAATGAAAAAGTGTAACTTCAAAGATTTGTAATGGAAATCAAGCTAGCTAAAGGATATCAACTCGACCATTATTTTTCCTTCCAGTTCTTCCCATCCGTTGAATCATCCTCAGAGGAGATACATTAGCATCAAAACATATAACTAGGTCAACTTCCATGATATCCAAGCCTTCTTCACCAATAGATGTTGCGACAATAACATTGAACCCCCCAGCTCTAAATTTCTGTTGGAAAGATGAGTTTATCATACAAGAGAATGTAAAAAAAAAAAAAAAAACCAAAGTTCAAATCAGATACAGGGAAACAGACATACCTCCAAAACAGCCTGCTGAATTTTTTGCGACTGGCCTTTCAATGTCTTACCTGCACGAAACATATATTGTAACAATTATAAATGATACTTATGTGTAACTGGAAATTTCAGATGAAAAAATCAGAGTAACAAACCTGAACTTTGACCAATAAACTCAGTTGCTTTGACCATATCTCCAATATTACTTAATGCGTTCATTATGTCTCTGAAGAGTAACGTAATCGGATGAATGCTAACGAAGAAATATGATGAGCAACTAAACAAGGGAAAACAAACAACAATTATACTGACCTTACGCTTCCTCTGAAATTTGAGAAAATAATGACCCGTGATGTCTTCGGATCTTTCACTTCTGCAGCCATAGAATAAGATCATATCAATGTTCAGTTGTAAAACCAGCTGAGTACTAACATCAACTCCAGATCAAAATTCAAAAAGAAAACATACTGAAATGATCAACCAGTATTTCTAACATCTTCGACAATTTTGGGCTTGGTGCTCCATGTGACAACCTTTGCTGCATCAAAAGCTTCGTCATCCTAATATCTTCATTCTTACTCATCAACCTAGCAAATGGCCTGCAAAGGGTGATAGTTTTAGGCGATGCTCTTGATATCAAAAGCTATTATACCTAAAACCACTGAAGCCATCCCAAAAATCAGTTCAACAGAAGAAAGTAAGAGCATACCCTTCTTTCAATTTCTCTTCTAGCATCTCATACGCTGGTCTTATTCCATGACTAGAAAGGAGCTTACGAATATGATAAAGAGTGATAAGAGCTGCAAAGCAAGATTCTACATCTCCGTGATTTACATGGGGAAGGCCTGGTAGAGGTGCTTGACGAAACTTATCCCTTGCCATAAGTACTTCGTGTGGACTTAACTGTCAAACATGAGTTGATGTTTGCATAGATAAGAAAATGTGAGCATTGACGCTATTGGTGAAGATATAAGCATTGAGGCACATACAGTTTGTATATCTCTATTTAGATTAACCCCAAAGTTTTTAAGCCTGACTGCATATGGACGTATAACATGAAACAGGCGTTTCGATACATCATCTGCATCTTGACCCAAGGGAACCTGCTCTGCCAGAAAGATACTAAAATTATTAGACATCAATTTGGAAAGGAACACAAATGGAAAATGCAGAAACCAGCTTGAACCTCGATGACTTCTAATTTTCTGTCGTGGACATAAGGGCAAACATCATGGTCACTCTCATTTCGATATTCAAGTGTGGATATCTGCAAATTATCAATGATACCCTGGATGGCCTGTGTCTTTGCTGAAAGTAACATCTACCGTTAATGGGTGCAGAAATATAATAACCCCCAAGAAGAAGAAAGTCAATCACTTACATCCAGGAGTTGCAGTAAGAGCCAGTATTCTCAGCTGTATCGGTACCGCCATCAACTAAAAGTTAAATGCATTAGTTGGTCACCTTGATCATTTTTACATTTATGAAGAGATAGAAAAAAACAGATATAGATAGCAAAGGAAAGATACTTAAAAGTCCAAACACATAAAAGAAGAACAAACCTCACGAACTACAACACAATAAGAATAATTCCCTAAAGCTCGATGTGCCTCGTCGATCACCAAGCAAACCAAGTAGTTAGTAAGACATGTTCCTGAAAAGGGACAGTCTTTGTGAACAAGTGGTAATTTGAGAACAAACTAAATAAGCATTAATAGATTTCAGCTCAGAATGTTGATAGAATAACCCGAGCATCACCTGACTGTATATCCTTCTCTAACACTTGTGGAGTGACAAAGAAAACCCGTTTGCTTTTCCACAAAAAAGCTCTTTTCGAAGGACATGTCTGACCCGTCAAGTCAATCGTCCATTCCTACAGTCCAAAGCAAAACAAATTCTCAATATCTAAAGAGTCAAACACAACACGTCAAGAATCTGTTTAAAGAGAAATCACATACTTGTGGTATTCCAACAATATTATGACACGCCTCAATCTGCTGCATCACAAGAGGCCTAGAAGGCGCCGCAAATACTATTTTACCTAACAACAACAATGACAGCTTTTCAGTTACATTCCTAAACCATTAAGCAAGATATTTCCATAGCTACTTGATGAAGATTCTTCTACCTTGTGGAAACCATCTGAAGTAATTATACATAACAACCGCAGCTATAAGCGTTTTACCAAGTCCCGTAGGCAAAGCCACCAATGTATTCGAAAACAAAGCAGTCTTCGTTATAGCAAACTGATAATCTCTTAAAGGAACACTCCCATTCACTAAAACACCACAAAACAACATTATTCGTCACCACTTACAAAAGTTTTATCATAAAGTTAACAATCTCAACAAACCTGGATAAATCCAAGTTTTAGCTGCCTCAGGATCAATCCCAACTAAAGGACTATTATCGTTATCGTTAACACCACACTCGGAAACAACTTGATGATTCTCCGGTTTATGTTCGGTTCTGCCGATGAATTTATCGAGAGTAGATTGTCTCTTCGCAGGTGGCTTAGTGAGATTTGCCGTAATTGGTGGATTAGCCAAAGGAGTGAAATGGGATGACGAAGAAGAAGAAGCGTTTGTGGTTTTAAGACAAGCCAAGTCGATTTCTTTGACTGCTGCTTCCCAATCGAATTCCTGTAGGAGAAAAACCCAGAAGTTGAATAATCAAAAAAATTGATTCAATAACGCAGAAAGAGATTTGAACTTACGCCGTCTTCTTCGATGGTTTCTATTGGAACCCTAGATCCCATTTCTGGGGAATTACTTGTTCTCTGTAAGAATGTAACTTTCTGAAATTGGTACTCTTTAACGATTTTTTCGCATGAATCTTTTGGATTTCGGATTTTAGGTTCAGTGGTTTTGTCGTCGTTCTTTGGAAGAAACCCTTAGACGAAGAGACACAGAGAATGGCGGGCAAATTTTGGAAGAAAATTGAAAGTTAAAAAAAAAAGGTGGAGAAAATTCTCTATATTAAATAGGCAAATATATATTTATGGGAACATTTCAAAATTAAATCTCTAAATTTCATTGAACATTAGATAGCTAATAATATTTATTTATTGGATATATTAAATCAACGAATGGTTTTTTATAGAGAAATTCTTTAAATAGCACATATTTAAGTTTTAGGCAAAAATAGCATAAAAAATTTTTTAAGATATAAATAGCACTCAAATAATTATTTTATATTTAATTAATAAAATTAATAATTAAAAAAAATAAAAATACATAAAAAAATTATTGCCAAAAATTTCTGACAATATTTTTCCGCCAAAAAAATTCCGATAATTTTTTCCCGCCAAAAAATTCTCAACAATATTTTCTCACCAAAAAAAAATTCCGCCAAAAAAATCGTCATATTTTTCCGCCAAAAATAATTACGCCCAAGTTTTCCCGCCAAAAATAAAATAAATTCAAGACGGATGTTACAAAATTTAAGAAGGATTCTAAGCAATTCAGGAAGAGTTTCACGAAATTTAGAAAAAATATTTTGTGAAACCCTTCCTAAATTTCATGAAATCATTCCTGAATTTTGTAGAATCATTCCTGAATTTTGTGGAATCCTTCAAAATTTAAATAATCATTTTCTGAAATGTAAGAAGGATTATACAAAATTCAGGAAGGTTTGAATGAAATTTTTATTTATGAAAGCCTTCCTGAATTATATGACATCCTTCTGGAATTTGGTAGTTACCTTCTTGAATTTTTTTTGCGGGAATATTTTACGGAAATTTTTTTGACGGGAAAAATTTGGCAGAAAAAGTTTTGGCGAGAAAATTTTTATGGAATTTTTTTTGGCGGAAAAAATTGGTACGGAAATTTTTTGGCGGAAAAATTTTGACAAAAAATATTGGCGGAAAATATTTACTTTGATTTATTTATTTAATTAAACTATTTATTTATATTTAATATCTAATTAAAGTTTTGAGTGCTATTTGTGGAATTTTTCAAAAGAGATGCTATTCTTGAAAAAAAAAACTTTTTAATGCCATTTTTGTAAATCCCTTTTTTTATATTGGTGATTTTGTTGAATTTAGTATTTCATAACGGTTAAAAATCCAAAATTATTTATAGAAAAATTTTCTTAGTCTAACTTTAATGATTAACTTGGACCGTATCGCATAGTCTTAAAATAAAAATTCATTAAAATACATCGAAGATGATAAAATAGCATTAGAAAAGTAATGTCTTGATTGTTTGCCATTTTTTATTTATTTAATTAATGTGCTTTTTATAACCTTTAACAATAATCTGCTGCATAAAAAAGTTTGGAATAATTTTCACATAAATTGTCAAAAAGGTTGTCTAGTTAGGGGTGTCAAAATAGGTAAACCAACTCAACTCAACTTATAATCAAATGAGTTTAGGGTTAAATGAGTTATGGGTTGACCCAACTCATTTTGTTAAATGAGTTATGGGTTGACCCAACTCATTTTGTTAAATGGGTTGGGTCAACCCATAACTCATTTAATTTGATGGGTTGAGTCAACCCATAACTCATTTAATTTGATGGGTTGAGTTGTTAAATGGGTTAAGTAATAATTTAAGTAATAATTTAATTAATTATTATTATAAAATAATAATAAATAATTATCATTATTAATAATTATTAATTCATTATCATCAAACTTAGGATATTTACGGATTCCACTTTTTACGGGTTTACGTTTTCGGCGAGAAAATTACGGGTTTACGTTTTTGGCGGGAAAATATGGATTTACGTTTTTAGCGGGAAAATTACAAGTTTACGTTTGTGGCGGGAAAATCACGGGTTTACGTTTTTGACGGGAAAATCACGGATTTACGTTTTTGGCGGGAAAATCATGGGTTTACGTTTTTTGGCGGGAAAATCACGGGTTTACGTTTTTGGCGGGAAAATTACCATTATACGTTTTTGGCGGGAAAATCACGGGTTTTCATTTTTGGCGGGAAAATCACGAGTTTATGTTTTTTGTTGGGAAAATCACGAGTTTTCGTTTTTGGTTTGAAAATCACGGATTTACGTTTTTGGCGGGAAAATCACGGGTTTACTTTTTCTCAATTTCATCGCTTGTATATTTAAGAAATTTGGAAAAATATTGATTTTATTAAATTGGTTTAGATGTGTTGGTTAAACTTAAATTAGCATTGGTTTAGAGATTTTGGTTGGTTTAATTCAATTTTACAAAACTTGATGGGTTAATTGGGTAAACCATTGAAACCATTAACCATTACAACCCAACTCATTTTACTCATCAAACCAATTGACCCAATAACTCATTTGACCCATCAACTCATTTAAGTCAAAATTTTCAACTCATTAGGGTTCATGGGTTGAGTTGAGTTGACCCATAAATTTTGACCCATTTTGACACCCATATCTCTAGCATACGAAACGGTGAATCATATTCTATTTAATTGTCCCTTTGCTGATGCCGTGTGGAGACATGCTAAAGAATTAATATCTCTAAAGAATTAATATATTTTTGGCATGGTATTTTGTATAATCAACTAAAATTTAACCTGCGGTACATCGTGAGACTATATTTTTCTTTAAAATGTAATGTTTTTTAAATGTAATATTATTTTTTAAAGATTAAGTGAAGATATATCATATTAATTGTAATTTCTAAATATATATATTAATTTATATTAAGTAAGGTAAACTTATCGGATCAGACAAATCTATACAAATAAATATCGTATTATTTTTATGTTGTTTGACTAATGTGTTATAAGTTTTTTTTTTGTGGGTGTTATATTTACGGATGACAAGTTGGTTAAACCAAATCAAACCAATCTATATCCATAGAAATTTAGTTTCTAATAGATAATGAGTCAATCTAATTCATTTAGCAAATGGTTTAGATAAAACGATTCGTCATTTAAATTATTGAATTAATGAATTTAATAAGTTTATTCAATTAATAATTTCTTTATAGATGATAAAAAAAATCTATAAGCTAAATAATTATCATTAATAATAATTTATAACTATTATAATCATCAATATAAAACATGGAGCAAAAATACTTAAATGACATTCGGATTGAGAGGCAGCGAGAAGCCCTTGTACATTTTTGATTGAATTCATCATACCATCACCACCACCGGTGATCCACCCCTGATGCCAAGGACATCCTAATAGTCATGGGATACATACAAATTCACATCATAGCTAACTGGAAAGGGGAAGCTAAATGAAAAAGGGAATATGTCCTTGGAGATTTCTCCAAAGAGCGACAATATATGAGAAAACCGGTTTATAAGGGATCCTTAAAAACTTAAAGAGGAAGCAAAATAAAAAAGCTAACATGAGATGTACCATAGATCCCATATGATAGATCTGATCACGGTGCTAGAGAATTCTTATTCATGCAATCAGAATCAAGCAAAAACTCATATTTAAAATTTATATGGCTACTTTTAAACAAATTTCATAGAAAAAAATGTTTTGTTGTAAGTACTAAAATTTTCCTATATTACTCAACTTATATATGAATAATGCATATGTTGAAAAGAAAAAGCTAGCAAGAACTCCTATTTAGATTTATATGGCTATCTATAAACAAAATTCAAATATTTTTTTTTCATTGTAAGTATTAAAACTGTATTATATTACTCAACTTATATATGAATAATGCATATGATGATTTTGGTAAGTTAATCAATAAACATATAAAAAAATTGATTTTCTTATGTGTAGTCAAAATATTAATGACATTTCTCTAAATTACCTTTATAAATTTTTGGTAACCTTATTAAATTTAATATCAAATCTAAGGAAGTATTTTAATGTATTTTGATACTTCTTACCTATAAATGTGATATTTTGCGTTCTCATGGTCGCGAGAGAAGTTGAGGAAAGGGAGAAAATTGTATAATAATTGTTGAGATAACATATTTTGGTATACCGATCTTTGGATAAGAGGTTATGGAAACTGGCAACGTTGTGAATGCACAACCTGAATTATCAGGCATAAGTAAGAAATTTTGACTTTTTTTATTTTATCTTATTGAACACTTGTTTTGGTTATAATGTTTTGGTTTTTGTTCGGCAGTTGATAGATCCAAGAGCTATATGTACGAGCAGTTATGGAAACTCTGTGCGGGACCTTTGTGTGATATTCCAAAACTTGGAGAAAAGGTTTATTACTTTCCTCAAGGCAATATAGAGCTTGTGAGTTCTCTCTCTCTCTCTCTCTCCTCTCTCTCTCTCCCTCTCTTCTCTTTCTCTCTTCTCTCTCTTCTTTCTCTCTCCCTTTCTTCTCTCTCTCTCTCTTCTCTCTCTCTCTCTCGTCTATGAAACCTTTTGACGGCTTTTTCAGGTTGAGGCATCTACAAGAGAAGAGTTGAATGAGTTACAACCAATTTGTGATCTTCCTTCTAAGCTTCAATGTCGTGTTATTGCAATTCATCTTAAGGTATATCTCTATTGTGTTTTAGCGAATACGCATGATATCTATATTTGATTTCATTGTAAAAAGAAGTAATTAGTTAATTTTTTGATGTTTGATTTTAGGTGGAAAACAATAGTGATGAGACTTATGCTAAGATCACTTTGATGCCAGATACAACTGTAAGTGAAAATTTAGTATTTCTCTTTTATTTTCAGTTAATTGTATTTTTCTCCAATTATATCTCATTGATTTTCTGATTTTGTTGAATGTTTAGCAAGTTGTAATCCCTACTCAGAATGAAAATCAATTTAGGCCATTAGTTAATTCCTTTACAAAGGTTTTAACTGCCTCTGATATAAGTGCTAATGGTGTATTTTCTGTTCCGAAAAAACATGCCATTGAATGTCTCCCTCCTCTGGTATTTAATGTTATAGCTTTTTAAACGAATTTGAATTTTAAGCTTTCATTAGACATAACATATTAAATTTTTGTTTAGGATATGTCTCAGCCTCTACCGGCACAAGAACTTCTTGCTATAGATCTCCATGGTAATCAATGGAGCTTCAGACACAGCTATAGAGGTAATAATTCATTTTATTCAAATAATTCAACCACAGCTATTGAAGTAATAAATCCTAGAGAAGTAACTAATAATCTTCTTATTCCATGCAGGTACACCGCAAAGACATTTATTAACAACTGGTTGGAATGAATTTACAACATCAAAAAAATTGGTTAAAGGAGATGTTATTGTATTCGTTAGGTATAATATTGGTTCTTGTTATATATTTTTTGGTTCTTGAGTTTTGGACTTTAAACTATTTACTTGTGGTTTTAGGGGAGAGACTGGAGAGTTACGAGTTGGTATCAGACGAGCAAGACATCAACAAGGGAATATACCTTCATCAATAGTATCAATAGATTGTATGAGACATGGGGTAATTGCTTCCGCAAAGCATGCTTTTGATAACCAATGTATGTTCATTGTGGTTTACAAGCCAAGGTAATTCAAAGAACCATTTGAACTCACATTTTAGATTATATTGATTTATCAATAGATTAGTTCCTTCAACATATAGGTTTATATTTTGTGTTTTTATAAGTATCAGGTCAAGTCAATTTATTGTCAGTTACGACAAATTCTTAGACGCTGTGAACAATAAGTTCAATGTCGGTTCAAGATTTACAATGCGGTTTGAGGGTGATGATTTATCTGAAAGAAGGTAACATTAGATGAAAAAGAATTTCTGCATAAATATATTTATAATGTCTAATATTATCTATGATAACACATTTTGTTCAATTGATTAAGATATTTTGGGACAATTATTGGAGTTAGTAATTTCTCTCCTCATTGGAAGTGTTCAGACTGGCGCAGCTTAGAAGTAAATTTTCATTCACACTTTATAACATTCTTTTAGGAATACGTTTTTGAGTGCAATAAATAACATATCACTAATTAACTTTAATTTTGCAGGTGCAGTGGGATGAATTTGCATCATTTTTGAGACCTAATAAAGTGTCACCCTGGGAGATCGAACATTTAATGCCTGCGTTAAATGTTCCGCGATCATCTTTTCTCAAGAACAAGCGTTTACGAGAAGTTAATGAATTCGGTATAAAAATACACTCTTATAATCTTTTATTTAAAGAATTAATCTTCTATTTAATGAATTTGAGATTCTTGAATACCTTCTCAATATTCTTGTTTTATATAAAGGTTCTTCATCATCACATCTCTTGCCTCCTATATTGACACAAGGACAAGAAATTGGACAACTAAGCGTGGCCTCCCCGATGAATATTTCTCTTCTTTATCGTGAAACAACAGAAGATGCTATGAATCCTTCTAGATTGCTAATGAGCTACCCTGTCCAACCAATGCCCAAACGAAATTACAATAACCAAATGGTTACACAAATAGAAGAAAATATAACAACCAAGGCAGGCACTAATTTTAGGTTGTTTGGAGTCTCTCTGGCCACTCCTCCGGTGATCAAAGATCCCATTGAACAAATTGGCTCGGATATTTCGAAACTTACTGAAGGAAAAAAGTTTGGTCAAAGCCAAACTTTGAGATCACCAACAAAAATCCAAAGCAAGCAGTTCAGTTCTACTAGAACTTGTACGAAAGTAAGTATAAGATCAATATATTCTTATTCCTTATATATGAAACTTTTTCTCATTATACTCACCTCACACAATTTTGATATGGAACAGGTTCAAATGCAAGGTGTAACAATAGGAAGAGCTGTGGATTTAAGTGTTCTTAATGGATATGATCAGCTAATACTAGAATTGGAGAAGCTCTTCGATCTCAAAGGCCAATTACAAACTCGCAACCAATGGAAAATAATTTTCACAGGTAGTGACGAGGATGAGATGCTTGTTGGAGACGATCCATGGCCGTGAGTTTCCTTTCTATTTCTATCGATTGAAAGATTAGTTAAAATCTTGAGAGGCATTGATATTTCATTTTTGTGTTGTTTGCATGTAGTGAATTCTGCAACATGGTGAAGAGGATATATATTCAAAAGAGGAGGTAAAAAACTTGAAGTCCAGTAAGAGTCTCTCAAGTTGAATTAAGAATCAAAACATATGTAATAAAAAGGGGTCGAAAATGTTACCGGTGTCTCGTTCTATTTTTATTTTTCTCTTATTTGTAGTTGCATGCATCTGTATTATGTATTTTTGTTTTCATCGTCCATAAATAAAATAAAATCCTCTTGTTGTCGTGATATTGAGCTTTCTTTCTAATTTATACAATCTACAGATCACATCTACATTCTAAACATTTGAGTATAGTATTTATTTTATGATATTTTGAAAAGGAAATTGTGTAACACGAAGTATATGGTTATTCAATAAATTAAAGATTTTCTTCTACCTATTATTGTACTTGCAAAACCGGATATTTTGGAGACATAAACCAAATGATACTGTTAAATATGTTATATTATTAGTAAATATTTCCTTAAATCTATCACTACAATTGTGTCATCACTCATAACTAGTTAATATATAATGATGGAAAACTAGGGAGTTTCGGCCAATTCATATTCAAATAAAACTACTAAGTCGTAATCATACATAAAATAAAGTATTGTGTGAATAGATACTTCAACTATCATGATTGGAGAAAATTCAAAAATAAAGAAGTAGAGGCAGAAAATGATATAAAAAGTTATCATAGATAGGGTGTAACGGCATCACGAGTATTCATATTTTGGTAAAGAGTTTTTTCTTCATTTCACATGCTTGAATTGTATTTTTTTTTTGGTGAGTGATAGGAGGCAATTGGCCCCTATGTTTTATTCAAATAAATGTAAAGAAATTACAATCGGACAATCATGGGTATCGTGTACCCATTGGTATCTTCCAACAAAACCGGCTTAACAATATCCGGGCAAAGATCAAACGAATGAAAACCAAGCGGTAAAGAAAACGCATAGTTCGCTAAAACATGCTTGAATTGTATTAAAACAGTCAATAATGTAGATTTTTTTTGAGAGATTAAGGAATAAGATACTACTATGTGATTGTTGCACAAAAAAAGATACTATGTGATTTGGAAATTTAAAATGTAACTTATATGAAAAATCAGGAATAGAAGGACAAAATTGATAATGTCAACAAGAAGGAAGGAAGAGAAAAGGAGGGAGGACCAAGTTGTATACTTCTATCTTAAAATATATTTGTTTTGCGAACAGAAAATAATATGAATAATCACTCTTGTAAAAATTATATTGGTTGCATAGATGCGACATATTTGTTTAATAAACGTTTCAGTGTATATATGCAAGAAGATTACAAAAAAAAAATCTATTGTCCAATGCATACAGTAAGTTTTATTGCATTCAAGTAACGAACAAATAAAATCATATTCAAATATACGTCATTGTATAACAAAAAGTATAAAACACACTTGAACATATCGATAATTGTAGTAATGCATTTATACATTTTAAAACAGCATCATCATCTAATTTTAAATATTTTTCTTCATATATTAGTTTATTTTCCAGTAACGTTTTCATAACCATAGATAATATGAGCATTTACCATCTGGCTAAAATTTTCACGGTAAATGTAGCTGTCGAGTAGCCTATTCACCAAGTTTTCTGAAAGATCTAAAACATGGTACTCACTTGCCAAATAAAAGGATAAGACTATTTCGTTTATACTATCAATTTCTTTTATAGTAATATTTCTGATTCATTAAGCAACCATCGACCAGTTCTAGCCCTCAACAGTAGTTCATCTACTACGAAGACATCAATGAGTTAACTACCATCTTAATCAAATGTTTACATCCGTGAAAATACCCCAACGCATATGACCACCCGTCATCCCATATAAATTTGTCTATATTATCTCGTTAGCTAAATTATTAGTGTTATAAAATCCAAGAAAAAAAATTATTATTATTATAAATCCAATAATTTTAGGATCTCACCCGTAATATACCGTCCCTTGAATGATTTTAAATTTATACTACTAATATAGATTTTAAATTTATCATATAAAGTATATGATTTCAAGTTTTTGTGTTTTTTTATTTAAATAAAGCAACGGCTTAAATGATGATAGATTTAGTTCTTTTTCTTGTATGTGTATATGACTTTTGTGTGAATATTTTAATTATTATAAATTAGTATTTTTATTGCTATAGAAAATGTTAATATACATATTTGCTATAAATCGGATTTATGCATATTTTGTGGAATAAAATTCACAGATTTTGTTTTTGAATATATATGGAAAGATTGTAATTTTCTTGTAAATACATGTGGCTTTTCTTGTAAATAAGTCCAAACTACAGAATTTATTTCACAAAATAACTGTAAAAATATATATATGTAAATATCATTATATATGTATACACTGTTATTTTGCGAGTTTTATTTTGCAAATTTGTATTATTCAACTATATTATTAAACGCAATGTTACCAATCAAACCCTAAATAATATCTTTGGTGCACACAACTCCAAAAAGACATAACTTGTTATGAGATTTATTATCATTAAAAGAACCCGTTTAGCAATTCATACAAGGTTCATATGTGATCCCAATTTACAAACACAAACGTCACACGAGCTAGTAACAAGATCCGACCCCGACAAATCGAGTCGGACTGTACCCGAGTGTTAGGTCCAAGTTTAGCTCCTTGTCCAGATGATCATATCTGTAATCACAATCAACACTTAACCGTAAATCCTCGTCCGTAGTCGTACCGCTCGTAGAAGCACAGTTTTCACAAGAAGTCTCCATCTTTAGTTTAACAGAACCGGGAAACGTGGACTTCAAATCTTCATTTCGGGGATGAAACGATGTCGTTTTAGGCTCGATGATCGAACCGTGAGTTTTTGGGTCAATACCACGGTTAAGAAGCTTCCTTTTTATATGAGTGTTCCAATAATTTTTAATCTCATTATCGGTTCTTCCCGGTAATTTCCCAGCAATCAAAGACCATCTGAAAAAAAGACATTCGAAATGTAAGGAACATTGGTTTAAAACTTGGTCATTTGGGTATATTAAACCGGTTATTTATTTGGTTTTGTCAAATTGGATCTGCTTGTATTTTTATTATTTTTTTCTCATAAGTGTTGCACTTTATTTAAAACCTTATGTTGTAAAGATACAACTGTGGAACCTTCCACTTACAAATCTTGACACATATTAAACCTTACAACATTGGATCAACTAAAATATAGTCATCCATATTACATAAAAAACCAACAAGTCTAACTTATAAGCAGAGGCCCATAAAGAAAGCCCAAACCAGGAAACAAAACCTTTAGAGGAAGTAAATTAAAGATTCCCTTCCACCACAAAGCCACGTGTGATGTTAACAAACAAAGTTGAAACACGTTGACTGAAGAAGCCTTAGTTGTCGCCATTCACCACCGTTCTGGTTAGCAACTCAGGGAACTCTAAAACCACCGGAAACCGCCGGAGCTTCAAGAGAAGTCCATTGATTTTTAATTAGAGAATCCACCAAACTTCATTAGCAAATTTGGAAAGGAAAGATCTCCCAAAGGCAATTGATTCCTGAAATCTAAAGAACATCGACGTAGAGTAAGCCGATGGAGCTTTCAGCAACACCTTAAAAAAGAACAAAAAAGCACTCGTCTCCATAGATCAGTTAGAGAAACAGCCACAATTGCAATAGTTTCAACCCATAAGCATAAAAAACCTTAATCCGCATCTTAATTTGTTCTCAAAAAATGAAATCGATAAGCGTGGAAAACAAATTAATCCCTTTAAACAAAGGAGGTTCAAGGAATTATATGCCAGATCTAACAATGAAACGCAAAAGAGCTCAATCAAACTGAATATAAAGAAATCGAGAGAAGAAAACATAAATCTAAACCGGAATCAATCCGGCCAAAAGGTAGACGAAACACCGAAGATAGGCGGTGAAACTCTAGACCTTAGCTAGCCTACCGCCGCTAAAGAAGCCAATGGAAGCCAAACGCAAACCGACCATCGTCGTAAAGAACCGAACAGTGTCAGAAGAACCACGACAATCAAACGTTGCCCTAAACATCGCCGGACAAAAGCCAGACATCCATGCTGGAAAAGCCATAAGATTCTGGACAGAGAACTGGCCAACAAACACTAAAGAAGCTATTGTTGCCGGAAAAAGAAGATCAGATGCTTTCTCTCTCTAAAAGATGCAAATGAGAGAAGAGAGAGAGAAGCCTACAAAACCTTCTTTTCCATTCAAAACGCATAGAATGCTATCTTCTCAATACTGGATCTGCTTGTATATAAACCAAATTGTACATTTATTCATTTTTATAAACTGAAGAGAAAACCATTTGATTAGTTTTCTCCAGTGTTTTCAAACCGGTTGAACCAGTTTGACTGTGAATCGAATAGCTATCCGATTTGAGTTATCACCAAAAACCGGTATTAAAAAGACTCACAACACCCGGTTTAAAATCTGATTAAACCAGTGAACCGGTTCGGACTAATGACCAAAACCCGATTCTTCATTTTTTTTAGTCTTTCACGGTTTAACCATTGGTTTTACTTTTTTACAGTAAAACTGGTTTGTTCATAAATCATAATTAAGAGAAAGGAAATTACTTGTTGCCAAATAAACTATGAAGTTTGACAATGATTTGCTCTTCACCATCAGTGAAATTTCCACGTTTAAGATCAGGACGAAGGTAATTAATCCATCTTAATCTACAACTTTTTCCACAACGCAACAACCCTAAAGAAAAGATAAAATCATCAGATCAAGAAACATAAAAATTTGAAAGAAAAAAAATCAAAACTTTGGAGAAATTTACCAACGGATTTAGGAAGAGAACGCCAAGAGCCTTCACCATGATTACGTATATAATCAATAAGACGTTGATCTTCTTCTTTAGTCCATGCTCCTTTGTTCATGTGAGCCTTTTCACAACATGGTGATCTTCCCATGATGATGGTTACATGTGTGGGTGATGAGACAAGAAGAGTGAGACTAGGATCTAAAGAGAGGTGTTATAAAAAGGAAGTGACTTTGACCAAGTTGGTGTATGTATCTTGTATTTTGTGGGTGAAAAAGATTTGGTAGGTTACCTTCTTTTTCTTTCTTTCCTTAGAGCATGTCCATTAAGGAGTCCTAATAATGGAATCCTTACATTTTTATACTAATAAATTTTGAATTTTTTTGAAATTAAAGTTCTTGTTGAATCCTAAACTTTTTTCTAGTCCATTAGTGAATCCTTAAGTGGGTTTCTTAAAAAAATAAATATGATAAATATTTACTTGACAAAATATGCTAATTTATTTATTTGACAAAGGGTTAAAGCTAATTCGAAGAAAAAAAAGAGCTTGGAAATGTAAAAACTATTCCAATAGTATTATATAACCTCATCATCTTCCTTCGTGAGTTTCCCTGCCAATTGAGAATATAGATGTTGCACTCTTGCAAGCTTCCTCACAGTTTTTGGGGCTTAACAACCACCCTGTCACATATACCCTGCAAAGCAGAAACTGCAGAACATCAAGATTGAACTTACGTTTAACTTTTCTCTTGTATTCTCTCGTACAATAGAGAACTGACTGCAACAGTTTAGCAAATCACATCAGTATGCATATCAGGAAATTTCAATGAAATGGATTCTATAATTGTTCAAAGCACTTTCAAGTAAAAATTGACCTGGTTAGTAAGTCACGCTCTATCTCCATATCACGACCCCTTGAAGCAGCTCTAGGCCTAGTTGCAGCCAAAGCTTCACTACAGACACCTAATCGATTCCTTTGAAAAAGTCTCTCAGGCTGTTTGCAAACATATTTATTAGAAACAAAAAACGAAGGTGCACATATCTTTATCAACATCACTTGTTATCACACAAAAATTTAGTGATATCTAAATTGAAACATTGGTTTAATCTAAAAATTAACTACTAAATAATATCCAGACACAAAACACACCTATAACTGTGCTAGCCAAGCAATGGGATCAATGTCGGTATCAGTAAATTATCCTGCTGTTACGAGCAAGCACAACCTAATTCCACGAGCCCGAAACATCAGTTAAACGAAACTTATAAAACTGTTTTAAGAATCGATACGAACACAATCTCTAAACTATCTTATTAAGAGACGACGCGTGATGATGATAATCACCAATCGTACGATCGGCCTCCGGAGTTTACAAGAGAAGAGAAAGAAAATTAATCGTGAAATGAAAAAATAAACAAGGCCAAAAGCGAGAAAAAAAATTGTTTTGTCAAACACAGAGCCAATAATATATGGCCACGTATGCGCCCCTTGAGATCAGAATAAACTCTAAAATTAGGTGCGAACCTAAGAGCATCTCCACTGGTGAGATACTACATCAATACCTCATAATATATTATTAATATTTTTATATTTAATTTAAGTAGAGAAACTTATACTAAAATTGTGCTTCCATTGGTGAGATACTCTTATAGGTATCTTATTAATATTAAAATATTATTATATTTTTCATATATTAAATTTAATATCTCTACAATATTTTTAAATATATCAATTATTATTTTTACAAATTATATTATTAAGTAGTTTTATTATTTTTAAAACCATAATTAAACATTACTTTACATATAAAACCATAATAAAAATTAAGTCTTTCACTTGGTAATGGATTACCACTTATGTAAGATAAGTAGAAATTAAAAGATTTATTGATGATTAAATTTTAAATACATATATCTGAAATCACAATTTTACATTAATCTGAAAATATTGCAAAATAAAAATAGAAAATTTTAAATGTTTGTTTTGTAATTAAAAAACTATTGTATTTATAACTAACACCAATTAAATAATATTAGTACATAATTTAAACATATACATAATAGAGCTTGTTATATAGATAATTTAATTTTATGAATTTTAAAAGTAAAAAAAATAAAAAAAAATAACAGACATATAAAGTATTTAATTGATGTTATAAAGTATAGATGATTGTATTTATAACAAAGAAAAGAAATTAATAACAAGGTGACATGTGGAAGAGAGAGAAAGTTTCTCTAAGTTTCTCATTTCATAAACGATCCTGAACAAAATTGATTAAAAAATTATTATTTTAATGTTTTTGATTTATTTTTATTTAGAATTTCTCAGTGAGAAACCACCAATGAAGATGGTCTAAGCTTTAATCACAATTTTTATTTATTTTTTGTTAAAATTATTTGAGGATTTCCCTTAAGAAACTGTTAAGGCCCTTCCAATGAACATGGTCTTAGATTTTATACTACTAAGAGAAAGGGTTTGGTGGGGATATTATTTTGATGGATTTGTTTTTTTGTTACAACTTACAAGTGATATGAATGAGTTATTTTATTACTAGTTATTTTTGGGTTGTTTTAATCTTCTAGAAGGAAAATGAGTGGTGGAGAAACACTGAAACAAGATCCAAATTGTATCCTACCTGCCTTTTTGGCACTATCTTTCTTTTTGTTTTCCTTTTCGAGAAGATTTTTTTCTTCGAGAAAAGAAAAATATTTTTTTTGTTCTTTCTTTGTTTAATTTAATTACACTCTCCATATACTTTCGCAATACTTTTACTTTACTATGAAACACAGCTACTATAAAACAGATTAAGGGTTTAAAAGTGGTAAGAACACTTGTCCATTTTTACAAAACAAAAACAAAGATGTAATTTGCTAAAAAGAATACTCAAAACAAATTCTTGCTAAAACAGTTGTATTTTGGGGTATGTGCAAATACAACTATACAGTCAAAACACCAAAATAAGACTAAAATCCTAAAGTTTCCCATACCCTATGAAAATTTCTTTAATAATTCTGACTGTAAGAATTTTCTAATAAGAATATGTAAACATATATATTATTTGCATCTTATATGAAGTAACTGAGTTCTGAAAAAAAAAAAAAAACTACAGATTAGAATGAAACAATTGTCCAATAGCCATTGCATAGATTATCAAAAGAGACCAAAATGTGCATAGTAGTATAGTACAATGGGACAGAAGGGAGAATGGTCACTAATGTTGAAAGAATGTTATGTACACACAAAAATTCGTATCAATAAAAAAATACTAATCTTAGATTCCCCCAACTTTTGAAGGGGAAAAATGCTTATACAGGACTCATGATACAACATATATATAGATAAGTTACATGTATGGTTGAAGTCATAAACAATAATTAACACTGAACAGCAGGAATCCGGTTTAAGCTGGATCGGTTTCAGGTTCCGGATCGGGTTCTTTACACATGCAGTCGGGCATGGGGAACGTGTAGAGTGATGCAGCGGGTTTCCTTAATTCGACTCCCTTTGCATCATTGTGTCTAAGCATATCTTGCATTTGTTTCTTGAAGTAGTCCCATCTACAAAAAAAAAAAACGTCCAAACCGAAGAAAATGCTTTAGAGGCAGAGGAATCTAAGAGCTTGATGTCAAGAGTTATAAAGAAATCAAGTACCTAATGCTCGGTTTATCTAAGAGCTGGACTAGTTTCCGCTTATCGGGTTTGATTGTCTCAGCGTGGCCTTTGTAAAGGTAGCGACGGTGACCTATCAAGAAATGTGGGAAGTTTCCACCTTGAGTGGATACAAACACTTCACTGTGGAGGCATACTGTGTAATCAAGTGCTGCCAATCTTGATGAGTGTCCCTACAGTTTCACAAATACAGCAATTTGTTTAGTGAACTAGAATATTATATAATGGTCAAAATCTTTCTATTCCAAGGGCATGTTATGGGAGAGCCCACGGGTTTTATGGGCAAATTGCTTTAAGAACCTAACACGCTCCCAACCTAATAATAGAATCATTCTGATTCCTACCAACCAGTGGACATAAATTTCTCTTTCCTATAAACAGGGCTTCTAAAAAGACAGAACTTTAAAAGCTATCATAAAAACATTTCAACATTCTCACCCAACTCTTGCTATCAATGTTCCCTCATCATTATTTGTTTCCCTCGTTTGAAATGTGTGAGACACTTTTCTATGACTAAAAATGAACCAACCAAACTCTATTCTATTTCTCACAAAAACTATTCATAGAGCGAGGAAAATGAAACAATTCCATGAAACAACCAAACGCTATCCTATCAATAAAAATGAAACAGCCAAACTCTTTTCTATTTCTCACAAAACAATTTATGAACAGTGTTGGGACATTAACACTTAAGTCCAAATGAGTAAAGAAATTAAAGTTTTGTTACCTTAAACGGAGCAAGCTCCTCTGGAGTAGCTAGAGTATCCTTGGTTTGGAGAAGAGGAAACATCTGCCTTAGAGGAGCCATATATTTGTCAGCTTTGTAAATGTTTCCCGCAGCTACGTAAACCAAGGTGCTATTGTTAAATCCCATGCCCCTAAGCATCATTCCGACCTACAGAGTGATGTTACCAAAATGTATCACTTCCATAATGTCTTATATCCGTAAAGTGAATTGTGATAGTCACTAGATAAACTGAATTTATGATTTTCAGAAATCTTGGAGAGGCGAGGTAGTTTTTCAGTGATACCTCCAGTGGGGTTAAAGGGCATTTCCCATCTATGCGGTTTGCACCAGGCCTAATTACTCTGCCTCTCCTCCTGAACTTTCCTTTCCACCCTCTTTCCCGGGCCATGTCCATTTCTAGCTTCTCCGCCTGCCCAAAATCATACTCGCAACACGAAAAGGCGACCATGTCCTTTAAAAGTAAAGTAAATAGAGATTATAAGAGGGTACTACAAATAAGGAATTGCAGAAATGGAGAAATTGGCAGGAATTATAAACCATTTCAAAGCGGAGATGAACAGAAACATATTTTCCTCCACTCTCAACACTCTTTGTAACCATCCTATCGACCATTTTCTCTGCAAGAAGCCGTATGGGTTCTGCAAATCTCAATGCTTCAAAGTTTGCTAAGCATCTGAGCCCTTGAATGTGTGCAGGAACTGCATGAGCTAACCTATTGGAAAATGGTGCAACACGGACAGCCCTAATAAAAGAAGCAAGATAGAGTAAGAAGACCCTGCAGAGTGTGTTTAGGTTCCAGGTTTTTCCATTTAATAAGCTACCACATAAAAGGCATAGAAGGAGAGCTCTCAATAACCAAAATCACATCACAGATTTTTCCTAAGAACAGTCTATAGTATATTCTAGTAATCCTCAGACACAGATACAGCTTCTACGCAGTACTCACTTCTAGAAACAAGCTTATCAGAGACCGGATGCTAGTTCTCTACCTTACTATCAATCCATGTCATTTTGCATGTTAACTATCAAGACTAAGACAACTAAATAGAAAAAGAAAACGTCAGTGAATGGCATACCCCAAACGCAAAAGTTGTGGAAGCACCTTCTGGAGATAGTACGCTGGACTCGACCAAGCTTTTAATCTCAAATTAACAATACTGCTTATATTGTAGTTATATCGCTCAAGTACATCTTTTGGGAGCTCTTTCACAACATTCACATTCTTACTAAGAGCATATATGAAGAAGTCTTCATCAAATATATCACCAAATTTGCTGTAACCAACCCAAAATAGGAAAAAGCAAAAGGAATCTGTAAGTAAACCATGCTGCCAAAGATAGCAACTTGATCTGAAGATTAGAAACCACAATAGTAACCTGGAATCACGCCATACACTGTTTAAGTGAAAAATCGGAATGACAAGAGTAGCATTCAGCAGTCCAGCCACAGCAACTGCATCACATATCTACATCAAGAAACGAGACATACCTCTCTAATCAACAAACTAACACTATCTCACTAAAATTCAATCAAAGGCCACAGAGAGAGTAAACATACTGACAAGCGTTGTTGATTCAATCCACCATTCGCTTCAATAATGAAATAACCATTCGAATTCGATCCAGCAGCAGAAACATTAGTACTAATACACGGCTTCCATACACTTTTAACTCTAGGCTTCCATGCTTCCATCAACTACATCATCAACAACAACAACACTCTTATCAAACTCAAAAATACCCCCAAAATCATCACAAAACAATCCATCAATTCACATTACCACATTATGACTACTTCCATTAACATCAGCTTCCATCACCGGCCAAAGCCGTTTAAAAACCTTAGGACTCCGATATACCGAACCAGGAGAACCACGTCTATACACAATCTCAACACCATGACCTAGATCCAACACAGTGAATCCAAAAGATCCCATAAATAGTAACATTCCAGCGATATAGAGAAGCGGCGCTAACAACAAGACACCTTTCCTTCTAAAAACTATCGAAAAGAGTAAAAACACAAGTCTCTCTCCTAATCCTTGCTTATAAACACCTCCGGCGAGAGATTTTCCTCTGGTATGACGAATCCGAGGCGAAGAAGGTGGTGACGGTGACGGAATATTGATTCTACCGTTGCTACTGCCGTTACCTAGACGGCTAAGGCCGTGCATGATCTGAAATCGATTGGGATAAACCCTAGAACAAGACGGAGATGGATTTGGAAAGAGAAGGTAGTAGAAGAAGCATTGTGTGGTAAGCTTCGTTGTAGAGTATGAACGAATTTAATTTTCTTTTTTGCTTCAGTCCAAAATTTAATTTAGAGAAGAAGCAAAAAAAAGCTTCGTTGGAGAATTTTCCCGAGAAAATGAAAGAGAAAGAGAAGGAAAGTTTTTGAGTCTTTTCGAGTAAATTAACGTAATCACGTGAAGAAAGCAGTGATGGCGAGAGAGAAAGAGAGAGAGAGTGGCGCGTGAGATTTGGAGCTTTTCGAGTGGTCTTTATTTTATTTTTTGTTCGTGGTCGAGTATTGTTTATTTATAAATTGATTTTCGTAGAGCTGGCCACTAACAACACTACTAGTACTCGCGGCCTCGCGGCCTCGCGCCATAAATCATTAAAAACAGTGACGGTTTTATTGTAGTTGTTATAGATTATTGGGCCTATTGGTAGCCACTCTTACTTTTGGCCAGGTTTAAAAAAAAAACGGTTTAAAAAAAAACGGTTTAAAAAAAAAACGGTTTAGGCAGTCGACGTTAAGCTTTCACGTCTATAATCGTTTAAGCCCCGATTAAGCGTTCTAGACCCTAGACATTGAGTTATTATTCGATTAGTGCCTAACGTTTTCTTAAACACTGCTTTTGGCTTTAGAAGTTTTGATTTAAAAATTTTGAGCTATAGAGAATTTGGCTGTAAAAACTTTGGCTGTAGAAACTTTGGCTATTAAAATTTGATTGGTAGAACAATACTTTAGAAACTGTGACTGTTATTTATTATTATTATTATAAAATAAATTTAGAATTAAATTTATGTAACAATAAATTTTATTAATGATTTTAAAATATACTTATTATTCATTCAATTTTTAAAAACCAAACATTGCATTATGAATTTGGATTTACTAAAAATCAAATTGTTAATTAATAAAATATTTATTTTAAGAAATGACAAATGTTTAGAAATAAAATAAGAAATGAATCTTCTAAAAGATACATTTATTGATATTTATTGTTTCATGCCGAGACTTAATATCCAAACATATTAGCAAGAAGGGGATAAACTTAATAAAATTTAGACGAAGGCCTGGAGCTTAAAGATCATAATAATATATCTTGTACTCCATCTTCAAATAATCGAAATGGTTTTTAGATGTTTCCACTCCAAATTAGCTTCGAGTTGATCGTTAAATATCTAAAGAATGTTTTCTTTCTAAATAGCACCTAAACTTCCAACTATACTACTTTGATTTTGTTTCTCCATAACCAGATTGAAATATGGATGTCGTCTCGTCCAACCACTTAAATTTCTGAAAGATTAAAATATTTGCTAACAAATCAAATAAACATTAGAAAAATAAATTAAAAGATTGAAATAATTAAAATACTTATCTTGAATGATTCTTGAACGATTATTATGGCAAATTGTTTTCTAAAACTGTTTTGAATGTTTTTTTATTGAGTAATTGTATAAGTTTTACTTATCAAAAAAATCAACAAATTTATTAATGATGAACCAAAAAATAAAATATTATTAGTGAAATGAAATTATTAGTGAAATAGATCTTAAAAGAAAGATATAAAATTGATAATAAATAATTTATCAAAAATGTTTTGTGAAAAAAATGTAATTTGTGGAGAGTTAATAATTAAGTTGGGGAGAAGATAAAAAACAAAGCTTTTGAGAATTATTTGTTTGAAAGTCTCGTTTATCGGACTTAAAAAAGAAGAGAAAGGAAGAAGGAAAAATAAAAAGGCAAAAAAATCTAATTGGCAAAAAAAAACTTCACTTAAGACTACTTTTAAAACCTTAAAAGTCACTTGCCAATCATCTTCTATATTTACTGGGGTAATTTAATAGGGTAAAAGTGTTTGGGTATTTCATGCTATAAGTGTTTTGGTATTTCATGCTGGATAATGTAAATGGTGGGCTGGATTAAGAGATCACTACTTAGTTGATTTATGTGGAAAGTAAAAATTAAAAAAAAACATATTTTTAACTTTCAAAGTTAAATTGGGTAGCACTTTAAACTTGATATTATTATACTATTACTTAAACATTAAAACTATTTTTTTGTTTGTGCAGCCATAAAAATGGCGGAAAATAACGTTTACCAATGTAAAATAATTAAATTTTAATTGTTTAATTTTAATTCTAATTAATTTAATTTCAGTTTATCTATTTAAGAGAGTGAAAACTTCATCTCTCCCAAATATATTCTCCGATATAGAGAATATTTTATTTACCGGCTAATCTTCAAAGATGATTGTTGAGTTACCATTTTTACCGGTGATAGTAATATCGTATACACATTTTCTGATATTTCTCTTCAGAGTAATCCGTCATCTTTTATGGTGGCACAAACATAAAAGCTAGTTTTAAAGTTTCGAATTTTTGTAAAATTATTTTGTTGTTTTATAATGAGTGAAATAATATCGAAGTCTAGTGCTACCCGCTGATACTTTTAGATTGTAATCTACTTTTGGCCAAAACAAAGAAATACCATAAATTCTACATTCCTTGAAAACTAAGTAGAGGCCAAAGTTATTAAGTAGAAACCCATAAACTCTAACTACTTGATTCTCAAAACGTTTTAAATTCCAAGCTATGAGCTCTCACGCCATTAGTTCTCGAAATTAGAAGAAATTTTGATTGATAAATTCACTCAGTTATTCGCTGATTTTTGAAGCATTGCTCTAGATTCCTTGAAAACGAAACATTATATTGAGATTTGGGTCTTTGTCTCATGAACCTATTCAAACCTTAAGAGCATTCATGAAACGGTTCATGAATTATTGACAAACTAAAGGAAACTTTTTCTTTCCAACCACTATTAATTAAAGCTCTAAAGAGCCATTTCTAAGAATGTTATTTACATAAGTGATATGATGCGGTTTAGTACGAATTTTTCGTTCCAAATTATCCGCTTTTAAAGTTGCATAGTGAGAGATTAAAGATAAAGAGAAAATCGAGAATTCTTCTTTGTCGTTTTGTAATTCTTCCAAATACACTGAGAAGGTCCGCCATTCGGTTGGGGAAGACACTATTTTCACCAGATCTAAAAAAACCACATCTTGGTTGTTGAAACCAATCATACACTTCATCGCCCAAAGAAGAGCTTCAACCTCTGTATGTAATGGAGATAGACTTCTTCGGAGGTTCACAGGTCTCATGGTTGGCGTCTCTCCATTTGATGACGTACAATACTATCCTAATCCAGAAAACTTATTGCTTTCTTTCCATTATCCATTCACAAAGCAACGATATCCAGAATAATTGTTATCATGTGAAAAATCTCTTAATCGATTCCGAGTTTCCAAATTCAAAGAGCCATGGTTTTCAGTACTAAGTTCGACTTGAGCTAACTGCCACGAATGAGCCTCTTTTTCCGCCAAGCATAATATCTCTAAATGATCTTATTCCGCCAAACATAATACCTCTAAAGGATTTTTATCCACATTTTTAAAGATCTTTTCGTTCCTTGCTTTCCAAATGTACCAAATTATCCATGGATATAAAGATAAATCAAATTCTGAAGGTATTCTCCCAAATAAGTGTTCCAAATTCGCATAAATAGAATTAAAGAATTTTTTCTGGAACGTAGGAATCCGTAAAGAAAACTTATTGAATTACGATTTTATAAGATTTTGGTTTTTCTTTAAAATCTTCTATTGAAAGAAAATATTTTTTTGAAGACATTTTTACTTAAGAAAAGATAGATACTCACATTTACATTTAGCATATTGATTTATTTTTCTTCTGAAAATTGATTTAGGAAAATATGGATGATTTAAAATGTAATACAAAAAATATTTTAGAGACAAAAGAGGATCGCAAACAACAAAATTTTGTAATTTCCAATTTAGTTTCACACTTCTAACTTCTCAATATCCATCCAACAAGATTAAAATCGTCGTAAATTCTCCAGACCTCCAAAACTCTACTCCGTGTTTGTTTAGAATCTTTAGAAAAGGTAAGAGACATCAAATAAATAAATAATTTAAAATTCACAAGAAATATTTCTTGCAAACAATTGCGTGCAGAAAAAAAAAGTCAAAGGCGGCAACAACTATGAATGTACCAGAGAGTTTAGACACTGAACAGGTAAGGAGACAAAAGCTGGAAGCAAACAGGTGACAGCTTTAGTCGATGGACTTCTGCAATCAATTATTTGCTCAAGCTATTGCCTCCTATAGTCGTTGAGTATCTACACCTTCTAGTATATTTGAGGTTGTTGCCACCTTCAACCAAGGGGTGAGGAAAATGTATATGTTCAACACTTAGTATGTTTAACTATTTATAACTACAGCTTCATTTTTTTGTTTGCTTTCACATCCGATGTGGGATACATTACTTTCACTCACGTGGGTTTTTAATCACAAAAGCATTGGATGAG
Source organism: Arabidopsis thaliana (assembly GCF_000001735.4). Classification (NCBI taxonomy): domain Eukaryota; kingdom Viridiplantae; phylum Streptophyta; class Magnoliopsida; order Brassicales; family Brassicaceae; genus Arabidopsis; species Arabidopsis thaliana. The sequence continues at coordinate 13,067,046 of NC_003070.9, read as the reverse complement.
GCTAAATACGATAAATATGGACTCTATTTATATTAGTTATTGGGCTTTTATTGGATATTATCATATTCCATATTTATTATTATTTTAAAATGTGAATATTGTTATTATAATTTTAGAATCTACATTTTTAACAAGAATTTGTTTTTAATTGTTTTAAATTGTAATTATAATTTGAAAAGTTCATAATAATACACCAAATATTTTTTGATATTTACAAAATACTCACAAAAATACACAAATTTTTTGCATACCAAAAAAATACACGAATTATTATTATTGAAACTTATACTCACTTAATATTATTCTTGCTAAAAACTCTCTTAGACACAGTTATCGAGAGACACTCTTCGAACATGGTTCCCGACGCCGGCGAAGGTGCAAAACGCCGGCGTCGGGAGTTAACTCTTCTGATTTACTTGCTCTAGTTTTCTCTTGTCTCTCCTATGTCTCCTATGCTTTCAGCTTCGTTTTCCCTTTTGGAAACCGTTTCTCAACCCTTGCAAACCTTAGATCCCTCTTGTTCATTACTGGAGGCCAAAAGATTAGCAACGGTGGAAGACAATAGGGTCCGGCGTTTTCCCTCCCACTTCACCATCTGTTAATAATATCTCGGACGATACCACTTCTTTCCAGCGATGCAACTCTCATGACAAAATCTATTATCATCGCTAAGCCCCTCGTTTCTAGATCTGATTCGCTTATCCCAGAAGAACACTCACATCGGACCTCATTAATGGCAAGAGAACTCCCTCTTGGACTGTCAGATGCGCCATGTCCGATGGAGACGTCGACGGCGCACGACGGATCTATCTTCTGGGTGGCGAGCTTCTGGTTCTCTGATAGCACTTCATCGGTTAAAATGGTGAGTCTTATCTCCCATGCTTTCGGATTTCCGAGATCTGTCTGTACAACTGCTCTTCCAAGATCCTTTCTCTTCACATATCCGGTGACGGCCTCCATATCCGATCATTTGCCTCCGGCGATGTTAAATCGGAATAGTGAACAACCGATCATTCCGTTGAAGCGGCGACAACAAGCTTAAGGCAAAACCATAATTGTTAAGTTGGACTTTTCCTATGTGATAGGCCCATATTTTGGTGGCCCATTAATTTTTCCCCTCAGCCCACGAAGTGTTATATGTGTTGGACCCTTACATTAACGTGGCCCAAGTTTGTCCCATTTATCTATTTGTTATACCCTAATTTATTCTTGTTTTACAACTTTGCTGAGAACGGCTGGGGACTCCATCCTCACTCTGTTTTAAAACCAATAGTTAATTTAGACAAATTCCATCCCTTGTTCCTGCTGGATGAATCTTTTAGTGACCTAGAGCAATTTCCAGAATTTTTTAAGACCTTCGCCCTCTTTGCTGAGAAATCGTGTGTGTTTCCTATTGCTCTCCTTAGAAGGTGCGTGCATTGAGTCGGTGCTATCCAAGGTCATTGAATCTTTATCAACTTCATTATGTCTTTATTGGAATGTGACCATTCAACAATCACTTGGAATCCTTGTGGAAATTTTCTTTGACTCACCATTCGATTGTTTGTGGCAAGCTACTACCTTGTTCTTGTCTCCAATGTATGGACTTATCGTCGTATTACCCTATCTATGTTATTTATCAATCTCTTGTAAGAACTATCTTTGTTGTATCCAACCATGAAGTTGATGTCTTCTTAATCTTTGTATTTCTTATTGTTTGAATGAATGAAATTACCTTTGACAACATAAAAAAAGAACCTTATACTCACTTTATAATTACAACATATATGAAACATACATTAACCAAATTCATTCATTTTTTGAGATTATGAAAATCTACATATACATTTTTGCAGTCATCTTAACAAATAAATCCTGGACTTGAAACTTATTTACGACTCAATGCCACTGAATTTATGCTAACAGTTAAATCAAATATTTACCTAACAAAAATATTACCTAAAATCTCTCATATATTAACTCCACCAAACGAAATCATTCCTAAAATCTCTCATAAGTATTTATTAATTTTCGGTTTTAATTTGCTGTAAAAAAATCGATTTCAATAAAATGAATTAATCATCCTGATTTTTCATTTTAAATCATTTATTTTCAGTTTATAAAATGAATCAAATTTTATATTACAATATATGCTTTAATATATTTATTAAAAAATTAATTACGTAAAATTTTAAATATTTGAAACCCTAATTATTTTCCCAATCCACATTTTTCGTTTTAAGTTTGCAATTGTACAAAATAATTATCACTCCCTAAAACTTTATTTTTTGATTTTTATTAAATTTTGTTCTTTTTCTGACAAAAATAAATTGTACATCTATTAATCTAATATTGCTCATTCAAATAATATTAACAAAATGCTCAAATTTAGGCTATTAAAATAAAAAAAGTTAGTCAAAAGCACAAGTATATCAATCCCAAATTATGATTAAACTAAATATTTATTTATAATAATTTTTACCAAAACAATAACATTATATATATTAAAAAATTTGAAGTACCTTTTTAAAGTACTTTTGTGTTAGTAAAGTAACAATTTAGAAAGAATATCATCACATTAAAGACAAAGACAATTCTTATTTTTTAAATATTATTATTGATATATCTTAAATTTTTAAACATTATTAATATTTAAACTTAAAAAAAAATAAAACATCATGAGACGAGAAATATATTTTAACTTTATAAAATATTATTAATATTTAAACTTATAAAAAATTTAAAATATCATGAGATGAGAAATATAGCGGAATGAGTTTGAATTGATATGAAATATAGCGGGACGGGTTTGGATTCATATAACACAGATTAAATATTTATTTTATTATTTTATCATCACTAAATTTTTTAGTTACAACATTAATATAAAATTATATAACTTTAATACTAAATTAAAACCGTAAAATTTAATATTATTAAATATGAATAAAACATTTGCCCCGTGGTATACCACGGGTTAAATTCTAGTTAGAGTTATATATTCGGAGATTATTTAGATTTGAGAATTTTTCCTAATCTAATAGAAAAAATATATGAACAAATTGGTTAATTTTTGTAACTTAGGGTTAGAAACTAAACAAAATAACAAATGATACTGCAAATCAGTTATTGAAAGTCTAAATAATACGCAATACAATCTTTCTTAATCGTTGTCAAATTTGTAAAGTTTGTATATATAGTATCTCAACTTGAAGTTCTCCCGACGATGCTGAAAGACCATTTAAAAATAAATATATATATATATATATATAATGTATGTAGCCATAAAATCTTTTAAAAGATATGGATGAGAATTATATTTCATATCAGTTTTTTTACTTACTATGATTAATATGCATTTTTTGAGATGGAGGGTAAAATTAAAATACAATGGCGGCTTAAAGGATTTTTTTTTTTACTGTTGCATAAACCCAACAAATTACTATGTTTTCGTAAATTCATTTTTTAAATATTAATCTTAATTTTCATATTATCTTGACTGGTGTATAAAATAGTATACAGAATATTTATATATATATATATATATATATATATATTTTTTTTTTCCTTTTATTACTAGAATCGGTCACAACTTGTATATATATAGATAAAGGAAATTGTCAAAAAAATTACTTATTCATATATATAATAGATGAAATAAGAAGGATTACAAGTTATTACATAACATGAAGTTTCTTGACAAGAGATTCTCTACCATGCCATAAATAGAGAGAAATGCAATAGAGGAGGATATGGGCAACCACATTTTGATTTACATAACGATGCTTTTTTAGGTTTTCATTCAAGGCTACAAACATCAAGTTCACCTATGTTGTATGGACATTAAGGTAGAGCAAGAGGAGCTCAGCTTAATCTGAACAATGTATCCATATTTCCTAAATCATATTGCCAAGGCTGCAAATTGGGCATCGGGTTCTTGTGTAACAGGTGGTTGATATTTGTTGTATCGATTTTGTATTGCTTGGACTTGTTTTTGGTTTTGCTGTGGTTGTTGTTGGTGTCGTCGAAACTGTAGGTTTCCTATCTCTCTCTCAAGCAATTGCTGCTCCACTGTATTAACCAACCAAAATCAAAATTTTACAAGAGAACAAAATAAATGCATTTTGATCCATTTTAGTAGTGATATGAAAGGTTAAATACCATGTTTAAGCTTTTGGATTTCTGCTAAACTATCCATACGTTGTTTTAAAGCTCTATTTTCCATGCTAAGCATGAGTAACTGCTGATCCAAGTAGTGAATGGCAGATGACATTTCACATCCTTCAACCTATTGAAGAAAATCCAACATGTATAATATAACATTAGGAATCTTTTCATATTATTAATGAAATTAAAGAACTTCGAGAAATACACGAGCCTTTAGAATCTTACTTGTAGCACTTGGATGGTCCTTTCAAGGTCTGATATGTACTCAAGCCTTCTCAAACGCGCTCGATGAGCATTTTGACTGCATTTTAATAATTTTCGATAAAATTGTATATTATTAAACCGCATCAGAAATATGTTTATCAACCTATATTAGGAATGTGGTCTAACTTATCCCAACAGTTAGCTCAAGAGTTAAGGATTGCCAGATAATGCCTAAAGATCTTAATCTCAATCGATGTGGGACATTTTAATAACCTATTATAAGTACACATGACAAAGATAAGACTACTTACTGTTTGATACGTTTTGAGTCAGTCTTTGATCTAGGACCATCTGGTTTTGTAGAAGTTCCTTCTTTCATTTTGCTTACATGTTTCTCAATGGGTTTCGACGACATATTTAAAGCTCCGCATGACATATTTCTTTGGATATTAGTTCCATTTGCTGTAGAGAAATCCCATCCTAATTTATTGTGTTGTTCATAAGAGTTGGACTGCCACAAATCATAGTTCTGGAACTGCCAAGACGAACCAGCAACATGATTTTCCTTCGAAGGCATTAAAGCTGAGTTCAAGTAAGCAGCTGTGTCACTAGCTGAACGTCTATGACCTTTGTTAATCTTAGGTGATGCTGGCTCACTTAGGAGCTCATCGAGCCAAGCTGGTTGGTCTTCTGTGAAAAGATCATCTAAAGAAGCACTATGGTGGTGCATATTATTAGGAGGAGAAATGTTATTTTCCATGTTTTTTTGGGGAACTCGTGATTGTGATCTTCCAATGAATCCGAAATTTCCCGGGTTTGACAACCTCCTTAAATTTTCCATTCTTCAAAACCTATAAGGTATGAGCAAAACATGTATAAGAAAACCATTATCATGTAATGACAAGAATTGAAGATACAGTTTCTTTAACATGCAAAGAACATACCTAAGAAGACGTACGAGATTAGGAGACGTGTGATTGTTAGACCTTCCACGGGGAGGAAAATGGCATAAGCTCCTCCCGTGTGGTTGGTTTCGATCACCTCTTCTCCTTAGAATGCAAAAAAAAAAAAAAACAAGAAACAATCTCTAGATCACTAAATAGAGGAAGATACCATATTGAAACAATCCATGTTGATGATTTACATTGCGTGGTTTTCGTGAAAACAACAATTCTTGTCCTTATGCTTTATTTGGTCTATTATTTTCTCAGTTATTTTTGCTTTTTCACTTTCCCATAATAGACTCCACCATTGGTTTATTCAGACTGGGTTTATTGGTACACAATACTACAAAAGCTTCGAGGAATTCTTTCATTTTTTATTCATCGAATTTGTATAGTAAGCTCCGTAATATTTTTATGTGATTTATCTACACGCTTCTAATAGATGCAAAATCAAAATATTACTCTCACTATCATATGAGATTGACAATGTAATGACGTGGGACAATTTCTTTCTTTTTTTAGTTAATAATCTTTTCTATTTACATAATTATAAAATTCTAATGTTATTATGAACTTATAAAGTACTAGATATACAATATATATATATATATATATATATATATATATATTTAAGAGAACTATAAAAAAATAAGGAGAAACTTTGTTAAATATTAAGAAATTGATATGTTCAAATGTTTAATAATTTGCACTTTAAACTCTAAAGCTGAAATTTAGTACGAAATGTTATCAGCTTTAATTTGATAAATAATTATAAGTGATAGTTTGCACTTTGTAGATTCTATACCATCTCTATACTATTATTTGAGAAATGTTGTTAGCAAAATAACTAGATGTTACTAGATTTTAATCCGCGGTATACCGCGGGACGATTTATTTTTTAAAAGTAATATATATTAAAACTTGCAAATTTTATTTTATAAAATATTTATATTTTACAATTTATAATTGTTATTAACTAACGCTATACCACGAATCCATGAGACAATTGTTAAAAAACTGAAGTTTTAACCCCTATTAAAACAGCATATTAATAATATTTTAAAATTTTATAAATATTAATTCAAATACATCCGCCATATAACTCAATTCTAAAATAAAACCCGTTCTGTAATTTCTTTACCCGTCCTGTGATTTTTTTTTAAGTAGTAATTTTTAAAATTTAAGAATTATTTTTTATATAAAAGTTTTGCAAATTGTATCATTTTCTAATACATTTATATTTTATAGTTTAATTTTATATATAGTAACATTATACATACCACATAACATTTTTTGTTTTATATAATCTTTTCTAAATTAGGATGATTTGATATGTTTAATATTAGTGGTCTTAGAAAATAATAAATTAAAGATTTAACCCGTATTGAAACGGTGGATTAATTATATTTTATTTTTTTTATTAATGTTGATTCAAAAACCCGTCTCTCTAAATCTGTCTTGCCAAAAAGCCATTTATTTATTAATATTATTTTTATTAATGATATGACTCTGAATTATAATCTAAACATTTTAGTTAATAACATAGGAGTGCACCATATTTATTTAATAGGGGAATGTACCATATGAGCCGAACGCACTTTTATCCAAATCCACCAAAAAAGTCTTGCAAAAATACTATAGAGATAAGAAACGATTGTCGGTTTTGATAGGTATAAGATTAGCAAATATATTTGTTAGCTTAAATTAGTTAAAGAATACAAATTGAAAAGGTATATTACACTTTATTCGAATATAGTATCAAAACTTATATAACACAGAGATTTGTTATTTTTTAATTGTTGAATATTTTTTTTTGTGCTAATTTTTATGTGATTAAGATTTAATTGATTTCGTAAATAAAATATTAAATTGTTTACGAACTTATTTGTTTATAATTTGGTAATAGATAGATATTTGAATATTCAGTATATTTTGCTTCAGTTTAGGAAATCTTTGATGACCCATCTCTAGATCCAATAAGCCCTATAATCTAGATATTAACCTGCAGTATACCGCAAGTAGCCTTATATTTTAGTTAAACTAAAAACTTTTATTGTAAAGATGATTTAAAAATATATGATATTATTTTATTTGATTTTAAATGTATAGTAAACTGTGAGTTGTATATGTTTTGTTGATATTATCTATATTGTTTAGTGTTTAAGATTATACACTTGTAGTTTGATTGTTAATTTAAGAGTTTGACATGTAGTATACCATCTTGTATTAATATCGATCTAAACCCGTTAATTCTAGGATTTTCCAGCTTGTATTAAAAATTGAATCACATCTAATATGTTATTAATTATTGTAGTATATAAGATTATAAATTTTCAATATAATATGTATGAAATTGAATAGAAATAATTCAAATTATGACCAGTTACTCAGTAGAAAGTTTTCTTAAATCTATTTTTCATCCGTTATAATTTTTTTCATGTATTGAACAGTTTATATTCGTTTTTAAAAATTCAAATTATGACATATGCGAAAAAACTCAAATTATTTTTTTATAATGATGATATTATTTTTCGGCAAAAATAGAATCATATAAAGATGAGAAGTGAACTATAATAATTAATAAAAAATTAATATGATAATTTAGATATCAAATCTAATTTGTTGATTTTAATTGGTTACTTTTTTGGAAATTAATAATGCATTTCATTTTTCTAATTAAATTAAATTAATTAAAATTTAGATATCAAATCTTATATGTTGATTTTGATTGGTTATTATTTTTGGAAATTAATAATGTATTCCGTTTTTATGTTAAATTTAATTAATTAAATTAGTATTTGACTTTTTAATCCTTAAAGAGATAAATTAATTTATTCTTTAAAATTTTATTTCTAATGGCATACCTATGTAATTACTTACAAAAATTAAGGTTACATTTAAAATGTACTTTCCAAATAATATAGTAGGATGTGGGATATTACAAAATATGCTATTGGAAAATATTTCAGCTAACATTTTATTATTTTTATTTAAAATGACAAAAATCATATCTTTCATATATTCAAATTCATTATTTAATTTTTCAAAATATTGAAGCAAACGAAATGGGATAAGGCAACGATGCCAACAAACATCAATTACGTTTGTTTAACCATAATTGATATCCATAAATAGTTCTCAATCATTAATACAAAAAATCGTACTAATACCATAAGTAAACATAATATATCATGTCTTCTCTTAATTTTCCAAATTTGCTATTATTAATTTTTATGAGTTGATGAATTTCTCTGGGTATCAACATGTTTCACAGTGACAGTGAATCGTATCAAAGTTAATACATCCTCATTAACATTGAAACAGTGAAACTTTCACTCTTAATTCGTGGCACCACATCCTCATTTAGTTATCTATGCACATTTTAATATTATTTATATTTAAACAATAATTTATGTATATTTTTGGCAGAGATTTAAGTTTTATGTGAAAAAATAAATATTCAGCATCCATATATGATAAATTCAAAAATGCATTGTTGTTATATTAAAGAAACTATATAGTGAAATAAAATTATTATTTATTTTTAAGCTTATTATTTTAAATATTTTACACTATCTTCTAAAACAATATCAATTAAAATATAGAAAAATTCTTTCTAATGCTCTTTTCACACTACCTCTTTTTAATTCTACCCTTTTCTATTTATCATTTTCATTTATACCCTCTTCAAATTATTAATGACCATTTTACCCCTATTTGTAAATTGATTTATGTTAACAAAATGAAATATTAATATTTTTCGTCTAAAATATTCCAAAATAAAATTTCCCGCCAAAATTTTCCCGCCAAAAAATTTATCGCCAAAAATTTTCGAAAAAAAAAATTCCCGCCAAAATATTTTCAAAAACATTTTTCCCGCCAAAAAATTTCCTCCCAAAACTTTTTTTCACAAACATTTTAAAAGGGATTAAAAAGATTTTAAAAGTTTTTTTTTGGCAAGAAATAGATTTACAAGGGATTTTAAAAGGGTTTTAAAAGATTTTAAAAGATTTACAAGAGATTTTAAAAGAGTTTAAAAGATTTACAAGGGATTTAAAAGGGTTTAAAATCCTTGTAAATCCTTTTAAAACTCTTTTAAAACTCTTGTAAATCATGTTTTACTCTTTTATAAGCTTTTAAAATTCTTGTAAATTATACCACTTATTTATCCTTTAAAAACGATTATAAACCATGCAAACCCTTTTTAAAATCCCTTGTAATTCATTCTTTGACACTTACTTGTGTTTTAAAAACGATTGTAAATCATGTTAACCACTTTTAAAATTCCTTGTAAATCATTCAATGCCACTTACTTACTTTTAAAATTCCTTGTAAATCATTCAATGCCACTTTTAAAATTCCTTGTTTGGCGAAATTTTTTTTTTGGCGGGAAAAATAAATTTTGGCGCCAAAAATTCGACGGGAAACTTTCAGTTTCCAATTACATGTGCTTATTAGATAAGGGTAATTTGGTCATTCTGTTCAAGGAAAGGGATATTTTTAAAAATGAACAATATAAAAGGGTACTGTTGCAAAAGGATAGTAAAAAATGGTAGTTTTGTAAATCTCCCTAAAATATATGCAAACCATTTTCACTATATTTTACATTCAATAATTTAGAATACAATTTTCATATATTTTGAACTAAACTTGATTTGCAAGAATTTTTCATATCTTGAAGATTTAAAATTGACTCCTAAACCTAACAATCTCTACAATATATTTAAGATTTTAAAAAATTTAGCAGCACTTCAATGTGCACACTATTTTATATGTATGTCTGCTATTGTTTTAACTCATTCAGTATTTGATTCATTTTCTTTCTTTATAAAAAAACAAGAACATAGAGTATAGATCCAAAATAGATTACAAAAACATAGAGTATGATCCAACGGATTTTAACATTGGGTGGATTAGCGTAGGATTATCGAATTTACTGATCCAATTGCGGAATTATATTGGAGTATGACACAATAAATTAAATACAGAAAATTACAAAATAAATTTTATTAAATAGAAAATATTATGATTATGATTTATGATGTAAACTATCAAACCAAAATTGCCACAAATATTTCCTCACGCTGCACATCGTGGATCCTTATCTAGTTTACCTTTAGATTTTCAAACCTCTAAAATTGAAATAATGTTTGATAATTTTCAATAATGCAAAAAAAGAATGAAGAAGAAATTCAATCAAAACAAAAGACAAACATATCACATATAAACTTCATTGTTCTGATGCTTCTTTGATTTAGCAATTTTGGGGAAAAATAAGTTCGAATGCAAAAATAAAGTTTGTAATTATTCAACAAAAAATTCGGGCATACCAATTTTTTTTCTTTCTTTTAATCGTTTGAATGCAATTTTTTTGTTCGGAATATGAACATGGCATGTAGAAAGATGAAATGCTTGCTAGAGCGTTGAAGTTTAGAGAAGCGTTTGTTAGCATGAAAGCTTTTGATACCAATGATAAATTTTTGATCTATTGAAACCTTTTAGTGTTATTATCACTTACTTTTTAGGCTCTAAGTATCCCACATCCAATGTATACTTTACACAAATATGGAGGATTGAGTTGTTGCTGAAGAAGTATGCTATTTGTGATGATGATGTTGTTGAGCAAGTGGCTCAAGAGATGCATGGTAAATTTTCCGAGTATTGGGAAGATTATAGTCTCATTTTGGCTATGAGAGCAGTTTTGGATCCGAAGCTTAAATTGAAGATGCTTGAAGTAGCTTAAAAGAAAGTAAATTCTACTACTTATAAGTTAAAAATTAAAGGGCTCGAGAAGAATTTGATGATATTGTATAAAGTTGGAACTTGGTGAATTAACTTAATGTGAGTTTTTGTAACATAAGATCTATTTGAACTAGAAAGAAGTATTGAAGACGGTGTGAACAACACAAAGACACACTTGGATATTTATTTGGATGAGAGTGAAAGTCTTTTTCGAAATTTGGATGTCTTAAGCTATTGGAAAGATAATCAGAATCGATTTGGCGGTTTAGCTTCTATGACATGCGATGTCCTTAGCATTCCTATTACTAAAGTAGCATCAAACTCAGCTTTTAGCATTGGATCGAGGGTTTTGACTCCATATAGAAATCGCTTGCTTCCAGAAAATGTTCATGTTTGCTTTGTACTCGCAATTGGCTACGCAAGTTTGTTGACTATGAAGGTAAGAGTTTTAAATTGAAAGCTTTATAGGTAATTGAATTATATTAATTAAATTTCATTGTAAATTGTAGGTACCACAGAAGATACCAATGAGTTTAACCATGGAGATACTCGAAAGACTACAAGTAGTTCGAGAGTAGAAGGTTCAAGATCGGAAAAATCAAGTGTGCCATGAAACTTTTGTTTTTTCTCTTTTGTTTTTGAAATATTTTTTATTTTAAGTTTTGTTTTGGTAATAAAACCACTTTTGATATTAAAAGTCTTTATGAATCACATTTGATAAAAACATGGATTTGATTTTACATTTTAAAAGTGTGTATGAATTAAATTTGATAAAACATGGATTAATTTTACATTTTATAAAAAAGTTTGTGTTTTTTTATGAATTGAAACAGCCAACTAATTGGTATATAACTAAATATTATTTATGAAATTTATATAGAGAAATATATATAAGAAAAAAATAAGTCTAACAAATACCGAAACTAGCGGGTCACAAAAATAAACAACGGATCAAAAAATAAATCAAAGAGAAGAAGAAATCTCAACAAATTCTCTAATTCAGTGTTCTTCTTCTTATAGACTCCAAAAACCTCTGAAGAGCCTAATCTCAAAATTTCTAGGGTTTTCTCTAATCGGAACCAAAACCAATGAACTCTTCACCACCACCGGCGAATTCCGCCAACGGCGATACAACCAACAACGGCGAGAACGGTCAAGATCTGAACTTAAACTTCTTAGACAAGATTCGTCTCTCCGCTAAACGAGATGCGAAGGAAGACGAAGGAGAAGAATTACCGACGGAGTTGAATACGATCAATAGCGCCGGCGGATTTCTTGTGGTTTCTCCTGATAAGCTTTCCGTGAAGTACACGAATACGAATCTACATGGTCACGATGTTGGTGTTGTTCAAGCTAATAAACCTGCTCCGATCAAGTGTCTTACTTACTACTTTGAGATTTTTGTTAAAGATTCTGGTATTAAAGGACAAATTGCTATTGGTTTTACTAAGGAAAGCTTCAAAATGCGTAGACAACCTGGGTATTGTTTTCTTTATCTTTGGATTTTGGATCCAATCTTTGTTGATCATTGTGTGTTGAAGTTGTTTAGGGAAGAATCTGAATTTGAAGGATTTAGTTCAAGAAGTATAGTTTTAGCTTGTAGCTTGATCATTGTTGTGTTTAAGGTATGGTTTATTTTAGAAATTGAGGTTTGTGGTATGGTTTTGGGATCCAAGTTGTGGTTTAGTTATTATAGAGATTTAGCTTCTTGGATTAGGTTGTGTGTGTTCTTTCTGGTGAGTTCAGTTGTGTAGAAGTGGTTTAGGGAAGAATCTGAAATTCGAAGGACATTGCTTTGTGGTTTATTTGAAAGCTAGGTTCTTGAGTTTACAAATATGGATGATAGTGCCTTTGAAAGAAGCTTTATCTGCCTAATACTTGAATTTGAGGTTATAGTTTTCTTTTGTAATGGTAGATGGGAAGTGAACAGCTGTGGATATCATGGGGATGATGGATACCTATATCGTGGACAGGGAAAAGGTGAACCTTTTGGTCCAAAGTTTACAAAAGATGATGCAGTTGGCGGTGGTATAAACTACGCTTCTCAGGAGTTCTTTTTCACGTAAGAAAGAAACTGTTTCATGTTTTTTGGTACTTAAATAAGTTCATTACTACTGTGAGTTGAATTCATGATTCATTCATTTTCCTGTTACTCTTTGTCTGTTAAAGCTGATGACATTTTTGATTATTTTTGTTGGTGCCAGTAAAAACGGAACTATTGTTGGGAAAATCCCCAAGGACATAAGAGGTCATCTATTCCCTACTGTAGCTGTACATAGCCAAAATGAGGAGTATGTTCTCACTCTCTCTTTAAAGATCAATACCATTGCCATCATGTATCTCACTCTCTCTTACACAAAGCATATTTTTCTGAAATTTTGGCAGGGTATTAGTCAATTTTGGGAAGAAGAAATTTGCTTTCGATATTAAGGTAAGAGGAAAAATCCTTTCAAACGTGGTTAATTAGGTCTCATAGCTTTATACTAAAGTAAGGATGGTGTAACCAGGACTACTGCTATTGAAATCACATAATAGGTATGCCTCATGTCCGTTCTTGGTACTGGGGTTACCGAATCTATAGCAGTGGTTCTCTTTGTAGACATTGCTCTCACATTTGCTATTTTACTGTTCCTGTGTAATCAAACCTCAAACTCTTGGGCACTCAAGTTATAATCTTTAAACACTGAAGTAGGGCATAAAAATTCTTTCCATTACATATATGTTTGAAATTAAGTAATTGACGAGGGCTGTTTCCCTCTTTCTGTATTATTAGGGATATGAAGCATCAGAGAGGAATAAGCAACAATTGGCTATTGAAAAAATATCCATACCTCCAAACATTGGTTATGGGTGAGTACACTCCTTCCCAGCAGTAACAGATCATGTACTTTTTTAACTTTGAATTGCAATACTTGGTTTCCCTTCTGGACTAGCTTTCTGCTTTATCTATAATTTTGTTTTCTTTATCATTAGGCTTGTCAAGACCTACCTGCTACACTATGGGTATGAGGAGACACTCGATGCTTTCAACCTTGCTACTAAAAATACAGTTCCTCCAATTCATATAGATCAAGAAAATGCTATTGACGAGGATGATTCATCCTATGCTTTGAAACAGAGAAAGAATCTTAGACAGGTATTGAACTTGCTACGGTTTAACATATAAGACATGTTATCTTCTAACTTTATTAGGCTTGTATCTGGCTTTTTTTGGTTCCTATTCAAACCCATACTAAATTACTGCTTCGTTAGTGAATTTGGACTGATTCATTCTTTATTGGGTGTAGCTTGTTAGGAATGGTGAGATTGATACTGCTTTGGCGGAACTCCAAAAGTTGTATCCCCAAATTGTACAGGTGAACTGAGATTTCTTATCATATTGTTGAGATGATCCACTTCACAGGATTGTGATACGAAGTCTTACCCGGCTGTACCTACTGCAGGACGATAAATCTGTAGTTTGCTTCCTCCTTCACTGTCAAAAGTTTATTGAATTAGTACGGGTATGCTCTTCATTCCTTAACCATCTAAATTTCGTGTTCTTAATACTTGTCAGAAATATTCTCTCTCTGTGCATATAAGAATAAAATTTTTGTAATTAAGGAAGCTTTTGATGGATTTGGTGTCTCATACAAAAATTAGCTGCTTGAACTGTGTGATGGACTTTGGTGTTAAACCATAAACTAGTGAAAAAATGCACAGAACCTATAACACACTGGAAACCATGTTACATAGATGCATGGAACCTTGTCACCGTGTATAAATATCACCTTAAGTTAGTTCTCTGGATTATTCCTTCTTTGTTCACTTTCACATCTATGCAGATGGGGCTATTTCTCTAACTATATGGTTTTGGAAAAACATGGCATAAACAGGTTGGAAAACTTGAAGAAGGTGTGAACTATGGCAGACTCGAGTTAGCTAAATTTGTTGGGTTAACTGGATTTCAAGATATAGTCGAGGTACCAATGTCTCCTTTACTCCTTTTTCTTTCAAGCAAGATCTGGTTTCTGAGAATATGTATGTATTGCGTTCAGATACAGAGACTATATATGTTGCTGCTTCGCTTAGGAACTCTATTTTCTTGTTGATTATTCAGGACTGCTTTGCTTTGCTCGCGTATGAAAAGCCTGAGGAATCATCGGTCTGGTATTTCCTAGAAGACTCACAGAGGGAATTAGTGGCTGATGCGGTGAATGCAGCAATACTATCAACAAATCCAAATAAGAAAGATGTGCAGAGAAGCTGTCACTTGCAATCCCATCTAGAGAAACTGCTAAGACAGTTAACCGTGTGCTGTTTAGAAAGGCGGTCACTGAATGGAGACCAAGGTGAAACATTCCGGCTTCGACATGTTCTTAACAACAACAGATAAAGAAGATGAAAATGGCTTAGCCGCGCATATATTTTGAAAACTCTGTTTTTCTATGGTCGTTATCATCATAAGTGGCTTTTGTTCATTACTTGTGTGATATTATGTTGAACTTTCCATTATGTAAAGGAGAAAGTTAGAAAAATGGGTTCGACGTTAAGACACTGGGACTTCCACTGTTATTGGTTCTTTAAAGTTTAGATGATTCAAATTAAGATTTTCAACATTCAAATCAGAAATGGAAAAACTGAATTAGCGGTGGGGGTGTTCGGGTTTAGCGGTATCTTTCGGGTTTTGTAACTTTTGTTCGCTTGGGGTTACCTGAAATTATTCTCAAAAAGAGATTTTATGGTAAACAGAAATTTTTATGAAGAGAATCTTTAATTTTTTATTTTCTTTTCATAATTTCATGTGACGATGTATAAATGTTATGATGGTAAATAAATATTATTGTAAATTATAATCAGTTTTAAACAATCGAGAAAAAACAAATTCTTGTTTAAAATGTAAATTTAATAATTATAATTACAATTTTCACATTTTCAAAATAATAGTAAATATGAAATTTGACCTATCCAATAAAAGCCCAATAACTAATGTAAATAGAGTCTATATTGATCATATTTAGCTTCATCCAATGCTTTTGTGATTAAAAACCCACGTGAAAAAAGGCAATGAGTCCCACATCGGATGCGAAAGCAAGAAAAAATGAAAGTTTGGCTATAAATAGTTAAACATACCGAGTGTTGAACATATATATTTTTCTCATGCTTTGGTTGAAGGTGGCAATAACCTCAAATATATCAGAGGGTGTAGATACTCAACGACTATAGGAGGCAATAACTTGAGCAAACAATTGATTGCAGAAATCCATCGACTAAAGCTGTCACCTGTTTGATTCCAGCTTTTGTCTCCTTACCTGTTGAGTGTCTAAACTCTCTGGTACGTTCATAGTTGTTGCTGCCTTTCGCTTTTTTTTTTACTACACGCAATTGTTTGAAAGAAATATTTCATGTGAATTTTAGATTATTTATTTATGTTCTGTCTCTTACTTTTTATAAAAATTCTAAACAAACAAGGAGTAGAGTTTTGGGGGTTTGGAAAATTTACTACGACTTTA
Organism: Arabidopsis thaliana; assembly: GCF_000001735.4. NCBI lineage: Eukaryota > Viridiplantae > Streptophyta > Magnoliopsida > Brassicales > Brassicaceae > Arabidopsis > Arabidopsis thaliana. The sequence goes on along the minus strand of NC_003070.9, from coordinate 13,050,518 downwards.
ATCTTGTTGGAAACTACAAAATTTTGTTGTTTGCACTCCTCTTATGTCCATAATATTTTTTTATATTACCTTTTAAATCATCCATATTTTCCTAAATCATTTTCCAGAAGAAAAATAATTAGCTTCATACCTTCATCCAATGCTTTTGTGATTCAAAAATCCATGTGAATGAAAGCAACTTATCCCACATTGGTTGTAAAAGCAACAAGGGACTAAAAGTTTTGTTATAAATAGTTGGACATGCTAAGTGTTAAACATATAGTTATGCCCATTCCTAGGCCAAAGGCATGAACATCCTCGAAAAAACGAGAGAGTATAGACGCTTATCGGCTGAAGGAGGCGATAGCTTCTTTTCTGCCTCAGTATTTGTTTTTGTATTATATTTTTATAGGTTTTGCGCAAAAAGCCCTCAAAGTCATCTATTTATGCAACATTATCCTCAACGTTCAAAAAATGCAAAGTAATCCTATAAAGTTAAAAATAATACGCAATATAACTCATTTTTGTAACTTTACATATATTGTAAATGTTTTCACTATCACATACATTTGTTTTTAAATAATTAAAGATATAGTTGAACTCGTCATCTCCAGAGCTTCGATTTGATATATTAACATGTCAATGCTCGATATACTCAATTTGGACCAACCAAAATCATTGGCTCCATCATCAAATGTTTCGATCGACATATATGATTATTTACCTAATTGATACGACCATTTATAACCAGACCATTAGCTTTTGAGATGATAATTCCAGACAAGCATCAAAAGATTATCTTATAGACAAAGACTTTGGTTGAATGTGTATGATTGGAAATTTTATTTTATAGAATGAAGTCATATTTGATATTGGTTGAGATTATGTGAGACAAAATTATTTCAATGTAACTAAATATTAGGGACATACTATAATGTTTAGTGGTACTCAAAAAATTTTGGAAAATACAAAATTATGCTAAACAAAATAAATAAAATAGAATATATCGTAACACTGTTTCTTTTCTTGTGATATATATTTGTTACATAGATCTAAGTGAACAAAGTTAAATACTTAATAACTTTGTTCATCTCTTTTTATTTTGTTTACACTGGTATTTTCAAAATTGTATCCAAAAGTTTCTTCCAAGTTGATAATCCTCCACAATCACGGCGGCATCTACTGATACACGTACATCCTCGTCTATATGGATTAGCTGGTGTACGCTTATAACAATCGGGTGTTGGAAATCTTGGATTACAAGGATGTTTTTGCCATGGAGGATATTCAATATACCTTTTCGCATCATTGCTATTTATAAACACACATACAAAAACCAAAACTGTCACAAACATAAACACTTGTGCTTTCAACATTATTTACTTTCTTGATTATTTTTTGTTTGGTGGAAAGATTGGAAATGCCGATTCTTTTTTATAGTGCAAGAGATAAATTATATATATATATATATATACAGTATAGTTTCATTCACTTTAATACAAAAAGTTCATTCTTATCTTTGGCAGTGCAGATTCTTTGTAGTTTTATTAATGAAAAAAACAATAAAATTTGGTCGTTATGGTTTTTGTTTCAGTTAAGACTTTAAAAAATAAAAGATACCCATTCGAAAATAAATTCAGAAAGAAAAACTGAGATTTTTGACGACTACTTGATGTTCATTTGATTTGATTTCGGTTATGGTTTTAAAAGATTTATGAAATAAATTTTAGTCAGTTTTTTTTTTCTTAAATATTTTAGTCGATTTTCCAATGCTCATTAAGTTCTTAGTTTTTATCATAAATAAATGTGAGAATTTTTTTTAAAAATCAGATATTATGACATATAGTATAGTCTTTTGTTAAGGAAAAAAACAAAGGGGGGTATCTTAATTTGGTTTTGGATCGTTTTAACCAGAGTAGATACTCGTCCATTCCTAATTGTATGTACTACACAATAACCAGCTTAAAAGTTCTATATATAATTAAAGTATTGAACCAATGATTTTATAGTTTTGAAGTTCCATCATATTTATTACGTCAAGATCAAGCAACATGAGGTTGAACCAGGAAACATAGGTGGTTTCCGGTTCAACTAGATCTTCAATTCCGGTACATTTAGTTGAGTTAATTAATGGGCTTACGAAAACAAAAGAAAAAAGAAAGTTCTTGGGCTTGACACGTTTCTAAGCCCATAACGAAGTTATTAAAAGAATTAGTTGAAGAAACAAAAAGCTTTCTCGTAATTTTCCAATGTAACCCTCCAAAAAGAAGGTTATTGCATTGGTTTAATTCGGTTCACTGGTACTTTCCGGTTTAAATCAAAGTAACCGTTGGAAAAAAAAAAACTTCTTCAAAAAAATCACAATTTTCAATTCGCGTCTCCCAGATATACTTCTGATAAAAATGGTGAACACGATTATAATGGTTTGTATAGTCGCCGGAATTATCGTCGGAATGCTTAACAAACTCGACGAAATTCAGATTTTATCGAAATCAAAGCTCAAAAAGTGTGAGTTAAGCATCAGATTCTACTAATCTCAATTCACTTTGATTAGCTGGTGTAGTGGTGTGCGTTGATAACATTCAGGGGTTGGAAATTTTGGATCACAATCATTAGGATGTTTTGGCACTCGAGGATATTTAATTGTGTACTCGAGAAAACATCAGATTCAGGGAATCTCAATTGTGTAAAGATTTGTAAATGAAGGAGAAATGTTGTAATTTTATTAAGCTCTTGTCTCTTAACGATTACAATGAGACATAGTCTCTTATTTATACATCTCATAAACCCTAGGTGCCGTAACACATGTCGTTAGATGACAGGAGGCTAAGCACGTCATATCTGTTCTTTGTCTCTATCCTTGGTACAGATTCATAGCTCACCATCTTTGCTTTTGCAACGGCTCTATCTTTGACGCAATACTCTGCAACTTTGTTCTCTTTGTCGTTTGTAAGCTGCAGAGGTAACCTTCTGTTGTTGGGCTTTTCGATATTCTGAGTGTTAATGGGCTGAGTGGCTTGGCCCATGACATTGTGTTGAGAAGACTCTGAGTCGAGCAGAGGGTTTCACTTGTGCTCTGTTTCTGTTGACTGAAGCTTCTCCTTTATACTCCCCTGCAAACTTGGTGTGGGTGGGAAATCTACACCCAGTTTGTATCTGAGAGAGGTGAAAGCATCCTATGGCAATGACTTTGTGAATATGTCGGCCAACTGCTGATGAGACGGCACATGTTTGACAATGAACGAACCCAAAGCTACTCTTTCCCTGACAAAATGATAATGAGTTTGAAAATGTTTTGAGCGGGTAGTACCGGATTTGTAGCATGGTATATCTACAAAAGGTTATCTCCATACAACTCCGGTGGTTCTCGTAGTGGAATATGGAGATCTCTGAGCATGTTGTTGAGGCAAATGATTTCTGAAGTTGTATCAAACAATGCCCTATACTCAGCTTCCGTCGAACTCTTGGAGACTGTGGGTTGTTTCTTTGACGACCAAGAGATGAAATTGTTGTCTAGGAAGGTGCAGAATCTGCCTTTAGAACGTCTTGTTTCTCTACAACCGACATGGTCACTATCACTGTATGTTTTAAGCTTGAAGGTTGTATCCTTGTTTGTAGAAGATCGTTTCGGCTTTGAGTAGTGGCTATAGTCACCATCACTGTAAGTTTGCAGTGTGAAGTCTGTACCACAAATTTCCTTTGTCTTACAAATTTGTTTTTCTTAGAGACTTATCCTCAATCCTGATGCTACGCACATAGGTTTAGTTGCTACCGATTTGTTATAAGTCTATACGTTTCCGCAGATTTGTGTTTCCAAAAGATAATTGCTAGATTGACTCTTAGTTACTAAAGATTTCTTTCTTTGATGACAAATTTATTTTGAATCACAGATATATATTCCATCATAACAGATTTATTGGACGAAATTGTCGCAAATTTAATCATGACTAAACTAACTTTTTAGTAGTCACAGACTTGTTGATGCACTTTTATTGCAGATTTATATTCACATCCTGATTTTAAGATGCCACAGATTTATTTCTGTTAAAGCAATCTAAACCGTCCGAGTTAGGGTTTGACCAAACATTAAAGTAGCTCTTCCTTACCCTTATCTTATCTTCTTCTTTACTCCTCCGCCTCAAGAAATATTATATTCCAAATACAATGAAATGTTAAATCGTCCATGTATAGAAATATATGTTAAATGTTTTTATATACAAATATTTGTATATAAAAAATAAAAAAATAAAATTTTCAGAAATAATTATGATGGCTTGTCCTAAATATTTAGCTATAAATATAAGGTCTCGGTCACACCATATCAAAAGGACTTTTTATTAAATATATAGTTATGATATTATGGTTTGTTTTATATTCCTATGGTTCTTTATATGAATTGAATTTCTTATCATGCATTATGATTTTTCACTTGAAGTTGATGTTATATGTGTATTGTTATTTTGTTGTTGTACAAATTAATATCAATTTTTTGGAGCTGATTTGTATCTTTTGAATTGTGTTTTAGGTAACATGGGAGTTTTTATCAAAAGATTGAATGAACGAGTTGATGTGACATGTCTCTTCGATTAAAGTCATAAACAAACTTTTACATAAATCGTGAGTTCTCTTTAATATTTGGTACCTCTTCATAATTTACTTTCAATTTTATAATTTTGTGTTGGATATAGATTATTGGTAGTCTCTCGAGTCTGATTTTTTTTTGTGTGTGTTTTTTTCTTGGTTTTGGTTAGAAATTTCAATTTACTATATGAAGAGAAAGAGGTTAGTTTTCAAACTTAAACCACATCGATGTTTGAATATCTTTGCTCTTGTTCCAGTAGTTTTTGTTTTTTCTAACGTCTGATTACTCTCAGTTTCATATAGTAGAATCTAATCAAAAAAATTTCAAAAAATTTCAAGACGAGTCGTAATATACATTACATATTTGGTGAAGAAAAAATAGAACCCTAAAGTGACGAATACTTGAGAAAGGGGCAATCGATCTAAAGAATCTGGTGGTTGTAGAACCCTATACACATCACAGATTAATAAAGCTAAGAAGTCATGCACGAAGAAGTCATAGCGGAGGTTTCATATGCCCGTACCATGCAATCATGCATCATTATATGCCCGTAATAATACGAATGTGAAACCGAATACTTGAAAAAGAGACAATTGCTATAAAGGATCTGGTGGCTTGATTTGAAACCCTAAAGTATATGTCACATATTACGAAAGCTGAGTCTTTTTGACGGAGAAGTTACGGCGGAGAAATACCATGCATCAATGTCTTGCGTATACATATTTGGTGGAAAAAATAAATAGACTACTATTAGTGGTAATGACTGTTGTGACTTTCTCCACATTGAATATGAAATTGAACGTAAAAACCATTAATTATTTTTATGAAGCTGCCATGTTATTTTGCAACGTAATCCATTTAATCATTGTTATAAAATAACTTTAATGTCGGATATGATGATATAACTTATATAAAAAAAATACTACATCAAGAAAATTTCTTAATTCTGAAATAGTGATTTTATTCCCAACTATAGATAATCATCAATGACGAATATATTACGGTTCAAAAAAGTTGTAACCTATAGTTAATAATATGACAATTTGCTAAATTTCAAATCCCATATTATCTCATGAGCGTGATTATATGCCAAATGGTTCTAAGATTATATGCTAAATTCCAAATACAAAAAGTGTTAAATTGCCATATAGATGTTAAAATTTTCAAATATATCTTAAAGGAAAAATTTTAATTTTCAAAAACTCACAAATATGTTAATGTTAGTATAATAATTTCTAAGTTTTAGTTTAAACAAAAAATCAATACTAATTCAAAGTTGAGGCTATAAGCTTCTAAAAGCGTACACATAGAATTTTAAACGACGAATTGCGGTTGGACATGTCATTTGACATTTTAGCTATTACGTTAGTTTACATTTTTAATTCTAACCAATTTTTATTTAAAAAACCTTATGAAAAGAAAGAAAAAAACAATATATAGAACAAATAGAAATGTAAACTTTTTTTAAAACAAACAAAGAATGTAAAATTTTGTTAGTAGAAACCAATCACGATTAGGTTTATTGCTAATTAACATTTTTAGCCATTACGTTAGTTTACATTTTGAAGTTCTAATAATTTTCAATATTAAGATATTTATGAAAAGAAAAGAAGCAATATTTAAAGAAAAAATTGTAAACTTTTTAAAAAAATAACATGTGGAAAAACAAAAAGTGTAAAATTTTGTTAGTAGAAAATATAAAATAATATCATTAAAAATTAAGATATTTCTAAAATAGAAATAAATATAGAAAATATAACATAAGAAAGAACATATATAAAAACAAAAGTGTAAAATTTTGGTATTAGAACATATTAAAAATAATATCATTATTAGTTTGACCAAATTTGCTAATTTTCTCTCTTAATCATAATTAGGGGTTGGAATTATGCTTTAGTTTCGAGTCAAATTTGATTTGGTTAGATGAGGAAAAATACTACTAAATACCAAAGTGGAAAATATTCAACTAACAACGCAAAGACAAAAACAAATTCATGAAGGTCTAAGAAACTTTTAGTTTTAAATAAAAGGTTAAAAATTCTATTTAGCAGGAAAAAGAAAAATGTAAAGGTTTTATATTCGAAAGTAGTGTTTTATGTATAATTAGTCATTAAATATAATAATAGAAAAGAGATACTTGACATATCATAATGTTTAGTTATTGAGATATCAAACAAAGAGCTCAATGAATTACGAGCGCATTGCTATTTGGATCATCTATTTTTGCGAAGGACAAAATCTTTAATCTCATGTATAATCTTTGAATCAAAAATTGAAACTAAAAATCAGTAAAAATCATGTATGATGTAGTCACCATCTCTTATGGCGTTAAGACAAACCATCATAGGTGGTTTGAGTCTGGAAGCAACAAGCTTTCGCCTTAACAGCAGACAGAAAAGTATCTAGTGCATAATCTTTGCCACAAATAGGAGGGAATCGATCTAACAATGATGGTTCGAGACTAGACATGACCTGCCATAGACGTGGACAGGGGAAGTAGAGAAATATCAGATGTGTCGATGAAAGAAATCTGAGAAGTATCCGGTGAATCGACAATTGGAGAATCAGAGGATAGCGAGTTGAGGACAAAAGAGGGAAAGACAATTTCTTAAAGGGCTAAGACAAATAGAATGGGGAGAGATGACCTTTTCCACTAAAAAAAAACCCAATAGCCAAGAAGCCAACAATTGGCCCAAACGTTGCAAGGCCCAAAGCTAGGCACCAATACTACATGAGGTATCACCGTCGCAAAAATAAGTAGCAAAGAGGAGACTAAATATCGCTGGAACCTTTAAAAAAAATGGTAGGGGAACAACATCACCACCAAACGAGGAGGAAGCTTTATCGGGGAAGTCAAGAACTAAGAATGGGATGTAACATGAGTAGAATTTGAGGGGTAACCAGTTGAAAGGAGGAAAGATACAGAGTTGAAGACTGGATCTTTGCTTAGGCACCATGAAGAGAGTTGCCACAAGGAAAACAAGGGGGAGTCGGAATCAACTCCAGCGAGTCTACATTATCAGATATGAGCAAGTTTTGGATCAACTCATGTGGTTTGACTTTGAACAAGAATTGAGCACGCATAAAGAGAAGAGATACAACAAAAACGATAGTAGAATATCCAACGCGGCGATCCATAGCACCACTGACATCAGAGAACGGCGCAAATCAAGATATCTCGGGAATAGTGCCTGGGAGGATGCGGCTATCAGAGAACGGCGCAAAGTGTAACAAAAATTTAAATAAAGTAAATGATAAAAAAAATTATAAATTAAAGAAAATTTATTAAAAATAACAAAAAAATAAACAATTGTAATATTTTGGCATTAGTAGTATTATTGTATAGTTACTTCAATAATTATTAAGCCTAAAATTATATTAAAACAATCAATTACTAATTTGCATTAGTAATATTAATGTATAGTTACTTCAATAATCATCTGATACAAAATAACCTGTAGTATCAAAAACATTAACTTGAAAAATATAGTGCATGTCGCAGAACCACCCAATCAATTTTAATTTCGTTTTCAACTATCGTTGACAATAAGATATTGCTTTCTTTAGATTAAACATTTTTCTAAGAAAAACTGTGTACTGCTTAATGCACATGGCTACGACTACTACTAGTGTGAGTTTGTGTCTGTGTGACAATTGTGGGAATGGTGGCCAATTGTCACAAGTTTAGCTAAGTTTCTCCGAATATTCTTTTATTCGTTCATAAATTTGCTTTCAATGGACCTTTTTTTGTCACTTCTCACAAAAACTAAATAAGCTTTACTTAATAATGTTATAAAGCTGAAACCTTGAGCATAAATTGATAAACAAAACTAACAAAATATATATTCTCGACTTGTAAACATCATCTTTTTATTGACTCTTCTAAATCTTTTTCTCCTTATTGTACAAAAATTTTACAGCTAAAATTCATATATATCTATTTTTTCTAGTTCAATATATAAGATCATGTTTCGAATTTTCGAACAGATCATCACCATTTTTAGATAGTACAAAAATAAAATACAGATATATCAAATCCTAAAGGATACATTATTGTTCTTCTTTAGGTTTGCATTTGCATCTCTTCTGCTGCTCTGTCAATTCCTGAATCCATCATCAAAACCAAATAAAATGATCAAAAAAATCCAAAATCCTAACATATTTTATTAAACATAAATTTGTGTTTCTAATCAATTAGTATCTGTAGATAAACCTGGATCTGGCTTTGAAGAGCCTTCACATACTCCACAGCTTCTTCCAACATGTCTGCAGTGTTGGTTTGCTGCAACAAAGAAAATACAAAAAAAAACGAATCTTCGCGTTATAACTCTCCCGGACTATCATGCATTGAATCTTCTAAAAGACTGCACAACCATAGTTTATGGATTAAGGAGTAAGTAGTTTTGAAGTTCCAATAATGCCTTCACAATCATCAACAGTTAACATCCAAATTCCTTTACTTTACGGCTAAGCACTAGCTCCTACCTTAAGAACCAATAATGCCTTCACAATAATGCTCTAACCTTAAGCTTTAAGCATATCTAATCTTGGACCCATTTGGTAATTCTTTTTAAAAACTTCAAAGAAAACTTAAAACCAATCTGCCTTGTAAAAAGAATTTACCTTATCCATGTTAGGAACAAGCTCTTGCAGCCTCCTAATCCGATCACTTATTCGCGTTCTTCTCACCTAACAAAATGAACAGAGAAAAGCTTAATGACAAAACAAGAATGAGGCAGAAACAGAATTAGTACTGCAAAGCATCTAGCACAAACTTTTAAGTAATTACCCGTTCAGCAATGCTACGAGGATGAGTAGCACAACCACGTTTAGCACGAACCCTACAAGGAACTGAATCCTCAAAAATCTTGTCCATGTTCATATCCATCATTCCTGATATCCCACCACTCATTTGCTCTTCTTTCTACTCACAAACCAAAAGGGAAGAGTTATTAGTTAACTCACAAACCATATGCACACATGAAAACATGTTTCATTTCACAAAAGTCATGATTCAGAAACTTCTAAAGTTACAAGATCGATACATATCTAACCAATGAAGGCTCTTTTTGTTTGCCCATCTACTAATACAAACTTTATGCAACATTCACTTTCACAGCCACAGGGAAACAAAGAAAAAACAACTGCAACTTGCAGGGGAATTTGTTTCAAACAAATGCAAGTTGTCAAATTAGACAAGACAACTCTTTTACATCTTTATTGTCTCCACAACTGAAGAATTCAAACACCCAATTAAACTAAAACCGTATCAATCCCCAAAATAGAACCTAACCTCACCATTTTGACCACAAATTCACACAACTTGACATTAAAGTAAGCAACAAAAAAAAGTTTATCTTTCCATTAAAGTTCGCATTTTTATCTGAATTTAATGGAAACAGAGTCTTACCAGCTGAGAAGAAAACTGTGTTTCCATATCTCTAGACCGTTTAGTCGGAGAAATATCAACGTTGGTCGACAAATAGTCATAATTCGCCGGAATACCAAAATTAGAGAAATACCCATCAGTCCCAGAACCAGACCCACTAAGAAAATCAGCCGGAGAACTATTCTGACGGTGAAAGCCACCACCTTGATGATGATTATACAATCCTTGCTCAACAGAACTCAGGAACTCGAACGAGTCGTCACGACTCGTTATCACTCCTCCAGAGTTATTATTACCAGTAAGCAGCTCTGTTAAACAAAGGTTAGGTTTTAAACCTTCTTCTTCATCTTCTTCGAGTAGGGTTTCAATCCAAGTAGCTGGAGCTGAACGGATCCGAGATAATCCACTTCGACTCACCTCTCCTCCTCCTCCACCACCACCACCGCTACTTCCGCCGCTTATATGAGTGGATTGCATCGGGGTCTCCACCGGAGAATGTCTTTAGTCGGTGAATTGAATTCGCGCTTTTTTATGGGTGGAGACAATTAGACAAAACAATTTATTAAATTTTAGCAGCAGACCAGATTGTTCTCCGATTGTTGTCTTTTCATCAAAAACTACCGTGTGATTAATTTACACGGATACAAAAACAGAATCGTTGGATTTGTGTTTTGTTGACTTTTGACTAAGATCTAACGGTGGATAAGTGAGAGGTTTCGTGCGGTGCATTACATTGAATTCTAGCTTTTACGTCACTGTTTGTTCTTTATTTTTCAGTGGATATGGTTTCTATTTATTATTCGTCTACGCGCAACTGTAGCGAGTGAGGTATACGTTCGGAGGCTAAAAGGAGAGACCACCTCCAAAAATGAAAAAATGTGACCTTTTTTCTGGCTGAAGCTGTTTTTTTTTTTTTTTAATATGTATATTACATGTTGGAAGATTCAAATTCAGCTTCAAAACTACAATGTCTTTTTGGATATGTGGTAAAAAAACTCTAGGCAAAGTTTAGAGGTCGCTAATTTGAGTGATGCACAGAACGAAAGTAATATTACATGTTGTAGTTTTGTGCATGGAAGATTACGGGTTTTACCCTAAAATTTTCTGGTATTCAAAAAATATCACCCAAAAATCATTTTTTCAGTATTTTCAGTTTCTAATTAAAACACTAAGAGTTTAAATGTTATTATTTCTACAGTAAAAAAATTAAGTAAATTGAGATGTGATCGCGGTCTACTGGTATTCATAAATCCATCAAAAACCAGAGCAATTTTATACAAGATCGAAAATATAAAGTCGAGTGGAATGCATTTTAGAATTTCATATACAATCCCAAATTTTTTTTAAAAAATGGTGTAGATTTCGACCAGTTTGCTCTAAAAGTAATTTAGAGTTTTGTGAAAACTAAACCTCCAACTCACCAATTTTTGCATATTTACATTTCACCTTTAGCCAATGCAGATTAACTCTACAAAGTTAAAATAGTATGCAATTAAACCATTTTTCGCTACAGTTAAGGTTGTAAAATGTTGATTAATATTAATAATATGTCAAATTTAAGCTTTAGTGACAGAGAGTTCAACTAAACCTTTAAATTTTAAAATCTAATGAATGTGACCGTTAAAACGTTTACAATATATGTATATAAGAATTAAATTATTTTTATTTTGATTTTCTATGATTAGTCTATAATTTTTTGAGATGGAAGATAAAATAGTAAAATCCAAAATTTAATGCTTGGACTTCTTTATAGAAATTCATCATCTTCATCTCCAGCCCCAAATGTGTTGTTCTTCTCCTTCTAAAACGTTTTGAGGTAAAAAGGAACACGATATCAAGTTAAAGATGGCAACACAATTAGGATGGGACAGGACAACTTGGTAGACTCACATCCTCCACGTCCATTACAGATGGATTCAGCTCACACAGACGACAAAATAAATAAACATATTTTGAACAGGGGTGCATATCGGTTCTGGGATACAGATGCAATAAATCAAATTGTTAACCCAAATGATCACAAATTTATTCATGGTATTCATTTATCTCGGTACCCTGGTCCAGATCGTATAATTTGGAATTATTCTGTCTCTGGTATTTACACAGTCAAATCAGGTTATTGGCTACTTACTCATGACCCTGGAGATAATCAAGTTTATCCTTCCATCCCGCATGGATCTACAACGATGAAGAGCAAAATATGGAAATTACCATTCTCCCTAAAATTAAACATTTTTGATGGTGTGTTTTATCCAAGGCTCTAGCTACGTGTGTTCGGCTGAACACAAAAGGTATGCACATCGATCTGATACGTCCTAAATGTCGAAATGGAGATGAAACAATCAACCATGCTTTATTCACATGTCCATTTTCTACTATGACTTGGAGGCTTTCCAATACACGTGTTTTTTATGGTCAACTAGATCTGATGATTTAGAGGCCAACATAGCTAAACTCATTGATGGTTTTCAATCACCAAGTTCAACATATGAGCATAAAGTTCTTCCTTTTTGGATCCTTTGGCGAATGTGAAAAGCGAGGAATAATCTGGGTTTTAATAACTATAGAGAATCATGTTCGAAAGTGGTATTGAAAGCTCAAGCAGAAACAAAGAAGTGGATTTTCAGTAATGGCACAACCGACTCTTCCCGAAAGAGTACAAGCACGCTACCAAGAGAAATTCTTCATTGTTCAAAACCGAAAATCCCCTATGTAAAATGCAATTTTTATGCAAGTTTTGATGAGACATCTTCTCAAGCTCGTCGTGGGTGGATAATACGAGACAAAGATGGAATGGCAAAGGCATGGAGATCAAGTGATCCTAATGGCACAACATCTCCGTTAATAGCTGAAACAAAGGCGCTCCTTGTCGCAATGCAACAAACATGGATACGAGGATGTAGGTTGGTAATTTTTGAAGGAGATAATGAAGTTCGTATCAAATCTATCCAAGGATACACTACCCAGAGTAATATAACCAACAAAGACATTTGCTTTTGGAGGAAAAAAATTCGACATGTTCTTTTCAAATTTATTAAGAGAGAATGTAATAATGTAGCCCATCATTTAGCTATACTAGCTTATAGTCAACTCTTGTTTTTGGCTCATTCTGTCATTCTGCCTATTTGGCTTGATGAACTTCTATGTATTGACAATTCAAATTAATTCAATAAGTTTTTGACGAAAAAAAAGAAAAATATTTGGGTTCACCTCCTTTATTCACCTCCTTTATTCTAGCCAATTAAAATGTGACACCTAATAATTATAAAAGAATTTAATTTAATTATAAAATCTAATTTGCCACAAAAACAAAATTATGTATCGGTTTGGGTTTATTTGAAAAGGTCAGGGTTTAGATTTTATGATTAAACGAGGTTAAATATCGGTTTGGGTTTAGATTTTATGATTAAACGAGGTTAAATATCGGTTTGGGTTTAGAAAGTACGATTAGGGTAACACGTTAAATTTTGGTTTAGGTTTATTAACAGATTTAGATTTTACAATTAAACGAGGTTAAATATCGGTTTGGATTTAGAAAATACGATTAGAGTTTAGTTTTTTACGATTAAATGAGTTTAAATGGTAGTTTGGGTTTACAAAGAAGAATTAGGGTTTAGATTTTATAATAAACGAGATTATATATCGGTTTGGATTATAATTATAGTTTTAATTTATTATGTAATTTAAGTATAATTTGACATGACATGTTTTTATTGGTTAATGCAAAAAGAGGTGAACAAAGGGGTTAACCCAAGTCTCGTTCAAAAAAAAAAAACGTTTTGAGGTTTGATCTTTACTTAAACTTCTAGATTATTTATTTATTCTTGAGTGCTTTTGGATCATTAGAGTTTCTTAAGAACACTACCAACCTTTAAATTTGATTCTTTTCTTTGTGCCTGCTTTTGTGTTTTGACAATACAAAAGTTTCCATGTTCCCCTCTCCAATTTCTAGACTCGGAAGAATAGATTAAACACCTAAACAGAGTCTTGGTTCCAAATAATTGTGATTTTTGTGAATTATGTTATGTGCTTATGTATATGTTTGAGTAAAAAAAATTTGTAATTATTATTATTTTGGTAATAGTATATCTTGGAAAAGGGAAAACTAAAATTTATTTAAATAAAAATAACTTAAAATAAAGGAAACGAGGTGCAAATATTTTTTCGTTAAAACAATTTTTTTTTTAAAAAAAAAAGTTGCAAAAAATAAAATCTTTGTTTTTAATTAATAAGATATATATGGAATTGTAAAAAATTATTCAATTGCCTTTTTAATTATAGGATGCATAATGTATCATTCATATCAATTCTTCATCTAGAAAAACGGTGAGACATAAGATACAATCTTAACTATAAGAAAAATCAAAGATTGCAAAAATAAGGAAAACTAAACAAAAAAAAAAAAGTAAAAACCAAATAGAGGATAAAGTAACCAAGAGACTTTTTAGGGTTAGGAGTTTGTTTAAATCCTCCTCGATTCTCTATCTTTTTGGGAATAAAATCGACCGAGAGATTTTGGTTTTGTTCAACAATGGCAGAAACAAAAAACTGGTATAACACAAGAGAAGCGATAGAAAAAACCTCTCCATCGAGACTTGACGGTATCAACTTAAAGGAAGAGACGTTCCAACGTTGGTCTTACACTTCATTCCTACAAGAGCTTGGCCAGAGACTAAACAATCCTCAAAAAACTATAGCCACTGCGATTGTCTTGTGTCAACGATTCTTCACTCGTCAATCACTCACAAAGAACGACCCGAAAACAGTCGCCATCATCTGTATGTTTATAGCCGGAAAAGTCGAAGGGTCTCCAAGGCCGGCCGGTGACGTCGTCTTTGTCTCGTACAGGGTTTTATTCAATAAGGAGCCGTTGAGAGACGTGTTCGAGAGATTGAAGATGACTGTGTTAACCGGTGAGAAGCTTGTGCTCTCTACTTTAGAATGTGATCTTGAAATCGAACACCCTTATAAACTAGTGATGGATTGGGTTAAGAGATCGGTTAAGACCGAGGATGGTAGGCGGTTATGTCAGGCTGCATTTAATTTCGTTAATGACAGTCTGAGGACGTCGCTTTGCTTGCAGTTTGGGCCTAGTCAGATCGCATCGGCTGCTATATATATCGGTTTGAGCATGTGTAAGATGACGTTACCGTGTGATGGAGATAAAGCGTGGTGGCGAGAGTTTGATGTCACGAAACGTCAATTGTGGGAGATTTGTGACCAGATGCTTGATCTTTATGTTCAGGACTTCGTTGTTCCGAGACATGGCTTGTGACTTTTTTGTTTATTGAGATTGCGTTTATAGAAGTCTTTCTCACAATTTATTTTCAACTGCGTAGGAGGTTTAATTTTGTTGAAACTTTTAGAGGCATGAAATCCTTAGTTTCTCTAGATTAGCTCTTTCAATTCCTTGATAATGTATTGCACTTAAATGAGAGAAATATCAAACCAAAATGCAAAGCTTAATAACAAGTTACGTTCATCATCACCATTCCTTTGACTTCTCTTCTTGTCCACCTCATGTGATATTACTTTCAACTACATTTCTTTTGTGTTTCACATATGGTATTGGGATCGGTTAATGTCGTGGATTTTACTCTTATATCACTTCTTTAGCTCTAGCATCGATATTAAGTTTATTATGTATATATTATGCATTGCAATACTAAATACATGGTTGATATGTTATGCTAATATGATTTTTATATGTTTTAAGTTTTTAATAACAAACTCAAAATATATGTTTGTTTGTAAGAATACGTGATTAGTTTTATGTGTGCAGGAACAAACCATATTGGAACGTCTTTGTTGGGTTTGTAGTCACACTAACAACATTGACGAGGAACATCGTGTGGTTGAGGTTTAAATTTTTTATTTGCGGTGGTAGCGTGAAACTTGAAAGAAATTCCTAGGTTAATTTTTTTTTTTTTTGAGATTTCAAAATTTATGTATTATAGAATTTTAGTATATCATCGTATTATTCTTAGTAATGTCTAGAAAATTCTTTTTGAATATTCTGAGAGTTACAATTAGGGTCTCGATGCATGATACCAAGAGAGTGACAAGCTTGTGAGATTCCACCATGACGCTTATCTCTGCATATCGAGATCGATATTTTTAGATTTGTACGCATATAAGAGAAATCAGCTCCTGATTACGCTTCTTCTGCTCTGAAGATCATAGGTCATTAATCGAACCTAAATTCTGATGTTGTTTGTTTCTACTTTTTTTTTTTTTTTAATTTGGTAAAAGGTGAAGGATTTATATCATTTTCAATTTTGGGACCGTATACAGAGAGAATTAATAAGAAAGGAAAACTAAAAACTATGCTCTAGAGACCTACAAATACAAGGGAAAACATTAGTGAAGCCATTAGCAGAGATAAGTAGAGGAAACACCGATTCCGAACCGAGAAACTTGGACATTTGCGTAATTGTCGCAGCTCGAAGGAGCTCTAATCCTCATCCTTGTTGCCACGAGCATTAAAATTTCCGAAGCAGTCCACAAACCTCAAGAAAGACTGCATACAGCTTCTCCGAAAACTAACGCCAAAACAAGATTGCTAAAGAGACCTAACCGCACCCGACGGCATGGGAGTGTCAAAGATGACCAGAGAAGCCGCAACAAGGCCATTTCTACTTGTTGCGGCTTCATCCCGTTAATTAGATTTTTAGCTAGTTAGTAGCAATGAATTAGAATGAGAGGATTCATCCAAATTGGGGAGAAAGAGACGTATCCGACTGAACCAAAGCCGTTAGGAGTTTTTTATTAAAACAACAAATAGTGATATTGAAGATTTCATTGAGTAGAAAAGAGAGAGGAGAATAACAAAAATATATCTATTAATTTTTTGAGAGTGAAGAACAAAAAACAAAAGAAAAGAAAGATGGTTCTCGATCGATGAAACTATTATTTATGTAATTTTTCATGTTTAACGATTTTCTTTACTTAAAATCCCACTTCTAGTGGTCGATCAGTTTCATCTATATTTTGAACTCAAAAGTAAGTCTTTTTCAGTAACATAAAATTTCTAACGACATTAAAATTCTTATTTGAATAAGAAAAAATTCATTCAAACTCCTTCAATTTAGTCCGTTACACCCCTCCTAAAGATATGTTCTTATTTCTCTTTACTTAAATGAAATTAAAGTCATCGTCATTGTGGATGAAGACTTGACCGTATCTATTTTTATGGGCAGTTTTAAATTTGTATCCTTATGAAGCTTGACTAACTTGACTCCTTTATATATATACACACATATGCATCTGCAGTTTTAAAAACAACTTCACACCAACAACAAAGAAAAAAAAATCAAACTAAATGGCTTTGTCAAAGTTTCAACTAGTAGCTCTTCTAATCACATATACTCTCCTATTTTCTTGCCAATCAAAAAGTAAATATTTTCTATATTTTTCTTCTCTCTCAGTTTTTGTTGTTGTTGTTATGTCAAATTTTTCTCTCTTTTCACCTAAACTTTTGCTATACATGTCTCTCTTTTCAAATTCGTAGACGATATTTAATACATAATTTCTTGGAAAAAATATAGTAACTAATGATTATTATTGATTTGTTTTGGCGATTAATAGTAGTGAAAAGAATGCAAGTTGGACCTAGCGAGTGTGTTTACAGAGGTCGGTGCCGAGATAGCTACGAATGTAGGAGTCGATGTGGACCGCCTGAGTTCTCACATGAAACTCTTGGTTTATGCATGTTCGATTATGATGATTACGAATATTTTTGTTGTTGTACCACAAATTACTAAAAATAATTATGATTTTGGTTGAATATTTATATTTTATTTATATAGAAATGAATCATTGTTTTAAGATATGTCAACAATACAGAATTTTATATAATGTTTGCAGAAAATAATATTTTCTTGTAACAAAAATGCCCTATTTTTTGAGTTTTCATTTGAATAATACCCTATCCTTTTTCCTCTTTTAAAAACTAAATTTAAGTATATAAAATTACTAAAATTGCCTCATTAATATTTCATAATAATTAAAATGAATTTAAACTTAAAACTGAAAATTTCCATAAATTTTAAATTTTAAATTAATATTTAATATATTTTACATTTTTAAAGATAACCGTTCCTATTTTAAATATTTAAACAAAATTTCGTCCTAAAACAAAAGAAAAATAAATTAAAAAATAATCTAAGATCCTGTCTATTGAAAATTCAAAATTGTGTTTCAAACACTTGAAAATATCTTAAGTGAGAGACTTTAAAATATTTTTAGATATTATCTAATTAAATTTTAATATAGAAAATAAATAAACTGTTTTTATCTCAAAAATAGTTGAAAAAATAATTAAGATTACGATTTTTTTTCTTTCTAAATATTGTTTTAATTTATTAAGTAAACAACTTTTATTTTAAATATGGACAAAACTGTCATTTAGATATTAAAAATTAAGTTTTATTAAACACAAAGAAAATGTAGTTTTCAAATGAAAACTCAAAGATATGATAGTTTTCATAATCTTCCTTTTTAATTTCTAAATTTATAATTAATTCCAAAATAATATTGTTTTTGGTCAATAGTCCAAAAATGATTTCCTTTTTGGATCGATGATCAAACTTATACCGATTAATGTTTTTGGGCTGTAGGAGGCCCCCTGTAATTTAGCTTTTCCACTAGGATTTCCCATACTTTCAGCCTATGCCCTATTCCATTTTTCTCCCAATGTATATAATTCCACCTAAATCACTAAAATCAATTAAGCTTCTCAACTTCCGTTTGAAATTGATAATCGCATTTTACAATCGTTAACCGCAATCAAACGGTTGATCCAAACACGATCTATTAACACTTTCTCAAAGAGAAAATCCAATTCGGGTTATAACATTTTTTTTCTCCAAAATAGATAAGTCTAATCAGCACAAAACTAGATAAGAAACGATATTTGAATCTCTAGGTTTTGGATGTGTCCCACCGTCTCCATGGCTCTTCTCCGGAGTTTTACAATGAAGGTCGCACGTGACTACTTTCATTCAGTTCTAACTTATGGTAAAAGAGATTTTTTGTATTGTAATTTGTTTGTGTGTTTTGTATGTCTCAGATTTGTTTTAAATTTTAGTTTTAGTTTTGTAAATATTTTTTGAGTTTCTAAATTCCGATTCGGGAAATATTGATAGATATTATGTAGTTTGTTTGCTCGAGTTTTTTCTCCTTTGTTTACCTTCTTTAATCTTGTCTCCAGGAATGTTTTTGTACTCGTTAGCTTATCTGTCTTCAGAAATGTTCTTGTACTTTCCGACTCTTTGTATTTCATAATAACTTTCCTCCAAACTGGTCTTGCTCATATAACAAACAGATTTATCAAATTTTGTAAATAAGTAAAAAACAGTCACATGACAAAAACCAAACACAAGTATATAAAAAAGTCAAATAAAAAGAACAAAGTCATGTGCCAAAGAAGCTTCTCCATGATCCCACTCATTTACCAAAGTCGTGTCGTACAACCCACGACCTCCTCTCCTCCCCATTTACTCCAGCCATGACTCTTCACGCGCCGTCGTCACCATTATGTTGACCGACGTCTTTTGGCTTCGTACACGACGGAGCCGTTTCGTTTTCTTTCTCCTCTGTTCTCCATTACTAATCCCAATCCTCTGTGCCTCAATCCCAATCCTCTGCGCCGTCGAGATCTTTAGTCGTCTCCGTAGTCGTCATCCTTGGTTTGCTAAATCCACCGCCGAGGAAGATGATTTGAGGCTCCGGAGATGTGAAGAAGGATGTGGTTGCGGCGGGTTTGATGAACCGGAAGAAGCTGGTTTGCTTCAGAGATACTTGGAAGATCAGTTGGTTTTGGTTAGATCTGTTTATGATTGTGGTGAAGAAGATCAAGATCAAGATCAAGATTCCGATCAAATTATTAGAGTTCCTCTTCTTTCGTAAATTTCCTTTTTTCGATTCCTTTAGATTTTGATCTTTTTATGTAGATAAACAAAAATGTCAGTTTTACTATATACTTTTCAAATCCGATTAATTGAAAATTTTCTACCATTTTCGTTTCTCTTGATTCAGTTTTTTTTTTTTTTTTTTCAACAAATACACCAAAAAATAAATATTTCAACAAAAAAACACACAAAAATTCACATCATAATTATATAATTTATATATATCAAAAATTATTACGAATAGTGCAAATGTCAAAACGGATAATTTGGCACATAAAGTTCGTGTCCAACCGCATCATATCACTTATGTAAACAACATTTTTCAGGAATGACTCTTATGAACTCTAATTAAGAGTTCTAATTAATTTTGGATTAAAAAAAAAAATCATTACTAATGATAAAAGAAATTCATTACCATCAATTTTAATTTATCATCATCTCCGCCATTAATTAAGGGGCCAGGTTATTTTACTTTCCATTATTGTCAAGAGTATATTTTTCCAATAATGCTTTTTATTTTTGTTTTTTGAGAGAATTTGGTAAAAAAATGTTGGATACGAGTTCTTGTGTTGGGTCAGATCAAGGGCCACCTTTGTTTTGTGTGAACCGAGTGTGTTCCCACAAGACAAATCATACGGTGTAGGAAATACAAGAGTAGAAAGTGGTCCATATCTTATCTCCGCACATTCTTTTGACTGCTAGAGAAATTACTTATTTTGATCTCTACCCACATCCAAAATCCAAACTTTGATCTATTTTTAGAAGGATTATTAAAAGTAAGAACCTCAAATCAGAACAAGAAGGAATTGGCCAATGAGCCTTGCAAGTTGCCACCACCAAGCCTGGAGCATACTTGGCAGAGCCTAATAAGCTCATAATGTTGTACTCTTGAAGACCTCTTCAAAAATAGTCAAAACAGCCCATGAACTGTGAAGACACAAAACAATGCATATTGTACTTACTTGGACAAGAACATATGAAGTCTAATTAGCATGGATCCAAATACCTTTGTCCCATGTCGTAACTGAGCAGAGTAAGGAGAAACAATTGATTGTGGCCCCCAAAATTCTAGAAATTTTTTCATTACAAAATAGTCTCCCAATTTTTATTTTTCTTATAAATAAGCCCCTAATTTTAAAAATTACAACAAAACCTTTAGAAAATTTTTAGGCTCCTAAAATTTCAGGGCCGACCCCATAAGTACACTATCCAAGGAGCGGACTACTTAAGATATCAGAATTAAACTCACTAGTTCAATGTCTTACTGCCAAAAAAACATCGGAGTCATAGAAGACAGATTCCATATATCAGAAAATGAACATCGTATAATACTTTTCTTTTGACATCATGCGTATTAATTTCAAATGTTCAATTTCTAGTATTTTTTTTTGTTTTTCATTTTTTATTCAAACATCATGTGTAATTAATCCAAGTTTTAAGGTTTTCACACATACTAAGAAAACAAGTTAAATTTTGATTAATAATGTTTCCATAACTTTAAACCAATAGTATTCAATTTCTTTTATTTTATTTTTGAAGTTTATACTGATAAAGAAATGCATAGAAAACTTTAAAAAAACTTTAGAAATAAGTTTGAGAGGGAGTATTAAACTTGAGAACATACATTATGTTTCTCCCTTTCAACAATAGGTGATAACAAATAAAGAGTATTACAATAAGAAAAATACATGGTAAGGTGAGAATGAAAATCTTTTTTGGCAATGAATTCAGCACAAGATTTGCTTGAACTCCATTGAATTTGAAGATGGTTTCAAACCCCTTCTTGCTATTCCAAAACAACTTTACTCTCAACAATAATTTCTTCAACTCCAAGGTTGTCCAAACACGACATTTCCCAAACAATATGTAGGACCTCGAAATCCTGATTTGCAATAAATCAAAGATGTTTATAAAACGATTAGGAAAAACGGTTTTCGAAAACGAGTGAATGCGAGATTTGATCTCTTTCCGTAATCCAAACAGGCTCCCGCAGTGTGGCGGTTTTATGAGCATCGCATCCAGGATACAATCACTATAAGACCGGTATCGCAACACTCGATAGCGGAATCTGCGAACTTGAAATAAACGATATACTTTTGAATTACTTTGAGAAGAAAGGGAGAGAGGGAGAGAGTTTCGTTTAGCTTGTAGCGAAAAGCGAGTGAAGAAAATGAGAGGAAGAGGTGTTCCTTTTATAGGAGAGAGGTGAGATATGCGATCCGCAAATCGAGGGAGAGGTGAGATATGCGATCCGCAAATCAAGGCGGAGATCGCGGGATTCGGAGTTATGCGCAAGTCCAAGACGTTGGCGTGATTAGCGGAGTCATTATCACAACCGTTTAAGGATTCAAATTAATTCGAATAAGGAATATTCGGATATGATATTCCGAATATACCTTAATTATGCAAACGATATGAGCTTTCGTTTTTGGGCCAAAAACTATGTTGTACAAATAATGCAACAAAACCTCATAAGTTTTTGCTCCAAAAGAACATTGTTTGTGGGCCCCAAGAGCCCAAGCCCAAGCGCGGCCCGGCTTGGCCCGGCAGCGTGCGCGTGTTGTTGCATAAAGGACTTGTATCTCCTACACTATAGTGTCCCTTCCCAATAGGTAGTGAACCATATTAAATGGGTACCACTATATATACTAGAGGAGAGATCTTCAAACTTCCAATGTGGGACAAATATCAATATTTATTATTGTAAGCTTTCAAACTAACCACTTTGGACCTTAATTACTCATTCATAATAACTTCAATTTTTACATGTAACTACACTATCTTATAGTGCTCATTACAAGGAATCCAAAGACTCCATAATCCGGTCATTCCGGTAACGGTATCACCGGAAAAGTCGCCGGAAAGTTGGCCGGAGCCACATATGTAAAATTGAGTTCCAACATAATAGTTGTTACTTTTGCATCAAAACACGATTGAAGACAAGGATAAACCTTAGCCAAGCCACCCCCAACAAGTCTCATATTGATTATATTCAACAAACCATGAAACATTAGCATAGCATTTTAGTTTACGTGAAGGAAAACATGATTTGATTAGAGATTGAACTTTTATATGGTTTTCTCGACATTCCTCTTCATTAGTTATATTATTAAGTAACATTTATTTGGATATTTACTAGAATCCGAGTTTTATTTTAACTTGGATGTACAAAGAGTAGAGAAAAACAATTGGCTTCAAATCAAATGATGATGTAACCAATTTCTCATGAGAGCAAACGCTTCCTCAGCGTCTCGATCATCTTCGGGTGTCTCGGGCCGGTGAACAAAGCCGTGACCTCTTCCTTCATACACAACAACCTTTGAACCTTCACCAATCTTCTCCTCAATTTCATACAAACCCTTCACTTCACAAAGCGGGTCTCTATCTCCAGCAATAAACAAGACTGGCACTTTCACATCTCCCGCCACCGCCGAGTCTATTCTCGTACCGTAGAACGAGACACCGGTGCTAAAGTAACCGCTCTCATCCGTGGCTAACACGTCAACCACACGTCCACCGCCAAAACAGAACCCCATCACTCCTAGCTTCTTGGAGATTCCAGCCGCTGCAAATTCCTCAACCATCCATTTTGTGAAGGTAGTAGTGTCTTGTCTGATACGGTTAGGGTCATGTCCTCTTCTCCATTCCTCGTATTCGGACTTTGGTCGGTTTTTCGACCATGGATCTCCACGAAACAAGTCCGGGACAAGAACGCTATCTCAACCAAAAAATCAAAAACACAAAACTGAAATTTCAACAATGAACTTTGGAATTCGAGAGAGATAAGTAAACAGAGAAGATTGATTACTTATAGCCATTGCAAGCCACACGGTAAGCGAAATCGCGTGTAGCTGAATCTTGAAAGCCAAAGACATCAGAGAGTAGAAGCAATCCAGTTCCGTTATTGTTCTTCACCGCCGTTAAAAGATAACCTTCAACACCGTCAACGGACACTTCTGTTCCGTTAACAAGCTCACACGCTTCTTCTTCCTCATCATCATCGACCTCCACGTTAATGGCGCCGTCAGAGGTCTCGAGGGCATAAATGTTCTTCAGAGAACTTCCTCTCCTATAGAAGCTCGTCGTGATATGTTTCTTGATCTGACAAAACATGATCTTATCAACATTTCGCTTATCAATGCTATAGACTTTAAGTGGTTCAAATTCTGACTGAAATTGGTTAAGACGAGATAATTAGTAAAAGAGAAGATTGCGTACAGAGGAAGCAAGAGGTATGATTTGTGGAGGAGGAAGGCGGTGGCTGCCATGGCGGTTGAACAGTGACCGTGGTGCTCCGGCTTTAGCTAAGGAGGAAAGAGAGGCTAACGATGCAGCCATTGTAAGTATCTTTCTAGAATCAATATGGTCCAGAAGTTTTTCTTTATATTGTTTTGGATATTTGTTAATAAAATATTGAATTGTAACAGTTAAGTGGAGAAATTGGTAAAACCGAAAAAAAAAAGGAAGTGGAAGAAATTGAGATCATAATAATATACTTTTAGGGGTTGTTAACAATGAAAATCTGAAAAATGGTAAAGTCTATGTATTGTATTTTTTTTGTAAAATATATGTTTTAGTTTTTAGTTATTAAAATAATTTTGTTCTTAGATAGTTGTATTTTTTTTATCATAATATTTTCGTTTGATACATTTTTAGTTAGAGTTGTGAATTTTCTTTTTTTTTCACCATAACTTTTACCTTCGTTTGTATTTTGTTCATCACAATTCTTCATTTAGATAGTTGTATAAATAGTTTTGTTGATTTTTTTTTAACAATATCACCAATATTTAAAAGATAGTTAGGCGGTAGTTAGACGTTTGGAAGGAGGCTAGCGACTAGATCGATTAATCAAAACTTAGGCGGAACCTAGGCATTAGTAAAGTATTTACTTATTTTTCAAATATTTTTAGTAGATTTATAACAAATTATTATCTAAAAAATTTAGATTACTAAAAATGTTACTTATTCGAACTTAGTTATATATATTCACACCTAGCTTAGTCCTAGTAATTAAGAAAATTGAGATTAACTAAAACATACTTTACAATTTTAATAAATAAGCATTTGTTTTTGTTTATGTACTTATTCAAAAGGATATCATATGAAAAAGGCACTAAACTGGTTTTAGTAAAGTAAATGAAAGATATGAAAATTCCCAATTACAGATTAGAAATATCAACAAAACCGGTACCCACCGGCAATATTTTGCATTAAACCGGATGAATTTTTAAATATGAAGACGAGGGGTATTCTGGTTTGTACTTTAAGAGGGCTCCAAATTACTCAGGCTCGTAGATCAATTCTTTTCGTTTCCATTGACGAGATTATTTATGTTGTTTTCTTCATATGGATTACACTTTTCCCAAAGTTGAGTTTCTAACAATATAAATGATCGTCTGATCAGGGACATCAGGCAGCAGATCCTTATTTGTCTAGAGAGGTCAGGCCAATACAAGATCGTGTGAATCATGAGATTAGCAATGACGTAACCTCAAAAATCTCACAGCTGAAGGAATCTATATTAAGAACTTCAATAGCTTAGAGATCAAATTAAGGTACAAACCTAATTAAAAAAAATTCTAGCACCTTCTTTCTACTCATAAATTTTATCTTTTCGTTACTTAGATAATCCAATGGATCGTTATTTTTTCATAAATATAAGCCGAAGAACAATCTACAATTAAAAGAAAATGATCATCCAATCTAAGAAACTGATTCATATGAGTAAAGAAGCAAGACGACAGCAAACTTCGTTATCGATAGGACTAAACAGCTCAAGAACTATAGTCTTATTAGAGTTTCTCACTTCTGGTGTTGCTTCAAAGAGAGACTTCCACAAGTGAAGAATGTTAGACTTTATCTCTTCCCTCACAAACCCATTTGCCTCTGAAAATTCCTTGGCAGACCTCAACTTCTCTTCTAGCTTCTTAAGCTCTTGGTTGTAGTATTCAAAACTATACGATTTCACTACGTTGTTATTTTTGAGAATCAAAACAATGCTATTCAATCCTCCTACTCCAATGTTAAATGCTGTGGACAAGTTTTCATCAGCTCAACGTTGATTGAGATGCCATCATAATGATACACTCCATTCTTGGGCTTGATATATTTTCATACACATATTGAATAACACGAACCAGTCTTCCTACCACGGGACCGTCATAGTCTTTTTCCCCTACAAAAACAGAAGAGTAACATAGAACGTAGGTTATCAGATAAGAGGAACATTGCTTCAGCCACAAAGAGCGAGAGCTTAACTCCGGGTCGTATAGCCTCTTCTTTCTGATTCTCCTTCTCCTTGTTGAGATCAGTCCTACAAACAAAAATAACAAATTAGTATTTTCACTAAGAAAACTGTTAGGAAAATCAAAGATCTAATAAAACTCTTAGATACATTTTGGCAACTCCGGATCTAATAAAGATCTAATTTTCTTCTATTGGTGTAATCTCTCGTAACAACTCTCGTGTTACTTTTGGCAACTCCGGGTCGTATACATTTTACGGATGAAAAGATTTCTCCCGGATCGATATAATATATTTTGTAATCAAATTTTGGTAATATAACAATGCATACATTTTCTATTTGACAATCATTTTTCGTTTTTATAAAGTTAAGGTCAATTTTATTTTTAAGAACAAATTGAGTTTCTTATTTCTAGCACAAAAAGAAAATAGATTTGAACAAAAGTGATGATCTCATTTATCACAAAAGTATTAGAATAGGAATGCATATATTCCTTTCTGTATTTTAGGAATCTTCTCATTAAGCCTCTAACGACTACTTTGTATATTGCTATGTATTTAAACCCCTTGTGAATATGTCAAGGAACTCATCAATTGAGATTATACCTATTCTAATATGGTATCAGAGACTCTTCTCTAAACCCTAGCAGTCATCTTTTCCTCATCTTTTCAGTCTTCTTCTTCGTGTTCTCTCTCTCTCTCTTTTGCTCTTCTCTTCACTTTTCTCTCTGTATCTCTAGCTCTTCTCTCCATTTTTTTTTCTTTGTCTCTCTTGATCTGCACTTAATTCATGGCGACAGTTCCTCCACCAACCGCTACTACTCCTGCTGCGAGTCTCACTCAGATCCGTGCTCACATCCCCATCACTCTCAACATGGAGAAGATGAACTACGATTCATGGCGCATCCTCTTCGAAACTCATTGCCTTAGTTTCTCTCTCACCGGGCATATCGATGGCACCTCCCTTCCCATCGGACCAACCGACGCAACATGGAAGCAACTTGACAATACAGTTAACATGTGGATCTACGGTACCATTTCAGAATCGCTCCTCAACTCTATCTTAAAATCGCAGTGCTCTGCACGTAAACTTTGGCTCATGCTCGTTATTCCGCGACAACAAAGAAGCCCGTGCAATACAACTGGAAAATGAACTCCGAAATCTCCGGATTGGCGATCGATCGGTTCATGACTATTGTCAAAAACTGAAGTCACTCTCTGATACGCTCGCCAATGTGGATTCCCCTGTCTCAGATCGCGCCTTAGTGATGCACCTTCTCAATGGACTTAGCTCCAAATTTGATAACATCATTAATGTTATTAAACATCGTTCCCCACCTTGCTCTTTTGGCGATGCCAGATCGATGCTCATTGAAGAAGAATCGAGGCTTAAAACCAAGCTGCAATCTCTTCCTAACAATGATGACAACGCTTCTTCACCACATGTTCTTCTTGCCTCATCTCAACAACAAGACTATCGCTCAGTCCCCACAAACCAACAATTCCAGTACGGTCGTGGCGGAGGACGAAACAATTGAAACAATCGTGGAGGAGGTCGAGGAAACAGAGGTCGTGGCGGTGGCGGCAACCCTAACTACAACGGCGGTAATTGGAGCTCTGGAAATCAAACATCGAATTGGCCCAACCAACCTCAATGGCCAAGTTATCCACAATGGCCCAATATGCCAATTTGGCCCACTACACCACCTCCTCCACAATTCTATGGGCAACCAAGATTTCACATTGGCTCTCAACCACCAACGCTGCCACAACGCGCACAAGGGATTCTCGGTCACGCACCTCCATCAAACGGGTCTGCCTTCCTCACCTCGGCCCAACCAATCACCTCTCCAGCAAACACAGACATAATTCCCACTACGCTCGCAAATGCATTCAACACGATGACTTTCTCGGATCCTAATGATGTTGGATGGTACATGGACTCCGCAGCTACAGCTCACCTCACGGCTCAGCCAGGTACACTCTCTTCCATCACCTCATCCTCTAATTCTTCTCTTCCTCTCGTCACTGTCGGTAACGGTTCCACAATTCCTGTCACTTCTTATGGTCAAACAACAATTCCATCTAGTTCTCGTCCCCTTCACCTCAATAATGTTCTTATTTGTCCTCAAATTCTAAAAAATCTAATTTCTGTTCGTCAATTTACCAATGATAATCTCTGCTCTGTTGAATTTGATCTGTTTGGTTTTCTTGTTAAGGATCTTCGTACCCGAGCACCTCTAATCCGATGTGATAGCCAAGGCCCTTTGTACTCTGTCAACACTCCCTCTCATCAAGCGCTTCTCACCTCATCATCTGCCTCAACTTGGCATCGCCGCTTAGGCCATCCCAACAACTCTGTTTTACGCATTTTAATTTCTTCTGGTTTATTTGATTGTTCCAAAAACGATATTTCTTCTTTATGTCATGCTTGCCAAATTGGAAAACATATTCGTCAACCTTTTTATTCTTCTACTAATACAGTTTCTTCTCCTTTTGAAATAATTCACTCCGATATTTGGACTTCTCCGGTGACAAGCGTGAGTGGTATAAAATACTACGTTATTTTTCTAGATCAATTCTCTCATTTCATTTGGATTTATCCTCTTCGTTACAAAAGTGAGGTTTTCAAAAAATTCTTACATTTTTTTAATTTTGTTAAAACTCAATTTCAAACCCCCATCAAAGCACTTCAGTGCGATAATGGCGGAGAATTTAACAATCGTCAGATTCTAGATTTTTTCTCTTCTAATGGTATTCAATCTCGGTTTTCTTGTCCTTACACCTCGCAACAGAATGGACGTGCCGAACGAACACTTCGCACAATCAATAACCTTGTTCGTGTTCTTCTTTTTCAAGCAAACATGCCAACCACATATTGGGTTGAAGCTCTTCACATGGCTGCTCATCTTTTTAATATTCTTCCTTCTAGTGCCATTGGTAATCAAATTCCTTTCACTCGCTTATTTCAAAAACCTGTTTCTTACGATCACCTCTGCGTCTTTGGTTGCTTATGCTACCCCAACCTTCTTCCAACCACTGCTCACAAACTCTCACCACGTTCTACCAAATGCGTCTTTCTCGGCTATCCATCTAACTACGTGGGTATCGTTGTCTTGAACTCTCCTCTCGTCGCATAATCATTTCTCGTCATGTAGTTTTTGATGAGACAATTTTTCCCTTCTCTACACCAAATTCCCACTCGGCTAGTTTGGATACTCCTCTCACTTCTTCTTATCCACCATTAACGCTGCTACCTAACAATCTCCAATCCATCACTCAATCTCCTCTTCCAGCACCGATTTCTACTACAACACCTAACACTACTCTTCCCTCCTCTGTTTCACCAACGACATCATCCTCTCTACCATCTTCTTCCGCTGCTCCACCCGAAGCAACAACTTCTTCTCTCCCCACCGTCATTGCTCCAAACATTTCCTCTTCACTTTCTTCTAATACCACAACCACCGCAACTGCTCCTCCTAATAACATCCAAACTAGAAGTAAAAGCGGTATCTCTAAACCGAAACAAATCTTGTCTCTACATACTGATGTCATTTCCCCTCTTCCATTATCTCATGTTCAAGCATTGAAAGATCCTAATTGGAATCCAGCAATGCAAGATGAATATGAATCTCAAATGAAAAGTGGCACATGGGACTTAGTTCCTCGACCACCAAACACTAACGTTGTGCGTTCAATGTGGTTGTTTAGACATAAGTTTAATGCAGATGGAACTCTCTCTCGTTACAAAGCTCGTCTCGTCGCCAATGGTAAATCACAACAAATCGGTGTTGACTGTGACGAAACATTCAGCCCTGTCATCAAACCAGTTACAGTCCGGTCCGTCCTTCATCTCGCTCTTGCACGAGATTGGCCAATCCATCAATTAGACGTCAAGAATGCTTTTTTACACGGTGATCTTCACGAAACAGTTTATATGCACCAACCACCGGGATTCACAGACCCGACACGACCACATCATGTTTGCCATCTCAAGAAATCACTCTACGGGCTCAAACAAGCTCCTCGAGCTTGGTTTCAAAGATTCTCACAATACGCAACAAAGGCCGGTTTTACTAATACCAAGAGTGATACCTCTCTGTTCGTCTACCATCGAGGCTCTGATCTTACCTACCTTCTTCTCTACGTCGATGATATCTTACTCACAGCTTCATCACCAACTCTTCTCAGGTCAATTCTATCCTCTCTTACATCTGAATTCTCCATGACTGATATGGGTTTACTTCACTATTTTCTTGGAATTTTTGTTCATAGGGACAACAATGGCATGATGCTTCAACAACGCAACTACGCAGCTGATATTCTACATCGAGCAAATATTTCCAATTGCAATCCATGTGCTACACCCGTTGACACAGCCGCCAAACTCAACGCT
This sequence comes from Arabidopsis thaliana, assembly GCF_000001735.4. Classification (NCBI taxonomy): domain Eukaryota; kingdom Viridiplantae; phylum Streptophyta; class Magnoliopsida; order Brassicales; family Brassicaceae; genus Arabidopsis; species Arabidopsis thaliana. Next base: position 13,020,015 of record NC_003070.9, on the reverse strand, counting down.
GACGTCGGAAATCGTGTAGCAGATCCAACACTATATAGAAGCCTTGCTGGAGCTCTTCAATACTTAACAATCACAAGACCCGACATTGCATACGCTGTCCAACAAATCTGCTTATTCATGCATGATCCTCGAGAGCCTCACTTCAACGCTCTCAAACGGATCCTTCGCTACATTAAAGGGACTATCGATCACGGGCTGCACCTCAAGAAATCCTCCACAACAACCTTAACCGCTTATACCGACGCAGATTGGGCTGGCTGCCCCAACACTCGCCGATCAACTTCTGGGTTTTGTGTTTACCTCGGTGACAATCTCATTTCATGGTCTTCAAAACGACAAGCCACTGTATCTCGATCAAGCGCCGAAGCAGAGTATAGAGGGGTAGCGAATGTTGTTGCTGAAACATCATGGATACGAAATCTTCTACTTGAACTACATTGTCCACTTACAAAAGCCACCATTGTTTACTGCGACAATATCAGTGCAGTTTATCTCTCCACAAATCCAATTCAGCATCATCGGACCAAACACGTCGAGCTAGACATCCTCTTTGTACGAGAACGAGTGGCCCTTGGTCAAGTCCGTGTTCTACATGTTCCATCATCAAAACAGTACGCTGATATCTTCACCAAAGGATTACCCGTCACTTTATTCAACGATTTCAAATCCAGTCTTCACGTTCTACCTCGACACGTTCTGACTGCGGGAGGGTATTAGAATAGGAATGCATATATTCCTTTCTGTATTTTAGGAATCTTCTCATTAAGCCTCTAACGGCTACGTTGTATATTGCTATGTATTTAAACCCCTTGTGAATATGTCAAGGAACTCATCAATTGAGATTATACCTATTCTAATAAAAAGAAAAGAAAAAGACAAGCAAATATGTCTCTAGTTTCCTACATAGACAAGCGGAATAACAATCTGCGATAAAATAAGGTCATCCAATCTAAGAAACTCTAATTCATATGAGTAAAGAAGCAAGATGACGACAGAGATCTTCGACCTGGATAGGCATAAACATCTCAAATAGTATAAGCTTATTAGGTTTCATCACTTCCGGTGTTGCTTCAAAGAGAGACTTCCACAAGTGAAGAATGTTAGACTTTATCTCTTCCCTCACAAACCCATTTGCCTCTGAAAACTCCTTGGCAGACCTCAACTTCTCTTCTAGCTTCTTCATCTCTTGGTTGTAGTATTCAAAACTACACGATTTCACTACGTTGTTATTTTTGAGAATCAAAACAATGCTATTCAATCCTCCTAATCCAATGTTAAATGCTGTGGACAAGTTTTCATCAGCTCAACGTTGATTGAGATGCCATCATAATGATACACTCCATTCTTGGGCTTGATATATTTTCATACACATATTGAATAACACGAACCAGTCTTCCTACCACGGGACCGTCATAGTCTTTTTCCCCTACAAAAACAGAAGAGTAACATAGAACGTAGGTTATCAGATAAGAGGAACATTGCTTCAGCCACAAAGAGCGAGAGCTTAACTCCGGGTCGTATAGCCTCTTCTTTCTGATTCTCCTTTTCCTTGTTGAGATTAGTCCTACAAACAAAAATAATAAATTAGTATTTCACTAAGAAAAGTAAACAAGCTCTCAAAGGGAAAAATGAAAGATCACTAACCCTTAAGTGTAAGGAGAATATCTAGAATGTGGTAACCTTTTGTTGTTACGGACAATACGGTCAGTCATAGACATTGATTCCATTTGTTTCGAGATGATTGAGATGTTTGAAGAATTCGTCGAGGAGGATGGATCCAGATGCAAATTTTGTTGGCTTCCCAATTCACATGCATGTAAAATAGAAGGAAACAATTTAGATTCAACAAAGGCAAGTATTAGGGGATTTCAAATCTATGAATTAACATATAAAGATAATTTTTTCAGAATAAAAAAACCCTAGATCGTAACATTTGAGTAATCGATATCTAAGTTTTCCAACGCATTTGTTTCCATGAATTTGAAACCCATTTGATTAATCGATATCAAATCCAGATTCCTTGAAAACTAATTTATGAACAAAAAAAAGAACCATGCACTCACCTCATTGTTGTAGACTTGTAGTGTATAGACCTAAAAACGTACCCCAAGATTCCTTACCAATCCTAAGCCAATTATTGTTCTCTCTAAAATGGTATACGATTATAAGGTTCAGAAGTCTTGGTTACAAAGCTTTTCCGGGTTTTTTTGAACTTTTTTTTTTGAGAATATAACAACTTCTAATTTGTATATATCTCTTTAAAAAATCTCTATGTAAAACAGTTTAAAATAAAATAAATAATTCAAATAATTTTTTTAAACTCACACCAAATAAAAGAGAAATTCGGTCAGAAAACTTCAAACGAAGTACTAGAGCCAACATTTAGTGTTTATCCTACTATATTATTTAGGAAGTACATTTTAAATGTAACTTTAATTTTTGTAATTAATTTTTTATTAATTATTATAGTTCACTTCTCATCTTTATATGATTCTATTTTTACGGAAACATAATATCATCATTATAAAAAAATAATTAGAGTTTTTTCGCATATGCCATAATTTGAATTTTTAAAAGCGAATATAACTGTTCAATACATGAAATAATATTATAACGGGTGAAAAATAGATTTAAGAAAACTTTCTACTGAGTAACGGGACATAAATTTGAAATATTTATATTCAATTTCATACATATTATATTGAAAATTTATAATTTTATATGCTACAATAGTTAATAACATATTAGATGTGATTCAATTTTTAATACAAGCTGGAAAATCCTAGAATTGACGGGTTTAGATCGATATTAATATAAGATGGTATACTACATGTGAAACTCTTAAATTAACAATCAAACTACAAGTGTATAATCTTAAACACTAAACAATATAGATAATATCAACAAAACATATACAACTCACAGTTTACTATACATTTAAAATCAAATCAAATAATATCATATATTTTTAAATCATCTTTACAATAAAAGTTTTTAGTTTAACTAAAATATAAGCATACCTACGGTATACTGCAGATTAATCTCTAGATTATAGGACTTATTGGATCTAAAGACGGGTCATCAAAGATTTCCTAAACTGAACCAAAATATACTGAATATTCAAATATCTATCTGTTACCAAATTATAAACAAATAAGTCAATTTAATATTTTATATATGAAATCAATTAAATCTTAATCACATAAAAATTAGCACAAAAAAAAGTATTCAACAATTAAAAAATTATCAAATCTCTGTGTTATATAAGTTTTGATACTATATTTGAATAAAGTGTAATATACCTTTTTAATTTGTATTGTTTAACTAATTTAAGCTAACTAATATATTTGCTAATCTTATATTTATCAAAACCGACTATCGTTTTTTATCTCTATAGTATTTTTGCAAGACTTTTTTGGTGGATTTGGATAAAAATGCATTCGGGTCATATGGTACATTCCCCTATTAAATAAATATGGTGCACTCCTATGTTATTAGCTAAAATGTTTAGATTATAATTCAGAGTCATATCATTAATAAAACTAATATTAATAAAATAAATGATTTTTTGGCAAGACGGATTTGGAGGGACGGGTTTTTGAATCAACATTAATAAAAAAGTAAAATATAATTAATCCACCGTTTCAATATGGGTTAAATCTTTAATTTATTATTTTTTAAGACCACTAATATTAAACATATCAAATCATCCTAATTTAGAAAAAATTATATAAAACCAAAAATGTTATGTGGTATGTATAATGTTACTATATATAAAATTAAACTATAAAATATAAATGTATTAGAGAATGATACAATTTGCAAAAATTTTATATATAAAAAATAATTTTTAAATTTTAAAAATTACTACTTTAAAAAAAAATCATGGGACGGGTAAAGAAATTACAGAACGTGTTTTATTTTGGAATTGAGTTATATGGTGGATGTATTTGAATCAATATTTATAAAATTTTTAAATATGATTAATATACTGTTTTAATAGGGGTCAAAACTTTAGTTTTTTTAACAATTGTCTCATGCATGCTTAATAACAATTATAAACTGTAAAATATAAATATTTTGTAAAAATAAAATTTGCAAGTTTTAATATATATTACTTTTAAAAATAAATCGTCCCGCGGTATACCGCGGGTTAAAATCTAGTATTTGTAGTAAAACACAATTAGAAAACTAAGTTTAGAGTTTTCAACCCTATAACAAAATCTTTAAACAAATCTCTCAATTAAACATAAAATTGGCAAAGACAAAAAATCAAAATATATTTAAGTTTTTTTGGGCCGATATGAACCCGTTTTGGGCGAAACCCTATGAATCCTTTAGCCCTAAAGACCCGGTTTCTCCTAAAGCTTGTGTCCGTTGTTTTTGAGGACTACAGCGGATTAATTCACGGGCTTTGGTCATAATTGACATGCCTATCAAATACTACAAAATAACCATCATTTGATCTTTGCAAAAAGTGAAATTCATCATTTAATATATTTATATATCCTAACAAATTAGGAATATAAGATCCGGGTGAAGCACGGGTTATCAATCTAGTTTTAAAATTAAATGATTATGTATTATATATAAAAGTTTGTAAATTTTATTATTTTATAAGATTTAATATTTTATAGTTTAGAATTGTTATTAAGGAAGGGTATACCACATAATAATTTAATTTTAAAACTAGATTTCATTTTTTATAGTGGACGTTTTCAGTTTTGTTATCAATGGAGATGTTGGCAAAATGGATTGCTTTCGTTGCAGTTGGACTCAGACTTTTCTTCCCTAAGCATTTCCCAGGTGATGACATCATTCTTGTTGTGCCTTGTTGATTTGTATCTTTGTATTGTTGTCAACTTTGTCATACAATCGCTGAAGATGTCTCGAATCTTAAAATGTTAGTGAAACATCGAGCAGAGCAAGAATCTATGGTTTTTGTTTCTTCTGATTATGTTGCATACCCATATACTACCTCAAGCTCGGTTCTATATATAAAAGAATCTCATTTCTCAACTATATGTTTGTCCTACTGTAAGAAAAAAGTTCTGAAATATGTTTCTCTGTAAATTGCTTATGGATTTCGTTTCGTATATGCAGTCGTCGAATGTTTGTCGTTTTGGTATTGCAAAAGGGGATTGAACGACACGTTGTTTATAAGATTCTCTGCGAACTTACAACAGAGGTCAAACCAAACTGAACCAGCATAAAATTGTTCATGGGATCACGGTGGTTAAGCTTTAACCAAAAAGATTTCAGGTCTTTATTAAACCAAAATATTAAAATCCTGGATTTATTTGTTACTAAACCAAACTTTGTGCACATCACAATTGTGGCGTAACGTAAACAAAGATGGAATTCGAATTTTCATTTACGAAATGGGCGTCTTTTCTTTCATTTTTTTTTTTCGTCGTCAACTTAAACTTTTTATTAATAAAGTCAAGGTACATTGTTCCAAGATATTACATAACCAGATTGGTTCGTTCTTGCACTTTTCGCTAGAGAATCTGCTACATGGTTCGCGTTTCTAGAGATCTTTATAAAGCTAAAAGCATGTCGAGCGTTATTTATCTGCAGGATGTCTCTGATATACGAAGAGACTGTAGTATGTTCCCATCTTTGTAAGGGATGTGCAGCTTCGTTCATCTCTAATGCTTTGTAAAGATCCATGTTGTCACCTGCAAAAGTAACACGTGAATATCCCAGGTTTCTGACTTGGAGCACCGCCATTCTAAGTGCTTCTGCTTCAGTCTCAAGAGAAGAGACCATAAGGGAGATAGCAGCAGAGCCTTGAAGAAGGAGGGCAGCGTCCTTGTTATAGAGTGCCCAACCAATGCCGGCTTGTTGCGTAGGTGAAAGCCAGGAGCCATCTGCAAAACAACAGTAGGCGTCAGAGCTGTGAATTGCCTCTTCCATAGTACATATTTCCTTCGTTGGCAGCTTCACATTATTCGATTGACTACATGGCTTATTCTGATTTAATTTGCATGCCTCATTCCACACAGATAAATCAACGAGCGCTTGACTAATGACATCAGGAACAACCATTCTTTTGTTTTCAAAAATGAGAGCATTCCTCATCTTCCAAATTCGCCACCCAAGGAGGAATAAAAGTTTCAGCTCATTGGCATGGTTTCTATTAATCATGATTAGGTCCTGCAAATTATCGGCTAGATTGTGGGCATTAAGAAATTCACCTGAAGGAGTTGAAATAGGAGTGAGGTCCCAGATTTCCTTCGTGAGCTTGCATTGAAACAAAAGGTGATTTACTGTTTCATCTTCTTCGCCACACAGCTGACAGATGGCATCTACCCGTAGGCCTCGTTTCTTCAAATTATCTGCAACAGGCAAGCCATTATGCAAGGAGCGCCACCAAAAATGCTTAAGTTTTGGAGGGACGTCCACATTCCAAATGTACTTAAAAAGAAAATGAGTGTGTTGGCTGTTCACAGTAGCGTCTTGCTCAATTCCTCTTCTACGAACTGCATAATAGCCAGATTTGACAGAGTAGCTACCATCTTTTGAATAAATCCAAGTTATACTATCACTGACCCCCACTAAAGATGGTCTAATAGCCTTTATTAGATTTCTGTCTTCCAAAGCTATTACCTTATCTATCAACTCCTCATTCCACCGAGTGGTACCTGGTATGAAAAGATCCTTAACCAGTTTTAGTGAGGTACGAACATTTTCCTAGCGTTTAGGGGCACGCGGTGGGTTCGATGGAAGCCATTTATCTTGCCATATATTTTTTCTCTGCCCATTACCAACTACCCATTTTAGTCCATCAGCTAGAAGTGTATTACCTTGCATTATGCTTCTCCAAGCATGGCTAGATTGCCACTTGACACCAGCTTCCAACAAACTTGAGTGGGGATAATATTTAGCTTTGTAAAGCCTTGCTAGTAGTGAGTGAGGTTGTTGGAGAAGCCTCCAGCTTTGTTTGGCAATCATAGCAAGGTTAAAGTCCTTTAAGAGCAGGTCCAATGAAAGGCTTTAAAGGGCTCTAGAGCAAAAGACTCTTCCTATAAAAGCCCAAAGGAACGTTCCTAAATTAAGAGGTTTTTGTGAAGCTAAAGGGACTTGACGTGTCACAGCCTGATTGGTCGTGAGTTTGATAAAACAATTTTTTTTTTTCCCTTTCCCATCTCTTTCTCACTGTCTCTCAGCTGCTCTTCTCTGTTTTTTTTTCTGATCTCTCTGAAATCAATTGATCTTCAACATTTTTATTTCCAAAGAGACCCAATTTAAGATTCCACCATTGGACATAAAAAATATAAAAACCCATCATAATCTCTAAACTATACAAATTCTTAAAATTTATTACTATAAAATTTTAAAGAGACTCTGTCAAGGGCTTACCATTGAACATGCTCTAAGTCTCTGATGCCAAGTCCACCCATCTTCTTTGTGTCATTGATTTTGCTCCAAGCTACCCAGGAAATTTTATTATGATGTTGTGTGCTGGCCCACCAAAACTTGCGAATGACTGAGGTGATTTCCTTGATAAGTTTGATACACAACATGAAACATGACATACAGTAAGATGGGAGAGCAGTGGCAACAGCTTTGATGAGGACTTCTTTCCCTGCAGGAGAGAGAAAATGAGAATACCAACTTTGGAGCTTCTGTGAAACTCTGTGGTGAAGGTAAGAAAAAGCATTATATTTACTCCTGCCAACAAATTCAGGTAAACCAAGGTATCGTCCAAAACCACTAATTTTAGTGACTCCCATAATATTAGTAAGATCATGTTTTTGTTGACAGTTGAGTCCCTTGCCAAAAGTAACGGCAGACTTTTGGAAATTAACTTGCTGACCTGATGCTGCATGTTATTGGTTAAGAACTTGCAGGAGGGCAGTACATTCCTCCACTGTAGCCTTACAGAACAGGAGGGAATCATCAGCGAATAGCAAGTGAGATATAGGAGGGCCGTTTCTGCTTGCCTTAAATCCATGCAGTTTACCTTGATGAATATTATGACGGATTAAGGCTGAGAGTCTTTCAGAATATAATAAATACAAGTACGGAGAGATGGGATCACCTTGTCTAATACCTCTCTGTGGGAGGATGTTGCCAATTGGAGAACCATTGACAAGGACTGAGTAAGTGACAGTGGTGATACATTCCATAATCCACGCACACCATCTTTCAGCAAAACCAAGCTTCTTCATAATTGCTTCAAGAAAAGACCATTCAACTTTATCAAAGGCCTTACTAATATCTAATTTGAAAGCCATATATGGTTGTTTAAGATTCCGAGTCTGTAAGGAATGAATCAGCTCATGTGCTATAAGAACATTATCAATGATCATCCGACCCGGAATGAATGCAGTTTGGTTTTCTGAGATGATAAATTGGAGCCAAGGTTGGAGTCTATCAGCCAAGATTTTAGAGATAAGCTTATAGGCAACATTACACAAGCTAATAGGTCTGTAATCTTTGACTTCTAATGGATTCTCGACCTTTGGGATTAAGCAAATATGAGTGTGATTGAGTTTTGGGTCTAAGGTACCCGTATTAAAAAAGTTTTGGACATACTGAAACACACCTTTGCTTAAGACCGCCCAATGATCTTTATAGAATCCAGCTCCAAGACCGTCTGGACCAGGTGATTTATCTCTATTCATACTGCATAGGGCATGAGAGAGCTCCTCTTCTGTAACCGGCTTGGTCAAATGGTTGTTCATTTCCTCTGTAACTCTAGGCTGAATAGACGTCAATACCTCTTCCATGTTGTTGCTGCCATGCGAAGTGAAAAGAGTGCTGAAGTAAGTCTCCACAAGGTTGTAAATTTCATCCTCTTTAGTACAAACGTTACCCTGCTCATCTACAAGGGAAGTGAGACGATTAAAATTCCTCCTCTGTTTTGTTTTCGCATGGAAGTACCGTGTATTTTTATCTCCAGCTTGAAGCCATTGAACTCTACTCTTAGTTCTCCAATATTCCTCTTCCAGCCGATATTCCTTAACCAACTGATTTTTGAGATCATTGATATGAGCATAGTTTATTGGAAGAGTCTCATAAGCCTTATGCAACTTACTCTTAAGCTCTTGAATTTTCTTCTGGGAGTTGGTAATGTGCTTCGACTTCCATCGGGACAGACTAACACGACATTTCTTGAGTGCAAGATGAAAGTTTGTGTTCTGAATGTCTTGACATTGTGTAGTCCAGACTTTGTGAATTTCTTGCTTTACAGCAGGATCAAATCTCCATCTATTATCATAAAGGAACAATTTATATCCTCTCCATTTTCTGTTTCCTGTATCCAACAAAAGGCACCTATGATCAGAGCCACCCCATGACATCAACTGAACATATGCTCTTGGAAAGAGATCTTGCCAATCTGAAGTAGCCACTGCTCGGTCAATTTTTGATTTGATTTGATGTGATAATGAGATCGATGGCCCGTCCACGTAAATTTCCTCCTATCGTCTTGATGTCATGAAGACCTGAAGAATTAAGCATTTGTCGAAAAGTCTTGAAAGAAGCCTCAGATCGAGAAGGGCCGCCTGATTTTTCTTCATTAGTCTTGATGTCATTAAAGTCACCAAGAACCAGACGTGGTTTACTTTGATAGAGTCCTGCTTCTGCCCAAAAAATCATTTTCTTCCACAAGGCATTTCGCTCTTTATATTCTGGATTACCATAGATATAAGTAAGACGAAAAGCAGGTGAACCGGATTCCGATATATACATATCAGTATAATGGAGAGTAGGTGATGATAGAAAATCCAGCTTAACCTCATCATTCCAAAAAACTGCCATACCACCGCTAAGCCCTTCCGGATTCACAACAAAATGGTGGGCATATCCAAGATCATTACATAGACTTTGTACATATTCTTGACCGTTCTTAGTTTCTATGAGGAACACTACATCAGGTTTAGAAGACTGCCTTATGTCTTTTAAATACGGAATTGTCAGAGGGTTCCTCTTAAGTCCCTGACAATTCCAGTGTAATATCTTCATTTTGGCGATGGTGGTTTAGGGGTTGCCACCTCCCCTTGAGTGAGTATTGGATCTTGCGTCCTTTGGCAACTTGTTGCAGCTTGATCTTCATCAAAAAGGTTATCCCCTTTCCTTTTGCGAATACTATCTGCTGTGTTTCTAAGAGCATCAAGCTCTTCTTGAGGTTGCAACTGTGTCGGTCCCATTTCTTCTGAGTGAAGTGTTGGCTGGGTTTGAATGGGATTCTCTTCTCCTTCTTGCATAGATTCATCATTACCAGCAGTCAATAAATTAGCTGCTCTGGTGCGAATTGTAAGAGTCTCAGATGCTTCACCAGTTTCTCTAACAACTATAGGAATAGGGCCAGCAACATGTGTTGAGGAACTAGAACCTTCCTGCATAGGTTCGTCATCCCCTTGATTAATGCCTTGCATCGGTTCTATAGCTTGTCTAGTTGCTTCAACGTTCAACTGGAGCACAATGCTTTGATGGTTACAAGCTAATTCATCATGCAGCAATGACCCACATCTAAAGCAGAATTTCTTCAGTTTAGCGAAAACAAACCTAACCATGACTGGGACTGTGGCAGGTTCGAATTCAACAGATCGTACTAAGATTCAACGATCGGAGATGTTCATTGTAACATGAGCCCAGACTTCACCTTCAGCATCCGCAGTGGCTTCTATAATTTTGGTTTCATCAATATGCCCCAGAACCCCTGCTGTCTCTCTAATAACTGGGTCTGTCCTAAAATCTTCAGGAATATGCAGAATTTTAACCCAAAAGGAGATTTGGGAGAGAAAATTTGACAAGGTACGATTGGTCCATCGATCAACAGCCACCATCCAGAAATTATGGTGCCAAGGGCCATTTTCTAGGACAGACATGAGATGGTGTTCAGCTTTAAAGAAGAATTGAACAGTACCGTCATCATTAATTCTACTTGTAACCCTTCCATCCAATCTCCAAGCTTTAGGCAAAGCACCTTTAAGTCCTGCTGGTTTCTGATGTTGAGGGTTTAGACCTTTGACAATTAGGCTGAGACGATTATCTATATCACGCGAGCGCCTCGCTTCAGCTGACATCTTCAGAGGAGCTCTCTCAGATCCTAGATCTAAATTTTGAAGCGCTTGCCATAATTCTTTATCCATGGATTCAGAGAAGACAACAACAGTCAAAGAGAACAACACGAACGGACCGGCAGAGACACCGGAGAGTAAAATCCGCACTAGGACGACAAAGAGATCACCAGAAAATTGAGGCGGTGGAAGTCGGTGGAGGATCACTGTAGAATCGCCCAGAAGGAAGAGAGAGAAAAGGTTTTCCGCGGTCTTTTCTTTCATTTTGAATTCTGAAATTTCTATATAACAGAAATAAAATTAGAATTATAGCAAAGGAAATAAAAAAGCCGTTTAAAGAAGAAAAGCGTCTACTACAAGTTTCTCTCTAATATCTCTTGTATATTTTAAGAACCCCAAATTCTCATTTTCGAATAGTCTGCCGAAGAGTAACGGTGGTTTTGCGGCGGGTCACCGGCGATGGTGATCTAGGAAGGCCGTTCTCTGATTTCGGCTAGGTTAATCCATTCTAAGGTTAGTTATAAGCGGTCTCCCAAATTCCGATGAATCTGTTTCTGATGTGTGTTTCTCTGTTACTTGATTCGATTACAATTACTTTTATTCTGTTAATCTTCTTGAATTTTATGAGTCTTGTTCGAGTGATTATGTGGTTTTACGCTTTCAATACTGATATAGGAAAAGAGAAAGGAGTAATGAACACGTGTACTGTGGAGATTAGAAGTTGGATCAATGGCTGAGATTGTTTGGATGCTAACAGAAGAGAAAAGAAGCGTTAAAAGGAAACGAAGAGGAAAAATAATCATTCATGAAAAATTGTGTTGAGTTGTTATCTTCTTCTTCTTCATTTGTTCTCTGTTTCTCTGAGAGTTCTATTTTGAATTATCATAGCTATTTCTTCATTGTGATAGAGCTGTTTCTACTTCTAAGCTTTATCACATGAGATTTTGATTCTCGTTTTATGAACGACGATTCAATGTGTGTTTGTGATTGGGTTAATTGAGAAATTGTGGTTTAACTGTATCAAAGGTATCAGAGCCATCTCTTTCCTCGGAATCAATGGCAGGAACTAGATCACGATTTGAACAAAGGATTGCGGAACAAAATCTAGAGATGGACAAGATGGTGGCTAAACTGTTGGACGCGATTCGACTAATCTCCGATCGGGTGAGTATTGCATCATCGAGTGGTCATCCACAACATCAACGATCATATCAGGCGATTTCAGCTATTCATGACGCTATGTATCCGTCATCGAAAGTGGTTTGTGGTCACAAATCTGGTATGGATTCGAATTACTCCGCTGTTACTCGTTTATCGAAACTAGATTTTCATAGATTTAGTGGAGATCGAGTAAGAGAATGGTTGTTTAAGCTGGAACAGTTCTTCTCTCTTGATTTTACACCGAAGGAGTTGAAAGTACGAGTCGCATCGAGTCATTTTGATGTAGTTGCAAAGAAGTGGCACCAATCGTTGTTGGACACTGATTTTGGGGTTAAATTGTTGAGTAATTGGAAACGTATAAGCTTGTGTTGCAGGAACGTTTTGCTGAAGTTTTAAATGATCCAATTGTTGAGTTGAATCAATTGCAGGAAACAGATGGAATTGACGAGTATCATGCTCGTTTTGAGTTGATTAGCTCTAGAGTGAACTTATCTGAAGAGTCCTTGGTTAATGCATATTTGAAAGGATTGCAGTTGGATACTCAAATAAATGTTAGAATGTTTCAGCCTCATTCAATCCACCAATGTTTGATGCTAGGGAGGGGATATGAGAAGGCTCATCCCAAGAAGAACAGTCTAAACAATTGTTGTGTTGCTAAATGGAGTGAAAATAACAGTCAGTCTAAAGGGATTTTATCATCTAAACCAGAGCATGTTCATAACACAGTTCTTCTTACTAGCATGGAGAGACCTAAGGATCCTACAACACAACCTCACAAAGTCTTGTCCATTGAAGATAGGAGTAAGAATAATCAAAAACTTTGTTACTTTGGTGATGAGAAGTACAAAGAAACACGGTTTGAAGCTGAAGAAGATAGTGGGAAAATGGAAGAAGTACATATGGAGAAGGTTGAATTGGAGAAAACAGGCATAGTAGCTCATATTTCAGTTAATGCAATTTCAGGAGTTTCTGATTACCGCACGATGAGGGTGAAAGGTTTATATGAGAAGCAAGTATTGTCTATACTCATTGACCCGGATTCTACACACAGTTTCATGGATTCCAAAGTAGCTGAGAAGTTGAAATGTGTTTTAAAACCTGCAAGTATGGCTCAAGTTTCAGTAGCTGATGGGAGATTGTTGGGACTTAATGCTAAAATAGATAAGTTCCAATGGGAATTAAGAGGTACACAACTTCAGGCTGATCTTATGGTAATTACCTTGAGAGGGTGTGATATGGTATTAGGTGCTCAATGGTTGGAGACATTGGGGCCAATAACTTGTGATTTTAAGAAGTCGGTGATGCAATTTCACATAGGACAGAAAAAGGTTCCTCTTCAGGGTATTAGGCAAGGCTCCGTCAGAGATGTGAAAGCAATTAAGCTTAATAAGCTGAGCGAGGATCAACTTCAACTTTCCATGATGTCTGTTCCTGAAGTTCCTACTGAGGAACATCACTCTAGCTAAGCAGATTTTGAAGGGGAGCAGTTGGTGGAAAGTTGCTTGCAGCAACATGTAGCGATTTGTGCCACAAAATCGATTGAAATCTTGGCATTGATTGATGCAAGTTAAGAACTGAAATTATACAAGGTTGTTGGTTCTTCAAAACGACAAATCACAGGTTTGGTTTTGGAAATGGCTGATTGGTGTGTGCAGTCAACTATTGTGAAGCATGAACATTGTTTAGATCAACTATTTGATAATTGGCCTCCTATGGTACAAAAAAAGATAAAGAAGGAAAAGGTTTTGAAGAGTTGGAAGTTTAAGTTCAAACCTATAAAGGAGAACATAAAGCAACGGTATAATCAAGTTTTCTGTGTCTCGGATTCTTGCATTGACATGTTGACTGTTCATCATGAGGAAATGCTACATGATCACATTAGAGAGGTGTTTAAAAGCTGGAGTAGAAGATTGCCATTGTGTGTTCTGTTTAGACGTAACTCACAGGAGATTCTAAGAGGTAACAACTTGGAACGGAAGATGCAAAAACTGAAGTGTCCCAAATCCTGGAAGTTTAAGTTTAAATATTGGGACTTGAGGGGATATGAACAGAATCAACGTCGTCAATACATGGTTCCACTGTTAGTTCTGTTGCATATGCTACTCATTTCTTGGTTGGAATCGATGTGGATAAGAAACAGTCGCGTTGAACTTCGATCGAACCGACTATGGGATCCTTGGGGGTTTCTAGTTGAAGATGAAACAGAGATTACTTGGAGTTCATGTATGATTGGTTGCAACAATATCTTCTTTTCGAAGTTCAACCATGTGGGCATGGTTGTTTGGGGCGGAAGGATTTGATATAGGAAAAGAGAAAGGAGTAATGAACACGTGTACTGTGGAGATTAGAAGTTGGATCAATGGCTGAGATTGTTTGGATGCTAACAGAAGAGAAAAGAAGCGTTAAAAGGAAGCGAAGAGGAAAAATAATCATTCATGAAAAATTGTGTTGAGTTGTTATCTTCTTCTTCTTCATTTATTCTCTGTTTCTCTGAGAGTTCTATTTTGAATTCTCATAGCTATTTCTTCATTGTGATAGAGCTGTTTCTACTTCTAAGCTTTATCACATGAGATTTTGATTCTCGTGTGATAGAGCTATTTCTTCATTTGATCGCCCACTCTCCAATAGCCACGCGTCAGCTTCTAGAATACTCTTTATTCCCACTTGATGTCGCACGTGTCACTCCACACGTGTGGTTCTGCAACAAATCTTCCCCCTCTAGCAGAACCTTGACCTCAAAGTTTTAAGCATCAAGACCCAGAAACTTCTGTTGACGATCAAACAGAAACTTCCAAGTAGCCTCTTCCACTGGTTCACCAATCCATTTCACCAACACCATTGTAGCAGCCCTTCCCTGACGCTTAACCAACTTCCTTTCAAGTATGTACTCAGGAGCTTTCTCAAAAATGTCAGGTAAGACCGATGGAAGCTGAGTAGAAGTAGTAACATTCCCCACCATCACCTTTAATTGCGAGACATGAAAGACGGGGTGGACCTGAGAATTCCCTGGCAACGCCAACTTTTAAGCCACCTCGCCACACTTCTCAATAATCTTGTAAGGACCAAAATATTTCGGAGACAACTTTTGATTCACTCTCAAAACCACAGACTGCTGCCTATAAGGTTGCAACTTGACATACACAAAATCACCAATGTCAAAAGTCCTCTCAGTCCTGTGTTGATCAGCAAACTGCTTCATCCTGTGCTGAGCTCTCATCAAGTGAAATTTAAGAAAAAGTAACATGTTCTCCCTTTCTTGTAACGATCTAGCCACAACTGCCACCTTCGACTTTCCTGGCAGATAAGGTAGATGGATAGGAGGAGCTTGACCATACACCAGCTCAAATGGTGTCATCTGACTAGAAGAATGGTAATTGGTATTATACCAATATTCAGCCAATGGCAACCACTTGTTCCACAAGTGAGGTCTTGCGTGACACATACAACGTAGATAATTCTCCAAGCACCGATTCACCACCTCCGTTTGACCATCACTTTGTGGATGGTAAGCACTAGACATTCGCAATTCCACTCCCTGCAACTTGAAAAACTCCTTCCAAAAGTCGCTAGTGAACAGAACATCCCTGTCACTCACAATAGAAGTAGGACAACCATGATGCTTGTACACATTATCCAAGAAAGCCTGAGCCACTGTAAGAGCACTGTAAGGGTGTGCGAGAGCAACAAAATGTGCAGCCTTACTCAAACGATCAACCACAACCATAATCACTGACTTTCCTCCAGAATTTGGCAGTCCCTCAATAAAATCCATAGACACATCACACCATATCTTATCAGGAATTGGCAATGGCTGAAGCAACCCGGGATAAGCCGCATTATCACTCTTGCATTGTTGACAAGTACCACAACTTCTAATAAAAGCTTGTATGTCCTTCACCATTCCTTTCCAATAGAACAAGCTCTTGACTCTTTGGTGAGAAGCATCACGTCCAGAACGACCTCCCATTCCTGAACAGTGAAGCCATTGTAGCAGCTTATTCGTAATCTCCACATCATTAGGCACCACAATCTTACTCTTCCTCCTTAAAATGTCTTGACTCCAGGAATAGTGTTTCTTAGCATCAGGGTGTTGTTGTAGAGCTGAAATTATGTCTTTTAAAACTCCATCAGACTCATAGGCAACCTGAATCTCCTTCAAGAAATCACACTCAACAATCGATAAAGCCATGTGCAACACCTCAGACCCTTCAACTCGAGACAATGCATCAGCCACTAAATTCTCCTTGCCTTGTCGATATTGTATCTCATAGTCGAATTCCAGCAACTTGGGAAGCCACTGCTGTTGAACTGGAGTATTCAACCGCTGCTCCAATAGATACTTCAAGCTACGTTGATCAGTTTTGATGATAAAGTGACTAGGCAGCAAATAATGTCTCCACTTCCTGACTGCAAAGATGAATGCCAATAGTTCCTTTTCATAAATTGACAAGTGTAGCTGCTTCCCTTTAAGTTGGCGACTAATGTAAGCTAGAGGGTGTCCCTTCTGCATCAACACCGCTCGTATGCCCTGACCACATGCATCCGTTTCCACCATGAACTGTTTATCAAATACAGGTAACGCCAAAACGGGTGCATTGCACAAAACTGCTTTAAGAGTATCAAAGGCACTCTGTGCTTCAAGTGACCAACAAAACCCATCAGTTTTGGTTAGAGCGTGTAGTGGTCCTGCAATAACTCCAAAATTCCTTACAAACCGCCTGTAGTAGCCAGCAAAACCCAAGAAACCCCGAACTTGCTTCACAGTCGTGGGAGTTGGCCACTCTTTAACTGCTTGAATCTTAGCTGGATCAGTTTCTATTTCCCGAGCACTAATGAAGTGTCCTAAGTGCTCCTTACTACCCTTAGCAAACAACTTGTGCAACCTCATCACCTCAAAAACCAATCGTAAATGCTCCTTGTGCTCTTCTATTGAGGAACTGTATATCAGAATATCATCAAAGAAAACCAGAACAAACTTCCTCAGGAAATCTCTGAAGACCGAATTCATTAAGCTTTGAAAAGTCGCAGGGGCATTAGTAAGGCCGAAGAGCATTACTAAGTACTCAAAATGTCCATTATGAGTCTTAAAAGCTGTCTTTTGAATGTCATCCGGATCCATACGCACCTGATGATACCCTGCTCTTAAATCAATCTTAGAAAACACCACAGAACCTCCCAATTCATCCATTAGATCTTCAATCAACGGAATGAGAAATCTGTCTTTAACTGTCATACCATTCAACTCCGTGTAGTCGACACACAACCGCCAAGTGCCATCTTTTTTCTTGACGAGAACCACAGGCGAAGCAAATGGACTAGAGCTGACTTGAATAGTACCGCTTTTAATCATATCCTGCACAATCTTATCAATCTCATCCTTCTGATGCACAACATAACGGTAAGGTCTCTGATTCACTGGATTAGCACCCTCCAATAACTTAATTTTATGGTCATGCTTCTCCCTGAATGGTGGTAAGTCTGTTGGCTCTGCAAACACATCCGGAAATTCCTCCACAATGTTTTGCACCACTGATTCTTCCACTACATCACTGGTCAACGCACTAATAGAACCAATTTCCTGCTCTTCATCACTCACAACCTCCCGAACACACACCATCGCCAACTGAATCTGATCTGCCTGCGTCTTCTGAAGTTTATGAGCTTTAATATCACGCACAGAACCAGTTATAATTCCATGTAACCAAACCCTCTGATTCTTATAGAAAAACTGCATTTCCAGCTTCTTAAACTCCCAAGAAATACGTCCCAATGTCTCCAACCACTGCACACCTAACACCATATCAACCCCTTGCAATGGAATCAAAAGAATGTCTGATTGAAAGGTAGTAGACTGCAGCTTCCAAGTAAACCCTTTAATCTGTCCATCCACATTCAATTTCCTACCATCTGCAACTGCCACTTTAGTTAACCCTGCTGACTCCACATGACAACCCAACTTAGCAGCCACCGTTGAGTCAATGAAATTATGAGTAGATCCCGAATCAATGAGAATGAAAAGGTCTCGCTTATCAACTGTTCCTTTCACCCCCATTGTCTTATAACCAGAAATGCCAGAAACTGCGTTTACAGAGATCTGAGGCATTGGTTTTTGTTCATGGTCATCATCACTCAAAACTTCCACAGCGTCCTCAAACTCTTCATCAACATCCATCCGAAATAATTGAGTCTTCTTATGTACCAAATAATGCTCCGGAGTAAACTTCTCATCACAAAAGTAACAAAGTCCCTTTGCTCTTCTCTCACTCATCTCTTGTTGAGATAGCCGCTTAGGTTGCTGGCTAACTGGCTTATAAGAACTCTTGTTACCAAATGATCACTCTTCTGCTCCACTTCCTTAACAGGTCTGTATGAACCTCCTGATCTAGTACCCTTCTGCGACCAAGTTGAAGAAACTGTCTTCTTAGGATGAGCCCTCTCATAGTACTTGCCCAAACGCAAACAGTCCCTCACCGTTTTCGGTTCAAACATTCTCACATGCATTTGTGTATCAGTTCTCAGCCCTGCCAAATACACACTCACCAAGTACTCTTCCGACAAGTTAAGCCTCACCTTAATCAACTCAAATTGCTGATGATACTCCACAATTCCATCAGTCTCCTGAAGTTTCTTTAACTCTGCCATTGGATCATCACAAGCATCTTCAAAGCGATCCTTCAGCAACTTCACATACTCTGGCCAATTAAAAAACACATCTAACCCAATTCCAGACTGAATAAACGAGTGATGCCATGTAGCAGCATGACTATCAAAGTGTATTGCAACCATCTTAACCTTCATCTCTTCCGGGGTAAAATCCACACCAAAAAATTCTTCCACCTTAAACAACCACTCATTGATTCTACTTCCATCAAATCTAGGAAAATCAATCTTCCCCAACCTAGTAAGATTACCATATTGATTATTCACCTCCTGTCTTACCATCTCAGGTCGAAAATCCCGTTGAAAGTCCCGTTGATGTTCAACAAACCCAGATCTGGCCATCGAAGAAGTTGACGAACGTGGTACACTCCGATCCAACACCTTCTCACCTTCCGTCACCCTCTTCGCCGTCGTTCTACTCATCGCACTCATCATGTCAGCCATGTGCTTCAGCATCGATTTATGCTGCTCAGCCACCATCTCTTCAAGCTTTGTCATACGAGTAGCGATAAGATCCTCCTTCTCAACCCCTTTCCCTTTCACATCCTCCTCCTGACTTGACCTTGTCACCACCATCTTCTCCGAGGAAACGAATGGCTCTGATACCTTTAATACAGAGAAACTATGGATTCTCTGTTTGAATGGCTCAAAATCCTTTGATTAATTAACTCCACAAAACCGGCCAAATCAACGTTCAGGAAACGCCCAAATGACAACTCGCTAGCTCTCAAGATGAGAGGATCTAGCTTACAAAGAAAATAAGAATTTAATGTTTTACAAAGGATTTCGATAAAGATGAGAATGAGCTGAACAATGCTCATATACACGAAGCTAACGGCATCTTTTGATCGCCCACTCTCCAATAGCCACGCGTCAGCTTCTAGAATACTCTTTATTCCCACTTGATGTCGCACGTGTCACTCCACACGTGTGGTTCTGCAACAGTGTATACAGAGGAGGCGGTGGTTGATACGAAAAGGCATATACCGGTGGCCGCTGTGAGGAAGGTGGTTACGGAGGCGGTGACGGAGGTCACAGGGGAGCGGTGGTGGTGACTGGTAAAGTGGTAATTGAAGATCTTTTGGTTTAGCTTTTTTTAAGTATGTTCTCTTCAATCTCTTTTTATGCTGGTTCTATTGATTTTTCTCTTGGATTTGATGCTCTTTCACTTTTCTTTTTGCAGCAGCAAAATTCCAGAGAATTCTATATGAGTTGTTCACAAATCACTTAACGAATGCATTGATATACATGCACACATACATACATGATTCTTTGTTAACTTATTTGCTTGCTTCCTCATTTTCTATCTCCATTCCTTGGTTAGTCATTTACTTCGTCAGTTCCTTGCGTGTGCTTATTTGTTTCCTTATTTTTCTTCTTTAATTCTTTGCTTATGTACTTGTTACATGCATTCATACACACATACACTCATTCATCTATGCATACACACATAAGTATTCTTGCATACTTCCTTGTACAGAGTCATAATTGCTTCTCTGTCTTTGATTTGTTGTTTACTTCTTTGCTTCCTTGATTCTTTGTCTGATTCGTTGCTTACTTGTTTTTCTGCCTTCATGAATTGCTTGCTTAATTTCCAGTGTCCTTGGTTTATCTTTTTACTTCATTGTGTGTTTGCTTCGTTCCTTGTGTCCTTGCTTGCTTCCTTGATTCCTTGCTTACTTGTTTGCTCTCTTATTTCATTGTGTGCTAGTTTGCTTCCTTATTTTTCTATCCTTAGTAACTGTCTCATTTTATCTTCCATTAAGATATGCATTTTGCTTACATAGTTCATTATTTGGTTCATTGAGCGTTTGTCAAGAAAAATTCCTTGTGGTCGTTAATGTCGCTACCTCATAGAATATCTCTTTAGGTGGAATAACTGTTATTAAATAACTTTACTGTCAAGTTGTATGATCATTATTCTCTCCAATTATTTGTTGGTTTTAGTTGTCAAGGTTTGAGTGAGACCTCACGTTTACTTGCAACCATCTTCTGAACTGCCTCATGGATTCTCTGGCACAAGGTTTGAATTCCGTGTCTTTCCCCCAAAGTTCAACAGTTTGATGTGATGCCTCAGATATGGATTAATTTTATGTTTCCTTGTGGTTTAGTGTTCTCATACTCTTAAAAGATCAGTAGTGTATTTGGTGTCTAATTAAAGTTTTCTTTCATTTTATTAATGAAACTAATGAACATGTTTTTCTGTTTGGTAGACACTAATTTAGAGTTTGAGGAGGATATGGAGAGGTCAATATGCGATATGAGAAGCTGAGTAAGCCAACAATCCCCTAATGAGACTACTGTTAATGAGACGTGCCTTCTTGTAAAATAACATGTAGGGAAAAGGAGAAGACGATGATATTCAAACAAGAGAGCTAATATACAAAACAACTTGCTCCATTGGAAGAACGCTGAAGAAAAAAGAAGAGGGTAAATAACAGCCTTACATGTATACACACCTTCTCTATTTCTCTTGTTGTATGACAGAATGTGAAATCTCGATGTGTAGGATGACAAAATTTCAGCATATTGACGAAAATTCTGAGGCTATTTTCTAGAAGAGTGAAAGATTAACTTCTCTTCATTTGACTCTAAAGGTAAAGAAACCTCTTACGGTTTTTTAAGTTTGTCTGAAAGTATGTAATCTATGACTTTGCTATCTTACTAGCTTATCACTTGTCTACATTCTTTTGGAAGCCTATGACTTTGCTTTCTTACTAGCTTTTCCCTTTCCTTCAGTCGTTTTCATTGTCCTTTATGAATGGTTGTCTAGGTGTATGTCACCACTTACCAAAGTATCTTACATGCTTATTCTGCTTGTTGGTCATTACATATAGTTTATCCCCCTTTTGGATCAGTGTTTTTTGTTTCAAAGTAAAGACAAATTGCTAACAAAATAGTGTTAAAATTTCAGCAGACCAGTGGCTCACTTCATAGTGTATATGGCTCAATTGTGGTTGTTAGCATTGCTCACATTATAGGTTGGATTGTTTCCCATTTTCTTCACCTGGTAGACAGAAATATATAGCACAATTTGAGTGAGAAAGAAATTAAAGTTTGTGATTTACTAAATTTTGCAAAGAAGACGAAAGGAGCTGATTATGGCTGCATTCTTGTTTTGTTAGAGCCCTTGTGACTGTACTAGCACCAATCTATGCCGTCTTATATGGGGTGGTTAAACTGGTAAGTAAGACTGATCATGTTTTTTAAGTGTTGAATACCATTTTTAACACAAATAACACAATAAATGTGATTTCAACAGGGAAGATGCTTGAAAGTTACTTAAAGAGAAGCAAATTTTCATTAAGTTCATACTCAGAAAATATGCAGTTTCAGGTATATTATTCCACTACAGTCACAAAATTTATCGTCTCTTTTGTTCATAGCTAATAGACTTCTCAAAATTCTATAGTGATTGAACAGGTACATACCACAAAAACCAGAGATTACGCTATAGACAGAAACGAAGAAAATATTTTTATGGTTCCTTGGTTTCCTTCAATAGCATGATCTAGGTTGATCTCTTGAATCTCTCAACGCATTGCATATGTACTTAGATTCTTACATTCATGCAATGTTAATTCGTTGATTCATTGCTTGATTCTTTACTTACATCATTAGCTTGTTCACTTGCTTTCTTCTTTGTTTCTTTTGCTTGCTTGCTTGTTTCTTTCACTATTTGATTACATGCTTAACTCGTATACTTGATGCTTTCTTTGTTTCTTTGTTTTTTGCTTACCTGCTCCATTGATTGCTTGCTTCCCATTTTGCTTTTTTGATTCTTTGCTTCCTACTTCCTCACTTCGTTGTTTGTTTACATGCTTTAAGTTAACATGTTTCTTCTTTGTTTCTTTGATTCTTGGATTCTTTGATCTTTGTTTACTCAGTTGCTTCATTGGTTGCTTAACTTGTTTGTATGTTTCCTTCTTTAGCACCTTACTTGTTTCATTGTTTACTTACATGCTAAACTTGTTTTCTCAAATTTTTCCTTGATTTGTTTACTTAAACAATTAGAGTAATAAGTGATGAAAATTTGTGTTGAACTCGAAAAATTACAACTATTTGCAACCTAAGACTTCATCGCTTATCTCGCAAATCCATTCGCCTCGAAAACATCTCTGGAAGAACTCAACTTTTCCTCTATCTTCTTAAGCTCTTGGTTTTAGG
This sequence comes from Arabidopsis thaliana, assembly GCF_000001735.4. NCBI lineage: Eukaryota > Viridiplantae > Streptophyta > Magnoliopsida > Brassicales > Brassicaceae > Arabidopsis > Arabidopsis thaliana. The sequence continues at coordinate 12,996,994 of NC_003070.9, read as the reverse complement.
GTTCAAAATAAATTGGTCTTTGCCACCATTTACGAGTATCACAACAATGTTGGAACTCATTTTTTACAAGTGGCTCCGGCCAACTTTTTGACGTCTTTTCCGGTAAGGTCCGTCACTGGAATGACCGGACTATAGAGTCTTTAGATTCCTTGTAATGAGCACTATAGTATAGTGTAGTTAAAAGTAAAAAATTGAAGTTACTATAAATGAGTAATTGAGGTCCAAAGTGGTGAGCTTGAAAGCTCGTAATAACAAATAATAACATTTGTCCCACATTGGAAGTTTGAAGATCTTTCCTCTAGTATATATAATGCTACACAGTTAACATGGTTCACTAGCTATTGGGAAGGGACATTATGGTTTAGGAGATGCAAGTCCTTTATGCAAAACAAGTCACACGTGCTGGGCCTTGGGCTCTTGGGGAATGTGGACCTTCAAACAATGTTTTTTTTGGGAAAAATACTTATGAGGCTTTGTTGCATTATTTGTAACATTTGTAACATAGTTATGGCCCAAAAACGAAAGCCCATAACAAATTTGGTTTGCATTATCAAAAGAGAATATTCGAATATTCATTAAACGGAATTCCAATTCAAAGTCAAAAACGTGTGTATTAATGGCTCCGCCAATCACGCCCACGACTGTTTAATCTCCGCCGTGATTTGTGGATCGCATATTCTCTCCTCTCCCCTATAAAAGGAATACCTTCTCCTCTCATTTCACTCACTCGTTTCTTGCTAAAGGCTAAACAAAACTTTCTCCCTCTCTCCGTTTCTTCTTAAAGAGTTTATCGTTTATTTCAAGTTCGTAGATTCCGCTATCGAGTGTTGCGATACCGGTCTTATAGTGATTGTATCATGCGGTTTGTTGCTCATAAAACTGCCACACTGCGGGGACTAGTTTTGATTACGGAAAGAGATCATATCTCGCCTTCACTCATTTTCGAAAACCGTATTTTCTAATCGTTTTATAAAGATCTTTGATTTTATTTAAAATCAGGACTTCGCGGTCCTACAAACAATGCGGTCCAAATTCCAAACCCCGTAAGCGAAAAGATAAGTAGACGTGTTGATCAACGCGTGGATTTTCCATCAGCTTGAGAGACTCCATTCTTGGGTTTGATATTTGTTTCAAACACGTATAACCTAACATTAATCAATATTTTTTCCACTTGTGTTGGATTCTTCCTTTCGTTGTTCCCTGTATACTTCAATATTATCTTATAAAAAAAGAGTAACATAGAATATATGTCATCAGATAGTAGGAACATTGCTTCACTCATAAAGAGCTCAACCCCAAGTAACTCAGCCTCATCTTTCTGCTTTTCATTGGTAAGATCAGTTTCTTTAGTGTAAGGAATATTATATATCATTGACTCTAATATGTAAGGAGAATATCTAGACTGTAGTAATCTCTTATTGTTACGGATAACACCTTGAGTCATTGGCCTTGTTCGTTTCCATGTCGCTGGATTCAGCGACAGCGACCAGCGATCAGCTACAGCAACCAGCGACAACATACATTGTTTGTTTGTCTGTCGCTGGATTCAGCGACCAATTACAGCGACAATCGCTAATAACCGTCGCTGTGTTGTTCGTTTGACTGTCGTTATAAACAGTTGCTATATTTTTTTTTAATTAATTATTTTTTGTGCTAATTTATATTTTAAAATCAAAATGTAAATCATATATATCATACACCATGAGAAAAAATAAATTAATATATTTATTTATTTTAGTTTTATCAAATTTAATTTGACTATAAATTAGTTTACATTATTTGAATTTAATTTATTTTAACTTAATTTAATAAGAATTATTTAATTAAACTAGAACTCAAACCCCTCGTGATATCGCAGAGAAAAATATTATAAATTTGTTTATATAATTATTTCTTTAAAACAAATCTAACGCCAAATGATGCATATTATAAATTTTCGTAATTATTCAATAGTATATATATAACTAACCAGAAAAATAATCGTAAATATTTTGACTGAAAATTAAAATATAGGAAAGTTGCAATAAAATACACAAGCGAGAAAAAACAACCGTCAATAAGTTTTACGGAAAGTTGCGATTAAAAGAGACAACCATTCAGAGTGCAAAAGATATTTATTTAAGTTTAATTTAATTTAATTCTGTTTAATTTAACTATTTTTAATTATTTTTTAATTTATATTTTTTTGATCGCTAACTTGTTCGTTTACATGTCGCTGGATTCAGCGACCAAAAACAGCGACTAAACGCTGAAACCAGCGAATGATCGCTAAAATTTTCAGCGACCAAAAATTGCGGTCGCTGGCAACTGTCGCTACTTTTGGTCGCTGAACCAACGACAGGCAAACGAACAACTTTTAGTCGATGTCGCTGGTTTCAGTCGCCAGCGACAGACAAACGAACAAGGCCAATTGACATTGATTCCATCTTTTTTGAAACGGTCGAGATATCTGAAGGATTCATCGAATAAGGCTCTAGTCTCTAGATGCAGTTGTTTTTTTTTTTGGGATTTCAAATCTATGAATCAACATATAACGAAACAAAAATATGATTAAATATATCACAAAACGTTTGATTAAAGTGAGAGAAGACGAACCCTAGTAAACCTAATCTTTGACGAGTAATATCTATCTGTATATATGAAAAAGGCTTTAAGGCCTTATGGATTAAAAGGATATATATAGAGGAAAGTAAAAAAAATATTTATGAGGAAAGGGTAGCTTGATGTTTTTAGTTAGAATATTTTTCTTAGCCCATTGCGATTTGAGTACTCTGGCCATTGTTTTTTTTTCTCAACCCCAAAAAGCAAAAATCACAAGGTTTAGAGTTACTCAGTTAAAAAAGGGTCACTAGTTTGATTTAGAAAGGGTCTCTTTATAGAAGACGAAGAAGCAGAAGCTTCTATCAATCTTTGATTACTTCGTCTACGTAAGAATCTCTTTCTATGGGGAAGCTTGTTTTGATATCTATATAAAGTCTCCTATTTTTTTGTTCTAGGTTGTAACAAACAAATGTGTGTTTATTCACCTAAACACTTCAGTTTGCTTCATTTTTATCTTGTATCGTTGGAAAAAGATCCAAAAAGATCTAATTATGTGTGTTTAGGTACAAGATATAGTACATATAATGCCTTAAATAAATATTTGTTAATTTGCTTAATTTGTATTTGTTACTAATATATAGTATTGATCTAGTGAAAAAAGGAAAAAAGTGTTTATATTGTTCACTTCATGCAAATTTTAAATTCGGTATTTGCTCGTTCACTATTTGAAACTGCGTTCTTTTTTTTTTTGATAACTTAGGTGATTCTAAAGATTTCCTAGGCCCAAATACTAATCCTGAATCCGAAGAAATTATGTTAAATTACTCAAACCCCGATGATCAATGCTATTTTATTATTATCTATATATACATTTTTGCAGCCATTTTGTAAAATAAATTCTTGAGTTGGAACTTATTTACAATGGCTGCCACTAACTTTTAATTATTGATTTTTTTTTTTGCAATAAATTAATTAATAAATAAAAAACATTCCAAATATATTTCAATCTCATATATCACGCAAATTTCTCCAAAATTTGAATTAGATTTCGGTAGCTATTTAAAAAAAAAATATTTGACAGACCAAAATACAATTACAATCACTTAAAATGAGCAAAACACACCTAAATACATTTCTTATCAATTCACTAAACTTATTTCTCCAACATTTGAACTAGATTTCGACAACTATTTAAAACAAAAATTTGTTTGACAAACTAAAATACAATTGCAATCCCGTAAAACATTTATTTTCATTATATATTTAAATTAGCGGTGTACTGCGGGTTTTTTTTACGGGACAGGTTTGACGGAACGGGTTTGGAAGGACGTTACTTAATAACAACAGTAAACTATAAAATAAAAATAATTTATAGATAGATATAATTTGCAAACTTTTATATATACTGATTTTAAAAAATAAATTGTTTCCGCGGTGTACCGCGGGTTAAAATCTAGTTATTATATATATGAGCAAAGATTACTTCCCCGAGAATATTACAACATTGAAAAGAGGCCAATCCTACTCGAACATTAGGTGGTAGGATATGTTTTTAAACTGTGTTTTGCAGCAACTTGTCTCCAACTATAGAGTATAGATATCTCGCACTCTCAAGCCTGTCATTAGAGTGTGTCGAAGATATTAATGGTTGATTATGTATGCTTCTGTTGTTCCACATGCAAATAGACGAAAGGAAGGGTTTGTACTACTTTTTTTTTGGCTTTTTCTCTCCTTCAATTGTTTCGTTTGTTTATAGCTTTGAGAATTGTAATATGCAGAGTAAGAGAAATCTGTGAACGATTCGTCGTTGGAAAGTCAGATATATATGACAACCGTTGCATTCCGAAAGGACAGTGAGGTTATATTCCACTTGCATCGAAATTGTTTCAATTTCTTTTATTTGCGTACAATGGTCGTATTGTATTTGATTTTCTACTCTGTAAACTCTTTGTGATATGAAAGTGTTTGATTTGTCGTTAAAAAAAGAATATATATGACAACCGTTGCATTTGGTTCTAACGCATTATTGGATATCTCTGAACGTAATGACATCATGTCTACTAAAGGTTGGCATTTGAATAAACTACAGAGAGACAACATGTAATCTTAATTAAGGACCAAAAAAAATAGGTTTTTCAACTAGTTTAAGACCACATTTCCCTATTCTTTGCACTTAAACAATCCATGTACGTGTTTTGGATAAGCATTCACATATGTAACTCTTGAACGTGTCAAGAGAATGATTTATTCATGTATCTCGATAAACTTGAATTTCTTAATAAATTAGTGGAAAATTATAAATCTCTATTCATATGTCTAAAGATGCAATAAGACGAGAGCAAATACTCTCCCTTGATTGGTTCAACAGAGGCTTGAACATCTCAAGCATTCTAACCTCAGGGTATATCAACTTGATTGGTGTTTCAAAGAGAGACTTCCACAAATGAAGAATGTTAGACTTTATCTCATCCCTAACAAACCCATTCGCTTGTGAAACATCTTAGGCAGACCTCAACATCTCCTCCAGCTTCTTCATCTCTTGGTTATAGTGTTCAAAATCAGAAGGTTTCACGACGCCACCACAAGAGCCTTCTCTCTTCCCGAGAACAAAAACAATGCGATCCAATTCTTTGATCCCAAAAACTAAAATTCTGATGACACTTTCCTATTAGTTCCCGTTGAATGGATTTCCCATTAACCTGATAGACTCCATTCTTGGGTTTGATATATGTTTCAAATACATGTAGCATAACACAAAACAACCTTCCTACCACAGGACCATCATTAGTATATTTAAAACCTGCATACTTCACTATCAAAGGACAGAGGAGTAACATAGAACGTAGGTCATCAGATAATATGAACATTGCTTCAGCCATAAAGAGTGAGAGCTCAACTCCGAGTCGTATAGCCTCCTCTTTCTGCTTCTCAATGGTAAGATTAGTCTTTTTACTGTTATGAATAGTAGATAGTTCTGACCTTAAAATGTAAGGAGAATATCTAGACTGTGGTAATCTCTTGTTGTTACGGACAACGCGGTCAGTCGTTGACATTGATTCCATCTTTTTTGAGATGGTCGAGATGTCTGAAGAATTCATCGAATAGGGCTCTAGATGAGGTTTGTTTTGTGGGGATTTCAAATCTATGAATCAACATGTAAGAAAACAAAAATTAGATTAAATATATCAGAAAACGTTTGATTATCAATCGGGCAAGTGAGAGAAGACGAACCCTAGATTAATAGAAAGAAAATAAACGATTGCACTCACGTTGTTGTTGTAGTTTTCTCTGAAAACCTAATCTTCGACGAATTATAATTATCAAGGAAAAAGGCTTTAATGTTTTATGGGATTAAAATGGTATATATAGAGGAATGGAAATATTTATAATGAATTTTTGCAAAAAAACGTAGTTTTTATGTTTTATATTAGAGAGAATATTTAGTTTTTTAATTCAAATAAGTATGAAAGAATTCTGAATGATCTTATTAGATTCTAGGGCCAAGTTATACAAGAGTTTGAGCTTATCTAATAAGAAAATATAACAAATTGTAGTTATTAACAAAGGAAAATATAATTATTCATAATATCCCCTAAAGTTGGAGCGCAGAGATTATGAACTTGAGCAAGAACCTATCAAACTCCTTTCGTCCAAGAGCTTTAGTGGAAATGTCCGCCATTTGATCCTCGGTAAAGACATGAATAGGCCGAATGACACCTTTGACTATTTCGTCGTGAACAAAATATAGATCCATTCAATATGTTCTGTTCGTTTGTGAAAGATGGGATTGGAGCTGATGTGAATTGCAACCTTGTTATCACATTGAATAGTCATAGGTCCTTCAGGAGGCAGATCAAACTCGTTGAGAATAGAACGAAACCATAGAAGTTCTTGAGTAAGCGCAGCCATGGCCCGATATTCAGCTTCAGCAGAATATCGAGAGACCGTGTCCTGCTTGTTTGTTTTCCATGAAAGGTGCCAAGCTGAACCATCCGACCGGTAAGAGACCGTCTTGTTAGAGGACAAGACGCATAGTCAGAATCACACCAACCAGTGATATGAAGAAGAGATGTCGCATCGAGGAGTATTCCTTGACCAAGAGTTCCTTTCAAATATCGAACTACTTTGCGAGCAGCAGTCCAATGATCTTCACGAGGTGAATTCATATATTGAGAAAAATGTGTACTGCATATATGTAAGATCAGGTCGAGTGGCAGCAAGATAAATTAGACGACCAACTAAGCGACGGTAACGTTCAGGCTCGGGAAAAAACAGAGTAGTGGAGAGACTTAAGCGATGATTTCGATCCATTGGAGACCCAGCCGGATGACAGCCGGATGTTAGCAAGTAAAATACATTGTAGAGCGGAGCAGCAATGCAACGGAATAGAACCATGAGAAAGAAGAAGCGGCTTGTCCGATAAAATATGTTGCAGGGACATACATAAACAGAAATAGATATCATTAGCTGTAATACATTGTGTTACTACATTACTAATAGAATGATTTGATGAAAACTAGAACAGCGCAGAGACCAAGCGTGCCAAGGCCAAAACTTAGAAGCAGAACATTTCCGTAACCAAGCTCTATTCCTTCTTTGAATCCGAATATAAACGGGTAATTCACTCGATATCGCTTCCAAAAGTATATGTTTGAAGCATACATGATCATGTTGAGAACTTCGAATTAGTATCTAAAATATTACCATTCGAAGTCGAAGTAATTTTGTAACTGGTTAGTTTATAAACCCGTCATTTCCAGTATTATCAATAACTTACATGCCAAGAAACATATAAGAGAAACCCGATATTGGGTTAATGATCTTACGTTTTGTGGAGTTTATAACAACAAAAGATGAACAAATCCAAAATTGACAGCATATTAACTATTATATACACTTCACAATACTTAATGATGCTTCTTAAGTAGAAATCTACTCATGATGATATTTGTTGGTTTACAGAGAATTTTTGAAACCTAAAATATATATATATATATATGAGTTGAATAAAGCCGAATACCAAATATGCAACAACATTCAATACATATATGAAAATAATCGAAATCTAAGAAACTCTGATTCATATGTGTAAAGAAGCAATAAGACGAGAGCAAGCATCCTCCCTTACTTGGATCAAGAGAGGCGTAAACATATCAAGAATTCTATTCTTAAGGTTTATCACATTAGGTTGTGATGTTTCAAAGAGACACTTCCACAAATAAACAATGTTAGACTTTATCGCTTCTCTCGCGAATCCATTCGCTTCTGAAACCTCTTTGGCAGACCTCAAAGTCTCCTCTAGCTTATTCAGCTCTTGGTTATAGTGTTCTAAATCAGACGTTTTCACTTCCTCACAAGAAGAGCTTTCTCTCTTTCCGAGAATCGAAACAATGCGATCCATTTCTCTAACTCCAAAAACAAATTTCTGGCTAGACTCTAAGATAAGTCCCATTGGTTCGATTTGCCATCAGCTTGATAGACTCCATTCTTAGGTTTGATATATGTTTCAAACACATGTAGAACAACACAAAGCAACCTTCCTACAACCACGGGTGCGGTAAGACCTTTGTTCCCTGCATCCTTCAATAGCCAAAGACAGAAGAGTAACATAGAACGTAGGTCATCAGATAATAAGAACATTGCTTCAGCCACAAAGAGAGAGAACTCAACTCCCAAACGTTTAGCCTCATCTTTCTTCATCTCCTTCTCAATGTTTAGGTATGTCTCTTTACTATAAGGAGAATATCTAGACTGTGGTAATTTCTTGTTGTGACGCACAACACGATTGATTGACATAGATTCCATCTTTTCAGAGATGATCGAGATGTTTGAAGAATTCATCGTGGAGGGATCTAGATACAGTGAGTGAAGAACCCTAGATCGTAACTTGAATCGTCAATACGAAAACCCTTGAATGGTATCAAATCTAAGTTCCTTGAAAGAGAAGTAACGATGCAATCGTTGTAGTGCAATTGTTCTCTGAAAACCTAGCCAATCAATCTAATTTTTTTTTGACAAATAATAGAATGTATATAGCGTCTATCTAAATAAAGAGGAGAAGAAAAGGAAATTAGTTTTTTACACTCATAACAAAAAGGAAAATATTTTTTTCGCCGGCGAGGAAAAGGAAATAATTTTTAAGTTTTAAATTAGAGAAAAGACTTGTTTTTCAAATCCATTTACGATTTGATTTGGGTTTAAAACTTAAATATATATGTCTAATTAATGATTAATCTAATCGCCTTTGACAAATAGATAATTACAAAAAAAAGGCTTATAGATTTGTAGTTTTAATCCTTAGTTGCTGTCACAATTAGCCTGATTTATAGGAATAAGAAAGAGGGTTAAATGGACACGTGGAGGGTGGAGATTAGAAGTTATGATCAAGGAGCTGGAATTGAAAGATTGTTGAGAGAATTTGATTCAAGTTAAAGTGCCAATGATGTCAATTCCGAAGTTTAAGTACAAAGAAGTGAAGCTGCTGCCACGTCTACCACAAAATGAACAATATAATCTCAGAGAGGAATGATCATTAAGCAACTTCATGAGATAAGTCAAGTGGATTCTGGTTTTAATCAAAAGTGATAACGGAAAACAGAGTAACGAAATAGAATGCTTCGATTAATGAAAATGACAGATTGATACAACGTTCATGAAACGCGATATCAACTTCTCATCTACAAGAGTTCAACATGAAACTCCGGCGAACGATGAGGAACGATTCTAAGAGAGAATCCAAAAGGAAACTATAAACAACAAATCCAAAATCTTCTTATCTTCTGCAAATGATCTTCATTAGCTATATATCTCTGCATCTCGATTCTTCCTCTAACACTCCCATCGACCAATCTTCTCTTGCCACGTCTCACAGCTACTGTCTCCACTCATGTATTGCCACGTATCTAACCATATATCAATGCCTAGTTTCCTATATCAAAAAGACAGGGATTGAGTTAGAGATGCATGGTTGGGACTATGAGAAGCCAATAAATCCAGATTATATCCGCTTGAATGGTATGTGCGAAGTGACTGAGTTACTTAAGTGTCCCAAATCCTGGAAATTTAAGTTTATAACCAGGAACTTGAGAGGTTATAAAGTGTACTCTAGTGTTGGTCTCGAAATTCTCAAAGGCCAAAGACAAGCTTAGGCCTAGGATGGGGTTGTGGAAATGGTTGTCAACCATCAATAGACGCGTCTCGTTTAAAACCTCATTAGCTATGTCATTGCCCCAAGCGCAAAGATGAGTTTCAAGGAAGGTTAGCCTCTTTATTTATACGGCCAAACAAAACATATCAAAACATAACAAAGTAATAAACATACATCGTTACAAACTTGGTATCTATTTCCGATGTAGGACCACTGGTACCAAACTAATAAATCAGGAAACTGTTACTCTCCACACTTATTTAGACAACACCACCAAACTTATCTTATTATGGAACATATGTAATTATTATGACTGATATAGATGATAGGGGCTGCGCGAACCCAAACCCCATCTTCCACAAACAATGACGTACATAGGCTCTTCCACTTGGGAAGATCTTAGGCTAAGCAAGTCACTAGCCTAGGCCACTCGTTTTCTTGATCCTGAGTTGACTCCGTCCAGTCCAGGTAAGTTTTTTTCTCGCGTCCGGTTCTCTACCATTTTTACTCCTCATTGTCTTCCCCACTCATTGCTTTAGGGTATAAGCCGTGTGGGACTTTGATTTTGGAGGGGTCAACAACATCAGAAATTCATTATAAACGTAAACAAATCATTCACCAATGAAATTATTGTACACCTTATTCAATTGTTTGTCGTTTTTAGGATTGAGCTAAGAAACTTCCGATTTAACAAGAAATAGCGAAAAAATATTGACGCGTACGTGGATAAGTCAACCATGTACAAACCTATCAAAAGAGAATACAAAAAAATCAACAGATATCGTAGTCACTGATGCTGTTCTCTAGCTGTAATTTAGATATATACATTTTTGGATTATTCTAAAAGAAGTAGCTTATGAAGACCCTTGAATTGTCTTTAATTAATAAAATGAATAAAAAAAAACGTTTGAAAATAGTTTAATTTTCTCCACTGGAATCATTTGTTTTTTTTTTTTTTAGAATCATTTGGTTTGGTCGTATGCTATGATTTTGATAAGATAATATATGAGTGGATTCACAAAGAATTTAGAAACAGCGAAACAAATTGATACTGAAAAATCAGGTCGGACAAAATAATAGAATAAGTATGAAGAATGCGGATCGTACGTGAAATTAATAGAATAAGTATGAAAAACAAATGCTAGATGTTAAACTGATATTAAATTAAACTAAAAAACAAAACTTCATTAATTGAAATGATATGCTATCATGTGTCGGTACATGCTAGTCTTATTTGAAATGACAAAGTTGTTTGATCCATTATATACATAATACATCTACACAGTGTAGACACATTACCTGACGATTTTTTTTTTTTTTATTGTTATTAGTTTTCTCTGAAAGAGACTTTATATTATTTATTTTTGCTGTAAACATTCTATACTAAATATTAAAAGGACTCATAGTCGATTCATTTTAAATTACAAATCTTAAGAGTTAAGACTGAACATGATAAACAGATCATTCCTACAAATAATATCATTTTAATTTTTTTGGACAAAAATAGCACTTAATAAATAATTTATTTTTAATTATTAAAATTTATAATTAAAAAAATTATAAATGAATGGATTAAATGCGTTAAAATAATTTCGGCAGAAATATTTCATCAAAATTTTTTCATAAAATAACTATATCATAGTCAAGTGCTTCACGACGTAGTTTCCAACTATATGTGTGACCAAATCCTCATAACAATGGTCAAGCTTAGTGGCGATAAAGGTACATCTTTGTTCATCTAGCAAATCAAAACATTTTTTGACGGAGTAGTTTGAAAGTCCGACATGGAGTGTGAATAAGGGATTGGAAAAGCAAACTTCTAAAAATAGAAAGGTGCAAAAAGTTAAAAGTTAAAACAGTATTAAGGCTATGCAAACTTTCAATTTTTTTGGTGTTATTTTTTTTGAGAAACTTTTAAAAAACTTTTTTTTGTCGGAAAATATTATAACGTAAAAAATTTGGCGAGAAAATTTTGTATGAATATTTTTTGGCGAAAAAATATTATCGAAAAATTTTGGTGATGAATTTGTGTATTTTTTAAAATTGTTTTAATTGTAAATTTTAATAATTAAAAAAAATATTGAATACTATTTTTGTTCAAAAACTTTTGAATGTTATTTTTGTAAAAAAAAAACTTGAAATAATCCTATCTGTGAGAATTTTTCTAAAATTAAAATTATCAACCACATGTGGGGTGAGATAGTGGTTCTCCTTTGGTGAAAGAATAGTTTTCTTATTGGTTTAGGCCTTTTTATAGATTTGGAGATTTAATCTTAGCTATAAAAAAAATGATTTAACCACTTGTTCAAATACGCTTTCCCAAAGAATATTTTTTTTTTTTTTTTTTTGATAAACTGTATTTTCATAGTATAATATTACTAGACCAACCACTCTACAATTAATTTAGAGGAATACTTTTGTGCATGCGTTATTAAGCAATTATTTAATTTCGTCATCCCTCGTAATATATATCCTCTTCAGTAAAATAATCTATGCAGCCAGTTTATACAACAAAACCAAAAACAAAAAATTGTCCAGCCAAGAGCCCACACCACATGCACCAAACGTCTTTTTCAATTTTATTTCAACTCTTTGGAATTTTCTCACGTCAAATTCAATCAACTTGCAAATATATATGCTGTTTCTATATACATTAAAAATAGGCTTTAAATTGGATCTGGATTCTTGAAATTTTACAGAGAAATTCAAGAAGGGAAACAAAGATGAAGTTTGGAAAAGAGTATGTTGCTCAGATGATTCCAGAATGGCAACAAGCTTACATGGATTACACTTGTCTCAAAACCATTCTTCGAGAAATCAAAACTTCACAGAAAAGATCAGAAAGCCAAGGTGTCTTGAAACGCAAGCTATCTGGTCGCCGCAACTTCAGCGGCCTGACAAAGCGGTACAGCCGCACCTTCTCGTCTCGGGACCTCGAAAACCACGATATTATGGTTCACGCAACGACTGGGGATGATGGATTTGAGAAATACGAGACGACCATCTTGAAAGTTTCAGAAGTAGGGAGAGAGTCAGAGCTTGTGTTCTTTAAAACCCTAGATCTCGAGTTTGATAAAGTAAACCGATTTTACCGGTCTAACGTTGAGGAATTGGTGAAGGAGGCAGTGGTTTTGAATAGGCAAATGGATGCTTTGATTGCTTACAGAATCAAACTAGATCAACCTTCTACTTCTTGGAGCTGTTCTGAAACTGTATCAGTCGATATCAATGCCTTGGATTCTAAGGAACAGAGTGAGTTTTCAGAGATTGTTTTTTGTTACTGGTTTAGTCTGAAAGGGCACAAATCTTGAATCTTTGTTGTGTCTTTGACTTAGAAGGGAAGACATTAGCTGAAGAGATGGGAATCAAAGTAGAGGAAAATGTATCCAACGGTGGAGATTCAACGAAAGAGACTGCACCAGAGGCATTAAGTGTTCTTGACCGTATCAGATTAAACAAAAATCAAGAAAATCCTCTGTCCACAATTAGAAACGTCCTCAAGCTATCTAACAAGGAAGATATAAAATTTACAAAAGAAAATCTCAAGAAAATAGAAGAACGGCTTAAGAATGTCTTCATCGAGTTTTATCGCAAGCTTCGACATCTCAAGAATTACAGGTATGTTGTTTCTCTAGTACAAAAACTAGCTAAAGAAGATGGTTTGATTTAACCTATGCTCTGTTCTTTATTAATTCAGCTTCTTGAACACTTTAGCAATTTCCAAGATCATGAAGAAGTATGATAAGGTAACAACCCTTGGTTTATTAAAAATACAATATAGAAGTTTCTTGAGACATTAATATGTTTTTGCTATATATTCCCAATCAGATTGCTCTAAGAAATGCAGCAAAATTATACATGGAGATGGTAGATAAGTCATACCTCACTAGCTCTGATGAGGTTAACACAATATATCTCTACACAAAACTTATTATTTTGTTTCATTAAAACTAGAAACTTAAAACTTAACCTTTGATTACCTTTTAACAGATCAACAAGCTTATGCTGAGAGTTGAGTCTATTTTTGTTGAGCATTTCGCCGGCTCGAATCGAAGCAAAGGAATGAATCTCTTAAGACCAAAAGTGACAAAAGAAAAACATCGAATAACGTTTTCCACTGGTAACTAAAAATATTCCTTAATCGAGAACAATTTTTCTTTGAGAAAATGTAAAAAAAATTGCGAACTTTCAAAGTTGGGACCGAAAAAAAGCATGAACTTTCGAATTATCATTAAACTCCCAAGTTTGATCTGACTTTTTAAACTTAGTTCATGATAGTTAATAAGTAAAAATCCCTACACTAAGTTCTTTTTTCTCAGGCTTTTTCGTCGGTTGCACAGTCTCTCTAGTGATTGCTCTTGGTTTGTTCATCCATGCTCGTAATATAATGGGCGCAGTCGGACATAAACTCTACATGGAGACAATGTTTCCTCTATACAGGTTCAAAACAAAACATATGTAGTAGATACACTCTCTACATGAGTCACTATTTTCTTGCTGACAATAATGTTTCTTAAACGCATATTTTTCAGTTTATTTGCATTTGTGGTTCTGCACATGATCATGTATGCTTCAAACATATACTTTTGGAAGCGGTATCGAGTGAATTACCCGTTTATATTCGGATTCAAAGAAGGAACAGAACTTGGTTATGGACATGTTCTGCTTCTAAGCTTTGGCCTTGGCACGCTTGCTCTCTGCGCTGTTCTAGTTAACATGGACATGGAGATGGATCCTAATACTAATGATTACAAGACCATCACTGAACTTGTTCCCCTTTTTGTTGTCGCGGTAAGTTTTATTAGGTGAAAAATTCATCATTACAACCACAAGAATCTCAAATCATTCTATTAATAATGTAGTAACACAATGTTTTTCAGCTAGTGATAGCTATTTCTGTATGTCCCTTCAACATATTTTATCGGTCAAGCCGCTTCTTCTTCCTCATGGTTCTATTCCGGTGCATTGCTGCGCCGCTCTACAAGGTATTTTACTCAAGAACATCCTCTCCTTTTGCTAAGTGAAAATCATCGATAAATCTCTCATCCAAATTGCAGGTCAATCTTCCAGATTTCTTTCTAGCAGACCAATTAACAAGCCAGGTTTGTGTGTTACTTACCATAAAATTCTTCTCACTTTCATGATTATGTTTTCAAAATGTATGTTTTTTTTGGTAAAAGTTTCAAAATGTATGTTTTAACTTTGTTCTCAACCATCTTTTTTTAGGTCCAAGCACTGAGGAGTCTGGAGTTTTACATCTGTTACTATGGTTGGGGAGACTTCAAGCAGAGGCAAAGCACTTGCAAATCAAGTGATGTATATAGCACATTCTACTTTATCGTCGCTGTGATTCCTTACTGGTCACGTTTCCTTCAGTGTGTTCGAAGATTAATCGAAGAGAAAGATGTAAGCCAAGGCTTCAATGCTCTCAAGTATTTATTGACCATTGTTGCTGTGTGCTTGAGAACAGCTTTTAGCATCAACAGAGGAAATGATTGGAAAATAGCGGCTTGGGTTTTCTCGGGGTTGGCAACATTTTACGGCACATATTGGGACATTGTTTATGACTGGGGGTTGCTTCATAGACCATCTAAATCTTGGTTGAGAGAGAAGCTTCTTGTTCCTCACAAATCAGTCTACTACGTTGCAATGGTGAGAACTACGATATATTGATAGAACAGTATAAACCCTAATTTAGGATTTCTTTATAATTTTGGTTATCTCTTTGTAGGTCGTAAACGTTGTGTTGAGATTGGCGTGGTTGCAGACTGTGCTGGATTTCAATATCTCGTTCTTACATAGAGAAACAATGGTTGCTCTTATTGCAATTCTTGAGATCATACGTCGCGGTATCTGGAATTTCTTCAGGTTACTTCTTAACCAAGAAACTATCTAAATGTACTCCTCAAAATCTTTTTTTCTTAATGGTTATTTCTTTGTTGGGTTATGAACACAGGTTAGAGAACGAGCATTTGAACAACGTGGGAAAGTTTAGAGCATTCAAATCAGTTCCATTACCATTCAACTACGATGAAGAGGAAGATCGAGATAGTTAATTAGCTCTTAGATTGGATTATATCAATGGTTTCTAGCGAGTGAAGTTTCAATTGTGTATTGGTATTCTTAGGGCTTGCTAGTATTTGTTTGTAAATTGTAAAAAAAGAAGAAAAAAAAATAGAGGAAATGAGCATAAAAGGAATGAGGTGATTGAGACAACGTATAGTTATTGAGCTTTTTAGGCCTCTTTTGAACGAAGCAAGTCGCGATGCTTGCTCTAGTTGTCTTACTTCTTTACTTCTTAGATTGGTAGACTTTATTTTCTAAATAAATGTAAGACAAAAAAAAACTGAGTAGAAGAAGGTTGTATAGTATCAAGTACTTAATAATAAGAAGCATCATAATGAGTATGGTTCAGAGCATTTTGCTTTTGGGACTAAATGTTGGGATCACGTGTTTTGATTTTCAAAATAAGTCAAAGCTCTTTTGGTGAAACCATTAGTATTCGAGTACTAAAATCAAGAACCGAAGAACCTGGAGAAGTTGAGGCCTGCCAAGGATGTTTCAGATGCTAATGGGTTTGTGATGGAAGAGTTAAATTCTAACGTTCTTCACTTGTGGAAATCTCTCTTTTAAGCAACATCCAAGTCATTAATTGATAAGCTTTTGATGTTAAAAATAAATCCTTTATTGATTATCCTTAAGACTCTATACAACTTTGTTTATGAGTCTATTAACAAGTAGTAAAGGCAAACAAGAATTAGTGAAAAATGGGAAAATGTCATAAAAATCATCAGTCATAAATACAAAGCACTAACTTTGGGTCTGGTGAATTAAATTCCCACCTTTAGTTGAATTTTCTATTAAATCATTAACTTTCGTTGACCTTTGCCAAATAAGACATGTCGTTAAGTCAACTAACGGACCAAATTAACGGAGTTAAGTCAATGTTAACATTTTTCGTTAAGTTCTAAAACGACGTCGTTTTGTGTTTTAAAAAAAAAAAAAATTCATTTCATTTGAAATGATTTTAAAACGACGTCGTTTTGTGTTTGAGCGCATTGTTTTGGTTCTCAATAATGGTGGCTTAATGCCATAGTCTGAGTTTGAACACTTCAACCAAGAGCTGAAGAAGCTAGAGGAGAAGTTGATGTCTTCCAAAGATGTTTCAGAGGCGAATGGATTTGCAAGAGAATCAACAAAGTCTAACATTCTTCATTTGTGGGACAGGAAGTCTACACCACCCAAAATAATAAACCCTAGGATTAGAATTTCTGAGATGTTTAGGCCTCTCTTGAACCAAGCAAGGGTTAATGTTTGCTCTCATCTTATTGCTTCTTTACACATATGAATCAGAGTCTCTTAGATTCAATGGCTTTCATTTATGTATTGACTCTTGTTGCATTTTGATAATTTCATTTGACTTGTTATTTAGCTCTTACATTTTATGAAAGAACATATACACTTTCTTGTCTGTAATTTATATCCACTAATTTTGCGAATACAAAGATTTACAAGAATACAAAGATTTACAACTAGACTAATTGTATAGTCTAGTGGTTAGCGAATATCCAAGGATTGGATAGCGAGTTTGGCTGCAATTGAGGAGATGTTCTCCTTTATGAGTCCCATTGAGAGTTCTAATCTCTCTATTGTATCTTTCATATCCATTGCTTTTATTTTCTCTTGTTGTAACCTTGATAGTTCCGACTTCGTCGATCCTGCAGCCAAGAAAACCCGAAAAACTGACTATTTTTCGCTATTAACTCTCTCGGACTCACAGAAATCAGCACACTTCCAAAGGAATAAAATGGATTTGTGAACTGTGATGTAAAATCTGATAGCTGAAACCTGAAAATCTTCTTGAAACATAAAAACACGATAGTGAAAATATGTGAAATTACCAGAGATGGGTTGAAATGCTGAAAATGATAGACGTTCTTGGAGAGAAGGTACGAATGATTCGTCAAAGTCGACCGGCGGCTCATCTTCAGCCCAGTTTAGAGAGTTAATGAGACGAGTTTGTAGCGGCGAGTCTGCTGGAGCCTATTGCAAAAGGAGATAATCCGACACTCAAAACTTCTGAGAATGTAAAAGATGTACATACAACTTAGATAGAACTTACCACATCTCATTTCTTAGTATATGCAATAAACACATCCACGAGGACGAATGTTATCATTTGTGTTGTTTCCAAGTAAAACACGATGAAGGAGAAGGATTTTTTCTACCTTAAGTTTGATCTCCAAGCTGTTAAGATTTTTAATAGATTCCTTCAGCTGGGAGATTTTTGAGGTTAATTCATTGCTGCTCTCATAATTCATACGATCCTGTATTGGTCTGACCTCTCCGGACAAGTAAGGATCTGCCTGAGACAATAATTCATATTGTCAGAACATCATACTTTATATGAAGACAAACAACTTAAATAATCTCATCAAATGGAAAGTAAAAAACGGTTCTGAGTAAGAGCCTAAACAACCACAACAAGGTGAAAGCACGGAAGATTAGCTCAAGTAACATAAGTTAGAAGCATATGAACTGATTTGCAGAGGATAAGCTAAGGTGGAATAACATTTTCGCCTAATCAACAGCTTTGGCCAAAGAGAAGGAACAGAGTAGCTCAAAGTCTAGTTCTAATCCAGAAGCGATAGTATCACATTCTAATCGTTACCTCAAGTCAAAGATCACAAACTCATACTTTATATCTCGTAGTCTAGTTCTAGTCTACAAGCTAAAGCATCACATTCTAAGTTTGTGTTACACAAACACATACTGTACATCCACAATCTTACCCCTAAAAACCTCGAAATCTTCACACGACCCGCGCCTCTTATCGAAACAAGTGCACCAACATCCAATCTCTCAACCTACAACATATAGTAAGCTTCAGAACTCACACAATACCTGACTCATTCAACAAACAACAACACAAAAGATCGAAAAAGGCTTACGTTTTCAATAAGTACCAAGCAACCATATCTAGCAGCAAAAGAAGCTTCTGTTGCAGTCTCACTAATCGAAATAGGATCTAGAATGAAATGAACAAACATATTCTTCTTTCTCTTCATAGACTGAAATCAAAATCAAAACCACAACACCAACATTTTCACCACCAACATGTAATCAATCTCACGGAGTAAAATGTATCGAATCCATACCTCTTCGAGTAAAGCTAAGTACCTAGCTTCATATAAATGCAAAGTTTTACTCTCCGTTGGTACAAGAACCTGTGTAAGAATTTCTCAAATCAAAAATCAGCTAAGGAAGGTTAAGGTGAGATTCATGGTGATAACCTCGCTCATGCTAAAAGGAAGAAGAGGAAGATCGAGAGATTTGGCGACGATTTTTGAACGGCGTGCGCGAATGTTGAAACTTCCGGGAATTGAAGTCGTCGGGATTCGAATTCGGTGGATATTTTGGGTTGGGAAGAAAGAGGAAGAGAGGTTTGAGGAGATTAGAGTGGAAGTCATCGGGAAAATGTGAATCGCAGTAATCGGATTCAGGGATTCTCCGTTAAGCTCAGCCGTAGAAAATAGCATGGTGAAGAAGAAGAAGATAGATCCGGTTGAATTGAAATTGAAACTGAAAGTGTTTCCGGTTTAATTGAAACTGGAAATAAGTCAAATAACCAATAACTACATTGCCGGTTAAGTTAACGAGTTTAATAATCTTGGTTTAAAAGAAATTTGAAAGCCCAATAGAGTCAAGTTGACGGAGATTTGACTTTCAACGATTTTAAAAGAAGGGAGTGATCGGACGGCTGAGTTTACTAAAGAGTGTTTTATGACCGTTTTCATTACCAGCTTAGGATCCAAACCTAGATTAATTTTAAATTAAACTGACCCGTTGAAAAGAATTTTAGACCGTTAGAATATTATTTTTTTAGGCTCGGATCAAAACGAACCTGACCTCTATATAAAGAAATTCGAAGTAATATTACAATTTCATTGTTAAATTAAATTCATCTTTCTCTCGCACTCTCATCTGTTTTTCGAATTCATTACGAGAGAAAGTAATCAAATTCAAATTCTTAGAATTGTTCAATCGAGTTTTTTTCTTCCTCATAATTTCAATTTTGATTTTGTAGATTGGTATCGAGAGAAGGTTTTGTTCATCCGATTACGAGAAAACCACACAAAAAATCAAAAGGTAACAAACTGATTTCACTCTTCATATCTTTGGTTAGTTTCATTTTTCGTATTCCTCAGAAATTTGATTTTTGTTCGGTGGTCGTGTGTTTCTCCCATTGGGTTACGAGAACAAGGCACTCTGAGTTTTGAAATCGAGTCAAGAAATTGCAAGAATCATCTCTGATTTCTATCAAATTCGTTCTAATTTTGATTTCGCCTTTGATGTTTGGTATCAAGGATTAGATTCATTAGGTTTTATCACGTCGTTGTCAAATCTATCTGAGGATCAGAAGATAAATAGTTATGGGTGATCACACTCATATTTGTAACCTTGTTAATTATAATATCATACTTCTGTAGTTTATAGGTTAAGATTCTCTGATAGAAACTTATTGCTTACATGAGGAAAATCATCATATAGGCTAATTGTTATGGTTGACTAGTTAACTACAGTTTGTCTAAATTTATTAGTATTTATGATCTTAATTCAAATTTTATGGTTCTTTCTCTTATTTGCAATTGTTGTTTTGGTATCGAGTATTAGATTCACTAGGTTTTATCATTTACAGTAAAATCTCTATAAATTAATAATATTGGGACCAAGAAAATTGATTAATTTAGAGAGGTATTAATTTAAAAATTAATAAAATTGTACAAATTTTGTAAATTCTTACAAAAATTTGATATAAAATGTAGTTTTTTCTTTATAATCAATAGTAATTACAAGTAGAAAGCAATTATTAAGTTTAAAAAACAAATCAAATTTTTTTGATGTTATAAAATACTAGAATTGAACACTACAAATAAATAATAAAAATTGAAGAAAAAAATTACTACAGTCATATTTTAATATGATATTATAATATTTATTAGTATATTTATACAGTTATTAATTTAAACTATTGATGTGACCATATAATTATATAAGATTTTCAAACAAAATAATATCTTATTAATATATCGATTTGTATCAATTTTTATATTGGTCCCAACTCGGGACCGGAAAAATTTATTAATTTATAAAGATTATTAATTTATAGAGGTTTTGTTGTAGGTAACATTGTTAAATCAGATAATAATTGGGAGGAATAAACAGAATTTAGAGTGCATGTTTTGAGTAATTATTGTTCTTATGATCTATCAAGATCTTAGCTAAATAACTTCTTATTCTCATTAAATGTAAAGTGTTCTGTACATTCAACTATATATACAAGTATAATATGCACATGTAAATGTAAACTATACAATATACAAACTATACTATGTCTCATATGATCCTTTGAGGAAGATCATCATGCAGGTTGGTTATTCTGGTTAACCTTATTACAATTTTTCTAGATCTATTTAGTTCTTATGATCTTGATACAACAAGCTTGATTGGTTCTTTCTCTTATTTACTTATTTGCGATTTTTGTTTTTTTTTGTTGTTTATGTGCCATTGAAATAAAGAAAAGATTGCAAGTTTTTATACCCTGAAAACTGATTTGTTTTTTCAGGGACAATAAAGAAGTCTCTGATATGTGCAAGTCATCGAACTAAGAAGAGTTTGTAAGTTTTTATTCTTTTTGACACCCAGAAAATGATTTTAGCTTACTCTAGCGTTTGTTGTTTCAGGGACTGTGGTAGAGGTTTGCTAAATGGTATTGAAATATATCACTGTTGTTTGCTTTTTCTTGTCTTAGTGTCTCTTTTTAATTCTGTAATAGTATACAACTGTTTGAAAGTTCAGGAGGCTTTTGATGTTTCCAATCCGCAAGATGTTGTTGAATATTCACAATTATTTTCATGCTTGCTCTATTTTTTGTTTGCTTTGTTTTGCTTGCGTTTTTGCATAATAATTTGATTCCTACGATCATGTCTCCTTGTTTTCTCTTTTTGCTTCATTGCTTGTTTGTTTCCTTCCTTGGTTCCATGCATGCTTGTTGATTCTTCCTAGGTTTCTTGTGTGCTTGTTTGTTTTCTTCATTTCTTCCTTGATTACTTGATTTGGTGTTACTTCTTTGCTTTCTTCCTTTGTTTCATGCATGCTTGTGTGTTTCATTCTCGTTTCCTTGCGTGCTTGTTTCGATTTCTTGCTTAGTTGTTTGGTTCTTACTTGCTTCTTGATTCCTTGGTTACTTGATTTGCTTTTAATTCTTTGATTTCTTCCTTTGTTTCATGCGTGCTTGTGTGTTTCATTCTCTGGTTCCTTGCTTGCTTGTTTTGTCCTGACTAGCTTCTTGTTTCCTTGGCTTATTTTCTCACTTGCTTACTTAAATTCCTTACCTACTGAACTTGTTTAACCTCTTTACTTCATTTTCTTAATCTTCTTACTCACTTACTCATAACTTTCTCTCTAGCTTGTTTTTCAATTGAATTTTTATTTAGATAGGTCTCTGTTTGACAATAATAGTATAGATGGAAGACTCTTGAGCGTCTATCAAGGAAATGTCCTCGTTGTCATTAGAGTACTTTCTGTGTTGTCCAACGGTTTTACCGATTCCATATTATACAATAATCAAGGTAATGATTCTGCTATGTTTACTTCCTCATCAGGTGATTGTTAAGGCTTTTATATGTATATGTACGATGGAATATACTAATACAAGCTAATCTCGTTTTTCTCTAAATCTTTTATTTGCAAGTTTTAATTTCATTTGCATTTTCTTGCAACCAAGAGCCTCATGAATTCATGGGCACCATGCACCAATGTCCTCTGTTTTTTATGTAAGTCCTTTACTAGCAGTTTTACTTAATATGTTACCCACATACATGGAGTGTAATATATTACTGTGTTTTTGATTTTAATGTGTGTATAAAGAAGGGGATGTTCTTACTCATATAGTAATTTCATTTGCTTGTTTTCAATTTTTTCTGTTACTTTCAAAGTGTTGTTAACAAATTTCTCGAACTATTTCAGGACTTTCGAAGTACTATGAACCCGAACATTGGAATATAAGGGAGGAATGTAACAAATATTTGGAGAGGCTACATGGCAGATCTAGGTAATCTCGAAGGATCTTTCCACATATTTATAACATAAATAGTGTATTTTTTTTCATCTTAAGTGTCTGCGGTGGTGTGTGCTATGCCGAAAAGCATCAAAGTCATACCTATCAAAGTCAGCGCATGTAGCACCTGTTGTAAAATCTATTTTTTTGGCATGTTCCAAGTTTTTGGGCGGTTCTTCCATTTATGTCTCCAGGAAATTAGTACATATATCGTGATGTTGAAGATGTCCACAGATGGTGTAAGTCTAGATATTTACTTTATATAATCAGTAATTTAGCTATTTATGTTAGACATTCAACAACTGCCTGCTCTACTTAACGCATAAGATCAGAGATTTATCATGTATGCTTTGATTGCTAACATTCTTAGGTCCAAAACAGTTGAAGGATACATTGAACAGTTCTAAATAAAAACCAAGAACCTGAGTAGAAAGCAGACTTGTGGACAAACATATAAGATTTTGCAGAGTAAAAAGGAGGTTTTGTTATATCATAGATAGAAAACATATATAGTGTCAACTCTTAGACGTTTTTTGCTTGTGTCAAATCTGTCGCTAATGGAGCTTTAAACGGCTGAGAGATAACGAGTACCAGAGCAAAGAACAGTCTTCAGGAAGATAAGTTGGTGTCAACTTTTTAAAATAATATAGAATTTTTCTTTGTGCTAAAACTATATGGTGATGATATCATGGTTTTGGAAATAGATACATCAATTCACTACAGAGAATAACATGATTTAGTAAGCCAAACACGAACTAATTGGATCCATTTGTTCAGATTTTTGCGTCTCAGTTCTAGGCCTTCTTAACATGTCATTTGATCTTATAGTAGAACCTTAGATTATACATGAAAATGGGCGATGCCAGTCTTGGTTGGTAAGAGCTTCATTTCTATTGAAAGCTATGGAGAGGAGTTGTTTACAATGTATTCTCAATGTGAAATGGATTGTCACTGTAACTCATAATATATGGAGAGAAGCAGGTTAGTCGTTTCTTTCATGTTCTTAGATTATTTCATCCCTTTTGGATTTGTATCAAAAGTTGCTATTATAGTTATTAAAATTGTGATGAAAACTTTACAAGGAACTCTTGGACTTTTCAAAACTAAGTGATGGCACTGAAGCAATCAAGCCTGTTACTATACCAAATCGGGTGAGGTATAACTGCTTTAACTTGTCTATATACAGTCAAATCAATTGAACTCTCTGCACTCTTAATCGTTTTACTAAAACTTGTAAGCAATGACATAAGTTGCTGGAAGAACTTGCATCATGGACTAAAACAAGACAATCAGCCAGCCACGAACTTACTTGGAAGTTTCCATTTACTAATGTCATGATAATGTATATTAAATAGGACCTTTTTTCTATCGTAATGTCAGTAACGCTGGGTCTTTTTTACATCATTTCATTTGTATTCCGTTGAGGATTTCTCAGCTTAAAGCCCACAAACTGTAGCTTAAAAAACATGAGAGGTGAAGTTCAAAAACCAAAAACAGATTTTGTTGTAAGTTTTTGTTGTTTTATAAATTGTTTCATACATGTCATACACTGTTATGCTTATTTCAGGTGTATCACAATGGAGCTCTAAAAGTTTGTGTTGTGTTCTCATATCGGACTCGTATAGTGTCGGGTAGATGTCATACACCTTTATGCTTATTCCAGGTATGTTGCAATGGAGCTCAGAAGTGGTTGTACTTCATCTTCTTGTTTCTTAAGTTGACTCCGTCTCCCAAGTATGTTTTTTTCAACCTTTCTTTCTACTTAGACGTTCAAGTTACTTTATCTCTTCTGTTTCTCTTATAAGTGCTGTGTTTCAGGGGATTCTTTTAGGTTCCTATAGTATAGTTTAAGAAAACTGGTTGTGTCAGCTGAAGTACAACATTCTGCATTAAAAGTCAACGGCGACATTCTTTCAGGTTTGCTTAACTAATCGCGAGGAACACCACACAAGTAAAGTTAAACTTTCTTCAAATAGGACACAAAACCAGCAATTTGCTTAACTCTGCTCTCTGAACTGTTCTTCTATATAACAGAGTTGTTTTTTCCGAGCTTCCTCTATTTTTCCAGTTTTCTTGTTTTGAGGGTGTTATTTTCATTTGCAGTATGCAAAGTTTGTGAAGCCCGCGTTTGATGATTTTGTGCCCCATTGAAGAAATATGCTGATGTGATCATTCCCCGAGGAGGTGACACTCACGTTGCAGCTGATTTGATTGTGCAACATGATCTTTGCAAAATCTGCCCAAATGTTTTATGCTTGATTCAGAAGAAAGGTTTAAAGGTTAAAAACCATATTCTCACTCTAAGATCATAATTGCAGATAAGAGGCATGCATACACTCATTCGAGAGATAGACATAGCAAAACATGACTTTGTGTTTTACTCAGATCGTTTGGAGACATGTGAAAGCTTGACCTGACAGCAAGACAAGAAACAGTAATAAGAATTGAGGAAACAACATTTGGTTTATCTAATATATTACTGTTTTTTTGTTCTTAGGTAAATTTTATTCAACATGCAAAGGGTCTACATCGAGTGCATAAAGCAGAGAATATTCTTACTCATATATTAGTTTCAGTCTGTCTTCATATTTTTCTCTATTACTTTCAAAGTGTTAACTAATTTCTCGAACTGTTTAGGAATTCGAAGTACCTGGAAATTTGGAGAGGAATGTAACAAATATTTCGACATGCTACATGATAGAACTAGGTCATCTCCAGGATCTTTTGAATACTTTGTCACAACTTGGCTTTTGTTTACAATTCCTCTTTTTTGTTTGCCTATTTTTCTTTCTTCTTTTCTCTTTTTGCTTCATTGCTTGTTGATTTCTTGCGTGCTTGTTTGTTTTCTTCATTTCTTCATTGGTTACATGACTTGCTGTTACTTCTTTGCCTCCTTCCTTTGTTCCATGTGTGCTTGTTTGTTTCATTCTCTATTTCTTTGCATGCTTGTTTGTTTTCTTCCTTGGTTACTTGCTTACTTGCTTGTTTTCGTCATTTCTTCCTTGGTTACTTGATTTGATTTTGCTTCTTTAGTTTCTTCCTAGGTTCCATGCGTGCTTGTGTGTTTCATTTTCTGGTTCTTTGCTTGCTTGTTTTGATATCTTGCTTAGTTGTTTGGTTCTTACTAGCTTCTTGTTTCCTTGGTTCCATGCGTGCTTGTGTGTGTTTCATTCTCTAGTTGCTTGTTTTGGTTTCTTGTTTAGTTGTTTGGTTCTTACTTGCTTCCTTGTTTTCTTCAAACTTGTTTGACCTCTTTTATTTAGATAGTTCTGGATCTCTGTTTGACAATAGTATAGATGAAGACTCTAGAGTGTGTACCAAGGAAAAGGCATCGTCGTCAATAGAGTACTTTCTGTGTTGCCCAACGGTTTCACCGATTTAAGCTATACAAGAATCAAGGTTCTGATCATTCTACGCTCCTTAGTTCTTCACTGATCAGGTGATTGTGGATCTTTTATTTATATGTGTATATACCTTGGGTTATACTAATACAAGCTGATCTCGTTTGTATCTATATCTTTATTTCATGTTTTAATTTCTTTAGCAGTTTCTTGCAACCAGATTCTGAACCAAGAGCCTCACGAATTCATATACAGCCAGTGGCTGTTTACAGGTTTTCCAATGAACTAGGAAGCCAGGTCAGTTGCCTAATAATCCTGAGCTAGAATCTGTTGTAAGTTCTACAAGATCTTAATTTATATTAGGCACACAGAGAATAGGCAAGGGAGACTTCAAAGATCCCACTCGCTGACACTGCCGTTAATAATTAGGTTACCAATGTGGTGGTTGGACCATAACTCGGCAAGGATTTTGTGGTAACAAGAACAGGAGAGGTACGTTGTGCAACTCTACTTTCATTAAAATGTTGTAGAGCAAAACCAAGAACAGCGTAGAAAGCAGACTTGTGGAATAACATCTAAGATTTGCAGAGTAAGTATATATTATAGTTATGAAATTATATACAGTTAAATGGAGGTTTTGTTATATCATAAATTAGAAAACATGTATAGCGTCAACCTCTTAATCGTTTTTTGCTTATTTCAGATCCCTCGCAAATGGACCTCTAAAACGGCTGAGAGATAACAAGTAGCAGAGCAATGAACAGAATTGTGGAAGAACGCAAAATAAGTTGGTGTCAAAGTTTTTACAGAATATAGTAAAGTTAGGCCAATATGTTATCCGCTTGTTGTGTCTCTTTTTTCTCTACAGGAACAGATTTCGTCACAGACGACATAATTTTTTATATGGTTCCATCTGTTTTTCACCAGAGGTTAATACTTATTTTTGCTTTTTGATTTCTTCTTACATGTCTTGTTTCCTTAACTTGCTTCCTTGTTTTCTTCCTTGTTTTCTTCCTTGGTTCCATGCGTGCTTGTTTGGAGTTTTTGCACTTATTCTTTGGTTACTTGCATGCTTGTTGATTTCCTTTTAAGGTTTCTTGTGTGCTTGCTTGATTTAATTTCTTCATTTCTTCCTGGTTTTTTATTTGCTTTTGCATCTTTGTTTTCTTCATTTGTTTACTGATTTCCTTGCAAGGTTTTTTTTTGTGTGTTTGCTTGTTTTCTTCATTTCTTCCTTGGTTCTTGATTTGCTTTTGCATCTTTGTTTTCTTCCTTGGTTCCATGCATGCTTGTGTTCATTCTCTGTTTCCTTGCGTGCTTCTTTTCTTGCTTAGTTGTTTGGTTCTTACTTGCTTCCTTGTTTCATTGGTTCTATGCGTGCTTGTGTGTTTCATTCTCAATTTCCTTGCTTGCTTGTTTTGATTTTTTTTCCTGATTTGTTTGGTTCTTACTAGCTTCTTTTTCCCTTGGTTCCATGCGTACTTGTGTGTTTCGTTCTCTGGTTCTTTGCTTGCTTGTTTTGGATTAGAAACAAGAGTTTTAAAGATTTACGAGTTTTTAATTTTAAAGAGTTTTAAAAAGATTTACAAGAATTTTAAAAACCTTTGTAAATTTTTTTAAAATCTTTCAAAAACTCTTATAAAGTCTTTAAAATCATTTTTTAACTTTTTAAAAAAATTGGTAAATATTTTAAAACATTTTTAACTCTTTTTGAACCATTTTAAAACTCTTTCGAACCCTTATAAAATGTTTTAAAAAGATTTACAAAAGTTTTTAAAGGGTTTTAAACTTTTGTAAATCTCTTAAAAATCTTTTAAAAACCCTTGAAACCATTTAATTGTTTTTTGAAAATCCTTGTAAACCCTTTAATAATTTTTGAACCATTTTAAAACTCTTGTGAACACTTAAAAAAGATTTTAAAAATATTTATAAGATTTTTTAATGGGTTTTAAAGGCCTTGTAAATCCTTTAAAAACCCTTGTAAATCTTTTAAAACCCTTGTAAACCCTTTAAAATCTTTTAAAAACACTTGTAAATCTATTTCCCGCCAAAATATTTTGGCGGGAAAAATGTTTTTCAAAAAATAATTTTGGCGGAAAATTTATTTTTAGTATATTTTAGGCAGAAAAATCAATATTTCATTAAAAATAGGGGTGAAATGGTCATTAAAAATTAAAATAAAGTAGAAATGAAAATGGCTAACATGAAGGGGCATAATTGAAAAGGGGTAGTGTCGAACGGGTATTCTTGGCAATTTTTGTTTTTTCATGTGCAATTCGTGCATTAATTGAATGTTTTGTTTTTAGGTTCAAACAATATTTTAAACGTAAACACACAAATTATTTTGATGTTTACGTATATGGTCACAAATTATTACCATGTACGCATATTGTTAGTCTTGAGTTATCATTAATGTTAAAATTAATAAATAACTTATTATTCACAAAAAGTAAAAAGAGAAAAAACTGTAAAAACAAAAGAGGATGAAAAATACTCCATCTATTCTTATTTAGTTGATGTTCTAGGAGAATGCACACATATTAAGAAATCATTTAATTTTTATTTATTTCTAAACTAAAATGTCATTTATTATTTAATCAACCAATAGAAAAATAATCAGCAGAATAAAAATCATCAAAACCAATAAACATATAATTAATTTTGCATCGAAAATTTAAAACTTATCTATTTAAGAACAAAAATAAAAGCTTAAAACATCATTTATAAAAGAATAGAGGTAGTATTAATTTTTATTTTTAGTCAGTCAAGTGAACATTGTACCTAACTGAAGCGCCTTACTAAGTCGTACACGAGTAATGTCGATAGTTACGAGGTCAAGGGTATTTTCGTCCAAATTTGGCATAATGGCTAAACGGTAGAAACTGAATTTCACTTTGCCAAAACCAACAATTAAAACTTGGTCTTCGGACTTAATCCGTAATTTACCCTAAATAGTATGTTCTTCAATTTTTTTAAAAACTAACCTAGTTGCATGGACACTCAATGGATGATCAAGTTGTCATTGGATCTTACTGGATTTCATTGAGTTGTCATCGATTCTTCACCAGATTTCTCGCATTATCGCCGGATCTGCATCAGACCTTTTCAAATTAATCACCAGAACTTAGACAGATTCTTCATAACATTACTTTAATCGTGTTGAGTTTGTTATATTGTTGGTTAACTATATTCCGAAAGTGTTTTCCAGTGTTCGCAAATAACTGGTGGCTATGGATTTTCCATGTTCTTACGAAATAAATAAATATATTAGTGGATATTCTATCTAATCAATGGATAGGGACACAACATCCAATATATAAAAAATATATTTATAGATCTACATAGTTTGTTGGACATCCACAACAAACATCCATTCATTTATCTCACGTAATTGACCGATTATGAGTCTAAATATCTGATCTTAAATTGGGAAAAATGTGGACTAAATATCATTGTTATCGACCTTGTGTCAGTTTACCAGAAAACTAGTTTTCCCCGATCTCTAAATTTTATTACTTTCATTATTAAGGAGCAATGGGAGCAGGATAGATATATGAAGCCAAAGATACTCTATTTACATTGTCATCAGTCATCACTACACCACTTTGAAACTTTTACTTATAGTTTGACATGAGCTTAATTGAAGCTAGTCAGGTTCTTAGTGTAGTCATCCATTTTCTTAAGATCACCTTACTAAACCAGCTAAACAATAAGTCCTTCATGTTTGATGAATAAATAGATCAATACAAAATAAGATTGATGAAAAGTTACGAAATCTCGAAATTACTTTATAATTTCTCTATTATATGGGTTATCGATCTAACTTTTGAACTTTAGCTTTTTAGTATCACTTGAACATCAGCATGTTATTTAGGTTGATAGGAGTAGGACATTTCCGAAGAGTTCCTTCAAGAAGTGGATTTTTATATCATTAGTAATTTACCATTGTTGGTGCATTGATTAGCACTTCCAACAATAGTGACTTAAACCGGAAGAATCACGACTTAAACCGGAAGAATCTTGAATTAAGCTGATAATTAAGTCAAACCGTGTATCTCGGTTTAGCCTGTTAATGGGCCGAAATAAAGAGGTCGCCAGCCAACTTCGGCCGGAAAAAGGAGAGGTCGCCAGACGACCTCGACCCAAAGTAGGAAGATCGCCCAACCGACTTCCCGATTTGAAGAAAAAGAAGTTTTCCTTTCCGGTAAAGGAGAATCGCAAAAATAATGAAAAATAGAAGATTCAAGCTCCGAATAATTAGAAGTTTAACTTATCTTTAAACCCTCTTAATAATGTATAAATAGAGGGGTTTGTCCTCTATTATATTCAAGAATCAGCAACTTAATACTAAAAACCCTAGATTCCCTACATTGTTCTTGAGAAAAACCCAAACTTTGTTTCTAAACAATATTACTCTTCTTACGATCGAGTCTTTGATTAACCTAATAGCAAGAAAGTTTATTGAATTTGTTTTTCCATTTTAAACAAATTCATTGTGTGATTTTCGAAATCAACAATGATTCCATGCATTAAAAGCCAAAGTTGCCAAACCTTTGATTCATAAAGAAACTGTACAATATAGTTGACTATATCGGATAGGCACTCTTGTGCTATAGTTTCTACACACATTATACAAACCTACATATATATTTTTTCATGGTTAAGACACACCAATCGTTCTTATAATCTAACCTTGTCAGTAAGAAAACTTAATATAGTCAACACATTTAGATTAGACCATCTCTGCCTTAAGGCGATCAAATGACCCTTCACCAAACTCTTTTTCCTTGCCTTTTCCTGATTGAAGAGAGGTTGTTTGAAAAGAGAAAGAGAAAGAAAGAGAAATGTTCCGTCGATTATATCGGCGTCCATAAGGAAAACCTCTTCTCTCGCTTCCAACGCTACCACTCCTATAGCCTTCTCTTGAACTCCTAGCTTGTGGTAACGTCTTCATGTGGCTCAGTTGCCTTCGTACTTCTTCCGGTAACTGCAATGTGAATCTGTCAAGGTTTTCTACACGTGGTACTAGAGAATGTCCAGTCGAATGGGATCTTGGGAACAAAAGCTCCGTTATTCTCCAGTTTGATAACCCTGTAGACCTCGATCGAGGCGGTGTATTTGCCCCGGTGTTATTGCTCCATGACAATCTATCTAGCAAACGTACATCTGGAGACTCCAATACACTTCTTCGCGCGGTTACATTTTCAAGATCCATATCTTGATTATCATGTGGGCGTATAAATGGATACAAAGAGTTTTGATCGCTGCCTGGTTTGGGAGGGAGACTTGCACGGCAAACTGGACATGTGGACCGAGAAGACAGCCAGACATCAATGCAACTAGCATGAAATGCATGGCTACAAGGAGGCATTAAACGCAGCGTTTCCTCGTCCTCAAACTCATTCAGGCAGATCGCACATTCCACACCGCCTTTGCCTATCTTTAGCCCTTTAACTTGTGAGTAAAGAAAGGAAGGAAACGAATTTATCACATCCTTTCCAAGTCCACGGCTTGTTCTCCTTGTAAACGCTACTTCTCCATGACCTCCCTCTTCGGTATCAGAGCTGGTTCCATGAGGAGATGTGTTTGTGTATTTATAACAAACACAACAAGCCAACATGCTGAATAAGAGCGTGAACATAAGCATCGCAATGATTACTGCGGGTACTTGATTTGGTCTTTGGGCAATATACGGTGGAGCAGTGGTTCTAGGCTGATGCTGGCCACTGACTTGGAGAACAAGCAACAATAGGAAGATAACATGATGATGTAGCAAGATCGGACTCTTCCCGATTGTCATCATGTGAAGAAGCTTTTCTTTTTGGCTATGTTATAATTGTGGATCATCTCTTGAACTCCATGTTCCAGGGTAGGGAAGAAGTCCATGTTTCATATTATAAAAAATTATTTATTTCGGTGAAGTGCTTAACACGTTTGATTGTGACAGGGAGTAATAATTGTATAATCAAGTATGAATATTTCATTTTGTTTAGTCTTAATGATTGGTTCGGCTTTGTTCATCTAAAGTTTTGACTTTGAAGAGGTCGTAGGTTTTAAGTACAAACTCACTTTGCCTCACCCTCTTGAACTACCGTGTTGGTTAAACAACTGGACTATTATTTCTTAGTCGTCTGATGGTTAATTAAGTTGAAAAAGAGAGGTCAAACAAGAGAAAATAATGAAAAAGGATTCCTTTTATTATGATTATTCAGAAACACACTAAGAATATTGCCTTTATAATTTTATGAACAAATATAATAATTTTTTTTATCTAGTGAAAGTTTCTTGTATATCCTCTTACACTAGTGTTTTATATAAGAAAAGTAAGGTAGATTACAACTAGAAAAAGTTAGAGATAATCTTAATACAAAAGAGAAGAAAATATTGACAAAGAGTTGTATTAGTGCGCGAGAGACCATCAAATGTTCCGTTTGAATTTGGAGAATAAACATGGTTTTGATAAGGCAATATTGTGATATTTATGTATTTTCAACTGATTGGTCGAGTATAAACATGGTTTTAAACAGCTGGTATGGTTTCATTTTTGGAGAATAAACATGGTTTTAAACAGCTGGTATGGTTTCACCGACTGAGTCAGGGTCCTTCTGATCCAAAAAGCACGTCTATGGGGTTCCTTAATAACCGTTTCTAAGAGGCAATACGAAGAACCGGAGGAGATTGAAGAAGAGAGATAGTGTGATAAATCTTGGCAAAAAATCTTTCAACTGTCAATTTTTATCTTCTATCTCCAAAAAATGTAAATTAATCATATGAAATAAAAAATAATAATATATTTCGTTACCGTCAAAGTTTGTAAAGTTTTGATAAGTAATATGTTAACTCGAAGCCTTCGCGACAAGAAGTTAAACTACTTTTCAATTTTATTGTAGATGAGTGTGAAAACATTTACCTTAATATATATGTAAGAGTTATATTACGATGATTTTTTTACTTTGTAAGATTGATCTGCATTTTCTAGAGATGTGGAGTATAGTTACAAAAATTGACAAAGTTCAAAAGATTTTTTTTGCACAAAACTCTTATGCTGTTGAACAATGATGTTTTGTTAATCTATGTGTTTGAATTATAATTAGTGAACCTTTTGTGATTAATTTATCTTTGATATTGGTTTTTTTATTTTGATTGACTAAGAGGTTCTGGGTTTAGATCTGCACATCCTCTCAGGATAGGAAACAAATCATTTTATATGGGGTCCTTCCAAGTGCCACTCGAATTGGCGATCTCTATATTTTAACTAATAGTCTTTACTAGTTGAGCTATTAGTACGTTGTTTTGATTTTGGTTTTTGTAAATGGCTTGCTCCGGAATTTTCATTTTTCATTAAGCTTAATGCTAGTTTTAGCATATACATCTACGCCTAGAGTTTCGGAATTCTGGAAGCCTCATACGAAAATTGTTAATGAAAAATATGATCAGTGACCTATAAATGCGTTTAAATATTGGCTAACTTGAGTGAGAGAGATACCAAATTCTTTGCACTAGAGTCCATAGACATATAATAATTAAATGAAGAGAGAAACACACCACATATGAATCAATCAATCAAAGTGATGATGAATTGTGTAGGCAGCTTTTAGATTGATTGCATTCTAGTGAGTATATTATGAACTTCCTTTGTGTCATTCTCTTTTATGTAAGCTTGCCACTTTAATTAAAACTAGCACAATTGTGCCCTTATAAGATTAGGTAGAGAGATTATAAAGAAGACTTATTTTAAGGGTTTTCTGGAAAAAAACTATTGTAAGTCTTAAGGTTTTGCAAATTTACCATGCATCTTCGAATATACAGATCAATAATATGAAGTCATAGGCATTAAAAAAGAAAAAACATATTCAATGTTAAATACTTAAGTTTGTAGAACACTTTTTAATTTTCTAATGTCGATATATATATAGTGATAGCAAGGATGTCTTCGGATTATAAGAAGACGAGACAAAACTCCTGTCAAAATCTCATCACTAAAACTCGTCAATGGTTCAAGGGACTAGTTTATGTCGCAATTACAACATTGACTCAATTGAGACGTCTGGTGTTTCGATGATTCTCTACCAATCCTTTATTCGTTTGAAACTATTTTCAGACTTACTTTGGTGGCATCGGAAATATACATGGATAAAAGGACCAAACAGTCTTCCTAAGGAACATAGTGGAATCTTTCCGAGAACATACATATGATCCAGAATCATCTCCTACAACTTTGAATCCACATTTTCTACTTAAAGTAATGCCAAAGGCATTTTGGAGTTTCTGTTATAAGCTGATAGCCAATAAAAAGTGTGTGAAAGAGGGACATAACATATTATATATGCTAGCTAGCCTATAAGTTTAAAGATAGCATGGTTACTCTCTACTCTTTCATCGAAACTGTAACGATTTCATGTATTTGCGTAAAAGATTGTTGTGAGATGCTTATGTATTATGTAATCATTTTGTGATATCAATATATTGATTTGCCGAATTACAAAAAAAAACGAAATCTGAGATAATAAGTATTTTAAAACGAGGCTTATTTTAACTATTGTAAAAACGAAGACATATTACATTTGGTCAAAGCATACATCGTAGCAGACATCAATATCAAACTCATTTCTTTTAGATTCTCGCGTATAGCGTGGGTGATTATAATATACAAGAGATCACACTTTGTGTAAAATATATCACTTTGATCTGATCCACTACTTCAGCAAAAATATTATAATCTCTTGAGTCTTGACTATAAAATAGTATGCATGGATGAAGGCATAATATGTACTATATAAACTTAAAATTTTGATATATAATATATCAAATCAAAGCCTTCAAGATTATGAGTTCATCTAGGTCTTCAGAATTTTAAAAAACTTTTATATGTGATCGTGAAACGTTTACAATATATGTTCAGTTACAGCAATAGCCTATATTACTTATTATTTTATACTTTATACGATTATTTTTTATTTTTTGAAAGGTAGAATTGTAAAAATGGCGATTTGAAAGTTTTTTTTGCACAAAACCCTTATTTAATAGATTAATACATTGTATTTTAAACACTTACTCTTAGTTTAGATAAAACAATTCTCCACATAATTTTCGTTTTTTTCTTTATTTCTTAAAGATAGCATTTATGCCATGACTTAAACTTCATTTCGGCGGGTGTTGTAGGTATTGGGTATGATTTCGACAACATCACTCGTGTGGAGGACAATATGAATTCCCTTATAAATTTCGGTAGGGCAAGTGATGAAGGTACGTAATACTGATAATGTTCTTTGTCCCAAGTTTCAACTTTTGTTTTTAATTTCTTGATTATGCGTACAACCGAACCCATCAGAGCAACATATATAGCCTTAGGCTTTAAATTTGATGCAGAGGTATACACTTTATAGGAAAGTACCCCATCCCAAATGAGCCGCGTATTGATCCTTGCACCAACTTTAGTTTCTGTGAGACCCAAACCTCACTTAGGCCCGACAAAGGCCCAATTCCACTAGAAACAAAAACCTAATACATACATGTGTATATATAGTCTTCCTCATCAACCAAGCAGCAGCCATTTACATCTTCTTCATCACCATCTCTTCTTTATCTCTCATCTCAATCTCAGCCATCATTATCATCATCGTTGTGACATCGGAGTTGACGTCACGTTGTGGTCGTGATTGTTATACGTGGTTGGTTTCGTCGTCGTTCATCACCGGATTGTTAGGTAAGGAAAACCTATCATGGTTATGAACTATACTACTGAAATTGTTTCACTTAGCAAGTGGATTCATGGATCATAACTTCAATTATTGGGTTTTTGTGTAAATATGTGAAAGAAGAAAACAGTTCAAGTGGTGGAATTGGTGATCCGTTTCCCGTCACGTCTGAAGGATTTTGGGCGAGTTCTCAACGGTTCTGCGTAGATCTCGTTCCCAAGTTTTCAGAATAGTTTTCGGATCTAAAATCGGAGGTAAGATCGATCGGGAAATCGCGTTTAAAATTGGTGATTAGTCACAGTTTTCAGAACCATATTTTTCAAAGTATCTGAAACTTTGCAGTTTCAGGTAGAGGTTTTAAAGATCTATTTCCCGACGGATCTGAAAGAATCAGATCGTGAGTTTGGTGTCGTTGGAAAGATCTTGAGGAGAGAAAAAAGTAGCAAATTTCGTTTTCACGATCCAAGGTAAGATCCATTCGCAAAATGACTTACAAGTTAGTGAAAAATCACAGTTTCCCTGAACCCAGAAAAATACTAAGTGTCAGGAACATTGCAGTTTCATCTTAAGGTTTTTAGGAGGCGTTTCTGGTCACCCCGGAGCATAATTAGACCAAGCGACGGTGGATACCGGTAGAGGAAGTGTTAGGGAAGACACGGAACTTTTTGTCGTCACTAGGAAAGGTATACCCTAGCTGCCATGTCGATTGCTTGTTGAGCAAGAATCAGCTGTTTTGTGAAAACTGCAGAAACCCTAATTTGTCTTTGTGCTGTTTTCTTGTGCTGCAAGTTTCTTGTCAAGGAGTTTCCAACCTTTTTTTTTTATCCCAAATTCAGTGAGGGTGTGATCTGCGGAGATTCGATTACATGTTTCTATTTTTATGCTTCATGATTCATTGCATTGGAATAAATCTGTTTGCTTAGTAATAATGAATTATTATTTAAGATTGATGATATGATGCGTGTTATAGTAATATAAGATGATTGAATTATTGTACTTGTGATAACAAGTAAATTATATGAGTTATATGAGAAAGTAGAATCACAATGAAAAGTGGAACAGTGGAAAATGGTCTACATTGAATTGACGGGTTCTTTGTAGCTCAATAAAAGACTGACGAGTCCAGTGGAACTAGATAGGTTCAAAGGTCAGGGAGATGATCGGACCTGGTTATGATGTGGAGATCTTGCTTAAGCAAGAATGAGTTGTGTGTTATAGGTTTGCATAGTGATGCAGACTATATGAGTGTTGTGTCTATTTTCTAGGTGATTGTTGATTGTGGTTTAAAGGTAGAATCGTGTATCGTATTTCCAGTGGGCGGAAAGGATCCTCTCACTGAGTAATTCTTTACTCACCCCTTTCTTTTCCCTTTTTCCCAGGTCACATTGAGAATTGTGTGTAGTCGCTCAAGTCCGTCTTGCTTATGGTGTATTTTGGAAACCTCAGATTTATTTTCTAATATTGTTATTTTCTTATACGATTTATTAAATAGTTTTCAGTGATTTAAAATTATTTGTAAGACAATTTTGTATTTGAATTAAGAAAGTGAAATAGACGAAAGATATAAATAAAAAAGATATAAATAAGGTGAAAGCACGCCGTCTCAATGTTGAGGGAGACGGGTGTGACAGTTTCACTCTTCTTAAATTTCCTTGGTATATACATAATCCGGTAAGTATTCTTACGTAAAGT
This sequence comes from Arabidopsis thaliana, assembly GCF_000001735.4. Lineage (NCBI taxonomy): Eukaryota > Viridiplantae > Streptophyta > Magnoliopsida > Brassicales > Brassicaceae > Arabidopsis > Arabidopsis thaliana. The sequence goes on along the minus strand of NC_003070.9, from coordinate 12,959,455 downwards.
TTTTGGATATTATTTTTTTTTAATATATATCGTTAGTACTTAATTAACTCTTTTTAAAACCAAAATCCCTGTGAAGCATGCCAAGTTTGCTGTAAATGTGACTGAAGCGTTTGGTGCCAGTGGATATCCAGAAGACAGAATCTGCATCTACTTCAGAACTCGAAGTAGTGTCTCAGCCTAATCAAGTTGGAGGGTGAAAAAATATGTTTACCTATATGACTCTCTCGCGCTACCCTTTATGCGTGTTTCTCCAACAAATAAAAGAAAACTCTTGAGCAATATCGATTTCTCATTCTCGTATTTTTTTTTTTTTTTTTTCTTCTCGTTTAGTTAAAGAAAAAAGTTTTGTTTCAATATCAATATCGGTTTGGTGTTCTATAAAAGTGAACGTAATTACCCGCTTACTTATTGTTAGGACTCCTGTCGTGCACATGTGATATTTATAATTTATTGCTATTATTAAAAAAATACCTATAATACAAATAATCTCATGTGAAAGGCCTACAAAATTAGGAAAAAATATCTCCCAAGTTTACATGCCCTAGTTTATGATTTCACCTTGCCTTTGTTGTGGTTCAGGGCAGAAGAAAGAGATTAGAGAGGACAATCACTGGCATCACTGTTATATCGAAAAAGAGAAACAAGTGTTTAAATCCTTGACAAAAAGACCAAACACGTCTAATATGTAAGTGTGGATGAGCTAATATAAATTGCAAAAAGACCTAACACGTCAAATATGTAAGTGTGGATGAGCTAATATAAATTGCAGAAAATAAACAAGACACAAAATTTGTTATTGATTTTTGATTTTTTCCTACTTTTCGGGACCACGTCTAGATTTTGATTTCACTAGAACAAGAAAGCAAATACAACCTATTGGCAAACGTGTAAACCAAGAACAATCCTTTTGATTTACCGCTTCGTTCTATTAACATAAAATCTTAAGAATAAATCTCTACCCTAACAAAACTCCCTTGAGCCTATATTAAATCATGATAACCTAACCCTGAACTAAACTCCTCCTGAGTTTAGATTTCAATTCTGCAAAGTTTCTTAAACGACCACCATACAAGAATCACCAAAATTCCCTAACACGTATGTCAACACCAACACACAAATAAGCTTGACCATACAAGCACCAAACCGCAAAACTACGTCGACAAGATCACATCCAATCTCTCACATCAAATCTGTAACACCCCGGTTTCAGAAATATGGTGGTGCATGCGGAGATATTTAAAAGAATTTTGATTTGGCCACCTATGTCACCAAAGTGCACTTATCTTTTGGTCAGAGGTCCTGAGAGAACTCCATAGTTAAGCGTGCTTGAGCTGGAGTAGTTTTAGGATGGATGACCTTCCGGAAAGTGATTGTCGGAACAGGACAAAGCATGGAAAAAGATAATTTGGTGATTTGTAGGGTTGGTAACAAGTCTTTACCTCCCGGACATAGCGCACCGACCGTCGGACAGGGGTGATGGCCCTGAGAGAGGATGTGGAGCCCACTGGTAAGGACAATCGGTGCGTTACAAAATCTCTTTGGGATTGTTACTATAACAAATCCCCATTCTTATAAGGTCACGACCCCCTTATATAACAAACAGAAACTTGCACGTCAAGTTTCTCCAATCACACATAAGACATATTTCCAAATTCCATAAAAAAAAAAAAGATTTTCCTTTTTACCAATTTTCTTTTCTCTTTAAGCAAACTTCCATTTTGCTTATATGATTCTTTTTGTCTTCAAATAAAGATAATTTTCTTCTTTTTTGACTTAACACACGCTCCTAAATCCAAGTACTTGACCTCCTCATCATCAGTTTTGCATCTCATCTTCTTGAATCACTTCTTGTACTACTTCTTGTACTACTTCGAGTACTACTTCGATGACTACTTCGCTGACTCGAGCTCCTCATCATCAGTTGGACTCTCTCTTTTCCGTCATTTTTTGGTTTCTCATTAATTGGTTTAGTTCATACCCAAGGCAAAAGGGCTTATGTACCTCAGGCTCTATTCTTTATTCATTCTCTTCATGCAATTTCAATAAAATACTCTTATCAAAAAATAATTATATGACGTGATTTTCAATATTTGTCGTAGCTTCAGCTCGCAAAATTGCTTATAAATTTAATAAAGAAAACATGATCCACTACAAAATTCAAAAGGAAGGAGAATGTCTAGCATGTACTTGATTAGGTAAAGAAAGCAATTAAATATCTTTGATCGACAATAAAGTAGTTGAATCATTAATGATGCGATGAACAAAGTAATTAAGAAGTAGTGAACAATCACTCTCAAAATTAAATAAAAACACTAGTAATTTATTTCCTTCATTCAATTCTCTATATAATAGTAGCCATGAACTTAAAGGGACTCACTCATTCTCATAACAATTCCCTTAACTCTATCTCTAGGTGACTTAAGAGTAAAAAATGGTAGAGGCAGAGGTTGAAGTAGATGTGGAAATCAAATCTACGGCTGATAAGTTTTTCATGTTCTCTAGAAGATCACAACATGCCTCCAAAGCCACTCGCTATGTACAGGGATGTGATCTGCTCGAAGGCGAGTGGGGCGAAGTTGGAAGCATACTCTTGTGGAAATTAACTGTTGGTAATGAAAGTATTATTTTTATATATGTACTTTATGCAAGAAGATTAACCCTTCAACTATGGTATATATACTAGACAACTGGATTTCACGGGAAAGAAAAAAAAACATGATATATTTGATTTGTAAACTTTTCTGGTGTAGATGGAGAGCCAAAAGTGTCAAAGGATATGATTGAGGCGATTGATATGAAGATGAATATGATCCAGTGGAGGGTGTTAGAGGGACCTCTGAAGGAAGAGTACAATATTTTCTCGAAAACGATGAAAGTAAGCCCTAAGCAAGGAGGGTCTGGAAGTGTGGTGAAGTGGAACTTGAAGTATGAGAGAATTGATGAGAAGGTGGCTCACCTAGAGAGGCTCCTTCAGTTCTTCGTCGAATGTGTTAACGAGATTGACCAATACCTATTGTCTGAGGGTTAGGGACTTTTCTCCCTGGCTTATGTGTGGGAGAGTTATTGTATGCGTACGTGTAAGGACTCTTCTTGTGTTTTATATGTCTTTCTCAATAATGTGATCTCTTGCGATTTAGAAGAGAGGTATGCAAGTGTGCTATACATGATGTATAATACATCATGCCTTAAGTTGGAAGTTGTATAACATTTTAAGTTGCTTATGAGTTTCTCATATATGTATGGTGTGTTTGTTGGTTGAAAAACCATATTATAATGCAACGATACCATGTTTTTTTATCTCCTTGTGTTTAGTTTTTTTTTTGTTTGCTAAATCACCTAATATATTTATCTCCCTAAGTATAGTTTTTTTTTTTTTTTTGCTTAATCATCTAATACATATATTGTTTAAATTGGTTCAGAACATCAAAAGGTAACATTGTAATTCTTAATGACATTTGGCGGAGAGATATTTTCGTCCATTTTGGATTCCACTTTTGCAACACGTTAGCAAAGCAAAGTAGCAAGCCATGTAGTTTATTTATAAACTTAACGCTTGTTTCTAAAAATGTTTCGCATTTTTCATATAAAGGATAGGACTTCCACTGTGAAGGCTAATGACCCACTCCTTTATATCAGTGCAACAAAAAACTTATGGTTGAAAATAATTCAACACTACAGAATGGATGTTTGAAGATATCAGCAGAGATTATCATCTCGATTCTCGACTCTGCTTATCTTTATATTCTGATTCCATCACTAGTCGTCTATTTTCAATCTTTATTTCTATGTACTTTTAATTTTTTAAAATCAGATTGGCTAGTGAATAAGTTAGTATATTTAATTACTAAATCTCCCTAACAAAAGCCGAAAAGTTAAGCCGGTTCTCAACTAGTCACATTAACTCGTTCTGATTTTGAGCACTAGAATACTGAAAAGAACACAGCATACGTTCTAAAAAACGGTTCTAACGCAGCATACGGTCCCAACACAGCAAAGGTTTATTTATCAAACAAACAATTGAACTAATACCAAACCAAAAAAACAAATGAATCATAGTATAAAAGACCATCTTATATAGATTTTATTCATAGAAATGTTATAAAATATTATATTCTGGAATACTCTAAATTATGCAGTTAGTAAAGTTACAATCATCATTTAACTAAATAAACTTCTATATTATCAATTATGTTTATTGTTTTTTTTTTTTTCTTTGTTAAAGCTATCAATTATGTTTAATTCTTTATATAATTAAGGCATGTATCCATTTTTATTGAGGCTGAAACAAAGACTGAGTAGATGCTTTCAGTGATTGCTTTAGAAACTTAAGACCGAAAAGAAAACACGACATAAATCAGCACACTACGGACGTTTAAAGAATTAAGCGTCAAATTTCTACTCGAGTGATGTTTACAGACGTTTTCTACTTCATATGGAAGCGTCAAAAGTCTACTCGAGTGATGTTGTCAAGGAAAGCAAGTTAGTATAATCGAACGAAAAAGAAAAGGGACTAAGTGCTAAAAGTCTAAGACGATCAAGAGTGCCCCTCACAAAAGTAGCTGACGGAAAATTAATACAAGGTGAAACGAACTAGTCGCAGAGGTATTGGAGAAATGAAAAGAGAGTAAGTGCTAGAAAATTTTGCATGGTGGAACGTGGAAGTTGTTAATATTCATATGTTGGTTTGCTTCAGCTTTCATGCATTTTCATTCATTTAGAGCTTCTTTAGGTGCATATGCATTGTATTTGTCCAAATAATTCAATTACTAATTAAATAAGCTTGAAACAAAATAAAATTTAAAATTTATGGGGGTAAAATGACCCCGTCCTCTCCATGTACCTCCACCACTGGTTAGCAAACAAACCATATAATTATTTATAAATTTAAAGTTGTTTTCTAAATGCGTTTAAATATTGGTTAACTTGAATGAGAGAGATACCAAATTATTTGCACTGAAGTCCATAGACATAGAATAATTAAATGAAGAGAGAAACACACCACATATGAATCAATCAATCAAAGTGATGATGAAGTGTGTAGGCAGCTTTTAGATTGATTGCAGTCTAGTGAGTATGTATTATAAACTTCCTTTGTGTCATTTTTTTTTTATGTAATAAGCTTACCACTTTAATTAAACTAGCACAATTGTGCCCTTATAAGATTAGGTAGAGCGTTTATAAGACTAATAAGGGTTTTCTGGAAAAAAATCTTGTAAGTCTTAAGTTTTTGCAAATTTACCATGCATCTTCGAATATATAGATCAATGATATGAAGTCACAGACATTAAAAGAAAAACATATTCAATGTTAAGTACTTAAGTTTGGGAAAAAAACCCCGAAAAAACCGCCAACTAAATTTTATTTGGTAGTTTAATAACTCTAGTTTTAAATTTTGAACAAAAATACTTCGTTTAATTTTTGTGTGGCATTTTCGTTTTTAAAAAATTGGTTAAATCGGATCAATGAGTTAACAGCTGTTAAGCTTGTTAACGAAAGCTCTAACTGCTGTTAAAACTTAACCCCCACGGTTACGTCTATATATACGATCTCTTTTAAAGTCTTTACAACTATATTGCCATACACCACAAGAAAACAGGTGATAAACGACTTACACAGCAGTCGCATAGTAGTCGTAAAAAATGATAATACGACTAATCGGCGACTAAAGACGGTAGTCATTATTACATAGTCGCTGAATAGGGTAGTCGTGAATTAGTCGTTGATCGACGACTATATTACGACAAAAACCCAATTAGTACAAAATCGTCGTTGTATAGTCCTATAAGTTTGGCGACTATTTGACGACCATTGCACGATTAATTATCTTGTACAGAGCGTGTGAAACAAGTAGTCGTATAATAGTCGTATAAATGTTTACGACAATTTGACGACTATTGGACGACTAATTGTACCAATATAGGGAAATAATTCTCTTAGTCATATAATAGTCGTATAAATATTTACGACTATTATACGTCTATTTGACTATTATATTGTGACTAGGTTGGTTAGTCGGATAATAATCGGTAACTGTTGTGACTATTTTACGACTATTTTACGTCTAAGTTGCTACCTAAATACGACTATTTTGTGACTACTGGTTTTGACTGAATAAAAATTTCGTCATCGAATGTTGGGTTTCTTATTTGTTGTTTAAAGTTATGGTTTGTTCTTGTTTTTTATTTGAAATTCTATAAAAGATGAAAAGACATACTTGTATATATAGAAAATCAAGTTCAAATACACATACAATTATCTTGTTTCTTACACAAACAACTTATTCAAATAAACATAAGTTCAAGTAGTGTTTGGGCAAAGATAATCTAAGGATCATTAGGTGGAGGACTTGGTAGACGTTCTGTGGGTGTGGAAGAGTGAGTGGCCATGAAGTCCAAGAACTGCGGATCGGTTTGGCGGAGATACTTCTCGACTAAAGACAATTGCTCGAGCTTGTCCTTTTGCTCAGCTGTGACTCGGGCTGACTCAGGTTCTCGGGGCAGCAATCTCAGCATCTCTCTTCTCATTATATGTAGCCTGCTCTTCTATTTTCCTTTGAGCTTCCTGCAGCCGTTCTTATAGGGCTTGAAAGGATGATGAGGAACCGGAGAGTTGGCGGTTGGCACTGCCTAGAGTGTCTTTTAGACATCTAAGTCCATAAGGATTGCCTCTTGAATCCCTTTCTGTGGACTGCAAGAAATAGAGAAGAAGCTAATTAGTGACTGAATATTAATTAGACTCTAAGACTCAGAATTAGACTACAACATCTGACCTCGAGAAAGATGGCTGTATAATCATCTAGTGTGAGCTCCGGAGGTCGTGAAGAGCCATCAGAGACAGCAGAAGCAGCCGCCTCTAGTGCTGACAGCCTATCTCTCACATTCTGCTCATAAGTTTGAGCAATCTTCTCCGCCTTCTGATCAACAAATGAGCCATCCGACTTAGTGTGTGTTTGGATGAACACCTCACCAAGATGGACCGGTCTTCCCAACTTCTCTTCCTGCAAACACAAATCAATATCAACAGACTATAGAACTCAACATACTCACAAGAAAACAGACTATATTGGATTGAACACAGAAAACAGACAGTAAAACTCTAACTTATGAGAATCTACAGAAACACTTACCAATTCATCTTGGATTTCTTGATAAAACTTTGGCCCAGAGTAGTGGACGTGAGGACCGATACCGTTACGGTCAGAGAGACGAGCTTTGGAATAGGTCCGACTCCTTTTCTGTGCTTCTTCTTTGTCCCAGTAAGCACACATTGTTCCCCACAGCGTTTCTCCAATCCATGGAGGCTGCTCTCGAGTTGTCCTTGCAGTGCTTACTATGTCCTTCAAGCGCCTCTTGACGATCTCATTGAAGTAATACTGGACTGTCCCTATTATTAAGGGATCCCAGTGGTGAGTTTTCTACAAAAAAATGAAGAAGTTAGTGAAACTACAGAAACTTAACTTGAACAAGAGCAGATATAGAGGAAGCTTACCGCAAACTCTAAAAATAATCTTTCTCTTTTAGCAATTGGCACACATGACCAGTTATAGAAGGGAGCATCGAATTTTTGTAAAAAAATTCTAGTGATCTTCCTAACCAAGCGAGATCCTCTGTCGCGAGTAAACCTCCAATCACATGCAACAAAGAAAGAAGTAAACATGTTACAAAAGTGAACAAAGTTATGTTCCACAAAAGAACTACACAAGAGCTACATAAGAGCACACACGACTATAAACTATGTTCCACAATAGTACTGTCTCAACAATAGAGCATCATTCACAATCAAAGCATCATCATTTGTGGAATATAGAACAACATAACACGAGTATAGAACTGAACTAAACTAATGACTAAGCCAAAAACAATCACAACACAACAGTCAACTATGTTTGACCGATTCACAACAGAGCATCATCATTCACAATAAAACAAGCATATAGAACAACATAACACTTCTATAGAACTGAACTTGACTAAAGGTCTAAGCCAAAAACCAGGTCAAACAACAGTCAACTATGTTTGACCGATTCACAACAGAGCATCAAACAACAATAAAACAGGCATATAGAACAAAAACTGATGAGTCTAGAACTGAACTTGACTAAATGCCTAACCCGAAAACACTAGCAACACAACAGCCAACAATGTTTCACATTTTCGGTTTGATTCACAACAGAGCATATAGAACAAGGCTGAGGGAATTTGAAGTGAACTTACCATTCGGTTTTTGGCCGGGGAATGGGAGACAAAACACAAGTCCACGCTTCTCTGCCAGGCACAAGTTCACGACATTGATCTTCTTTTTTGTCTTCTTTCCAAAATAACATACAATTGTTCTGGCAAACATCAATCGTATGATATGAAAGTCCTAAATTGCGCATCAACTTCTCGGTCTGGTAATGTGAAGTGGTAGCCTGGTTTCCTTCTGGTAAAAAATCTGTAAACATTTCGCAAACGGAGTCCACCAACTTTTCAATCATATTATACTCCGCTTTGTTGTGCATGAGTCGCGACTGCCCTTCACAACAACCATCGTACAATGGATTATTTGCATCTTCTAACAAGTCGTAGAACTTATTTGAATGGTTACGGACCGGTTCTTCCACATTCTGATAACTACCATCATGATGATAGTTATCATCATACCCCACGTTATCATCATACCCCACGTTAAAATTAAATGCATCGTTCACCATATCCACATATGGATCTTCTACAACATTACCCACTTCTTCATGATTCTCACTAAAATACGTCCTATCCGTGTAACTAGTTCCGATATCCATATTCATTTCTTCTCCATGCTTATACAACATAATAATCAGGCATAAATCCTTGACTAAACAAATGACTACTAACTCTTCTACCCGAGATGATTTGTTTTTCATTCTTGCATACACTACAAGGACAATGAAATTTACCTCGACTACTCTGTACTATAGGCTGACTATTAGCGAATGTCATGAATTCTTCAACTCCTGCGACGTATTCGGCTGACAAATTCCCCGTCACTTCATCGAATCTCTTATACATCCAATCTCGATAGAAACTGTCACTACCGCCGTAATTGTAGTTTCCCGCCATTATAGAATAAACTAAATTTCTATTTTTTTCGTTTCAATCGTTTTTTTTTTCTTTTGATCGTTGTTTTGATTTGTTTAGTGAAAGAAGAGTGTCGTGAATTTTGATTATATAGACGAATTTTTATGACTAATTTACGAGTACAACAAACAAATTAGGTGTACCTACTTGGCAATGCGAAAAACGTTTTCCAACTACTTAATGCGACTACTCTGCGACTCAGTTGCGACTATTTTACAATTACCGAAAGTTGTCGTATATTAGTCGCTGATTTGGCGACTAACTAACGTAGTCGGAGATGGTAGTCGTCAATTGGCGACTAAGTAACGACAAACGTCTCCCTTCAATAATATAATCGTTAAATAGTCGTTAATAGACGAGTATTTGCCGACTAACGTAGTTAGTCGTAAAAGAACGACTATTTGACTACTAATGTTCACATTGTCGTAAAGTTGTCGTAAAACTGTCGTCAAGTAGTCGCCAAAAAAGACGACTACATCTATTGTCGCTTTTTGTAGTCGTTATTTATCTATTTTCTTGTAGTATAATTATAGTCTGGTGGTTATACATGGGTTGAAAATCCTCAGGAACCTCAGATCAATTCCTATTCCAGCTGTTTTAGGATTTGTTTGTCTTTTTCTAAAGAATTTTTTATTTCCTTTTTCTCTTTTATTGACCTCTGGTATTGATGATTAGTAAACTCCGATGATCAAAGATTCAAGATCGGAGAACGAGGAGCGAAAACGGAAAGTGAACAAACTTTTATTATCTGTTTAAGTGTTTGTTACAAAGCTTACACTAGAAACTAATTACACAATAAGCTTATATAGTATTCATATTAATCTTATTATGGAACCTAAATCTAAGTTAACCAAAGTTAACCATATTAAACCATTACCCATCTATCTTAATAGACATATTACTTTTGGTCTACTCGAGTGATGTTGTCAAGGAAAGCAAGTTAGTATAATCGAACGAAAAAGAAAAGGGACTAAGTGCTAAAAGTCTAAGACGATCAAGAGTGCCCCTCACAAAAGTAGCTGACGGAAAATTAATACAAGGTGAAACGAACTAGTCGCAGAGGTATTGGAGAAATGAAAAGAGAGTAAGTGCTAGAAAATTTTGCATGGTGGAACGTGGAAGTTGTTAATATTCATATGTTGGTTTGCTTCAGCTTTCATGCATTTTCATTCATTTAGAGCTTCTTTAGGTGCATATGCATTGTATTTGTCCAAATAATTCAATTACTAATTAAATAAGCTTGAAACAAAATAAAATTTAAAATTTATGGGGGTAAAATGACCCCGTCCTCTCCATGTACCTCCACCACTGGTTAGCAAACAAACCATATAATTATTTATAAATTTAAAGTTTTCTGAAACTTTTTCTCATTTAATTCTAGAAAAGACAAGATAGACGTGCATCCGTCTTGATTGAGATTGAAAACAAAAAACAATTAAAGAGTTCAACCACCAAAATTTAAGATTGAAAATGCATGAAGTATAATATATAATGGTGTGAGTTATTTTCACAAACCGAACAAAAACTTGTCAAACTAATTTTGAGCATCTTAGCATCGCGCGTCACTCGAAGAAGTGCAATGCTTAAAGCTACCGGCACAGTGGCTCCGGCTATGCACGTGGTGTTTCCCTGTTTTTCGAGTCGACCGCTTATCCTACCTCTCCGGAGCACAAAGACCTTCAAACCTCTCTCATGTTTCAAACAGCAAGGAGGCAAAGGGTACCGAAAGATCTTTCTAATTTCATTTCTTTAGTGGTGTAATTTTTGTTTTGGTAACCGACACTTGGACTAGGCATCAAGATTTGTAGAGTCTATAATGGCCAAGAGGGCATAGTTATATCTAATATTTCTGATTCATAGTCTTATTGAAATTTCCATATGGCAGAATGAATGGAGTCCATGAGATTGAACTTAAAGTTCGTGATTATGAATTAGACCAATTTGGTGTTGTGAACAACGCTGTTTATGCAAACTACTGCCAACACGGTTAGTTTAATTGTGATGCAAATGCTGAAACAGTTTTTATTATTAAGCTATATCTCATTCTTACAAACTATTGTTTGTTAAACATGTTTTTATACTAAGGTCAACACGAGTTTATGGAGACTATCGGTATCAACTGTGATGAAGTGTCCCGTTCTGGTGAAGCATTGGCAGTTTCTGAATTGACAATAAAGTTTCTTGCACCTTTACGTGTAATTTTGACCCTGTGTTTCCTATAATGTTTTGTCATATTTTATAAGATCATTGTTTTTAGTTTTTATATTGATTTGATTTCTTTTAGCAGAGTGGATGCAAGTTTGTGGTGAAAACGAGGATATCGGGGACATCTATGACGCGCATTTACTTTGAACAGTTCATCTTTAAACTTCCAAATCAAGAGGTTATATATTTTGTTGATCTCATCAAGCCTTTTTGTTGGTTTTTATTTGGAATTCTTATTTCGATCCATTTTGTGTATCATTAACAAAGCAGCCTATTTTGGAGGCAAAAGGAATGGCTGTGTGGCTTGACAAGAGGTACCGTCCTGTTTGTATCCCGTCTTACATACGCTCTAATTTCGGTCACTTCCAACGTCAACACGTTGTCGAATATTGATCTAGGGCTCGACAAAATATTTGTTATATTTCGCTTTGGTATGTTTTCTACTGCAATTTGATACGAAAAGATAGACATATGTAATGATATGGAGCAAAAGATACACTAATAAACTCAATATCCATTCATCAAAACGAAGCAAATTACATATAGTCGGGAGAGGTGGACAGTTTTTGTTTTTTCTTATAATGTTTTTACATGCAATATTTTATAATTATTATGTTTAATTCTAGTAAACATGAGTATATATATTAGTGATTTTTTCTTAAGTTTTAAATTCATATATTTTTATGAATTTTAAATATATTGATAAAGATAAAATTAGTTTATATACAAAAGAAAAAAACTACGCCATTACATATCGGTATTTGAATACTATGTTGTGTAGCATTATGTCTTCTATTATCATGTTCTTTTGAAACATAATACTAGATGGTTGTTTGGAAAACTAACCAAAGCAAGATACAATATATGTGAAAATGTTAAACCAATGTATGGTAAAAAGGTGAAGTGTTGCATCCTAAACCGGGTCTCCATTCATTTTAACTTTATTGTATTACACAAATTTGTTGCTTTTATTAAACTAATTTATATTGTATTTAAGACTATATCTTTTTAACAAACTCTCATACATAAAAACGAAAACTATTAAGCATATACATTAATGTTCTATGTTCTATGTATTTTCCTAAATAAATAGAGTAACAAATAATAGCTTGGCAATTCTTTTTTTTTTTTGCCGTCTTAGCACTACAACAAATATCAACATTATTAGCCAGTGAAAAGCGCTATAATATGTTATTAATAGCGTTTTCATAAAAGCTATCTTATGCCCCTGTTATTGTAGACCCCCCACATACGATAGCGTCAGAATTGTATGCTATGTTATAGTTTTCTACGATAGCTTTAATGAAACGCTTTATTAGAGAACACCAATATTTTTGCTAAATTATTTAATAATTCATATTCTTCGCTATGTTAGGTGTTTCAACCATAGCATTACGAAAGCGTTACATTACATTTGAAGTTTTTAATAGCAGGATTTGTGTCTGCGATAATATATGTTTTTCATAACAATGATAACCTGTAATGATTGAACTAACCGAAAGTTTTTAACAAAAGCATCATTCGTTTGCCATAAAACATCCAATACACATAAGTCTAAATCCAGGATACACAATACAATTCTCAAGTCATGTTCTACTTAACTACATTATCCAAAACGAATTACAAACACAACAAAAGTCTCAAGAGTATAGTAAACCTCAAGACATGATAACCTTATCCTCTGTGCCAAGTGCATCTTCCATGATCTCGACTTCATCTGATGGCCTCCACACTTTTACATCGCTTACTTTCACAATATCGACCCACACTTTAACTGCATTATCACCCAATGGAACAAAGTGAACCTTCTGTTTTGGATCTTTTGTTGCCCAACGTCCTTCCGCCACAACTCGTTTCTTTCCGGTAATATCCATCAACTTGCACTTCATATTTTCCTTAGAAACGCCTTGATATATTAGAACAATACCCATTAGGACCTTTAAACTCAAACAGACGCTTGCAGAATGTTTTCTTTCTGATTTGGACAAAGACCAAGGTGCTGCTGGAAGGTATGTTCGTTTTCCTTGTGCGTTAGGATGCAAATCCTTCCTTACACCAAGATCTTGCAGATCTTTCCTAGCATTTAGCCCATCTTTGGATTTTCCACAATGTAACAAAGTAGATACAATGCTTGCACCCACATTTCGCTCTACATGCATTACATCCAAGTTATGCCTCACCGGTAAATCCTAAACAATACAAAAACAGTTCATAAGGATCACACCATAAACGTCACTTACATGATCAATAGACAAATTAACATTTACCTCCCAATAAGACAGCTTGAAAAAAATGGATCTCTTCTTCCATCTTGATAACTCATCTTTGTCTACTTCTAGTTCCTCATCTTCTTCGGATTCACTAGATTCATCGTCACTATCAGTGACTGATTCAATGCAATCATTCCTTTTTCTCTTCCTCCCAGATTCTTTAGCATTCCGGAAATCATTTTTGAAGTTTTTCAGGGTTTGTGAAACTTCACGACCTGTTAGAATTCTTGCCTTTCTCCCATGTTCTATCTTTCCGTCAAACCAAGCCTTCTTGTTTCTATAACTATGTGTTGGTGCCAACCCTTTTCTATGACACATAAACACATGCTTTCTGCTATATTTCAACCACATACTATCTGTGCCTTTTCCACATAGAGGACAACCCATTTTACCTTTAACTTTGCATCCAGCAAGGTTTCCATAGGCGGAAAAGTCACTGATGGTCCATAAAAGCATTGCCTTTAGAGTGAATGTAGTCTTACTGAAGGCATCATATGTTAACTCACCCTTCTTCCACAGATGGTTAAGATCTTCAATAAGGGGTTCTAAGTACACATCAATACTATTTCCAGGTTGTTGTGGTCCAGGAATAAGCAGGCTTAGCATTATGTTCTCCTTCTTCATACATAGGTCAAGCGGCAAATTGTAGTTTACTAACAGAACAGGCCAGCAACTATACCTAGTATTCTTCATGTTGAATGGATTAAATCCATCTGTTGAAAGGCCAAGCCGCAGGTTTCTTTCTTCAGCAGCAAATTCAGGATACTTGTCATTCATCTTATCCCATGTAACAGAATCTACAGGGTGACGAAGTTTTCCATCAATGCTTTTGTTACTATAATGCCACCTTAAGTCCTTGGCCATTTCCTCTGATCTGAACATTCTCTTAAACCGTGGAATTATCGGAAAGTATCGTAATACCTTCTGTGGGACTCCTTTCTTAGCTTCTCCAGTTTGCATGTTACTCTTCCACCGTGACGCATTGCATTTAGGACAATTTTCTAGATTCTTGTACCTCTTTCTAAATAGACAGCAGTCGTTTACACATGCATGAATCTTTTCATATCCCATATCAAAGCTCTTTAGAAATTTCTTGACTTCATACAATGATGTATGAAGCACATTGTCTGCGGGCAACATCTCTGGCAATGTTCCAAGGAGTTCAACGAAACTCTTATCGGACCAACCATTTTTGGTCTTGATCCTAAAAAGTCACTATAGCAGACAGCTTGCTGTGGTTTAAACAGCTAGGATATAGAGCTGTTTCAGCATCTGCTAACTTTGCCAGAAACTCATCTTCTCTTATGTCCTCAACCTCTGCAATCTCACCTAAGTCAGCATCAAAACCCTGAGCTGCTTGGTATAGCTCCAAAATTTCAGCATTCCAACGACTGAAGTTGCTCTCACAGTCAGCCACTGAGTCCACGTCCCCATGATGATACCAATCAGCTCTCAACTTGTAAGCCTCATCCATCCCCCTTCTTAAGATGATCCACCACATCGCTGCCTGACTTTCGTTCCACATTACGACAGTCTTTGCAGGGACATACTATCATGTCAATGTCTCCTAATGCAGCAGCCACATCGGTTACAAATTTCTGAGCACCTTTCTCATATCCAGGATCAGCTCTTCAAGTAAACAGGAAAAATAAAAAAAACTCTTAAAGCAACCAAACCTAATCAGAAAACTAACCCATATTAATTATCTGCTTACCTGCATAGACGAACCCATGCCTTGTCCAACATTATATGTTCTAAGCTTAATTAAAACCTTTGTAAAAGCAATTCAAACCATAAGCAACATTAAACTATAGAAGACAGTAACTCAAATAGCATCACAGACAAGTGCACTTGGACCAATATACAAACTTATCTCTTATCAAGTTCATCAAATTAAGAAATAAACAATGGCAAACACAATCGACAATATACTATCTCAGATTAATTCAAAGACACATGTTTTAGGACCAACAAATTACACTATCTTAGCAAATAAAACCAATCGACAACAATCACAACAACTTCAATGAAGAACACAATCGACAGTATACTATCTCAGATTAATTCAAAGACACATGTTTAAAGACCAACAAATTACACTATCTCAGCCAATAAAACCAATCGACAACAATCACATCAACTTCAGTAAAGAACAGAACAAAAGAATCACAACAACTTAAGTTCATACAACTCATAAGTAAAGAACAGAACAAAAGAATCTGTCGTGTGACTAACCTGTAGTCGTGTGAATAGAAGAAGAAAAGTTTCACTTCCTCGACATTGCAATCACCAACACTTGATAAAAAAAACGATTATGAGTATAAGTTGAAGCAAAACGTTTAAGAACTCTAAATCAAATCACAAATCGATGCATATAAACCCCAAAACGATAATCAGTATAAGAAAGAAGAAAAGTTTCACTTTCTAATTCTATTCAAATCACATTGCCCTAAATATAACAAATCGATGCATATAAACCCCAAAATCAAATCGTCACAAAGAACTAGGTCAAATTGAGAGTAAGACATGCCTTGATTTTGAGCTCAGTGGTGGCTGCAAAATGGAAGTCGATTCTATGAGATTAGGTCAAAATGCGAGTAAGATGGAAGCTGAAATGGATTAATAAGGAAGAAAGACTAACCTTGAATTTGAGCTCAACGGTGGCTGAGCTGGAGAATGTGGCGGCGGAGAATCCGAATTTCTGGCCAGCGACAATGTTGAATCGATTTTGGGAGTGGATTCGACAGATCTTAGCTTTTAGGCAAAAGTGAATAATTTTGATCTTCTCGATTTTCTTAGGTTTTCACGAAGCTGTAGAGGGAAGTGAATAATTTTGCCTAAGTGTTGGCGCTGAAGTGAATAATTTTGCCTAAGTGTTGGCGGACTAAAGTATTTTACATTCCCGCTAGAGGATTTACGGTCTTAGCGTTTATAAGGTGCTATTAAAAAGTAACCAAAAAATTTATTCATCTTTTATAGCAGTTAAGGAAAATGAGCTATCCTCTACTGCTATCAATGAGGACTTTTTTTGTAGTGTAGATTTAGTATTTATTACAAATTATGAGAATTGTTACATAGACGATTCTATCACGGACAATTCCTTCCGACCCTTATTAGATCTAGGACAGACGATACCTCCTTCTCCTTTTCCATGCGCTTGATGGACACCTTCAATATCTTCTCTGCGTAGAATCCTGGCGAACGGCTATAATTGTATATCGTTGTAAATCTCCTGCACACTTGCCTCCATTAATCTGCAAATCTGCTAATAAATCGTAGTAGCTGGGACTCGAACCCCATACCTCTTAGTGTAGAAGCATTAATAAACCTTTGGTCAACCATTGGGCCAAAGGGGCTTCCACATCTTGGCAATTCATTTTTAATTTTTTTTTGTAATAGTTAACACATTTAATCTACTAATAATAACAATCTCAATAAATGCCTTTTGCACTTCTCAATGATTGTGTCTTTTGATCGCAACTTTCCGTTAAAATATTAACAGTTATTTTTTTCGTTTGTGTTTTTTCATAATTTTTCGTTTGTACCTTTTCATTGTAACTTTACATTAACATTGACAATTATTTTTCGGTTAGAATCTTTTTATCTTAACTTTTCGTAAAACGATTGACGATTATTTTTTCTTGGGGTGTGTCTCTTTATTGCAACTTTCCGTTACAATATTGACTGTTAGTTTTTTCAGTTGTGAGATCTTTTTAACAATTTTCTGTTAAAATATTGTCCATTATTCTTTTTGTTTGTGTCTTTTCATCGTAATTTTTCATTTGTGTCTTTTTATCAGTAACTTTTTGTTAAGAATAATGCACATTGAGATTTACAAATTAAATTTCGACAATTCACATATATTTCATTAACTTAGACACTGAATTTTCAAAAAACAAAAAAAAACAGAAAAAAAAAGATATTGAAGTTTCAAGACTTCCAACATGTAACGGTAAAGTGAAACTTCAAAATATTGTGCATGTCTTGACTCTTGAGTCAGATTTCGTTTTTAGGTTTTTTTGAAATTTGCAGTTCAGCGTAATAAACGGTGACCTCAATGGACATACTAGTTGATGCTAATTTAACATATATAAATTGTCAATGGACCGTTTTTCCATGTACTATTAATAATTTCTTATGGGTCCTTTCACTTTGTTTTCATCAACGGCTACTGACAGTGTCTGCTACTTCGTCCTTAATTTAGTTATTTAACTATCAATATCAATTAAGGAGCATAGTTTCGAGATCTCAGATTCAACTTCTTCTTTTTCTTGTTATTGTTGTTCTTCTTCTTCTTCCTCCTAATCTTGTAAGTATACGAGTATACGACCATGGCATCTGAGGGAGTGTCACTACCATTAATCCACAAGCATCTTATGATGCTTTTGAATGATTATCATTGAAAAGGTGATTGCTGTGGACGCTCAGGATTTACCAGTGGTTCCTATTACTGCGAAAGTTGTGACTTCTTTGTTCACAAACAATGTGTAGATGAGGCCTCTGAATAAATTGAATATCCATCTCACTCTGTTCACACTTTGAAGCTTCAAAGTAAACCACAACATAGATGTGATTTATGTGACAAGAGCATCATGGATCTATGCTATCGTTGTGAGATCTGCAACTTCGATGTGGATCTATACTGCGTCAAGTACCCACCGCCAGAGGTTATTGATAATTTCGAGACACATCATCACAAGCTCACTCTTCTCAAGGATCAGAGCCAGTTCCTTTGTGACGCTAAGCGTTGGAAGGTTGGTTATGAGTTTTCTTATAGATGCCATGAATGTAATTTAACCTTCCATGTTGATTGCGTATGGAATCCACCGGAAGCAAAAAACTTGTTAGAGGTAAACCATTCTCACCAATCTTTGCACCCTCTTCAGCTCCACATAGGTCAACCACCAGAGTATTCCGATGGTAAATGTCGTTTTTGCGAACAAAAGATTTATGATAAATTCTTTTATCATTGTTCTGCATGTAACTTCAGCTTGGATAAGCGTTGGTTTTTAAACCCACCAGCACAATCTCTTATGGATTTGAAGATTCATGCTCACCAACTCATCTTTCGCCCAAGACTTGATTCTTTTACATGTAATGCTTGATTATATATGTGTTCAATGTGATTTCATGATACATCAAAAGTGTCTTTCCCTTCCACGCCTCATTAACATCAATCGACATGATCACCGTGTTTCACGCACTTCTGTTCTTGGTGTTGTGAATTCTGTATGTGGAGTATGTCATCGGAAGGTGGATTGGACTTGGGGTGGGTATTCTTGTCAGAAGTGTCCTCACTATGTCGTTCATTCAATATGTGCTACTAGAAAAGATGTGTGGAATGGGAAAGAACTCGAAGGAATACCAGAAGAGACAGAAGATATAGAGCCATATGTGGTAATAGATGACAACACAATACAATATTTCAGCCACAAAGAGCATTACCTGAGATTCCACGTTAATGATCTTCTTTGGGAGGAAAACAAGTGGTGCAGCGCTTGCACCCACCCCATTTGTCTCCAATCCTTCTATAGCTCTATCGATTGTGATTTCCTTCTTCACCAAAACTGCGCTGAATATCGTAGAAAGATATGGCATGTGCTGCATAATGAACGTCTTACTTTAGTTACAAGCAAGGATGATTATTTTCACTGCACTGCGTGTGATAGACTCTCCAATGGTTTCAAGTACCAATGTGGGGATATTAAGTTAGATGTACTGTGTGGTTCAATTTCTGAACCATTTGTCCATCCGAGTCATCCTCATCATCCCTTATATTACATTCCATTAGTGGGTCGAAAACAATGCAATGGCTGCAACCGTTGGTCATCTCTTCTGCTTACGTGCATTGAAAGTGGTTGTGGATTTTTGGTATGCTTCAATTGTGCCACTTTACCACAAGTGGTAAAGCATAGAGTAGACGATCATCCACTCTCACTATGCTATGGCGAAACGGCAAGTGGCAAATACTGGTGTGACATTTGTTAGAAAGAAGGGAATCCAAAGAGATGGTTCTACACGTGTAAAGAGCACCGAGCTAGTTTGCATACACAATGCGTGCTGGGAGACTTTGCAGGGCTGATGCCAAGAAGCATACTAACGTATTCCCACAGATTATATGAGGTGGTGCGCAATAATAGTATGTCTCGTCCACTTTGCAGAGCGTGTGAGTTGCATTGTATGTACCCTATCATCTTGAAGATGCTTGGAACATCAGATTGATACATTTGCTCTTTAAATTGCATAGATGGTTTCTGGTATCCAAAGAACATAAGGTATGCCAAGGTTTAGACCAACAGAGTGAAAATAACTCGGTAAACCCCAAAAATCAAATTATGTTTGTGAAATCAAGATAGTCGTTTGGAATTTAATTATTCAATTGAAAGTTTATTCAATTGTTTGTACTTCCAGTAATTCTTTTCATTTAAAAGCCCAAAAATGTATCATTTTTCATTTAATGAATAAGTTTTTTTCTTTGACTTGTCTTCTTAACAGTTAATAGGCATTGTCACATCTTTTTACAATTTGGGTAGATACTAATATACTCTTATTTTTCTTGAGAAAGATATTGAAGCTTGAGAAGTTAATGAAACCATGTCTTGTTGTTGCTGTTACCATGTTTTTTTCTTCTTCTTCCTTTGTGTCTTTTCTCACAAGCTTCATTGCTTCTACTCAAAAACTTTCCTCATGTCATGGCCGTCCCAAGATAACATTACCTGATCTTTAAAACCACAGCTGAAAAAGGTTGGAATTACATAGCCATAATCATCGCCATTGGTGTACCAATTGGAGTAGTCGTTCTGCTTTTCGTTATAGGTTTTATTGCAATGAGGACAGTGAATAACTATATTAAAACACCTGCTAGAGATTCAGTACGTTGCATTAGAATCTCTAGAGAAACCAAACCTCAAGAAGTATCATTAAAGGATCTCAAAACATAAAATTTATTGACTTCAAAATTTGACAATATTCTTCTCTTTTATTAAACAAAAACAACCTAGTCTTAATAGGTTTTAAAAGGTTACATTGCAAAGATATTTTGAAGTCTCATTGTGAAAACGATTGTCGGGCCAATTATTCCTAAAGAAATAGGGAAATGGTTGGAAAAATCGACTTTCGTTTATTTTAAATGAATACAATTTTTTGGATGCAACAGCATCTTTGTGAGAAGATAGAAAAAAAATAATATTTTTAATTACATTGATAAGACTATATTAATAAGCCTCTTTACATATATTTTTTCCTTTAAACCAAACAATATTAAATTATAATTAAGTTCTATATATATTTCTTACGAAGAGAATTCACTCAAAATATTTTTAACAATATTGGATTTAATTATTACTTGAATTCTCAACATTCTTGAAGATTTTAAAGGTTTTTTCAGTATGTGATTATTCTCCACTTAAGCTTTTAGATGAACTCTTTTTGTTTTTAGTTACCTTTTTCATTTTTCCAACATTGTATTTTTGATAGACAAATATTATCACTACAAAACCTGGAAACGAGATTGTCAAAGATAAAAGTCAGATATAATTTAGGAATTTGTTTTTATATATACCATGAGAAAATATATTTAGCATGTTGTAATCAACTCACAATAATTTCATTGTTTAACTTTATAATTAGTGTTCTCTCAGCAACTGGCTAAGTGATGTATTTTAAATTTTAATAGACTGCAAAATAACTACAAAATTTAGAATTGTATTGAGAAGACTTTGTTTTTAGTCAAATTTAGAATTGCTTCGAGAAGGTTTTATAAACTAAAGATCCAAAAGAAAAAAAAAAGTATTTTCAATTTATTAAAAATTAAAACAACAAAGAACAATATAATATAGAAATCTTATATAAAATACATAGTATGCATGTACATATAGCAACCCAACTAAATTATATAAAACAATAAATTACAAATTAAAATATAAAATAATTACCAATCAAAAACTAATTTTAAAAACGTGATATTATTAGTAGGTCAGTTGTTGAAAGAAAAAGTAGCTGAGTCATTGAGTCACTGATGACGCGATTAACCAAAAAGTAATGGATATTTTCTCAAAATAAAATGAAACCACTCCTCATTTCTATTCTTTATTCCATCAAAGGAACTACGAACTCAAAGCCAAGGTAATCACTCATTCTCATCACAAGTCCATTAAGGTGATGTAAGCAAACACAAAAAAAGTAGGAGAAAACATGATAGAAGAGGAGATTGAGGTAGACGTCGATATTAAAACCAGGGCTGACAAGTTCCACAAGTTCATCAGAAGATCACAACATGTGCCCAAAGCCACTCACTACATTAAGGGATGTGATCTGCTCGAAGGCGAGTGGGGAAAAGTTGGAAGCATACTCTTGTGGAAATTAGTTTTTGGTAATGGTTATATATATCGCACCTTAATATATTAGATCATGGTAACGTATTTTTTAATATGGTAGAATTCTAGGGAAGAAAAAACACTTCGACTAGATATATATAGTGGACAATATAATACTGGATCTAACGAAAAAAAAAAAAATTCATTTATAAACGCATGTTGGTGTAGATGGAGAGCCACGAGTGTCAAAGGATATGATCGAGGTAATAGATGAGGAGAAGAATGTGATTCAGTTGAGGGTGTTAGAGGGACCTCTGAAGAAAGAATACAAGAGCTTCCTGAAAACGATGAAAGTGATGAGCCCTAAGCATGGAGGGCCCGGAAGTGTGGTGAAGTGGAACATGAAATATGAGAGGATTGATCAGAACGTGGATCACCCAAACAGGCTTCTCCAGTTCTTCGTCGAAGTGACTAAAGAGATTGACCAATACCTCTTGTCTAAGGATTAATTAGGGGACAGTTCTGCTTGGCTTATGTGTGGGAGAGTTTTGTATGCCTATGTGTGAAAGTTGCTAGTTGTAACATTTTGAGTAATTGAGCTTCTCGTATTTATAAGTACATGTACATATAATATGATATGTGTTTATATATTCATAAAATCATATCATATTGTAGTTTAAGCCTTCTTAAGAAAAAGTGAAATTTCCCAATTTTTATCATCTCATATGATATATTGTTAGAGTTTTTTTCAATCAGTAATATATTGATGTAAATTTGTGATATAATCATATATGAGATTATAATGAAGTATATAGCACTCTAATGAACCAAATTCAACAAGTAACTATCTCAACTGAAATGAGAAAATAATTTTATCCTAGCTGACACACAAGGAAAAATCCAAGACCTAACATTACTTGTTGTCTCCTTGACAAAGACTGATACCAGTTGTCTCCCTTCTTTTTCTTCGCTTTATTCTTTGTATAATATAACTTGACAAAGACTGATCATCTCTTACAAAAAAAGAAAAAGAAAAAAGACAATGACTCGATCATTCACGTAGAACTATAATTCACTATCTTGATGATCTGAAACTCTTATGCCAGACCTTAACAGCTTTGGTGCTTTTCTCGTGAAACTTAGTTTATCTATTTTTCTTATAGAATATTTTTGGTTTATAAAATTTGAAGAATTACTTTTTTAAGACAATGCTTGACTGGTTGTCTGGTTCCACTTAATGACTGCATTAACCTTAACAAAATCAACAGCAACACCTTCTCGTAATACAAAGTTTCTCAAATATCCTAACATCCTGAAGCCATATAACTCGCTTTGTTCAGCTCCGGAAAAACTGTCTATTTCCACATCAGCAGGAGACACCATGCCACTGTTGTCGGAGAGAAAGACGACTCACTCCAGGACCACCTTCGAAAAACCTTCACCTACGATTAAACCAGATTCACCGGAGAAACTAGATCTAGATCAAGAAAATCGCCTTCAAGAGAGAGAAAAGTTCGAGAAACGATGCAACGATTGTGCCCGATTCTTCAATATTGTTTTGCATGAATTAGTATCTAGTGTCCTCTTTACCAATGCAGGGTTTTTGTTAGCTATTCAGTAGCTAATCGGTTGATCTTTGTCTATTTTCATCTTTTCCAGTATCTTTTGGCCAATTTTTCTCTGCTGTAAAGCTTCTCTGATTTGCCAAAAAAAAAAAAAAAAAACACTTCTGTTTTGCGAGATCTGTATTATTCTCTTTTATAGAGTGTCTCTCTAATAATTTAACTCTTTTGTCGTCCTCTATTTTGTATTTTTGATGGATAATTCTTTTGAGTATTAAATTTTAATTGGCAACAAACCCAAAACTAAAATAAAAATTAGATAATTTCTTCTTAAAAATAGAAATAAAATGGTTATATATTGACTGCGTCAATCTTAGCATAATCTACTAAGCCTAGCTATTATTATTTTTCACTCAACTTATGAAACATCAACATTAAATGCTTAACATGCTCTTTAGAATTTTTCATTGTCATCAATAAACAATGACATATTCTTTCAATTCCAATATGAACATTTGATTAAGCAAATCTAAACATTGCGCTTTAGCTTACTGCTAACGAAACCAAATATATATTAGGTATCCCCATCCCGTTTCGCAGAATTGTAATATCTCTTTTTAAGAGAATTATTTCTTAATGATTGTTGTATTAATCTTTTAGTAAATTATTAAACATTAAGAGGTCGCTGGTCCGAATAAGACTTCGGAAAAAACTCATATAAAATACTCGGTTCATAACCTAAAAATTATTCAATAAAAAAATACAAAGTACTGAATGTAAAATAAAAATAAGGGGTATGGTGAGTGGCCCCAAGCCCCCCAATCAAAAGATGTTTATTTGAAAGGTAATTAGACAACGTGAAGTCGTCTACTCCGACCCATCAATCACTAATCAGCTTCTTTTGAAATATTTATCATAATATATGATTGTTTAATTAGTATGAGTAGTTACACCTGCTTCAACCATTTTAACCACGATTGTTTTTAGGAAAATTAACAACAATGTCATATTTTGATAGATGCCTTTCATTTCTACCACATTTACCTCTACTTTTCTATTTTTACAACATTTATGATGTCAAATAATATTTTTATCCTCAGATCTATACATTTCACATTTTCTATTATATATAAAGACACCTTCCCGGGCAACTTATGTAATATGTTATACCATACTATATATAAATGTTTAATTAGTATGTGAATTAGAGCTTTAATCATCGCACTCTAATGGAAAACAGATGTGGTATGTGGATGATGAGATGTCAGCATCAAAGAGGTTGAAATTAAATTTATGTATATAAATGATATGTCAATTTTTGGCTGAGATGGCAACATGGGATCAGAAGAGTGCTTAGTTTTGTATATATATAGGATGGAGAAGTATCTATATAGAAAACATTGTCCTGAATATTATAATACCTATTAGGTGATTGAAAACATTTTCCTAAATATTAGAATACCTATATAGTGATTGAAACTATTTTCACAAACCGAACAAAAAGTAGTCAACGTACTACTCATCACATCTAAGAAGAGCAATGTTTCAAGCTACCAGCACGGGGGCTCAGATTATGCATGCGGCGTTTCCCCGTTCTTGGAGGCGAGGGCATGTCCTGCCTCTCCGGAGTGCAAAAATCTTCAAGCCCCTCGCATGTCTCGAACTCAGAGGAAGCACAGGGTACACATACATATACCTCCCTCATTTAAATTCATAAGAGCTAATCTTATTTCATCGAGGGGTATTCTTGCTAGTTGCTACTAAGGCAACTATCACGTGCCTTAGTTCTAAAAACAATGCCCTTTTCCTAAGAAATTTGAGAGTCCAAGAAATTGAGAGGAGATTTCTTAATTGTAACTTTGGTTCAGTTGTAGCATATTAAGGTGATGACTGAATAGTTTTTAAAATTATAAACTAAGGCCAAGGGTAACTAACTAGCTAAATTATTCACACATTTACCTTCTCACGGCCATATAAATGTACTTCCTTTTATGACCTACGATTATCATTTTTTTTAGCGAGTTTGTAAAAAAAAAAAAAAAAGAGAAATATATGTTTGCAACTACTATTTCTTGTTACATATATATTGGAGTTTTATATTTATGATTTTGTTTTTGTGTGTAATGACTACGTTTCTTATATATAGTGGCCAAGAGGAGTGAATGTAATTATGTTGCTTTATTATCTTATTAAAATCTCTATATGGCAGAATTGGTGGGTTCCATGAGATTGAACTTAAAGTTCGTGATTATGAATTGGATCAGTTTGGTGTTGTGAACAATGCTGTTTACGCAAACTACTGCCAACACGGTTAGTTTTCTTTAGTTATAAATTTTGTGCGGTCTCAAATTATTATAAACCCTCGATTGAAGTCGAGACGTGTACTTACGTTAGTGCTATGTCACATTCTTACAAAAAATGGTTTGTTAAACTTATTTTCATATATACAAAGGTCGACACGAGTTTATGGATAGTATCGGTATCAACTGTAATGAAGTATCCCGTTCTGGTGGAGCCTTGGCAATTCCTGAGTTAACAATAAAGTTCCTTGCACCTTTACGTGTAATATTCTTACTCTCTTTTCCAAGAATATTTGTTCTCTTTTATAGAGTTAATGTTTGTATTTATGTTGATATCTTCGAGCAGAGTGGATGTAGGTTTGTGGTGAAAACGAGGATATCGGGGATATCTTTGGTGCGCATTTACTTTGAACAGTTCATCTTTAAACTTCCAAATCAAGAGGTATATTTAGTTGCTCCATCAAGCCTTTTGTGTTGGTTTTCTGCTTGTGTATAGTTTTGATTAATTAGGATCCTTTTGGTATATAATTGACAAAGCAGCCTATTTTGGAGGCAAAAGGAACGGCTGTGTGGCTTGACAACAAGTACCGGCCTACTCGTGTCCCATCTCATGTACGCTCATATTTTGGTCACTTCCAGTGTCAACACTTGGTCGATTGATCCACATTCTAGGGCATCACAAAATTTATGACCTATATATTTTGGTTTGTTACAATTTCGATTTGATGCAGAAAATATAAATATCCATAATTTTACAGACCAAAACATAGATTCAAATTTTTTTTTTGGACAAAGATTCAAACTTAATACCTATTAAAATGAGGCAAATCATAGTACTAAAATCTGAAGAGCAAGATATATGTGATGATATATGTATACATATAATTATATATATTTAAACTGTATAGTTTATTATATCTAGGTTTAAATTTTTATGAATTTGTATTCATCACATTAATCCTAAAATATATCAATAGTGCTTTTTGTTTGTTGAATTTTGAAATTTGCTATATATTAATTATTTTAAAAATCTTATCACGTAACTGGTGAAAAAAACAAAATCTGAAGTAATCAATATCGGTCAGAATATCTATCTTTTGACATAAGTCGTTACAGAACGGGTATGGATAAAAACAAATGGCCGATCGAACAGAGGAAACTAATCAAAAATCACACAAATTCATGATATCCGCTCTATGTCCACTCCTGTGACATTCTTATGATTTTTGTACATGTTGTGAAACTCGTTCTCTTTTCTTTCTTTTATTCATATTATGTTATATATCTCTTTGTACATCCAATTTATCCATTAAATTTATATTTCGTCTTATAATCGTGTGGGTTTCTATAGTCAATAATACTATGACTTGGCGCCATATATATTTGTATATCTTCAGAAAAAATGTTAAAGTGTTTTTAAGGGCAAAAATATTAAAAATTTTATAAACTTTTAAATTTGGGACGATTTAATCTTCAACTTCACTGAAATAAATAAATCGTAAAGTTTTTTATGACTTCCTAAATAATAAATAAAGTTTTTGTTGACTTGCCATTTGAGTAATGTCGTTAAATAGGTTAACAATTTTATTTTTTATGACGACGTCATTTATTGTAGAGACAAAACGACGTCGTTTATTGTAGAGACAAAACGACGTCGTTTATTACAGAGACAAAACGACGTCATTTATTACAGAGACAAAACGACGTCGTTTATTGCAAGGACAAAACGACGTCGTTTTGTGTGTTAAAACAAATTTAAACCCTAAATCTCCATCTATCACAAACCGCAGACCCAACAATCATCTTCTCTATCTCCATGTCGGCTCTCTTGGTGAATTTACTCTTCAACAAAAGAAGAAGAAGAAGATGATGAGTTATAAGAAGAAGATGAGTTATAAGAAGAAGATGAGTTATAAGTTTTTTTTATGTTGTCTGACTAATGTGTTATAATTTTTTTTTTTTTGTGGGTGTTATATTTACGGATGTCAAGTTGGTTAAACCAAATCAAACCAATCTATATTTATATAAATTTAGATTCTAATGGATAATGAGTCAATCTAATTCATTTAGCAAATGGTTTGGATAAAACAATTAGTCATTTAAATTATTGAATTAATGAATTAAATAAGTTTATTCAATTAATAATTTCTCTATAGATGATAAAAAAAAATTCTATAAGCTAAATAATTATCATTAATAATAATTAATAACTATTATAATTATCAATATAAAACATAGAGCAAAAATGCTTAACTGACATTTAGGTTGAGAGGCAGCGAGAAGCCCTTGTACATTTTTGATGGAATTCATCATACTATAAGCCACATCCCCTTGTAAGGCCAAACCATCACCACCACCGGTGATCTACCCCTGATACCAAAGACATCCCAATAGGCATCGGATACATGCAAATTCACATCATAGTTAAATGGAAAGGGGAAGCTAAATGGAAAAGAGAACATGCCCTTGGAAATTTCTCCAAAGAGCGACAATATATGAGAAAGCCGGTTTATATGGGATCCTTAAAAACTTAAAGAGGAAGCAAAAAAAAAATAACCTAACATGAGATGTACCATAGATCCCATATGAAAGGTTTGATCATAATGCTAGAGAATTCCTATTAATGCAATCAGAATCAAGCAAAAACTCATATTTAAAATTTATATGGCTACTTTTAAACAAATTTCATAGAAAAAAATATTTTGTTGTAAGTACTAAAATTTTCCTATATCACTCAACTTATATATGAGTAATGCATATGTTGAAAAGAAAAAGCTAGCAAGAACTCCTATTTAAATTTATATGGCTATCTATAAACAAAATTCAAAGATTTTTTTTCATTGTAAGTATTAAAAATGTATTATATTACTCAACTTATATATGAATAATGCATATGTTGATTTTGGTAACTTAATCAATAAACATATAAGAAAATTGATTTTCTTATGTGTAGTCAAAATATTAATGACATTTCTCTAAATTACCTTTATTAATTTTTGGTAACCTTATTAAATTTAGTATTCAAATCTAAGGAAGTATTTTAATGTATTTTGATAGTTCTTACCTATAAATGTGATATTTTGTGCTATCATGGTCGCGAGAGAAGTTGAGGAAAGGGAGAAAGTTTTATAATAATTGTTGAGATAACATATTTTGGTATACCGATATTTGGATACGAGGTTATGGAAACTGGCAACGTTGTGAATGCACAACCTGAATTATCAGGCATAAGTAAGAAATTTTAACTTTTTTATTTTCTCTTATTGAAAACTTGTTTTGGTTATAATTTTTTGGTTTTTGTTCGGCAGTTGATGGATCCAAGAGCTATATGTACGAGCAGTTATGGAAACTCTGTGCGGGACCTTTGTGTGATATTCCAAAACTTGGAGAAAATGTTTATTACTTTCCTCAAGGCAATATAGAGCTTGTGAGTTCTCCCTCTCTTCTCTCTCTCTCTCTCTCTCCCTCTCTTCTCTCTCTCTTCTCTTTCTCTCTTCTCTCTCTCTTTCTTCTTTCTATCTCCCTTTCTTCTCTCTCTCTTCTTTCTCTCTATCTCTCTCTTGTGTATGAAACCTTTTGACGGCCTTTTCAGGTTGATGCATCTACAAGAGAAGAGTTGAATGAGTTACAACCAATTTGTGATCTTCCTTCTAAGCTTCAATGCCGTGTTATTGCAATTCATCTTAAGGTATATCTCTATTATGTTTTAGCAAATACGCATGATATCTATATTTGATTTCATTGTAAAAAGAAGTAATTGGTTAATTGTTTGATGTTTGATTTTAGGTGGAAAACAATAGTGATGAGACTTATGCTGAGATCACTTTGATGCCAGATACAACTGTAAGTGAAAATTTAGTATTTCTCTTTTATTTTCAGTCAATTGTATTTTTCTCCTATTATATCTCATTGATTTTCTGATTTTGTTAAATCCTTAGCAAGTTGTAATCCCTACTCAGAGTGAAAATCAATTTAGGCCATTAGTTAATTCCTTTACGAAGGTTTTAACGGCCTCTGATACAAGCGCTTATGGTGGATTCTTTGTTCCGAAAAAACATGCCATTGAATGTCTCCCTCCACTGGTATTTAATGTTATAATTTTTTTAAATGAATTTGAATTTTAAGATTTCATTAGACATTACATATTAAATTTTGGTTTAGGATATGTCTCAGCCTCTACCGGCACAAGAACTTCTTGCTAAAGATCTCCATGGTAATCAATGGAGATTCAGACACAGCTATAGAGGTAATAATTCATTTTATTCAAATCATTCAAACACAGCTATTGAGGTAATAAATCCTAGAGAAGTAACTAATAATCTTCTTATTCCATGCAGGTACACCGCAAAGACATTCGTTAACAACTGGTTGGAATGAATTCACAACATCGAAAAAGTTGGTTAAAGGAGATGTTATTGTATTCGTTAGGTATAATATTGATTCTTGTTATATATCTTTTGGTTTTGGAGTTTTGGACTTTTAAACTATTTACTTGTGGTTTTAGGGGAGAGACTGGAGAGTTACGAGTTGGTATCAGACGAGCAAGACATCAACAAGGGAATATACCTTCATCAATAGTATCAATAGATTGTATGAGACATGGGGTAATTGCTTCCGCAAAGCATGCTCTTGATAACCAATGTATATTCATTGTGGTTTACAAGCCAAGGTAATTCAAAGAACCATTTGAACTCACATTTTAGATTATATTGATTTATCAATAGATTAGTTCCTTCAACATATAGGTTTATATTTTGTGTCTTTCTAAGTATCAGGTCAAGTCAATTTATTGTCAGTTACGACAAATTCTTAGACGCTATGAACAATAAGTTCATTGTCGGTTCAAGATTTACAATGCGGTTTGAGGGTGATGATTTCTCTGAAAGAAGGTAACATTAGATGAAAAAAAATTTCTGCATAAATATATTTATAATGTTTAATATTATCAATGATAACACATTTTGTTCAATTGATTAAGATATTTTGGGACAATTATTGGAGTTAATGATTTCTCTCCTCATTGGAAGTGTTCAGAGTGGCGCAGCTTAGAAGTAAAATTTCATTCACACTTTATAACATTCTTTTAGGAATACGTTTTTGAGTGCAATAAATAACATATCACTAATTAACTTTAATTTTGCAGGTTCAGTGGGATGAATTTGCATCATTTTCGAGACCTAATAAAGTGTCACCCTGGGAGATCGAACATTTAATGTCTGCGTTAAATGTTCCGCGATCATCTTTGCTCAAGAACAAGCGTTTACGAGAAGTTAATGAATTCGGTATAAAAATACACTCTTATAATCTTTTATTTAAAGGATTAATCTTCTATTTAATGAATTTGAGACTCTTGAATACCTTCTCAATATTCTTGTTTTATATACATGTTCTTCATCATCACATATCTTGCCTCCTATATTGACACAAGGACAAGAAATTGGACAACTAAGCGTCGCCTCCCCGATGAATACTTCTCTTCGTTATCGTGATACAACTGAAGATGCTATGAATCCTTCTAGATTGCTAATGAGCTACCCTGTCCAACCAATGCCCAAACTAAATTACAATAACCAAATGGTTACACAAATAGAAGAAAATATAACAACCAAGGCAGTCACTAATTTTAGGCTGTTTGGAGTCTCTCTAGCCATTCCTCTAGTGATCAAAGATCCCATTGAAGAAATTGGCTCGGATATTTCGAAACTTACTGAAGGAAAAAAGTTTGGTCAAAGCCAAACTTTGAGATCACCAATAGAGATCCAAAGCAAGCAGTTTGGTTCTACTAGAACTTGTACCAAAGTAAGTATAAGATCAATATTCTTATTCCTTATATATGAAACTTTTTCTCATTGTACTCAACTCATGCAATCTTGATATGGAACAGGTTCAAATGCAAGGTGTAACAATAGGAAGAGCTGTGGATTTAAGTGTTCTTAATGGATATGATCAGCTAATACTAGAATTGGAGAAGCTCTTTGATCTCAAAGGCCAACTACAAACTCGCAACCAATGGAAAATAGCTTTCACAGATAGTGACGGGTATGAGATGCTTGTTGGAGACGATCCATGGCCGTGAGTTTCCTTTCTATTTCTATTGATTAAAAGATTAGTTAAAATCTTGAGAGACATTGATATTTCATTTTTGTGTTGTTTGCATGTAGTGAATTCTGCAAAATGGTGAAGAAGATATTGATATATTCAAAAGAGGAGGTCAAAAACCTAAAGTCCAGTAAGAGTCTCTCAAGTTGAATTAAGAATAAAAAAATATGTAATAAAAAGGGGTCAAAAATGTTATCGGTGTCTCGTTCTATTTTTATTTTTCTCTTATTTGTTGTTGCATGCATTTGTATTATGCACTTTTGTTTCCATCGTCCATAAATGAAATAAAATCCTCTTGTTGTCGTGATATTGAGCTTTCTTTCTAATTTATACAATCTACATATCACATCTACATTCTAAAAATTTGAGTGTAATATTTATTTTATGATATTTTGAAAAGAAATTTGTGTAACACGATTTGGGAATTTAGGCTTTAATTTGTTTCAACAGACAAAACGACGTACAATAAACGATGTTGTTTTGTTTTAACAGAGCAAATAAACGAGACATTAACATCGTAAAAAAATCTGTTAACCTATTTAACGACATGACTCAAGTGGCAAGTCAACAAAAACTGTGTCATTTATTTAGAAAGTCAACAAAAACTTTACGATTTATTTGTCTTCCGTGAAGTTGTAGATTAAATCGTCCCAAATTTAAAAATTTGTGATTTGTTTTGACATTTTTCCTTATTTTTAAGTGTATATTCAATGAACTAGCATAGTAAAGTTAACTACTATGTTGGCTGCTTGGTTCTATTTATTATATAACAATAATTTACAGAGAACAATGCGACTAACCTAGAGAATTGCGTTTTTGACCAATTCTCTTTCAATAAGAAATCAATCCAAGAATCAATTAGATCTTGGTGAAAATCTAAAAAGTTTTTCTTTACTTTACTTTACTTTCTTGCGTTTCAATAAAGCTCCATATGAGCTATTCAATTTTCAATTCTAAATTGCTATGTCTATAATCTCATTTGAGTACAAACATATGTTGCTTTGGATTTGATTTCAGGTAGTTTTGTAAATTATTGTTCTCATGTAGAATTTCTAGTTAAACATTGCGGCTGAGGAAAGTATTTTTTTTAATGGTTTTATTTTATTAAGAGATGTTAGAACTAAAAAAGATATTTAAGAATTTGATCATTTAAAAAAGATTTACCAATCTATAGTTTAAATTATTGATAGAAAATAAAAGATATTTTGAATTCTATTTTGCATTTTGTTGTCTACTTCATAAACCTGTTTCAACGAGGAACCGAATATTCAATTAGGTCATGTATGTTTACTCAGAAGGTTCGTCTATATGAAAATGAGAAATGATGTTAGTTTAGTGACAAAAATGAGCAACATCCACATAGATCATCTGAATGGATTTTTCTAATTTAGGCAAATTGTCAAACTCATTACTCCTCTAGATGAACTTAATTGGAGCATTTGGATGAAGAGGATTCAATCAAAAATAACCAATGACAAATATGACATCATTTATGATCATATCAGATAATGTAATTTTTTTTATATAGAGAGTTCTCATTTTCTATTTTAAAAATCACATTTTGCATAAAAAAGAACTCTAAAAATCATGAATTCGCGGATTATCATTTTCCATCAAAATCACAAAATCGTAGAATTGTGTTTTTCCCATTAAAAATGTGAAATCACTAGTTTTGTTTATGGAAACTTGTGAAAATGTCTTTCCAATAAAATGTTCAATTGTAGAATTATGGAACAAAATATTTCCAGCAAATCATGTTTTTCTTCCAACATCACAAAATTATTTTTCTCACCATAACCAAAAAAATTATATTTTCCGTCAACCCGCAAGAATCATAAAATTAGTTTATATATGTTAAAATAATAATAATGAATATTTAGTTGTGCATATATTTTATTGTAACAGTTAAATTAATGTAGGTAAGATTAAAATTTAAAATGATTAGATCCAAGTAAAGGTTTTTTTAGTCATTTTCTTATTAAACTCGTTTAGATGAAGGTGAATATTTATAAGAATTAAGCTAACAAACATAAACTCATTGAAATGCGGTATCTAAATGAATATCCAACATTTGAAACAAACAACATTCTGATTGAGCATTTGGATGAACATTGCAATGGACTTTCTCGATGGAAATACAAGATGATCAAACGAACATTGCCCTTAATATGACTTGGCGATCATAGAAGGATTCATGGTTTGTTTTGAAATTTATGTTATCGTGACTTTGAAACTAGACAAGATTGTCAACGATATAAATAATCGCTACACAAACAAATCTAATCCTCTTGGAAGAAACTTACCATTAAAAGGCTATGAAAAGAAAGATGAAAAATTGGATCTAGATTTCTTTTTAACTTAATTTTAACCGATTTTATTGATTATGTAATTTTATATAATAAGAGAAGGTTTTCCTAAACTTCTCCTAAAAAGACGATATTTGGCGTCCTCATTATGTGAATTTTGTACTTTCAATACAAAAAAAACACAAAAAAAAAACAAAACCGGGCCTATCTAACTAACCTAACATAAAGGCCCATTCTATTTGCTATACTCCATATTGCCCATTACTTCCTCCAACTCTCGACATCTTCTTCCTCCCCAAGAAGATTCCTAAAAAAATTAAAGCATCTCTCTTCTTCCTAAACATCAACGAGAGGAGACTTCTGGGCGCCATCTAGATTAAAAAGGTTAGTCATTTTTTAAATTTTTTTTACCATATGTCTTTGTTTACGTTGAATTAAGTGATAATGGGGACGTGAGGCATCTCATCATTGTTCACAATTACTTTAATCAATTCAATTCAATCTTTCAATTTCAATTTTGGGTGACTGATTTCTTCCCACCAACTTTAAATTACCATAAATCCAAAAACTTCAAAATTTTAATCTATGTAACGCCTTCATAGTTTAAATTACCATAAATCCAAAAACTTATTAGCAAACGTTTGCGTAATTATGGTAATTTAAAATTCATTACAATCCCCAAATTATCTCCCTTAAATATTCTATAAAGATTTGTTTTCCAAAAGCTACATATACGACACACACCACCTCTCTCTTCTCTCTCACAATGGTTAAAACTAAAGCACTAGCTCCCTACTCTACCTTAGATTAAATCTACGACGATCATTTAACCGCAGGTAACAATAAGATTGTTGTTCGGATCATCCATAGTTGGGAATTTTGAGACTTTAGAAGAAACAATAGCTTACTAAGTCTTGAATGTCTTCTTTTTGACGAAAATGTAAATAATCCTAACTATTTTCCATCTTCTTCAATTTTTTACATTCATTATTACACATAATTTTATATTTTCTCACACGATTGTGCTATAGAAGCTTCTGTCCTCCCTAATCGGCTGCCTAACTTCCAAGATCAAATGGTTCTAGGCAATTTGTACGGCATCAATGATTTCGATGTTGTTGCTTCCTCAAACCGTTATCGTCGAACCAACCACAAATGTAAAATTGTTTTCACAGACAAAACGTTTTTGGACAGTGTTAAAGAGCGACATTGCTCCATTGGTTACGAATATGTTAGGATGTAAGTTGCTTGAATTGGTAAACAAGGGCGATCGAGGAGCTTCTAGGTAACATATTTTCCTCTTATTCCCCTTATGTTAACGTCCCTTTCTTCTAACTCTGCCTATATGTGATTTCCATTCAACTCCCTCTTACCTTGGTCAAATTTCGTCTTGTCGGACATCCCAAAACAAAGACCAAACAAACCCTCCCAAGATAACATTCAATATTATATTGACTTGCATTTTAGAAAGGTACAGTTTCTCCAAAACCCCCACTAAAAACAAATTTTAGTGTTTATTAATGGTTCTTAACATTAATGGTCTCCCAATGACAGGAAATACAACAAAAACATTCCTTCCAATGATGTGTCCTACCAACAAGTTAAGAAAAGTCAACCACTACTAGTTTCATCCGGTTCTGAAACCAAAGAACAACAAGTAATCAACATGCCATCACATCAATACAAGCCATATGTAAGGAATTACAATTTTAAGGCACATATGAATGTTGAATGGTGCTGTTCAACCGAAACGAGAAAGTATTTATTTAAATACATCAAAAAAAGGGGTTGACAAAGCTACAATTGTTGTAGAGAGGGCCTCGGGGTCGGTGGTAAAAACAAAAGGCGAGTCAAACTATGTTGACGAGATTAAAAAATTTCAAGAATGTCGATATATTTCAGCATGTGAGGCAATGTGGAGGATATTTCGTTTGATATTCACTATAGCAGACCAGCCGTTCAACACCTTTCTTTGCACCTGCCTGACCAACAACCTCTTATATTCGATGCAAACCAAAGTCTCGACAGTGTCATTTCACGAGATGGAGTTGACAGGACAATGTTTACAGAGTGGATGAAGATTAATCAAAGTGACGAAGAAGCCAAAAGTATGACATATGTTCAATTCCCAACTCGGTTTGTCTGGAATACCACGACAAAAAAATGGACAAAAAGAAAACAAGGTTTCAAAAAGTTTGAAGCACTCGATATCTAAAAGTGCGCAAAAAACAAATCATCTCATCTGATTCTGAAGAACATTTAGACGGCGAAGAGGCGACACCTTAGCACATCTATTATTGTAACTTGACGTTACTATCTTTACAATTTCCTATATTAGTCTACTTCTCAAATCTTTAGTTTCACAAGTTATTTTTATTTCACAAGTTATTTCTCTTTATACATTTTGTTTCTTTCTCTGGTTCTGTAATAAACCATTATCTTATCACTATAGTTTGAGCACCATATATTAGTGAGGAATGAGCATAACTAAGTTTGAATAACATGACATTTTTTTGGTTTTTAACTATTTCCTACCATAAAAAAAAAAATATGTTCAACGGTTTTTGATTCAAAATTTTTATTAATAATATCTTCCAATCAAGAAAATCTTTAAACATTAAATACATAATCGGCATATTGGAAAACAAAATTCAAAAACAATTTATGTAATTTGATATTTCAAAAAAAAATTATTAAAAAACCTTCAACACTTCCAAACATGTATATATATGGTATATGTATTACCATTTTTACATGTATTCATAGCCTCATTTCGATTTCACCTACTCTTTCAAAAGCTTTACGATGAACATTGCCTCACCTAAAGCACATGTCGAGTCATCACAAGGCCTCCTCATCCATTTAACGGAACCTAACACAGGTCTGTATTAACTCTTTTTCATTTTTTTTTTTTTTGATAGGATGTATTCACTCTATTTTCAAACATTCCCACTATTTTCTTCATTACTAAAATATGTTTCTCTTACATTACATGACATGCAATCAAATTTGGAAATTAAGAAGTTAACAAATTCAAAGAGTGGAAACGTGATACGGAAAACGCACTTAGGATGTTCAGCGATGGTGAAACACAAGTTTGGTATCGTATCGAAGAAGCAACATCAGGTACTTTATCAATAGTTTGATGGAATTTATACACTCTGCTATTCTATTAGATGGGTCCAAGTACACACAAAAGCTCAAAGTTTTTATGGAGATCGAAGACAACACTTCTTATGAAAGAGCCCCGAAAGAAAAAAACGGCGAATGCGTGGAGAAGAAAGTAAAGACCCTAATATGCAGTCACAAATTTCACCATCAATGTATAACAACATGTCTAATTTGTAGAACTCAATCATTTTAACCTTGGATACTTTATGTTATTCAATAAAGCATCATGTTTTCATATATTTTTCCATAAATTTAAAATTAGCATATACTTTAATACATTGTTATACATTATTATTTAAATTAATACAAAAATAAATTACTTCATATAAAAGGGAAAAACAAATATCTCCAAACTTCAGGAAAAAAACTCCTCATACCATTGCAAATTATAAAATAAGAGAAAAACCATTGCATTTTTAAACAAAAAACAAACAAACAATAGTATAATAACTAAATTCCGGCTAATTCGTATCATACGCCCCCAATTTCATATTAGTCTAGAATGATGTGGACTTAGGCAAACTTCAATTTCTTTTCGTTTCAATTATTTTCAAAAATATTTTTTTTTTTAAATTACAATAGGTAACTGACACTAACAAATCATTTAAAACATGCAAAATTAATGGAATTGGTAATACAAGTTTCCTATTTCCAAAAAAAAAAACATTACGTATCAACTTTCACTCCTAAATTCTAAATAATTATTGTTAGACACACTCTTAATCTTGTTCTCTGTTATGCGAACGTAAAACCTCCAAAAACATTGAAAATGAACACTTTCTTTTTAACATCAGAGAAGGATACATCAAAAAGCCTCCAAATTTTACCAGGTATGTGATTAAAATATTAAATGGTTCTTCTCTAAGGAAAATCGTAAACCCTCATATGGAGCATGTATTACCCTTCTCTAAATTTCACATTATTTTCATCTCTATTTCACCAGATATAATGGATATTCAAAGAAATAGGATGAAAAGAAGACAAATATTAGCAAAACAACCAAAGAGAATTCAAAAGCTTGTCTCTCCCTCCACGTCAACGTCATTGACTACATGTTCAGATTCATCATTAATCATATGTAATGATTGATTGTTTGAAATAAAAATTATTTACTTACATTATTTAAAATCTAGATGTGGAGAAAGCAACAACTTCAGCAAATCTCATAGAATATAGAGACAAACAAATTGAAGCTCGACGAAAAAGGCGAAAACAAATACGACAACAACGTAAGTAATATCTTCTAAAACTTGCTGCACTCCGACTTCCTTACAAAGAAAGTGGTGACATATTTACATATATTTTAAAACAGAAAAACACAACAAACCAAAAATACGTTAGGAAGTACGGAAGAAGGTTCACAGATGCAACATGGTAAGAGCTACGACAAATATTTTTGCACTCATAGGGGATTAATTACTTTTCTGTTAACTTGATTTTATTGTTCTAGGAATAACTAAGCGTAATCGTAGTAAACGGGGCGCATCAGACACAACTAAAATTGCAGAGAAATCAGGTTAGATTACAACTTCATTTTAGACGTTAAAACCTTTTTATATAAGAAGGCTTATAATTTCATTGGTTTTTCAAGAATGATTACCATGCATTTCATTTGAAAATATAAGCCTAAAATAATCTGAACACCTAAAAACTGACTACATACACGTGATTACATACATTGCCTAGATAATCGTCATGTAGTGCCACACAACCTCACTACTGAAAAAGTACAAGGCACATGTGAATGTTGAATAGTGCTGTTCAACTGAAGCGATAAAGTATTTATTTAAATACATCAAGAAAGGGGTTGACAAAGCTACCATTGTTGTAGAGAGGGTCTCAGGGTCGGTGGTAAAAACAAAAGGCGAGTCAAACTATGTTGACGAGATTAAAAATTATCAAGAATGTCGATATATATCAGCATGTGAGGCAATGTGGAGGATATTTTCGTTTGTTATTCACTACAGCAGACCAGCCGTTCAACGCCTTTCTTTGCACCTGCCTGACCAACAATCTCTTATATTCGATGCAAACCAAAGTCTCGACAGTGTCATTTCACGAGATGGAGTTGACAGAACAATGTTCACAGAGTGGATGAAGATTAATCAAAGTGACGAAGAGGCCAAAAGTATGACATATGTTCAATTCCCAACTCGGTTCGTCTGGAATACCACGACAAAAAATGGACAAAAAGAAAACAAGGTTTCACCATTGGGAGGATAGTCAATATACATCCAACAGCAGGTCAGCTTTCCTATTTGAGGATGTTACTCAATGTAGTGAAAGGTCCTACCAGCTTTACTGAAATAAAGTCATTTGGGGGAGTTACTTATCAAACATTCAAAGAAGCGTGTTGTGCAAGAGGCATGTTAGATGGGGACAAAGAATGGCTAGAAGCATTAGAGGAAACATCACAATGGGCTACTGCTGGCCAATTACGTCATCTCTTTGTCACGCTTATAATATTTCCAAATAGATAAATATTTTATCACACAGCAAGTAGCACTTGGCAAAAAATAAAACTGGAAAGAAAAATACAACCCCAAACGGCATCAAAAAAGCACACATGAATCTGAAACAAAATTAGTAAAAAATTTGAAGTGGACATAAACCTCTATACGTAAAGAACCACAACCAAACCTAGAACCGAGAACCAAAAATATACATAAAAATACTTATATATACCCAAAATATATTAGTCATGTATATATTTCTAATAATTTAAATACCTAAAAACTACAATTATAAACGCATTTTTTCGGGTACCTCCTCTACTTTTGGGTAATTTTGATAGATATATATGAGTATATTCGGATAATATAAAAACAATTTTTTTGGGTATATCAAGTATTTTGTGAATTTAGGTAGATTTTGGATTATTTTCATTAATATATATTTTCTTTTGGGTATTTCAGTTACTATTTTGTTTTTTTTGGTTACTTCTTGGATATTTTAGGATAAAAAGTATCAAATCCGAACAAATACCAACAAATTTTCAAATCAATTCAAATCCGAAAGAATTGAAACCAAAACCAGACCAAAATTTTAATATCCAAAATGGAACCAAATTTAATTTATGATTTCAGTAGCCATTTCAAGAAAAGCATTGTCTCATAAAGTATAAAGCAATCTTTAATTAAAAATCACATCATCGAGAACAATATATTCTCCTTACTAAAACCTTTCCAAAATATGTCACGTTGCGTCGCCGCATATCTTATGTCTGCTAGCCCATCTACCATAGTGTTAAGAAATAATCGTGGGAACTACTCACTACTGAATAGAAATTAATGGTAATTCTCCTATACATGTATGTTTATAGTTTAAGAAAAGGATGAATACTACTCAACGACATATATTTTTCAATAGTGCAAATGTAAAAGCGGATAATTTGGCGTAAAAATTTTGCATCATTTATTTAATTTATGTCATTTATGTGAACAACATTCCTCAGGTTTGGCTCTTCTGAACTCTACCTACAATCAGATGACAATATATATATATATATATAATTATATATATATATATATATATATATATATATATATACTTATTTGTGTTGATTAGAGCTTAACTGACTAAATACTTTATTTTTTGTGATATTTTGTATTTGACATTCTTTGTACGAATACATATACGAGTTATAATTTACGTTTGAAATACTTTTGATTAAATACATAGCCTGGGTCGTTCCCTAGTATATTTATATGATCTATATTCTAATTGCTAAATTTTAAGGATTGTTATTTGTTAAATATGGATGTCATGTACAGTGAAAAAGCTAGCACAAGAATCATTGCTTTGACTTGTCTTCTTATTTGTACAAATGGTATTTCGAACTTGGAACAAGCATGAAAAAATTCACGTAGTAAACAAGAAAAACATTATACAGTATTAGTTTGTATTTAACGCTTAATTAAACAAAGGCATAGATACAACAAATGGTTATCATAATTGGTTCAATTAACTCATATCAGTAATTGTATTTTCTATTTTTCGTAGTTCCCATCATCATGAAATACTTATATTAATTTCAAAAATAAACTAATTTACATTGCAATTTCTAAAACTATAGTCTCGAACGAGTACGAAAGGGTCAATGTTTTGATCTTGACCTATATTTATTGGAAACGAAGACAAGAAGAAAAGAAACGGTCCGACACCGATCAACTTACATCACACGACAAATTAAATGCTCCATTCTAGACGCATATACACGTTGTCGCTAATCACTTCACTTTCATAATCTTTTCATTAACCACTCTTAAATCTTAATAACATCACCACCCACCAATTTAGCATGTAATTTTAATTTTAAGTTAATATTCAAGTAACTATGAATTATTCAAGTGACCATGAATTATTCAAGAATGCCAATAATCAAGGAAACTATAAAAAAATTGTAACAAATATAACACCAACAATAACACGATAATAAAGCATCATATAAAACACTATAAACTACATAATTAAATAGTAACAAAAGGACAAACAATGAACCCAAAAATAATTCCTAGTGAATCTATTCGATGGGTCAATAGCCTCTACAGCAACAAAGCGGCGATCACGGCCACTCCGGCGAAAGTTCCGACGAGGGAGACTCTGCTAACTGCAGCTGCGTTTGGAGAGCCACTTAGGGGAGACTGAGCAGGTCCAGCTTCTCCAGACGGAACATTTGTGCCCGGAGCTCCGGATGGGGAAGTAGACGTCGGAGGAGCTGGTGGAGATTCAGTAGGCGGCTGACTAACCGGAGGAGCAGTGGTAGGAGCTGAGGGAGGAGGATTGGCTGATGGTGAAGGTGCCGGTGCGGTGGCTCTAGGCGATTGAGACGGTGTAGGAGTGGCTGGCAAGGGAGATATGGTCGGAGCTGGTCCGGGAGCTTGAGCAACGACAGAGGAAGCCACGAGAGCGAGGAAGAGGAAAACGACGACGGATTTGGAGGCCATTGTTACGTATTGTTGAGAGGGTTTAAGAAATTAGTAAAGATATAGAGACAAAAGTGGGGTTTATATATATAGTGGAAGGGTTTAGGTGTAAAACCTTATTTTCTTGGAAATTTCAACAGCTATATAAATTTTTTTTACAAGTTCAACATAATACTTTTGAAAACAAGTCCAACATAAATATCGTTTTGGAAATAAGCCAAACAAATGACTAAAAATGTTTAAATAATAATGTGAAAACATATTTCTTATTTTGAGTAATTTGTTTGGCTTATTTCCATACTGATAGTTATGTTGGACTGAATTTCAAAATTATTATATGTTGAACTTGTAAAATATTTTAAATTACCTGTTATAGTTTCCAACAGCTACTCTTTTAATAGTATTAAATAAAGATTATTTGCATAATTTTGCTTCTCTATAATCTATATAATTTTATTTCTTTCTGTAAATATCCATTGTGGATTCATTACCGTTTTTTCCCGTCACTTCTTCTACACTACATTGTTCAGGCTTTTGGCTTTGGGAATCAAATCAGGGTGGATATGTGTACACATCAAAAGAAGCCAAGATAAAATCTGAGTCGTCGGATGGATTTAGTGAGTCTTCGTCGACCCCAACAAGAACAACGCGTTGTTTCCAAGAAAGTCTAGAGGAATGGGCGGCGTTCCAAAGCTGGCAGACTTTTTTTTTCTTTCCTTAGACAAAATACAAAACTCTATGGAAGTAAGTAAATTCAATAAAGATCACATGAGATCATAAGATTAAGCTTTCGAGATTAAATTAATTTATAATATTATGGACCAAAATTCAACTTACCCTAATGATTTTATTGCGTGGCCATTTCTTTTTGCCTTTTTTTTTTTGATAAGAAAAGTGTGCTTATTACAATATGATTTCAATGTGAATGAAAGCATTCTATTACCTGTCCACTAATATAGATTTATCCTATTATTTCCTATATTCTATTGGTTAAGAAAATAATGATTCCTTTTGGACGAACTTTCTTTTTTTATATATATATTATATCGGTTGATCTGATCAGTATCAGTAAAAATGCATCAAGGTGGTACAGAGTGGACATCTCCCGATCCAGGTAAAATTAGACCACCACACTATCTGATCCGATTTTGAGTTTGGAATATCTTTCGGCTAATGCCAGATTTGTCGGAGTATTTAAAGGCTTGCAACTATTCTTAGAAGATCTCTGTTCTATTTAACGTATATTTGTTTCAAATTTTCAATGCATAATTTGAACATTGTATTGTATGCAACTAATGCCTTTGTTGTTATTGCAATTTTTCAAAAATTCTTATATGTTTGGTGTCAATTATATATTAACCGTCCCACCATCAAGCGAATTAGAACAACTATAATTATATAAGTAACAAAAAATACTTTCGGGTTAGTCCACTGTAAGTTGAACCAAATTCGACTTTTCAACTCA
The DNA here is from genome assembly GCF_000001735.4 of Arabidopsis thaliana. Taxonomy (NCBI): domain Eukaryota; kingdom Viridiplantae; phylum Streptophyta; class Magnoliopsida; order Brassicales; family Brassicaceae; genus Arabidopsis; species Arabidopsis thaliana. The sequence continues at coordinate 12,915,739 of NC_003070.9, read as the reverse complement.
AGTTTTTATACATTACTTTAGGTCGTTAATACGTCTCTTCGAAAACGATTTCAACAACACATTTTGAACCAAATGTTACTCTAGTATCGTCGATACAATGTTTGTGGTCAACTATTTAGGCAGTTAGGCTTCAGTAAAAACAAGAGTGAACATCTTGAATATACATTTAGTCAAGATACGAAAAAGTCTCCTACCTTCTATTGTTTTGAGAGAGCTTCAAAAGTAACCAAGAAAGCTACTTTAAGAAGGGAAGACAGAAATTAGTAACAATTATGCTAAGAAGTCGTGAGATAAAGTCTAGACAGCAATAATATACGATGTAACGTATTACCAAGAAGACCTACTAAAAGACGAAACGATAAGTATGACAAGCTGACCCAAAAACGAAATCTTATAGGTCAGCAAAAGAAAGGTGACGACATTTCGAAGAACGATCTAATGTTCGCGTAAATGAAGTAACAAAAGCCAATTTTTTTTATGATAAGCGAATCAAATAATATGGATCGAATTTCAGATTTAAGAAGAGGATTTATAAAGTAAAGAAACAATAAAGTGGAAAATTCCGACTTTATAAAATAATAATTTATTGTTAAGGAAATCAATACCAAAATTTTATTCACATGAATAACATAAAACATAATCAAATTAAAACAAATAAACCATATATGATATATACTAAAAATATAGATAATTGTTCATGATTAAAATAGTTAGAATAAATTATAGATACTTCTTTTACATTTTCTAAAAAAAATGATTCCTACCAAAAACATATATAAAAAAAAAATCGATTATGATTTGTGAACGTGGTTGGATAGTATTCTTTGACAATCCATGTTTGATTTTGCCATTTTGATGCGTGACATATATGTAGCAGAAAGAGGTTAATTAATTTTATTTATTTTTGGAGAAAAAGAAGAAAATAAGTATACAAATTGAAAATATAATTTGGTATTGGAAAAAAAGAGACTTTGATCTGATTAACGTCCTCGATGGACATCGATAGTTAAGAACAAATTGAAATAAAATCTGTGCAACATACTTGATCCCCCAACCCAAAACTCTTCTATAACTCCTCTATTAACCACAACCTTCCTTGACATTACAGTCTCCAAAAAAGTTTCAAGCGAAGCACACAAATGGTATAAGGATACATTCATTCACTCGTTAGCCAAATGGCCCAAATGTAGAAATTTGTAAAACTCCTAATGCCTTGCTAGGTATAAGGCAGCATCAGTTTGGTCTGATGGTCACCGCGGATGTTTTCCAGTCGGCCAGAATGTAAGACAAACAAACAAGAACCCGACCTGCAAATACATCTAGCGGAGTTAGATCTTGGTCAGTGGGTAAAACCAAACCAAATCCGAACAAAATTGGTTAAGAATTCTTTTAAAACCAAGAAATTGAAACCAATTTTAGTGTAACCAGACTGAATAAACCAAAACTATTGAGAAATTTACTTATATGTATAAACTACATAGTGAGAAACTAAAAATAGTTGTTAGATAACTATCTTTAAGTTTAGTTTTTTAGTGTAAAGCAAGAATCTAATGAAAACCGGAAACCAAACCGCAAAATGGCATCGAATCCAACAGAGTTAATACTATAAATTCAACAAACCAAGCGGTTTGAATCCAACCTGAAAACAATTAGTCATGAATTAGTGAAACCGAAATAACCGAATGTCCACTTCTATATATGCAGATGCAAACCAAATTCTCAGAGCTACATTGAACATGCTAAGACTCAAGATTTCAGTTGATTAATTTACCTTTTACTTGATGTGCAATGAAATCTGGATTAGAATCTTTTTGAGTACTAGTCTACTTTGGGGCGAGGGATGCAGACGCGGCAGCAGCTTCTGCTATGAGAGCAACTGGTTGACGAGCCTGAAGGCAAGCGCCAATATCAAAAGGGTGCAACTCTGAACCATCATAGAGAAGATTTAGTCCTGGAAGAATCACTTCTCGGCTATCTGCTTCATCAGAATCTGATTTTGTTGTACTTAAAGGTGCATTCTCATCAATGCTCCTTGTGGCAGCCTCATATACTGGTGCCAAGGTGTAGGATCTGCGACCACCACCCAAAACTCCTCAACAACCAAGAAAAGAAAATAAAAATTCATGAAACATGGAAAGGAAATTAACTGACCTAAGGATGCTACCATCGAAGCTCAGAACTTCAGTCCGGCAACGTTGGCGATTAGCTAGTTTCAGCCGTTGGAATTCGCTTGTGGCTCCTGAAATTGGTGAGGACGGGTCAACAAGTGGGTTCCACCTTCCACTTGCGTAGTTCATGAGCTTATTAGTACGTGTAGGCTCCTTTGCTTGTTCTTTCTGGTAAAGAAGTTTAGCAGCTGGACCTGTTGCTTGGTACAGTGCACATATATCTTTCAACCTTTTCCTTATACATTGCATTGCATCGTGTTGTTCCATGAGCGAATCTGCTTGAAGTAACTGTGATGAGACAATCCTTTTGCAGATATTGTTGCATAACTTTGGACTAAAAAGTGGAAACCCAAATTCCACGGTTAAAGGGACCCATTCATACTTCTCATCATTGTCGGGAGAAAAATGCTTCAATGAATCCTTTGCTTTAAAGAGTTTCAAAAGGCGAATGTAACCGACTGTCTTCAATTCCATATTGTTCGCAAGCTTAGTTAAAAGAGAGTTCAACTTTGTATTTTCCTCGAGGGGAAGTCCAAGCTCATCACCAAAATGAGGAATGGAACCATCAGAATTCTTTAGGGGTAATGGTATATCTAAAGTAACAATTCTTCCAGAGCTATCAAGATCATGCTTGCTGAGAGGCTGAACAAGAACAGCTGAGCACTTGAGAAGGCAATTTAAACAGTGCAACAGAATACCTCCTTTGACCAAGTTACCTTCAAACTTGTTTCCTAAACCACCAACCGAAGATCCATCCCAAGACCAAATGATAGCTTTCTCACAGCCAGCTAGTGGAGCAGGAAGCATCCGCAGACACTGCCCTTTCATCAAGATAACCGACAAAGGCCCAATGCCCACGGTTGAATACAGTACCAGTTTCATCCACTGTGTCATGGATGAATGGGAGGGAGGACCGAAATGAACAGGGCCTGACGGTCCAGGAAGAACAGTTGTAAGTGGAAGAGGAATCATTGAAACAACAATATCATAGTCACGGGAAAACAAACGATCTAGAGTAGCTGGTGTTAGAGAAGCCAGACTTTCACAACGGAGAATATCAACGCGATATTTTTTCCTTTTCTTGTTTCCTTTACCGGTGTCGGGTCCCTCTACAGGAATTGGCTTCCCCTCATTCTGAAGGTTAAGGTTGGAACTGAAGGTCTCAGTCAAGGCAGTAGTATCGACAGACGGTGTACTGGAAGCTGCTTCATGCTTAGTGCTTTCGGGGACATGCTCTGTCGACAAGGGAACCTCTTGAGGGGCATCTGAAACCATGGAAGCCTCAATAATTTGGCTAGTTAAAGAATCTCCGGAATTATCAGGTAAATTAACATCTGCAAGAAGAGTAACAGCCTCATCATTGCTCAAAGTTCCCGAACCCATTGTGTCAACTATTGCATCAGTAGCAACTCCACCAGATATCAAACATTCCAGGACACAACGAAGGCTAAAGGCATGATTTGCAAATTCTTGCAGTTCACCCTCAAATTTCGCTCCCTCTAATGTGCTCAAATCCTGGCAAAGGTCTGGGATACTAGTGTGTCCGAGTTTTCCCGCTTCATAGAGTGTCACAGCATGAGATTTCAATCCTACAACATCGTTCATAAACATGGATGGAACATATTAGAATAATGGAAAAAGTGATCCTTCACAACATTAGTTGATATTCATCGGCTGTTACTAGTTATAAGTTAGCCATCAAACAGAACTAGGAACGTTTACCTGGTGACACAGAACCCATCATTAGATACGATGTTATATTAGCATCAACTATGAAAGCAACCCGAACATGACTAGAACGTGATCCAGAGCTTTCAGTCCCTAAATTATCTCCATGTTGAGCCTCCTCACCATCAGCAGACCTGTAGGTAGAGGATATGCTAGCGCGAGATGCATCTTCGTCATCACTGAGGATGGCACGTGGAGACCCAATCTTGTCATGAAGCACAGATGACGGATCAATTAATTTGACAGCCCATCCCAGCCGGCAAACAAAAGATGCAGCAGCCTGTAATTGAGTTACGTCAGCTTGCAAAGTGGATGCCAGCTCTGCAACTGTTGAGTTCTCATTTGAAACAACAAAAACTGCATAGAGTAATCTGCAAAATGCAGTTGCAGCTATTAGAGTCCTAGATAATCTCAGGGGTAACTAAAACCAGGATAATCTAAGCTTCCATGTGGCACAATAGTTCCCTTACTCTTCAATGGGATCTTCGTAAGACTGCTCTCTATTAGAGATGAACCCTTCAAGCTTTGAAACTGAAAAAGGAACCAAAAGGACAGGCATCTCAGTGAAAATTTTATTTTCAAAATAGAAAATATGAGAATACATATGAATCTAAGAACAGGCTATCCAGGAGCTTCACTGGCTCTGTTCCAAGTAAGTAAAAGTAGCATGATATGGTATTGGTAAACAATGGTAAGAAAAAATTGTTATATGAAGAGCTGATTATGAATCAATTATTGGAACCCCCTGACATGCGATTATATGCCTTAGCAAAAATTCAGCATTCTCCACCCTTGAAGTACATTGTAAGTAAAGATAGAAGAAACGGAGGGGTAAGAAAATATTGGCAAACATAAACTCACCTTTAAAGCGGTCGTCCTGATAGACTGGGACATCAAAATATACCAATCCCCTCTGGTACAGGCCTTTTATGACTTCTGGATCGAAGAGGAAATATGCATTAGCTTCCTCTTTGCAGATTTTATCTATTGTCGCCATCTCATCTTCTGAAAGTTTCTATGCAAAGAACAAGGAAATAAGATCTGTTATCAGACAAGGAACAAGTAAGATGCCAGTGACATTGTTCACTCCGGGTAAACTTAGTTTGAAAAGAAAGAAAATAAAATGATAAAGAAGAGCTTAGGTTACCTTAAACTCTTCTATGGTGAAGTTGACAAGGCAAACACCCCACCAAGGGTCAATAGGGAAATCCACAGGTAGAGTAGGTAAAAAGTCTTTTGCAATCGATTTGTTCAGCTTCCACATTATTTTCTGGAAAGCTCAAAACAAAAATGAGAAGTATAAGACATAATATACATCCACTTATAGGCTCAAGTTATTATGATAGAAACTCCATCTAGAATTTTGTAATCATTGAATTCCCATATTTTACCCAGAATAAAGATTTTTCAAGTCAGAAGTCAAAGCAACAGATACTTTGCAGAGTGTAACTTGCACGACATGCCAGGCATATAAAGCAGTACAGAGTCTAGAAGAAAGAGTACCTTAGATCTGCATTTATTCATGATATCAATGAACTCATTCCTCCCTATTCCTGTAAGCCGGAAAGCATCTGCCGCACTGAAGTTTGGAATACTGTCATAAGGTTGCTCTGTGTCAAATTAAAAGGAATGAGGAATGACGAAATCACTGGCTCGAATTTAAGGTAAATGAAAAATGAGCGATATAGTAAAGAAACAAAAATACCATTTCTCATGACTTCAAATATCATATCACAGTAGTATCTGAAAGGTGATATCCTCATCACACGGCAAACATACTCTGCAAGGTGATACGGAAAGAGCTGCGGATAATTGTTAACAGCAATTAAGATTAGAGATCCTCTGACAGTAACAGACAACAATGCCCTATATTTCGTCCTTGATCACCAAGTTTCTCTCTTTCTATCGACTATCTGAACCCACGGCTATCTTTCAGAGTAGCAAACATATTCATAAATTGGCATCACAGACTATGGTATCTAAAATCTAAAATAAACCTTGTTAACCACTATTGTCAATTCCAAACCCTTTTCTTATGCATTGTCGCTATAGTACATAAAAATTCGCAGTGAGAAAGCCATTGAAAATGAGATATAATGAGGAACGAACACAAACAAAAATAAACTTCAGAAAAATGATTTGCTAGTAACTCTCCACTAGAATGCAATCAAAACAAAAAGACCTCTTAAAGAGTAATCCATCAACACGCACCGCCAGATTCTTTCGCAAGTAACGCATCATATCTTCATAATATTCACCTTCTTTGCAAACTTTACAAGCAAAACACGTATTCCATAGGAGTCTTTTCTTTATACAATGCGCCGTAACCCTACACAAACAATCAAAACAGTGAACTATGTCAAAGTAAACTATGTCACCGTGCACCGAGCTACTACAAGTAGAAAGCATAAAGAAAATCTAACCTTCTATGCCATTCATCCTTAGACCCAAGGATCGATTGAAGTCGTTTTGGGAGGTTTTCCCATTGACATTCTTCTCTTACAGCTTTCGATATTAACTGGTCCTCTATTGTTACTGGAGTGTGCTGCATCTTCCCTAAATTTCACTATCTTCCAATGACATCAAAAATAATAGTAGAAGAAGCAATTCAGAATCATCATCACACCGACAAAAATCGCAAAACCTAGATCAATATCTAATCTTAATCTTCTACGCAATGCGAAAGTCGAACAAAGAAATGCAGTTTAATGTCAACTACTAGATGAAATTTGAAGAACATCGGTGAGTGAATATGCAATGATCTCGCACTTGTTGATCTGTAATTCATAAGAATTTCAAAGATGAATTGAAGAAGACGAGACAATGGAATTGACGATCGGAGATCAGAGGTAGTACCTGAGCACACACCGGAGATTGCAGAGAAACTAGAGTTTCATTGACCGGAGGAATCTCATGGGATCTGAAGCGACTGGGAAAAAAAAAATGGCAAGGACTGATCTTGCTTGGCTCAGATACAGGCCATGGGCCGAAGTTGGTAGCGTGTGGGCCTGAAAAGTTGCATGTAGGCCCCAAAATCATAAATTACAAATATCATCGCAATATGCCAACCAATATGTCTAAAATAATAAAATTATAAGTAGGGTGGGAAAAATACCTTGACCGAAAAAACTAAACCGAACCTTACCGAAGTAGTTAAACCAATCGAACCAAGTATATTTATAAAGCGTTTAGTTTCATTACTATGAAATCCAGAAACCCAAAATCGGATGAAACTGTTTTCTTTGGGTAACCAAGTCAAACGGAACAGAATAAACCAGATCAAATGGAACCGAATGAACCATGTGTATAACGTATAAACGACAGACTCCGATTGATAACATGCATAATGCCATAATGACGTTTTCTGATATAATTATACAAAAAATTAGACAATTAATAAAATATGTATATTCACATTAGAAAATGCAAAAATCCTGAATTTATATTTTTGCCTAAAATTACAAGTAAAAAATTATTATATGAAAAAGTGGATACATAGTCGAGACATCTCCTCCTCTTCCTTTAATTTTCGATCCTTAAATCTCTCTGTTTTACGTTTGTTTCGGTTACTTTCTCAATCATCACAAACTCTTTTATCCCAATCTCTTTGTTCGACAAGCTTCAACCTTCTCTCATAAGCTAGCAACAGAGGACGAAAGTGGACTCCGGCGACCATCTTCTACCCTCTGGGCTCATTATCTACGTCGAAGAAGAAGAATTTTAAAAAACTATATAAATCTAGCGGCACTTCACTTAGATCTGAACTTAGCTTCATCGCTCCGCTTAACTCCTCTAAATCTGGACATGCATTGGCTTCCCCAGAAGATTATTCTCACCGAACTTCGTTGATGGCAGGAGGTTCTCCTCTTGGACCGTCAGTTGCGCCTCCGGTACGTCGACGGCGCACGACTTAACCCTAATCTGGTTGGAGGTCTCCCTTAATGGGTTTCAGCAACAAACATCAGGCCCACATTGCCTTTTAATGAAGAGAATATTACACTCTTAAACACTTTTTTAAAACTATTTCCGTGTTTAGGCACTTCCAAAAGAGTATACACTTTCTCTATGTTTTTTTACTAAAATACCCTATTAACTAAACTACTCTCTTAATCCTTAATCCACGTACTCTCTCTCTCTCTCTCTCTCTCTCTCTCTCTCTCTCTCTCTCTCTCTCTCTCTCTCTCTCTCTCTCTCTCTCTCTCTCTCTCTCTTTCTCTCTCTCTTTCTCTCTCTCTTCATCTTTGTAAACAACTTTAGTTGCGTCTCCTTCAATGGAATTGTTCAAAATAGACAGTTCTCAAAAAAAGTTATTTGTTGGATGTTCAAAATAGCCGATCTCCTTATAATTATTTGTTGGATCCACTCACTCATTTCTTTATTTTAGTATTTTAGATGCTATAGAGTTCTTCTTTCAGTTAAAGGATTGGGTATTCAAATTTTGCAGAATTTGAGATTTCTATATTGTATAATTACTCGGATTGTTGTGAGATTATGGATTGATTGGAGAGTTCGATATTTTATTCGTTTTCACTGATTGTAGATTGTGATTTATTTTGCAATTTAAATCTTTGTTTTGACATAAATTTGAGATTCAGTTTTCTAAGAAACTTCTTCTTCTTCAACATTGGCGGCTTGATTTGATTTTTGCTCTCTCTCATGTATCAAACTCGTTTCATCTACGTAGCATCGAGATTCCAGTTAATCGAATCTCCTATTATCATGGACATGCTATATAGAATGGATATAAATCAGTAAAAAGGTTTTCGAATGGATATATTTAAATGGATTTGTTATTATGGACACCAAAATATTGTTTGTTGATTTTTTTTTTCAGTTTGCAGAAACCTCCACCTTTAATACCTTATGGACATGGAACTTTGGTTTCTTTACAAAACACGGTTAATCGAATCTCCTGTTATTATTGACATGGTATATAGAATGGATACGGATCAGTAGAAAAGTTTCTGAATTGATATATTTAAATGGACTCGTTATTATGGATACCAAAAAATTGTTTGTTGATTTTTCTTTTAGTTTGCAGAGACCTCCACCTTCAAGACCTTATGGACATGAAACTTTGGTTTTTTTACAAACCACAGTTAATCGAATCTCCTGTTATTATGGACATGATATATAGATTGGATATGGATCAGTAAAAAGGTTTCCGAATGGATATATTTAAATGGACTCGTTATTATGGACACCAAAAAATTGTTTGTTGATTTTTTTTACAGTTTGCAGAGATCTCCACCTCTAAGACCTTATGAACATAGAAATTTTACCAAATTCCTGAGATAATCGAGATCTAATTGTTTAAGAAAATTCTCCCATTTATTTGCAGAATTGGTACCATCGATTTTTGGTGAGCGGCCGCCATACTCGATAAGAGGAATCGAGCCTAGAAGTTATGGAGACGTGGAGAGAGAAAGACACTACAAATCATGAAAGGGGGAGAGAGAGAGATAGATTTCTTTTATTTTGCGTAAGGATTGTGGAAGAGAGAGAAAATGTTTAATTTGTATTAAATTTTAAAATAAAAGTAGTTGGTTAAATTAAGGGTAAAAATGTCTTAAAAAAAGTCAAATAATGGAAAAAGTGTCCTCTCCCTTATAAGTGTCTCAAAAGGAATAAGATTATCTTAAAGTGCCTAAACGTGTCACATTCCCTTTAATGAAATCCAACATCTTTATTTGCGGCCCAACCCTATCCCCTACTAGGCCCAGGTCTGATTTTTTAATACTATTGCAAAATCCAATTACGTTGATGTTTCGATACTTTGTTTTGAATGGGAGAGGACACCTTTCAATCCTTGTGTCGACATCTATATCTTGTCTTTGCAATTATCTCCTTCGAACCCTGGTCCAAAGCATTACTCATTTTCCTTTGTCTGAGAAAACAAGATCTACGCTCTTCGGCATAGTATATCCACATTCGAGTCGGTTTTGGTGTGACCATGGTCACCATCTTGGTATATCTGTTCTTATTCCGATCAATAGCTCCGCTGAGTTTTCGACAAAGCATCTCCCAACCACCCTCATCCTTCAGATTTGGATCCAGTCGCATAGGAATTTCATTGACCATCTATTGAGAGATCCCGAATCAATTTGTAAAGGTCCTCTTTAATCATCTTCATTTAGAATCTGAAAATCATTTGTTCCAACCCTCCTCCTTTATGGAGAGAACCATTTGTTTCAACCCCTCCTCCTTTATGCAGAGAACCATTTGTTCCAACCGTCCTCTGCTTTCGGCTTCTATGCTGTGCAAGCAATCGAGTTCCATAAACCTATCACTACTTCGTGTAGAGTGTCTTGCGCCGGCGAGTTTCAAGGTTTCAGAACTTTTCTCAACGTCACTATATCTAATACCGTGACTATCCTCTCATCTCCCGACGTGATCGTGGTGGTGATCCCGGCTGACCGTCTTCTCGTTTGTAGCAACCTCAACAATTGTCTCCGAGAATTCATGGATTCATCGTCGGTCTATCCTTATTTTACTTATGCTGCATACCTATATGCTTTAAATCTTATTGTTGTATTCTTCAAGGTTGTAGAGCTACTGAACTTTGTATTCCTTAGAATGAGTGAAATCAAAAGTTTTTGTCCAAAAAAAAAAAAAAAGTTGCGTATTTGCATAATAAATTTTTATTATTTTACGTTTACTAAATATTAGAAATTGTAAAGGAAAATAGGTAATTCTTTACATGAAAATTTTATCATTCAAATAATAATAAAAAAAACTTTTTTACAAATTTTAAATAATTTTTTATTATCAAATATTCTGAAAAATGTATCAACATATTTTTAAATTGATTTCATTTACGGTTTTTCATCTACAAGTTTTCATTTTGCGAATTTTTACTTTGCAACTTATACTAGTATGCTATTAGTCTATTACCCAATGTTACCAATCAGAGCCATCAATAAATATAATATAAGATAAGAAACTATCTGTTTATATATTTTGGTTGCTTGCTTAATAGGAACCAAACAAAATCTGAAAAAAATAAACCAAACTGAAAATTACAAATATTTTTTTAATGGGTTAGGTTTTTATAAACTCATCCAAAATTTAAACAGTAAACAGGAACATCCATCTCAAGGAAAGAAAAGTGTTAGAATTTATTTTTCATGTAAATCGTAAAACAATTTCGATAGACAAACTATATATATATATATATATATCCATTATGTTCTTTAGTAAACTCATAACAAATCCAAATTTGTATACTTACATTATGTATATACTACATAGTTTACAATTTGCAACGATTGATAATATATGATATCCGTGTGAAACCAATATTACTGTTTAGTCCAACAAAATATGACATAATGGTCATCATAATCTTAAAAACATAGATTCATCAACTCTATCTTATATATAAAAATACAAAACCAATCTTAAAAATTTACAAATGAAGTCAAAATCATATGTAATGTAATTTTATGGTAAGAAAATATTTGTATGATTAAAACACCATTCATTGATTTCTATATAACTGAAATTTTATGCTGATGTTGAAAAAAGTAATGAGATTGAATTAATAGAGACTGTGGAAGAGAGAAAAATGTAAAATATACTATTTTCTACTTAATTATTGTACGAACTTTTTATTAAAACTTACTTAAATATTTTATTCAAAAAAAAACTTACTTAAATATTTATTTTATTATATAAAGTATGGTTTTCAAAGTTAGTAACTCATAAGATTGTGCGATGTGTCAAGTCTATTGATCAAATGTCTACATGTGTCAGAAAAGATTTGCCTTTTACCGTTAAAGAAATAGAAAACCTAACAAAACCAAAATTAGGTATACTAATTTATGCCTATATCTATTAAAAAAAACACTTCTTAACCAAAAGGAAATTAACAAAAAATAATTACATGTGTTATTGGTCAACTAAATTTAGCATGGATAATAAATAATTTTTATGTCTACATCTGAAAGAAAAAATTCATTTAGTATGGATAATAAATAATTTTAATGTCTATATCTGAAAAAAAAAAAAAAGGAAGATTAAAATTTTGTTTCTACTTGTGTTATTAGTCAACCAAATTTAGCATTTCTTAACTTTAAAAATAATCATTTAATATGGATAATAACTAATTAAAAAGGTCATTGAAGTTTAACATAACATATAATTTATTTTACATTAATTTAATTAGATAAAATTGTATTTACATAGTAATATAATTTTTTCATTCGTTAAATTAAAACACAAAAAAGTTAAAATAACTTATAGGAACAAACTTTTGAATACTTATATTTCATTTTAAGAATTTAAACGTATCATGACATGTCATGAAGGGGCTTACATCGTTTGATGTGATACTGCAAACTTATACTTATGGTTTATTTTTAGAATTTTAGCACATGTACTCATCTCCCATTAAACTAATAAAGTCATTTACAAGAGAAGAGACAAAAGGCGACCCCTTGTGAAAGCAACTTTCTATGCTTTTTTTCGGTCAGCGTCGACTCTGATGTCGACCGTACTCCCGTTATTGTTTGTTTGATTAGATTTTCCAAATAAATTCTCAATTGAGGAAACTTTTGATGGATTTACAGATTTTTGGTTTCTATCAAACCTCTTTTCTCCGGTTGATGCTTCTATGATGGATCCTTCACCGATTCGGTCTTACCTCCGAGAGAATAGTTGAAGTCGTGTCACCAATGATTCTATTTAATGGATTTTGGGAGAAGAATGAAAAATGGTTCTCCACTGTCCTAATGTCAATTCAGTACGATTGTGATATTTTTATTTGTAGAGTCTATGTTTCCAGTGAGTTCTTACTCTGCCGGCGAAACTTCCGATTATCAACTGGTGACTGTCCCAATGCCCCATGGTATGGAAGTTTCACTTGAAGGATTAGGATTATCTACGGATGGAATTATACCTCTCTTTCGATTCATCTCCGGATCAATGAAAAATATATCAATAATATATGAAGATGATTTTGTTGCTCTTTATTTAGATGATGATATTCTTGTATCACAATTGCAAACCCAGATTTTCAAATGTAACAAATGGTGGCATTTCATAGTGACCGGTCGTGATGAGATTAAACGAAAGTGGTCCAATCCCATTTCATTACACCGTGGTCAATATCAATGGAAGGAATGAAGAATTGATGTTTCGACTAATATTAGACAAAACCGGTGCTTGAGGTATGGAGTTTTGTTATTTGGCTTCAAAATCAAGGAGTTGACACTAATTGGTGGTGATGACGCTCAAGCATTGTCATTTTTAATAAAAAGAATGTAATTGCATATGGATATGTAGGTATTAGAATTAATGTAACATCCTCACTTATTAGAATTAAAACAATAATTGCTGAGTCATGGATGTTGACATGAAATGCATCAAACCCTCAAGCATTGATTCATTTTTTTTTATCTCGCTCATTGGTTCTCTCATACCCATACTTTTAAAACTATAAACAAAATATAATAAGAAGAGCCAATAATATAATATACTTTGCTTAATTCGAGTAAGCGGTAGTGTTATTGATTTCATACAACTAAGGTCCTTTTGTTTGTTGTTTTAAAATTGAAATTTTGTTTTTTTATTATCCGAGTTAGCCGCTATAACGAGAAACAAGCAGACAGATCAACGGCCAATTTCTTAAGTTAATATTTTTTTTAGCTAGGTGGCACCATAACATATGACATACTAATAATTTTTTGATTACGACAACATGAAGAATGAAGGAAAGATTAATACAAAACACACAAATATTTGAAAATTTCATAATTTTGTGCGATGCACTTATTTTGCACTATAGGATTCACACTTCTTCGTTATTTCTTCTTATTGGCGCCTATTCTGGTGTTTGCTTCAGCCTCATACCTGAATTTCTTCATCTTCCTCGCAGACCTACTTTTAAGACAACTCTCTGAATAGTTCAAGGCTTCTTGAGACAATTCCTCCGACGAATCCTAGAGAGAGATCACTTTTTTGTCTCCGGTCTTCTTGTCTTCATCGGTCTTCTTTTCCTCACGCCAAATCCATCGATTGTTTATTTGTAGTCATGTTTTGGATGTGGAATAACTAAAAGAAGTTTTGATGTGTGAAGTGAGAGATGTGTGATGTGGGTACATAATCATAATGATGGCACATAAAAATGCATGTCATCATCTTAGTTACATCATCCCAAAGGTGTATGACATTATCATACTTATGTCATCACTCATAATAATGACATCCATCTTTATGGTGGAAATCCAAATATTTCCGAAGATTCTTCGGGACTGGGAAAATTTGGGAAACTTGCCACTTCACTTTTTCTTCTATCCGCGTCCGTTTATCAGCTGTGCACGCGTCCACACTTGACTTTTAATCGTGGTCGTACGTTATGATTTTCTTTAGTGAATCGCGATAAAAGTAAATATTGTTTTTTCTCAACGTCATAATCTCATAAGTGATAATTTTATCTCATGAAAAACTATATTTAATAAGCTGGAATTTATAAAATAAAACACACATCAAAATATACTAATATTGTTATCAACTACACATCTTACAAATACAGTTTAACTATCTATCTAATCATGCACAAAAAAAACTAAAAAAAAAACTGTATCTCTCATCATTTGTTAGGCTGATTTTTATAATATTAACTTCATTGTAATAGAGAAAAGAAAAAAAAGTTATATATCAATAAGAATATATGCATATATCAAGTAAAAAATCCACAACTGTTTTCAAAAACCAATATTTCAAAAATAGAAGCTCCAAATGGATAAAACATATCAGAAGAAACAGATAAGCCATATCAAACAATACAAAAGCGGATCAAGTAAATTTAGCAGTACAAATGAGGATCAAGCAGTTCAAACGCTTTAAAATATGTGTTGAATAGTAAAAGCGGATTGCCGGTGCAGATGAAATATTTAGTTTTAACATATCAGTTATGCATTCCATTTATTCATCCATTTGCAACTATTCATCCATTTGTTTATCTAAAATAAGATATGTGTCATATTAAATTTAAATTTTAGCTAATATAAGAAAAATTAAGATTAAAAAAAAAAAAAATTAGAAAAAACTTACAATTTATTTTGAAAATCCAACTATTTCCTAAATATTATTTTCCTCAATGTCATAATCACATAAGTACAAATTTTCTCTCCTGAAAACTTACTTTAAATGAGATAGAATTTATAAAATAATAGACACATCTAAATATACTAACATTCTTATCAACAACACACGTTATCAATAAAATTTAAGTATATATCTCATAGTGCACAAAAAGAAACAAACAAAAAACTATATCTATCATTATCTTAAAGCTAATTCTATAATATTCAATCTATTTTAAAGCAGATTAGATAAAACTTATATATCAAGAAAAATATATGCATTATATCAAATAGAAAACGCACAATTGTCTTTGTGAAAGCCAAAACTTACATAATCAAATTTATACTTAGGTTCGTTTGAGGAAAGAAACTTCTCGAGAATCTCAAAGAACATCAGAAGATGATAGTGAACCAAAGATGGTGTTCTAGATATTATTAATGAAAAGAGTGTTTGATCATACAAGTGTTTAGATTTGAAATAGAAAAAGTATTTTTGCCTTCAAAGTCGGAGCTATTGCGTTGTCCGAAGTTGAAAGCGTTTTCTTCTCCGTTGCTATGAAGTCTTTGGATCGCTTTATATAGAGATGGTAGACCCCCTCCCCAGCGATATTCTCGGAAGATTTTCTTTAATTCTTTTCCATTACACCATCGAGACAGATTTAGGCTCTTTCGCCTATTCCTTCTTCATGGAATATTTTCCCTAGAAATTCCCTGTTTTATAATTTTGACTTCATTTTTTGGAGAGGCCGGGAATTCAGATTAGGAGAGGAGGTTTTAAAACTCTTTCCATGGATAATCTGGTATATCTGGATAAGTAGGAATCACTTTGTTTTTGAAAAATGACGATATCTTCTTCTCAATGTATCTCTTTAGCTCTCTATTCTCAATATTTCCTTGTTTGTCGCTCTCTGTTCTATTTTAGAGAAGAAGAAGAAATGAGAAATTGTTTTCAATTTGAAACCCTAGATTTGGATTATTTTTCCCCAATTCGCAGCTACGTTGTTTTGTTAGTTTGAAAACCCAAAACCGTTAATGTTTATAAATTCACATCCTTGGGTAAGTCTCAATGAAGGTTTTGAGAACAAATGGTTATATATGTACCACCTTTAAAAGGGACAAGGTCGAAGATTCGAAATCCTTGTTTTGCAATTTTATTTTAAGATTTTAACTCCAAAAATGCAAAACAACGTCGTTTATATACACTTCATAATCCACATGTTTGCTGAGTCAGATTTGTAACGATGTTGACTAACACATGTTAGTTTGAATCTGATTTTTACACTAATTATCAAGTTCATGTATAAATTTCAAATAATTGTGCGGTTTGGGTAGTAAATCCTATACTATTAATTGGAGACTACACTCATAAGTTGTCACATTCAAAAGTGTAACAACCACATTAATATGTCATAGAAAAATATAATCATAGAATTTGATCCACTTAATAATCTCACGGGTCTACGGATTCTAAAACGGTCAAGTTATTATTTCTAAAAAAAGAATAACCAATCAAAATGATCATATAAGATTTGATATCTAACTTACCATATTAATTTGTTATTAATTATTATACTTCACCTCACATCTTTTTATCATACTATTTTTGTGAACAAAATAGATCATCATATCATCCATAAAATATAAAAATAAATAGATTTTCAGACTTAGGTAATATATATTCTTAAAAAAAATAATTCAACAAAAGTTTTAACTGACTGACGGGCCAAAATTTATATTCGATTTCGTAGAATTGTTTTTTGAAATAATATTATATACCACCATAATAAAAAAAAAAAATTTTGAACATTTATAAATATTGTAATTTAATATTTTTAAAGAATATCACAATTATTTAATAAATCAAAATTTGAAAAATTGTTAGTACTCTAATTTGATTTTTTAAAATAGATATATTTAAAATATTTATAACAGGTGACATATTTTTTTCGTCGAAAAGATAATTTTATTAATTTAAAACGTCATGATACAATTGTTCACTGGGCCATAATTGCAGGTACATACAATCAGAAAAATAACAAGTAGATCGACATCCCCTTTTAGCTAACAAGTGTGCTGCCTTATTACAACTTCTCTTCGCGAAGCTAAATTCAATTTTTCGTAATTTTGTAGCCCAGTAATGAATATTTTGATGAATTCTAACGATAAATATATCATACAATTTCCCCTTGGCCATATCAATCAGAAATTCACAATTAAACATGTTAAATATAATATATTATATGATAAAACAAGTTATAATGTTTATAATAAACGGTGGGTTAAAATTAGATGTGATGATTTAAATAAGGATTGCAACCTCTAAATATTTAAAATTTTGATTTTGTAAGTAATTTTTTCATTAGAATTCTAAAATGAAAAATACGGTTTCTATGTACGGGCTGAATTTTGTATTATTATATACCAAATATATGTTTATAATATATTCGATTATGCTAAATTATGTAATTAGCTCAAACAAACTTCTATTTCAACAACTAAAAAACTGAAAATTCAGAAATGACTTCCTAAATTAACTCAAAGTAATAGCTAAGTTCCTTAATTAATATATTTTAGATATGGTTCATTTATAATATGTTGACTTTTGATCTAACATAATTATATGCAATCTTATTTTGTGGTTGCTAAATTTTTTTCACTTACTACTATAATATATCAATTTGTTTTTAACAAAAATATAGAAATAAAAATTAAACAAAACTAAAATTTAACCCATGTTTATCCTACCAAATTATTCAGGTATGAAAATACACTTAGCCAACAGTAAAAATATGAAAATACCCTTTTCCTATTTGGTAGACGCAAAAATATCAAATATTATGGTATCATAGAAATATGTTAATTTTAGAAAGATCAATTCAATTGTAGTTGATTTGGAATTAATTTTTTCAAAATGGTAGAAAAAACCATCTTATGATTAAAACATTATGGCGTTTAAATGTATTTTGTGTGTAAATTTAATAACGTACAAACCAAAAGAACTAAACTTATATATATTTTTGTTTGTTTTATGTTTTTTAATATGTAAATGTTTATATATTGTATATGAATTACACAATGTTTGGGACTTTCTGCGCCTACCAGACTCGGAATTTTCTAGTCATTTCAACTGACCTGTTACACTCAATCTTAGCCGTCACTTAATCTCTTACTTTCATCCTAACCGTTGATTCTTCTTTTCCCCGACCCACACGACCTGTCAACTAAAAAAATCTTACAAAAGGCCCATCTTCAAACTTTCCCGGAAAATCCCTAGAAACCTCCAATGAACCATCCACGACCAAATCATTCTCTCCATTAAAATTATATAAACATTTTTGATGTTTCTTCTTAACCACTCAAATAGATGAAGAAATGGCGAGCTTAAGCACGAGCTTGCTCGGAATAAGACGAGGGTCAAGTAACAAGAACAAGGCAGAAGATAAGACCAAAAACGCAGTGTTTTGCAAGAAGCATCCAAAGCATAGACAATCACCTGGTGTTTGTTCTCTTTGTCTTAACGAGAGGCTCTCTCTTTTTATCAAAGCAGCTTCTTCACGTAGACCAAGATCTCGTCAAATCTTGTCTACTTCTTCCTCAACTACTTCCTCTCTTTCATCTGACGGTTCTTCTTCTGTCTCTTCTTGTCCTTCTCCTATTGTTGATCGCCGACGATACTTGTTAATGTCCGGAGGCAGCGGTAGAGGAGAGAAAGTGATTTCGTGGATGACGAAAAGCCGATCCGTAGCTTATAAAGTGGATGATGAGAAAAGAAGGAAGAAGAAGACAAAGACGAATAGTGGTTTCTTTTTTGGTTTGGTAATGGGCACAAAGAAGAGACAATAAGATAGTCAGTCTTGTAGATTTGTTAGATTAGATTGTTCTTGATTGTGTATTTTCTTGATTCTTTCATTTTAGATTGATTGCTACATATAGATGACTAGATCAGTTTGGTGGGTACGTGCAAGTGAGAGAGATTCTTTATACGTATTCTTGTGATTGATTCCCTAAGCTTGTAGTTTAGTGTGGTAACATAAAATGTGATAATCCAGATTTAATATGCGTTGAACATATAATTATATGCGCTAAATCAAGAGATTTGCGAACATGTTTTTCGTTGTTTATTTTCTTGAAAAAAAATATTTTCGTTGTTGATTTTAGTTGACCCCCCAAAAAAATGTTGTCGTTGTAGTTATTAATGTTCGCACACTTACTTGAAAGAAAACTTAGACTTTTCTTTGATGAAACTCGTGAGAATATAAAATGGAAAAATGTCAAAAAAAGCATGAACTTTCAAATTTGGGACGAAAAAAACGTGAACTTCCAAACTGCCAATAAAATTGTAAAGTTTTGCTTGACTTTTGATAAAATAGTCAAGTTTTGTTGACTTTGCCATTTTAAGCATGTCGTTAAGTTTCCGTTAACAAAAAAATAACAGGATTAATTTTTTGTTAGCATTTACCGTTAAAAGCAAAACGACGTCATTTTGAAATTGGAAAAAAGAAACAAAAACAAACACAAGGAAGAATCGAACTAGTGACCTTCTCAATGCTATTAAAGCTCTAAACCATTGAGCCATGTTAACGTTTTAGAAGTATTGTAAACATATATATATATACGTAATAAATTAAAAATAACCAACTAAAATAATTCAATAATAGAGAAAATTTACCCAATCCTTCTCATATAAATATAGGATTAATCTATACATGCACATAGAGTTTCATTCAATTTCACTTTATATATAATTTTATTTATAATAAAACATATATTTGATAAATATTTGATAAAAGATAAATATAAGATCATTATTCCATCTTCAAATCAATTTGTTATTCATATTTAGATGGAAAGTATATAAGAAAAAAAATTGGTAATATATTTATAGGTTCTATATTTCACAAGTTTCATTTTTATATTTTAAGAGAAATTTTTTTAATTCAATACATTTAATAAAAAAAATTACATTATTATTTCGAAATATATATTAATGGTAGGTGTATTTCATATTTTTACATGTTTGGTTATTGTTTTTATAGTTCGGTTATTTTTAATTAGTTTTGCGTATATATACATATATATATATTTCAGTTTACAAAAAAATCAAAACGTTATCGTAGCATATTGGTTGAGCGCTTGTAATAATTCTGGAGAGTCATGAGTTCGATTCCTTCTTGGCAAATATTGTGTAATATATTTTCATTTTGAAACGACGTCGTTTCGCTTCTAACGGAAAATGTTAACGAAAAGTTAACTCCGTTGTTTTGTTGTTAACGGAAACTTAACGACATGCCCAAAATAGCAAAGTCAACGAAACTTAATCATTTTATCAAAAGTCAAACGAAATTTTATGATTTTAGTGGCATTTCGAAAGTTCACGTTTTTTTCATCCCAAATTTGAAAGTTCATGATTGTTTTGACATTTTTCCCAATATAAAATCCATATAACTTAACATTGTATTAAGAAACTTTTCTCCAATTTGATTAAAAAAACTTCTTCTTATTTTTTTCTCTCTCTCTTCCCTATCTACAATGAATACATAACAAAAACCCTACATTTATTTTTTGGGAAAAATGTCAAATTATCGCAAACTTTTAAATTTAGTACGAAAAAGTATGAATTTTTGAAATGTCATTAAAATCTCAAAAGTTTGGTTTGACTTTTTAATAACAGAGTTAAAATTCGATAACTGGGTCATTTTAGACATATCGATAAATTTCCTTTAACAAAAAAAAAACGGAGTTAACTTTTCGTAGCGTTTGGAAAATAAATAAATCTTCTACATACATATAAGGTATCGTTAAAGAGAAAAATCAGCACAACGTAGGGTATCAGAAAGCTTATAAGGTATATTTCTAAATACATATAAGGTATCATTCTAAACCCAAACGTTAGGGAAAATCAACTCCATCAAAAGTTAACAAAAAACCTGCCTAAAATGACTCAGTCAACAAAACTTAACCATTTTATTATTAAGTCAAACTAAAATTTGAGATTTAAATGATATTTCGAAAGTTCATAATTTGTTTGTCTCAAATTTGAAAGTTCGTGATTTTTTCGATATTTCTCCCTTTAGTTTTTTTGTAGATAACCATGTTCGGGCCAAAATGCAAGATATCAATTTTTTCAATTCTTGTAGATGCAAATAACTGTTTTAAAGTATGGTTATATCTTTAAAACCACCAAAATTAGTTGTCATATTAGTAGTCCATGATATATACATTTTTAAGTAAACTTATTTTCTTGGATTCGGACAAGTAGTTCCATTAGACCGACACTGTCGACAAAACGCTAGTCCATGAATCTTAAAACTGAAAATTATAAACAGATAAATCATTCAGATGCAATACGTAATGTAAAATTTCGATAGCAACTATCTTTGTCAACAAATGAAACTACTTTGAGATGTTCGTTCACATGTATTTAGAATAATAAATATATATCGGTCAAGCTTTACGAATGTGTGTTTTTGAGAGCGAGACTTTTCAAAGGATCTTGCAACACTTTTGTAGCTCCCACATTTACCTGGAAACTCTATAATTCGTTTTCTTTTGAATACCTTACTTTTTACGTTTTTCCAAACAGTTCACCGACCATCTTTCGCTTTTGAGTATCTTGCTTTTTCCATATGTTCCTTTCCGGATTGAGCATCTTACTTTCTTGTTTTTTAACAACAACTTTTACCACATAATAGCTTTGGACTTTACGTGACTATTTTAAGCAGACATCACGAGCTCTCTGATTTGCACCGCCAGTGACCGACAATTGATCAGGTCACACTGTTCGAACCAAGAGATGGGATGAAAGGTATGACCAAAGAGACTATCACCACGAATGAGCCAAGAGATCATGCATGGACCATCATTGTCGAGAACCCTTTTTCTCGTTTTAGACGGTTGTAACTTTTCGATTCGTAGAGGATATGCAACTTCTCGGTGAGATTAACACCAACATCATCAAAGAAATGTAGAGTGTGGTTGGTACATACCGGGACAGAGTGTGGTGAAGCCGATGAAGAAGGATGTGAAGAGAGGTGTGATTATGAAGAATCCTTCGAATAATTTAAATTTGATGGTTAAGCTTAATCCTTATGCTAAGACCTCGAAGAGGATGTCATTATTGGCTGAAGCTCAGAGAGTGAAAGCTAAGAAGGAGAAGAAGAGCAAACCCATATCTAAGGTATTGTAATATTGTTATGCACTTATGCTCTGCTTGATTTTGATATGCGTTCACTAAATAACTGTTTTCTTGCATCTCTTTGTTCACCTAACTAAAGGTTTTTTGTTAACTTGTGTGGCGTTTACAGGAGGAGGCAATGAAGATTAGATCAGCAGGGAAGTCATGGTACAAGACCATGATCTCGGACAGTGACTACCCCGAGTTTGACAACTTCTCTAAGTGGCTCGGTTCGAGCCAATGATTCTAACTGTTGTATCTTTAGATTAACTAGAGAAACTTTTTTTGTTACCACCAGTTTATTTTGTGTTTCGACATTAGCAAACAAAGTTATAAAACTTTTTGTTTGTAATTTGGCCTTTGTGTCTTTGATTTACCTTAATAAGTAGATCGCTCCACTTTCATTCATGTGAGACTTAATATAACAACTCAGATTTCAAACCATTGCTGATGGAAAAACAGTTGAAAACATTTTCACATTGCAAGAATGTCTACATGCGAAAAACTGAGCTTTCAAAAGGTTTTGTTGTCTTGTGGCAATGTATGATGATTAGTGTACATGGTTTGTTACGTTTGCTTGTATACGTAATTTCTGTATCACTTCTGGTGAACACTTTAACGCATTTTGGGCTAATGATCTCCACCAACGTGATGTATGTATATGTTGTGGGTGAATTTTCGTTAGAAAAACATCTCGTAAACTCGTAATGTAACAAGTCTAGCCCGTGTAGATTCTAAACGTTAAAGAGACTGTCAATTCGTACAGATACATAGATTGAAACAAGACATAAGTATGTGTATCCCTCCCAATAAGTAAGGGAGGGTGTGGCCGTAAACTTCACTTACCTTACATTCTTACAATATCTTTTACTTTGCTTTGAGCTAACAACGAACTTACATAAAATTTACTTTTGTAGACTCCCTCCTAGTGTCGATCTCACAAAGAGCATTCATGTTTGTTGGTGGTAGATGCTTAAATTCGCATGTGTTTCCTCGTAACGCTGGGTGAGGTATGTCGAACATTTGATCGGTGGATATCTATACATGCATAAAACAATCATAAACATTTAAAAAAAACTTTTTACCACTTAAAAGGTCTCAGTATAACACAAGGTAAAGTCTTACTTAGGAAGCTCGCTTTCCGACTTGCAGGTTGGGAGACACTCCACGAGACAGTCATGATTTGGTTCCACAAAGAATGGAATCTGCATAAAGAAAACATTAGATGTGGTATATCTTGCTAGACCGGATTCTGAACATGTCAAATACAAAGTAAACTGTTGAGAATATTATAAGCAAGCATTGAGTATATGGCTAAAAACATCTCCCTAATAATTCTGCAAGATTAGAAAGATAATACACATATGTGCTTTAGTAAGGGCCTTACAGAATATCGTTCCTGACCGTTTCCAAGAACCCGATGCAACGTGGATCTGTAAGGTCATACATATGTGAGAAAAATGTTAGCTAGAAAAACTTGCTTTCAAATCACTATAACTTGTTAGTTAGAACTTAGAAGATTACTTAAAAAAGCCATTGCTCCAACGTTCCAGCATATCGCCAAGATTCACTATAAATGCTCTGTAGACAGAAAATAAATAAATCCAACCAATTGACAAAATACTAATATGTATCAGATGCTAGTCAATATATAATTCAAGGTTTAATAGATGATGGAAAAACGAACGATAAGAAAGGTTGTTCGTTATACCCTTTAATCGGCGGTACATATTCCCACTTCTGCGGCATCGCGTTCTTATCTTTGCATATCTACCATCAAGTTTTATTAAACGTCACATAACTAACCCCGTCATGTCAAAACGTATGTAAATAAGCAAATCTGAGCTGCTTAAAACCTGGAGTCCCATTACACCATCAGTGGCTAACAGAGTCATCATTCCGAAGTCAGAATGTGCTCCACATGCATATATTCCTTTCGAAGGATCAGAAATCCCTAAAGTCATCAAAAGAAGCCAATGGGATGAACATACAAAGCTTAAGGATTTATAAAGCTCTATGATCTTCATAAGACCATAAATTACCTTGATACCGCAACAGTCGCATAGTTGCAATAGGTTTTCCAAGCATCTCCGTCCTATCAAAGTATCCCACATCCAAGTCAAGTGCTAACGCCAAAAGTCTTGCAATAGCCATAGAAACCCTCCTGACCATACAAAAACGTCTCATCATATTAAAGGCGAAAAGTTTGGTGAAATAATTTGTTCATATAGTTATACTTTTTTCAGATTTTCAACACACAGATAAATTATTGAAATAAACAAGGCCAAACCAAAGATGAGACTCACAATGCTTCTTGATGATATTTCTCCATTGTTTCTCGCCAACCAGGTAAAACATCTAACCAAAAACATCAAGGTTTATTCAAAGAAAGTGCTATTAACAAAATCAACACACAAAAAAAAAAAGTACTAACCAGCATCAGGCCAAGGGTTAGGACCATAGAATGGCTTATCCCAATGAGGATCATCTTTAGGAACTTCAATTCCAATGTAATAACCCTCTTTGTGATCCCCTAAACCCCAAAAAAAAAAGATTAATTCAATATCAATCAATCAAAAACACCTTTGAAATTAAGCAAGAGGTGACACAAACCATTGATTTGATTCTTGGGATCTAAAAGTTCATCAAGAACAGGTGTATAGCCTCGATGCTTTTCGTTTCTCAACACTTTCATCTTTTCTTCTAAAGGAAGAGCAAAAAGCTTCTTGCTCTGCTCGAAAACATCGTCCATGAACTCTTCGCTTATCCCATGATTGATCACATAGAAAAATCCACAATCCAAACATGCCTGAAGCCATAATTACCCATATCATCATTGAATCAAAAAAAAAATCTTTTAATGATCAAGATTCATAACATGCAAAATTGATTTGTCAAAAGAAAACAACAACATGCAAAATCGAAAAACTGAGATGGGAGACAAACCTGTTTGAGGGAAACAACAGAATGATTAAGATCGTCGTTGGCTAGATCGATACAATTAAGAGATGAAACTTTCATGGTCGTGTGATTCTCCATCTCTATCTTTTTTTTCTCTTTCGGGTATTTTTTTTGTTTTTTTCTCCACTAATAAAAAAGGAATTGCAGCCGTCCCGACATATCAGCTAGCTTGTTGTCAGAATGTGGTCAACAGACTAGTATCTAAATATGCCACTTTCTGCATAATTTATAGTATTAAATAAAAAAAGTTTCAATCTTTTTTCTTTTTGAGTTTTTAACATGCAATAGTCTAATTATTCGCTTTTCGTTTTATATTTTTTACTAGAATTATGATCCAGACAATGTTAACTTGCATGGTCGTGTAATCCAAATGTATATGCATCACTAAAAAATTTAGTATATTGGGATTTATAATTTTAATTTTAGGTGTTTGAGATATTATAAATATATATATAACTAATATTTTTAAGTTTATATTTATATTCGGATATCCACGGGTAATAGATTTGCTTCGGATTCGGTTCGGGTTTTTTTGGATAGTGAAGTGTACGCCCTATTCAGATAATTTTAAAAATCGGATTCGTGTTCGGTTCGGTTATTTTTCGGGGTTTTCGATTTGGATTTTCGGTTCTGGGTATTATGATTAGAAAAGGGACAAAAGTTACAAGTTCATCAATCTCATGATGAGATATAATAAGAATAATGAAATAAAAGTTTATATAATAATTGGAACAATAGATATGGTAAACATTAAATTGGACAGTAGGATCATAGAAATTTGGAAGCGAAGTTGCATAGCAACATGTCACAAGTGAGTTCATGATGTGTCAAAGACACTTCCGCCAAAATTTCTAAGAGTTTATAACTAGTCACTTTCAAAAGAGCTTGTCATGTTGAGAGAAGATCATTCGCCTTAATGGTTGCCAGCATGAACCATATCAAAGCAGCTAAGAGTCTTTGTCAGGTTCTCACCTTAATAGTGGGGAACCATGGATAAATCTGTACAAACGTTCTCTCTATTACACGAGAGGATGAGAAACAGTTTTTCCTAGAGAAGACATGATGGACAAATTTTTCATATACCACTAATGACTAAGATTAGGTTGCCATTCAAAATCAGAAAACACACGGAGATTGTTCTATAATGAGGATTCAGATCTCTAGGAAGACGAGTGGATTGGATTGTATCAAGGTCACTAAAACTACAAGCCGGACTATAACCATCTACACAATTAAACTGTAGTAATGATCTCATCCCATGTGAATAGAGATTGGGACAGTTGATATGAAGATGGTCGTGACATAGATCGGACAAAAACCGAGAAGTGTTTGCAAATAGGATTCAAGATTTAAATGAAAACATTTACTAAGTAAACCATAAATAAGCATAAATAAATTTTTGTAAAGTCTTTTTTACTGTTTTAAATATTTAATTCGATACAATTAGGAACAACCTAAATTTGATATAGTTAGGAAGCTATATAACTAGATACAGTTAGAATGGTCAAATCCAATACATTTAAAAATCTCTAAAACTCGATATGGTTATAGATAAGAAATATGATAATATTTTGTTTATATATCAATATGTTAAAGTTATAGTATTTTAATATATAATATGTGAAATACATAATCAAAACATAAGATAGAGGTAAATAAATAATTCTTTATTTTATTAATCATCCAAATTTTTTAAACAAATTCATCTTATTTGGATAAAGGGATTTCTGCCAAAAATATCAATTTTATATGGGGTCATTAATCGTTCCCATATTCGGGAATGTTTTTCTAAGGTACTCTCTCTTTTATAATTTCGACTTCCTTTTTTAGCGGGACCGAGAATTTGGAATTCGACATTGGAGAAAATTTCCTAGAAATTCCCTCTTGTATGGTTGAGTTTTTGGATCCATAAATTCTCGAGATACATCGAATCCACTCATGCATAGTTAGGTTAGGATTAATTAAATAATCATTTTCATAAATAAAAAAAAAATTACAGTGATCCTTGTTTTGTAATGGTATGTTGCTTTAAAATGTCACAAAGAACACCAAAAATTTAGTAGTTGATTTGTTCCTCCTTGTACAGTTGTTCCTCACAATAACATTTAAAACTAGTATATTATCTTCTTATATATTACTAATCAAAAACTAATAAAATAGGGTAAAAAAGAAAATTAGGTACAAACACATGATGTTTTAATTGTTAATTAATGGAAAATTAGGTACAAACACATGATGTTTTAATTGTTAATTAAAGAAAATTAGGTACAAACATATAATGACATAATGTTTTAATTGTTCATTAAAGAAAATTAGGTACAAACACATGATGTTTTAATTGTTCATTAAAGAAAATTAGGTACAAACACATGATTTAAATATCTATACTCAAAAGAATGAAAAATAAAGAATCTGACTATGAAGATTTGTTATTTAGTTCTCTTTCATCTAACTCAAATTAATGCCAAAAATACCCTTCATCAAATATACACGTTAACAATAAAAATATCAAAAAAACAATTATATGCAACAACAAAAAATGAATTTTGGCGGTTTCAAGTTTAGGTAGTTAATTTATTTGATTAGTATGATAAACACGTCTTTGAAAAACAGTAGCAAGGTGAAAGCACTAATCATCTTACGTCAAATCATGTTTCTCGTGTTAAATCATTTATTATAGAATATGTATTATATATAAACATCTTTATTTATTTTGGTAATTTAATTATTACTGTTAACTTATACATTAACAATTTAGTTATCACCCTAACATGTCTTTTAAAGTGGTAAATTGTATATTACATTATAGATAACTATTATACATAACAAAATTTTTTTTTATCATGTTAACATTCGGTAACTAATAGATTAGCAATTATCTATTCTCGTAATATGTTAATTTATGCATTGGTTTATTTATTTATCATGATAATTTGTTTATCACCGTTAACTTATTAGTTATCATGGACGTTGAACTTCTTCGTTTTCCTTCTCTTCGTTTCCTATCTCTCTCTATGTCCTCTCCATCTTCACTTTAGATTACAAAACCATGATTTTCACCCCCAATTCATCAAATTAAAAGTTTAGTCCATCCCAAACTCGTGTAATATTTCTCTATCTTTTCCTTGTTTTTGTATTTCTTTTCCAACTCTCTAGTTTTGTTAATTATTTGGTGATGATTGTGTGTTGCATGTAAAAACGATGAAGTTGATGATCCAAATAGAGACTTAGATATAGAATTCGTTTGTGAAGAAATAGAGGTGACAACGAAGAAAGAGGAGAGTTTGGAAGAGAGACGGTGATCGGAGATTACACCAAAAAATTACCGGAAATAATGTCAATAATATTCAGATAATATGAAGGAGAGAAAAAAGACAATTATGTGTGTAGAAGACAAGGGTAAAAATGTCAAAACATCACTCTCTATCTTACCCACCTAATTAAGAAAAAGTATGTATAGATACTTAATTATTCATTCCTATCAACATATGTATTGATATTTTCCTTAATTAATTCAGAGATTAAAAGCTGGTATTTCAGTTAGAAAAAAAAGAAGACAAAATGTGGTATTTTTGTTAGTTTTCTCTTGAATAGATGTGTGGTTTAGTTCATTTATGGTGTTTT
The DNA here is from genome assembly GCF_000001735.4 of Arabidopsis thaliana. NCBI lineage: Eukaryota > Viridiplantae > Streptophyta > Magnoliopsida > Brassicales > Brassicaceae > Arabidopsis > Arabidopsis thaliana. The sequence continues at coordinate 12,886,997 of NC_003070.9, read as the reverse complement.
AGGGGGATTGGTACCCCAACTCTTTTCTAGCCTTGGTAGTTAGGGGTCAATATTTCATATACTTTGGCCCTCTCTATGTCAAAAGATCTTATCTTCCCTCCTATATGGATGGCGGAGCATGCTAGCGGCTAGAAAACTCCTTCTATCTGGGATGAGGAAAAACATTCAATCAAGCTTTGATACTCGAGTTTAGAGCGACCCATGGATCCCAACCACACCGGCATGTCCAACCAAAAGTAAGCTCACTAGCACTTACCCAAACTTCTTTGTCATTGAGCTAATCAACCATGTGTCGAAAGCTTAGAAGGTAGAAAAGATTCAAGAACTTATGTCACAAGAAGACATACCTCACATTCAGGGACTTATCGTTACGACTCTACATGAACAATCATGGAAGATCCAAACTTCAAGAAAAAACAAACGCTTTCTATGGAAAACTTTCAGGGGCTACCTAGCAACGTGCTAACGACTAGCTGATTGTCATCTAGGAACTAATCATTTGTGCCTCTGATGTGGGATGGACGAGGAAATTATTAACCATGTTTTAGTTGAGTGTCCTCCTGCTTTCCAGGTTTAGTCTTTATCTTGATTTCCTCGTCTTCTCTGTTTGAGAATCTAGACCATCTATTTTGAAGAGCGAAGGAATTAGGAGGCCGAGAGGAGAATATCTAGAATTTCCCTTGTATCATGTGGTTCATTTGGAAGGATCGTAACACTAAGGTTTTGAGAACAAGGATACCCACCTTAGATATGTTCCAACACGCATCAAAGGAAGCAAAATCTTTCCATATAGCGAGAGCCCGTGAGACAATCCTTGACCCCTAATCGCTTCAACAACCCGCAGTCCAAACCCCTTTTTCAATAGACTCTTTTGTCTATCGAGTAGATGGTTCTTTGGTAGATTCATGCACTCTAAGTGGTATTGGTTGGATTGTTGGCTCAAATGGTTTGGTATCTTATCTTGGTCTATCAAGAGCTGGTTCTTTGCTAAATTCATGCACTCTAAGTGATATTTGTTGGTTTGTTAGCTCAAATGGTTTAATATCTTATCTTGGTTTGAAGAGTTTTGGCTGCTGCTTATCACCTCTTCATGTAGAGTTTGAGTCTCTTCTCTCCACAATGAGATCTCTTATTTCTCTGTCTCTTTTTAATGTTGCAAGGAGTTAACTAATTTATTAGACACTTTCGATGAGTGGCTTGCCGTCACGCCAGAATTAGAAGATTTTAGCTCTTTGAAACTATCTTTTCTTCTTTTACTTTGTCATTTATTCGATGTTGTAACAACACCCGTGCTGACTGCTTTGTAAAAAGACACATTCATGTGGTTCCATTTTTTCCCATATAGGTTTTTCTACACCGGACTAGTTTTTCCTTGGAAAAAAATCGCACATTTCTAATTTGAATGGTTGAGTTTATTTTGCCCTAAAAAAAAAACTTACATGAGTGATTGACAATCATTCAATGAAAAAATAAATCTATAAACATATGTACAAACACAATATAGTTCCGCGGCAAACAATGTTCACATATTAACTAACACCATCTCCATTGTATTTCATTTTTAAAAAAGAGTAAAAACTTTCTATATCACTCGTTTTTTTACTCAAATTCTATCTAATAAATAAGAAAAATACAAATCTAGTTACTCCAAATATAGATTATGTATTCTATTTTGGAATGAGATATAGAGTAGGGTTAGAAAGAGTTTTATTCTATAGTAGAGTTAAGAAAAAAAATAAACTGGAGTTAGAGATACCCTGGTAAATTACAAAACCTACAATTTTTCTGTCAACTCTACATTCCTCATCCTCGTAAACCTAATCACTCGTTCATGTAATAATCTTTGTAGCTTGTTCACATAAGTCTAATTTCTCATTCATATAAACCACATTGCTAATCCAATTCAGCATAGTTGCTCAGCCACATATATCTAGTACCTTGGATCGATATAAAAGTCATATTTCATAATATATATACACTTATTCATAATGTATTTATAAATACGTTCGCTTATATAAAAACTTAAAAGAAAAAAAAAGTTGTAACGTTTTCCAATTTATTGCAATACCTTCGAATAAGAAAAGATATATAAACCTTCGTAACCAAATCACGTTTGAATATTGAGTTGTTAAAAGAAATTATAGTTGATTAACTTTTTAATAAATAGTAGCTGATTAATTTTTTTTAAAACGATATATAGTTGCTTACATTTATTTTAATAAAAATTCTAAACGATCCTCTCCAAATCAATAATAAAGTGCATATAATCAAATTAAGTTTGAGTCCAAAAGAGATTGTTTAGAAAGAAAATACTGAAAAGCAAATCAAGTTTGAGTCCGAAAGAGATTGTTTAAAACATAACATTTGCGAATACTTTAGAATAAAAATAGAATGTTGAACGATAGATTCAAGGCCTTGGCTCGTCACATTCAGAACCTGTCTCCATATCATCGGATTCTGTCTCCTCATCTTCAGAACTCTCAGATTCCGTCTCCGACTCTTCCTGATATGATCCTGTGTCCTCAACGTCATGTTCACGAATGAAGTTGTTACTTTCCATGGACAATAAAAGGGGGTCGTCATGCCTGTCATACAAATTATAAAATTAGTTCAAAAAACAATTGTGTTCTCAAATAATATATGAGTTATTAAGAAAACATAACATAATTAACACAATTGTATTTTCAATCTAAAAATATAATTTCAAATTCTGAAAACTAAACCCTAAATTTAAACAGTGTACATTTTTCTTTATTTTAAAGCAATAAGCTAGACTTTATATTGTTTAGTTAAAAAATATAGATGAAATAAGGGGGAAATGTAAATACAATGAAGCGATATTTCACAGAACAATAAAAACCCAAGAACTAGTAAGATAAAAAAAAATGAATCTCAAAAATGTTTCAGATAAAATATATAATAGTGAGTACCTTAGTATCTTGAGAGGATCCGGACCCAATTCAACATAGCATACAGGACAACATTTCCAGTCATGTTCTGTTATTTTGCCATAAATGCATCTAAAGCAAACTGTTTACAAAGATTTAATAAAAAAAAAATAGGTTAAGCTAGTGAAATAAATTTGAAAAAATGTAGATATTTCAATCAAAACAAGTAGATTTATAAATAAATATGAATCAAATGATTAAAGCCAAGAACATATATGTCTTTTTTTTGTCAAACGCCAAGAACATATATGTATTGTAGTGAACTGTAAATCTAAGGAGAAGAACGAGTTTGAAGAGTTATATGCAAATAAAAGATTAAAGAGTTATATACAAAGAAAATAAAACATAAAAGGCTCACACAAATTAACTCTAATCTTAGAAGAATTTAAGGTGGGAAACAACTAATGAGATAGATATATATGAAAGAAATCAGACTAATCCTCAATTACAAAAACAATAACTAGTAAGGCGAATACGATAGTTAAAGGACCAAAGCAAAATACAATGAAAATAAATGTAATAAACAAATAATGTAACTAGAGGGAATGAGGGCTCACAGATGTGGTTGCATCGCTTCAGGGCTGTGGCATGGTCAAACAAATTGTTGCAAATAGCACAACTGTACAGCTTCCTCATCTCATCTTCCATCTTTCTTGATGTCTCTTCTCAGGTCCTATTAACAACAACAAAAATCGAACGAAATTAAATTTTTCTAGATACTATAATTCAATATGATCGAATATTCTTGATAAAAAAAAATTATTAGGAAACCTCAACATCAATTATAATTAAAGAATAACATGATTATTTGATATGTAATATCGAAAAGGTAAGATGATTTTCTTAAGTTTAAATTAAAACAAAAACCGTTAACAACCGTTGCCCTCGCTTTTTGAAAAACAAAATCTTTTGTTCTATTGATAATCTGAAACTGTTTTCAGTTTTCATAGTTGTTTTTAAAGAAGATCTAAATGCTAATATGATTATTAATGCTGTTTGTTTGGATCTTTTTGTTTAATAATTGTAGTAGAATATGTTAGTATTTAGGTTGAGAATTACTTAGCTTATCTATAAGATAAATGAACAATTACATGAGAACAAAGGAGAGAAATATATGTGTGTCAAACTGGTGTTTTGCGCAGATCTATACATAAACTAAACAGATCTGTAGTTTTTACTTCTACAATAGTGATAGAAATATAAGTTCTTACAGATCTACAAGATAAAAAGACACATACATTTTTCTTCTACACGAACTTGTTTTTTGGACTATTGTAATGATTTTTTACAAATCTATTGCGGAATTGAAAACAAAAGCGAGAAAAATAAGTTCTTACAAATCTACAAGATAAAAAGGAACATACCTTTGTTTTCTTTGTAGCAAAGATAGCCTATATGGCTGCTGTTTTATGTTTTATAAATTCTATCATGTAACAATGATATATATAGTGTCAAGATAGGATTTTCTATAAATTAATTTATTTTAAAATATTTCATATTTTATTTTAAATTAAGAAAGAAATATTTTATTTTCTCAATTTCCATGAAGGGAAGACTACAGTGCATGAATCAAATATTCCTAATAAAGTGCAAGACCCAATTCAATTTTAGCAAAATATAATGTAGATAAATTTGTAGAATTATTCTATATATTAAATAATTCCAAAAAATCACTCTTTTGTTTTAAAAAAAAAATATCACAGCAGGCATATGAATAAAAGTTTACGTATATATATATATATATATATATATATATATATATATATATGTATATATATAAATCAATCTCTATTTATACAAATTAAGGATTTGTGGTGGTAGTTTTAAAGGACATAAATATAAAATAGGTGGATTATGTAATTTTTCTTTTCTTTTTGAACACCTATTATGGAATTTCTATATTATTTTTTGCTGTCAATGTTATTATTTATGTATTCAAACTTCATACATTAATGATTCATTTGACTACCATATACTCATTTTTATTATCACTACATAGAAACATATTGACCATAGATTACTATAATTTTAAATAACAAATTAAGGCTACTAATAAAAAACATTGTTTTAATATTTTATCATTTACTTTAACCTTTTGATTATAAGATATCAAAGAGATTTCAGATTTTGTTTCTGTACTTATCTTTTAGTTAATATTGCAATAATGTATCAAATTTTAATAATAGGGGTGCTAATATTTCCATAATCACAATTCTTTCAATTTTGAATTTGACCATTTCAGCTTATTCTTTCCAGAATATTTCCATATGAGATTTAGATCCCTAATTTTGTTTATTCTTTAAGTTTTCATTCTTGTTTGAATGAAAAATAAATTAAGTTGGCCAATTGAAGTGTTGCCTTCAAACTTACTGATATTCTTAGGTTTTACTTTTAGATATACACAGTGCACAACAGTTCAAAATAGTATTTGAGGGATCAAATCCACATATACCAGATTCTCATACTAAAAATATGCGAGAGTTGAATTAATTAAGCTAAGATAAGAATATGGGTTTTTTGTGTTCTAATTGCAAGAATTTTTTAAGAAGTTAATGTGACAAACAATTTGAAACTATAAAACAAAAGCATCAATCATTAGGATAATTCGTAGAGAAACATGACTTGAAGAAACAAATAATCGAATATAGAATAATTTAAGCATCATTATAGAACTCAAATAACTGAATAAGATTGAACCACAACCCATGTTTTAGAATTAACGATGCGATCGATTGAGGAAGTTGACTCTCAATGAATGTGGGTTTGATCCGACGAGAGCAGGTCAACTCGGGTTCACTTATGTTTTCCTACATAGAAATACATCCTTATGAGACACAAAATCCTAAGTTTTCAATATCTTGAAGCAACTCTTTGAGCTAAGATCCATTATGTTGCGCAAATCTCTTAGATTTAATTTTCTATCTTTGCATTTCTTGCATTTAGGTAACAAGCTGCTAGCTCAATTTATAAAATAGGTTAGAGCAGATGGTACTTACTAGTTAGATCCTTGTATAGTATGATAACATGTCACCTACTACTCTATCAAGGTCTACTAGAGGAAATAGTGTACATGTCCCTGGCTTGAGATTCAAAGATAAATTTGTTCAATGAACTAACAAGTGAAACGAGCGCATGCTTAATCAGTTAATATATATATATAGACCCAGAGGACATTCGTTTTATAATTTTATTAAATCAGACATTTTCTTTCAGGCACCAGATTATATATCTCATGAATACATACCAAAAGATACTAAATAGGAAAGTGTAAGTAATCACTTATACTGTTAGAACTCTAGCTTTGAATAATCTTCAACAGCTTCAATAATTAATAACAAGCCATCAGTCAGCCTCTTTCAATATCTATGGAAGCTAAGCATTCCCCCAAAATTAAACATTTTTGGTGGACATCTCTTTATAATGCTCTTTGGGTCTTTGTGTTGCAGAAATTTGTAAAATAGAGATAGATGAGAGTTGATAGTAAGCTGTGTGAAGAGCTCTTGGAATTGGCGCTAGTTGTGCACATGTCGAGTGACCAAATAAGAAATAAATATATATATATATGAGAATGTAGCTTCTATGTTGATCCATGTTATGGGTGAGTTTGTTGTGCACAATTTTTTTGTCAAAAACCTAATTTATTTTATAAAATGATTCGTGAATTACAAAAGAAAAAACTAAGGAGCTTATATAGGATCAGTTTAAAGTTCTAAAATGCTATAGAAAGAAATAAAAAGGTGCAAAATTATAAAGATATAGCCATTACGCTTGTCTTGAGTCTTAAGAGCTTGGGGCCGAATATGTGGTAACTAGGTGCATTCTGGATGACGTAGGAATTCTTTATTACACTTCCAAAAACATAAGGAAAGAGCCGTTGGAACATAATTTCTCTCCATTCAAATAAGGTAAGTTCAGCTCAAGGTTAATCCCGTGATCAAATGGGGTTTGATGCGGCTAATTATAAGGCTCATGTGGTGAGGGTCCTAGATGAAGTGGAAACTCTTCTGGTGCTACACATGATTATCCAAAGATACATTTAAGGAAAGATATAAATCAGGTAGGATTTGGCCATGGGAGGAACAAAAAGGCAACTCTTAATCTAGTTCGAACAGGGCGTGTTCGAACTCGATCAATCTACTCCCAATGGTTGATTTGGTGATGAATATTAAAACCAAGATGAAAATTCCGAGTGGATTTAGCTGGAGAGGATTTACATGGCTCGGTTAAAGCTCCTCATAAGGGTTTGTGAACCAACTCCAAATCTTATCGATCCAATTGGATTCTAGCTCGTTCATTCTCATAAATATGCATGTTGTTGAAGAATATTGAAGCCAAGATGAAATTGGAGGGTGGATAAGGCTGGAGATGACATACATAACTTTGTTAAGGCTTTGAGTAAGGGTTTGTGAATCAACTCTGAATCTAATCGATCCAATTGGATTATGACTCGACCATTTATCACAAAATAGGCAACTTCTAGATGGATTTTGAAGTCCACTCCATTTGGTCGAGTAGAACTTGATTTGGTTGAGTATCTCCTTGTTGGCTTGGGTGGTGCAGTTATTATATCGGCTTAAGCTCAGCTCCTCGTCAAGCTTGGTACTAATACGTATACCAAACAAGTAGGTATAGAATGGACATTATACAAAAAATAGAGTGTGAACTGATCATAGAAAGGATCACCAGCTAGTGACCCAACAACTATACCACCCGAAGTTGAAGTTGAAGTTGAAGTTGAAGCCATGCATATAGAAGTCCTGCAAATTAAGAGATTATGCTTCACATGGCTTAAAATTTGTGGAGACTCAACTGCCCTCTACCATCCTCTTCAAGACCCATACGCAAGCCAATCAAATTCAATCTAAAGGCACACATCGATTTCTACCTATATGAGTGATGGTTTACTATTAGCTAAAAGATAGTGTAAGTTTAATTTCAAGAAAATCCTTGGAGAGGCAAACAATATAGCTGATATCATAGAAATGTTAGAACGAATCTTACTAATTATGTATAATATTAAAGGGCTTAAGAATTATTATTATTATTATTTTCATTAGGCACGTTTCTACACGGCTTCTAAATCAGGTTGCCATTGGATAGCCTTTATTTAATAATTCAGCTGATTGGTTGGGAGCTACTTTCTAACTCTTTGGATCTAATCTTGTCGGATCAGTTAATTTTGGAAGAAGAAGAATAAAGATCAAATCAATGGGACCGACCTCATTGAATAATCCAACTAACTTACACCGAACTCACAATCTCGGTCTATTAATGACCAAACCATAGACCAAAATCATATAAACATCATCTTCTTTTTTTATGGTTTGAGCATTAAAAAGACCTTAGATAACAAAGTTGTGTCTCTCTGAAGTCTGAACCAAAAAGATAAGACGAAAAGGAGATCAATGGAGGAAGAATACGTAAGAGTAATAAGCATAACAACAATAGGAGTAATCTCATGGGGTCTCATTTTCATCCTTGTAAGACGAATCTTCTCAAGCTACTCGTTCGACTTCAGCACCCGTATAGTCTCAACGCTTCACGCAACAATCGCTGTCACTTTAGCAACTCTCTCGATTCAAGATTGGTCTTGTCCTGTTTGTCCCATTGCTTCTACATCGTCTCTCCGGCAGATGGAAACGTTGGCGTTTTCATTGTCGTACATGATCTACGATCTCATTTGTAGCCACTTTGATCAAGTCCTTAGCATTGATAATGCGGTTCATCATTCTGTTTGCATTCTTGGTTTTGTAGCTGGACTTTTCTACCAAAAGGTACATATTTTCCCCCTCTTTTATGTCGTTTTTAATGGTAACTTGTAGTCTTGTAGATTATGTACTATGAAAAGTTGGATCTTAAGTAACTAAATAAACTTATTTTTTGTTGTGAATATATGGTGGATTTAAAGTGTGGATCCGAGATGGTGGCAGCACTTTGGATAACAGAGATCTCAAGTCCGTTTCTTCACCTCAGGGAGATTCTTAAAGAGATTGGTTATAGAGACACCGACCTAAATCTTGCAGCCGATGTGAGTACTTTACATACATATTTTTTAATGAATTATAGTTAGTAGTTATTTAGAATCCTTAGCAGAACACTTAATGAATTAGAATTAGTATTACCACTTAACTTCTTAATGAGTTAGCTAGCTATCATATCTAGAAATAAATATACAAACCAACACGTTGAGTTAACTATAGTCAAATTGTCAAGTCTTGCAAGTTTTGTAAGAAAACTCTACATTATGGCTATTTAATGGAGTATTATTGTTCATGAGACGTTGATACGAGAAATTTCTAAATCTGTCTAAACTTTTTCCAATATTATTGCGAGAGACCTAAGTAATAATAATAAAAAAAAAAAAAAACTGTGTAGGTGTGTTTTGCAACAATTTTCTCGTTGGCCAGAATGGTGGGTGGACCTTACCTAGTTTACGTAACAATATCAGCCGATAATCCCATTCTCATCAAGGTATATCTTAATATATGAATATCAGAAATTCAGAATATGACATACATTTCGTTTTGGCTTTTACTTATTATCGTTTCATCAATTGTTCATAGTTTTTATAAAGATGTGAAACTTTCAAAATTGAAAAGAATATTTTGTTTAGGAAAGATGGTATACTATATTATTCTTCATGATCACAGATTTCAGTTGAGATATAACATTTCATGTTTTTTTTTTTTTGGTGTTCTTATTTTCTTAGGCAATGGCGTTGGGGTTACAACTTGTGAGCGCATTCTGGTTCTATAAAATCCTCAAAATGATGAGATACAAATTTATCAAAAGATCAATGTCCAACAAAAAATCGGCTTAGTTGAAATTCCAAAAACTCTATCATGTAACATTTGACTCATCCTTTTCTATATGTAAGTTAAATGTGAGGAATCCAAAGAAACTGACTTATACTAATAAATAAAAGATATGAAAATCCATAAAATTTTATAAGTTTAGTCATTCCAAACGGATAAATGGTTAATTCAAAAATATGATTTGTTTGGAGATAAAATATTGAACCAAACAAAAGAAAATCACTGAACTATTGATTCTTTAGAAGAAAAGGAAAGCTGTATTTGTCAAAAAAAGAATTACAAGTAAACTAAAAAAAAAGGTAGAAAATCCTACTATATTATTTGGGAAGTACATTTTAAATGTAACCTTAATTTTTGTAGTTAATTACATGATAATGCTATTAGAAAAATTTAATCAAAAACAAAATCCTTTAATGACGTCATTAATTACCAAAATCTTTTAACGACAATATTCATTTCTTAATTATAAGGCTTATTGGATCTAAAAACGGGTCATCAAAGATTTCCTAAACTGAAGCAAAATATACTGAATATTCAAATATCTATCTGTTACTAAATTATAAACAAATAAGTTCGTAAAACAATTTAATATTTTATATACAAAATCAACTAAATCTTAATCACATAAGAATTAGCACAAAAAAAGTATTCAACAATTAAAAAATTATCAAATCTCTGTGTTATATAAGTTTTGATACTATATTCGAATAAAGTGTAATATACCTTTTTAATTTGTATTCTTTAACTAATTTAAGCTAACTAATATATTTGCTAATCTTATACCTATCAAAACCGACTATCGTTTCTTATCTCTATAGTATTTTTGCAAGACTTTTTTGGTGGATTTGGGTAAAAGTGCATTCGGGTCATATGGTACATTCTCCTATTAAATAAATATGGTGCACTCCTATGTTATTAGCTAAAATGTTTATATTATAATTCAGAGTCATATCATAAATAAAATTAATATTAATAAAATAAATGACTTTTTGGCAAGATGGATTTGGAGGGACGGGTTTTTGAATCAATATTAATAAAAAAAAGTTAAATATAATTAAATCACCGTTTCAATACAGGTTAAATCTTTAGTTTACTATTTTTTAAGACCATTAATATTAAACATATCAAATCATACTAATTTAGAAAAGATTATATAAAACCAAAAATGTTATGTGGTATGTATAATGTTACTATATATAAAATTAAACTATAAAATATAAAACTTTAAGCTAAAAACTGCGGTAACAATTATAAACTGTAAAATATAAATATTTTGTAAAAATTAAATTTGCAAGTTTTAATATATCCTACTTTTAAAAAATAAATCGTCCCGCGGTATACCGCAGGTTAAAATCTAGTCCGTTATAAGAAGAAAGTAAACAATAATAGTGGAAAGAAATCCCGTAAAATTTATTTAGTCAACCTTACCAGTTCATGGTTATTGGCGGATCTAGAAGGTATTTAAATTAGGGACATAATCATAAAAATCGATACTAAAATATTACTGCAAGTAAATAATTTACAACATTTTAGATTTTCTTTATACTCCATGCAGCTATTTTTATAAGATATCTATCAAATATTATCTAATTAATTTCAATCATATTTTTATCTTATTATCTAATTTATTTGTTTTTCTTTCTCAAATCTTATTATAAAAAGTACGATTTTGAAAATGAGTAACTCATAAGATTGTGCCATGTGTCAAGTCTATCGATCAGATGTTGACATAAATAGATTAACTTCTTTTTTCTTAAAGAATATAACACTAAAAAAACAATTTACATATACTAATTTATATATCTATATCTATTTTTGTTTTAAGCAAAAGTAGAATTAACAAATTTGTTTTTACATCTGTTATTTGTAACTTAAATTTAGCATGTATTAATTTTCTTAAAAATCATTTAGTAAGGAAAATAATACTAATTAAACAAAAAGCCATTGAAATTTAAAATAACAGTATAATTTAATTTAACATTAATTTAATTGGATAAAATAGTATTTATCATTGTAATATAGTGTTTCATTCTTTAAATTAAAACACAAAAAAAAAATTAATGAGATTATAAGAATAAAGTTTTGAATATTTATGTTATATTCAAAGAATTTTAATGTACACGTGATTGAGAGTCTTGCATCCTTGGATGTGTTAATACAAACTTATACTTATGTTTTATTTTAAACATTTTAACGCATGTATTCATAAGTGAAAACATAATTTTTGGGAAAATAGCTTATAGGATTTTACTTTCAATTACTTAATGCGAAGTTAATATTTTATTTTTAATTTTAACTCATTTAGAATTAGTTTGCATGAGGTAAAATTAATTTACGAGATTACGCCGCATAGATTTGATCTGATATAAATATTTATTTGATATGAAATTGTTATCACTTAAGATGAAGTGTGTCGAATTAAAATAGAATTATTATGATGAAATATATAGTTAAACTGTATTGCAAAATTGAATGTTTAAGATAGAACTTTTTTTTTCCTAAATACCAAAATTAAATATAGAAAAGTGTGTTAATTACTATTTAGAAATCAAATATCATTATTAAAATTGAATGTGTAGAATTAAAATTATAATAAAATTGAATGCATAAGAATACAAAAAAAATAAAAACAAAAATTATTAAATTAAATATCAAGAAATATATATATATAACTATTTTACTATTCTAAATTCAAATACTATCGATGAAAATTTACATTAATGTCGAGATAACGCCATATAGAAAACTATACTTTAAAAAATGTCTGTTTTCCAAAATATTTTTGTGTAAATTTCTATTTTTACTAATTATTTGTTTATTTGTTGATTACATTTAATATTTATTAGATATAAAATATGATATACATATCTTATTATATAAAGTATGGTTTTGAAAATTATTAACTCATAGGATTATGCCATGTGTCAAGTCTATCGATCAGATGTTGACACGTGTAAGAAAATAATTAACTTTTTTCTTCTTAAAGAAATAGAAAACTAAAAAGTAAATCATTATTAACATATACTAATTCATATGTCTATATCTAAAATATATTACATTTTATTTTTCTTAACCAAAAGGAAAATTAACCAAAAATATTTATATATGTTATTGGTCAAATTTTTAATGTGTATGGTATTAACAATTTTTTTATTATTATTAATTATGTTTTGTTAATTGTTAATAATTTTTAATATTAACTAAGATATAGATTTGATCTCATATATATATTATTTTGACATGAAATCATTATCAAGTAAGATGAAGTGTGTAGAATTAAAATCGAGTTTTTTATAAAATAGATAGTTAAATTGTATTACAAAATTGAATATGTAAGATAAAAATTTATTCTTTTCTTCTAAATACTAAATTATAATAAAGAAAAAGTGTGTAGGTTACTATTTAGACTTCAAATATCATCAATAAGATTGAATGGGTATAATAAAATAAAATGCATAAGACTACTATTTTACTATTCAAAATTATATATTAAGAACAATGTATAGATTATTATTTTACTATTCAAAATTTAAATATTATCGATAAAAAATTACAGTTACATCTTACACCTGCCTATTTAGGCGGGCCTTATCTAGTTTATTTTATATAATGAGCTTAGAAGAGTTTTTTTGAGTACTTGATGAGAATATTAGTATGGTTATACTTCTGTTCTTTACTAAGATTTTTAACGCATGTGAAAACACAATTTTATTTTGAGAAATATGGCTTATAGGATTGAACTATTGATTACATAATGAGAATATTCATATTTTTAATATGTTTTATTTATTAATTTTAAGTCATATATAATTAGTTTAGAATGAGGTAAAACTAACCTAAGAGATTGCCCCATATAAAAAAACTATACTTTAAACAATTTCAGTTTTCCAAATATTTGTTTGTAAATTTCTATTTTTTATTAATTATATTTTGGTACTTTTAATATTAACTAAGATGTCAAATATGTTATACATATTTATTTTATATTAAGTCGTTAGCACTTATCTATCAAGATGAAGTGTAAAATTAAATCCAAATTATTATGATGAAATAGATAGCTAAACTATATTACAAACTAAATGTAAGATTGAAATTTGGTGTAAAAAAAAATTAAATATACAAAAAGGTGGAGTAAAATTCAAATATTATCACTAAGATGGAGTATGTAGAATTAAAATTTAGGTTATTTTGATGAATTAGATAGTTTTTTTCTTTTTTTTGGACAAAATGAATTAGATAGTTAAAATGTATATGAAATAGAATGGGTAAGATTAAAATTTTTTTAAAACAAAAATTACTAAACTAAACATTAGGAAAAGTGTGTGCATTACTATTTATTATTCGAATTTAAATTACAATGATGAAATTTTATATTTATATCTATACTCGCTTATATACGTGGGCTTTAGCTAATATCATAATAATGGATCCATCAAACTAGGTTGAAACAAACTTTTCTAAATCCTATTTGATTCAAACATATATGCCTAACACTTGTTATTCTTATGCAGACCTCATCCAATTCACAGCATTACACAAATATATAATCGATTCGGTGTTTCTTGTTATCTGAATCAGTATCCATTCTCAAACAGCGCAAACTGTGTAACCTTAACATGTGTACAAAAAGCATAACCAGATGCATGGCAAATCATTAATAAGAGAGAAAACTGAGTTTACTTTTAATATTACGCTAACCAATTAAGCTAATTAACATTGAATTATAAGAGATATAAAGAATATTGATCGAGGGCCTGACTGGTTTAAACGCAGCGGATGCGGTTGCGGTTACGGGAGTTTAAGGAAAAGGGTGTTTGCGGTTCCAATCAAGCCCTAAGTAAGAGATCGTGTCTCCGAGATTCTCACTAACAAAACCCTAAAACTAAAATTGTACGTTTAAGATTTTTTTTTTTTTTTTTTTCACATGGCAAACTCACAATCTCGGTCTATTAATAACGCCTAAAGACCAAACCAAAGACCAAAAGCATATAAACATCATCTTCTTTTTTATGGTTTGAGCATTAAAAAGACCTTAGATAACAAAGTTGTGTCTCTCTGAAGTCAGAACCAAAAATATAAGACGAGAAGGAGATCAATGGAGGAAGAATACATAAGAATAATAAGCATAACAACAATAAGAATAATCTCATGGGGTCTCATTTTCATCCTTGTAAGACGAATCTTCTCAAGCTACTCGTTCGACTTCAGCACCCGTATAGTCTCAACGCTTCACGCAACAATCGCTGTCACTTTAGCAACTCTCTCGATTCAAGATTGGTCTTGTCCTGTTTGTCCCATTGCTTCTACATCGTCTCTCCGGCAGATGGAAACGTTGGCGTTTTCATTGTCGTACATGATCTACGATCTCATTTGTAGCCACTTTGATCAAGTCCTTAGCATTGATAATGCGGTTCATCATTCTGTTTGCATTCTTGGTTTTGTAGCTGGACTTTTCTACCAAAAGGTACATATTTTCCCCCTCTTTTATTTCGTTTTTAATGGTAACTTGTAGTCTTGTAGATTATGTACTATGAAAAGTTGGATCTTAAGTAACTAAATAAACTTATTTTTTGTTGTGAATATATGGTGGATTTAAAGTGTGGATCCGAGATGGTGGCAGCAATATGGATAACAGAGATCTCAAGTCCGTTTCTTCACCTCAGGGAGATTCTTAAAGAGATTGGTTGTAGAGACACCGACCTAAATCTTGCAGCCGATGTGAGTATTTACATACATACATACTTTTCTTATATGAATTATAATTAGTAATTATTTAGTAATGCTTAGAAGAAAATTGTTATTAACATTTTAACTTGAGATAATCTAAAATCAAGAGATGTTAATTATTAAGATTGTTAGAGATAAGTTCTTAATGAGTTAGCTAGCTATCATTTCTAGGAATAAATATACAAAACCAACACGTTAACTATTGTCAAATCTTGCAAGTTTTGTAAAAACACTCTACATTATGGCTACGAAATCGATATTATTGTTTCTAAATCTAGAGATGTTAACTAAAATAAATTTATAATATTATGGCGGGAGAATTACGTAATAATAATCATTATTTTGTGGAGGTGTTTTTTGCAACAATTTTCTCGGTGGCCCGAATGGTGGGTGGACCTTACCTAGTTTACGTAACAATACCAGCTGATAATCCCATCCTCATCAAGGTATACAGTATCTTAATAGATGAATATGATTTACATTTCGTTCTAGGCTATACTTATTATTGTTTCATCAATTGTTCATAGTTTTATAAAAATGTGAAACTTTCAAAACTGAAAAGAAGATTTTGTTTAGGAAAAGATGCTAAAATATTTTTCATGATCACAAATTTCAGTTGAGATATAACATTTCATGTGCGTTTTTTTGTGTTCTTATTTTCTTAGGTAATGGGGTTGGGATTACAACTTGTGAGCGCGTTCTATAAATTACTCAAAATGATGAGATACAAATTTATTAAACGATCAATGTCCACCAAAAAATCGACGTAGTTGAAATTCCAAATATTATGACTCATGTGCTTTTCTATATGTAAATTATATGTAAGGAATCCAAAATGTCGACTTAATCTAAAAGAAAATAAACGATATGAAAATCTATAAAATTTTGTCTGATAGAGGTTATTGGTTAGTGAGCATTCCAAACGGATATATATTTTTATAGGAATATGTCATTTACATTTTTGTTGATTTAAAGTATGAGTACTTAGTGAATAAAATGCTCTCTTTTTTTTGTTGACTTTCAATCTAGTTACAAATATTTTTGTTGATAAAGCCAATTAAAACGCATCATTAACTAACTAGACGGAGCAATCAGACACTGTTATGTGTATGTTAAATAGCTAAACGAAGTTGTTTTCATCTAAACAACGCCGTTTTTACTAAAAGAAACTCTCCTCGATTAATCGATCTAGGAGTTTTCTTATGATTGAAAACACCGTTGTTTAGCTAATTAATAGACTCATTAACAGACACATAACAACATCTAATTGTTCCGTTTAGCTAGTTTACGATGTGGCTCAATTGGCTTTGTCAACAAAAATTTGCGATTAAATTAAAAGTCAACAAAAAATTGAGCATTTTAATTATGAGGTACGTAGACTATGCTTTAAATTAACAAAAATTGATAATTGATCATTTTTTTTGTCAAAGATAATTGATGATTTAAATGACATTTTCTCCTATTATTAATATATATATATAGGATTTGTTTTGAGATAAAATTTTGAATTCAAAAAAAAAGGAACAAGGAAAGTAAAAAAAAAACAACTAATCAATGGAATCTTTAGCCAAAGTAACAGCTTTATTTGTCAAAAATCACAAGTAAACTAAAAAAAGGTAGAAAAACCATTATAACAAGAATGTAAAGAATAATAGTGGAAAGAAATCTCGTAAAATTTCTTCAAGTCAACCTTACCAAGTCTTGCTTATTGGCGGATCTAGACGGTATTCAAATTAGGGACACAATCATAAAAATTTGATATTAAAAATGTTATTGCAAATAAATAATTTACATTAATGTTCAATCCATGACAGCTATCTATGGTTACTTGAGATGGCTCGTTGAAGTTTACATCTTATGAGCTTAAGATCTTCTGTCAAAAAAATTGTTGTCTGGCATATTTTCATGTGCCATTCATTTAGGAAGATCACAAACTTATTTGGGTTCTACATGGATCTATAAACTCATTTCAAATTATTCTAGAGTAACCCGCGGACGTGAAAACGTAGAGATCGAATGTTAGGTTTTCACATGACGCCTAAACGACAGTTTCGACCGCCTAAGATTATATATGCTTCGTTTTAATATTTTTTTCCAAATTTTAATTACTCAAATTCAAATTTGTTAAATTTTGTCTTCATATATATAGTTTAATGTTCAAATGTTGTTTGATATGAATTAATGTACGTTTTATCTATTTTTTGTTTTGTAAATTTAAGATTTTTATTTTTTAATTTATGTTTTAAATAACTTTTACATATAATAACATATTTATAATATTTTATACTATAAACGCTTTAACCGCCTAAAACTGTTTAGACCCGATGAAGCGTTGCATTGGGTTACCGCCCAATTAACGCCTAACGTTTTCTTGAACATTAATCTCTACCTTACTATGAGTGATGCTATCAATTAATCAGCTTTTGAGAGGTATTGACCTCGTTCATGTTAACTTTTGGTTGAGGTCTGCAAAACAATAACTGGTGAACGAGGTTGATACAAACTTTGGTAAGTCCCATTTGATTCAAACCTATATGCCCAACACTTGTTATTCCTACGCAAATCTCATCGAAATTCACGCAAATTTTGAGGTCAGTGTTTCCTGTAATAATCTGTATCAGTATTAGCAAGCGCTCATTCTCAAACAGCGTAAATTGTGTGTGCATAACCTAAGCAAACTCAGAAAACACAATTGCAAACGCAGTCACATGTATACAAAAACGCATAACCAGGTGAATGGCAAATCATTAATAAGAGAGAAAACTGAGTTTCAAGTACAAGGCATAAGCCGGGAAATGCAATCAATCAAGAGAAGAAGTAAAACAAAACAGAAATCCAGTAGCATCCACGATTGAGAAAAGCAAACAAAGGACAAGAATTAGACGGCCTTAGAAGCTTCGGGGATAGCAAAGGAAAGATTAGAAAATAAACACCAAGCAGAAACATAATTATAATTGCATAACTTAAGAATACTGAAAAAAGAAACCACAAACTTAGATCTCCTTCTGTTCTTCAGCAGGCTTTGGTGCTGCTGCTTCTTTAATCTCCTCCGGACTTTCGTCCTGATTAATCGTCGAAATTAACACAACAGAATCAGAGATCAAGACCAAGAAGCTCATGAGAGTATTATCATACATAATGCAAAACTAAACCATCTGATTCAAAGCTTATGAACAATGTGTGTGCACAATTCCAGCATCATGAGCCACTAAGCCTATCTATCATATCCATTATCAGCAATGAACTATGTTGGTGGACAATTCCAAAACTATTCTATCATAACCATTATCAGCAGTTTCGATGAAGCAAAGAACGGTTTCGTTTCGATCGTTTACCTGCATGTCAGAAGTCCAGAGAGTAAGATTGTCACGAAGAAGCTGCATGATCAAGGTACTATCCTTGTATGACTCCTCTCCAAGAGTATCTAACTCAGCAATGGCTTCATCAAACGCCTGTTATATCTCAATATCAATACACATAGAGTAGTACCAACACAATGACTCAAATCCCAAATAGATCAGAAACTTTCTCATCACCTGCTTAGCGAGATTACAAGCACGATCTGGAGAATTAAGAATCTCATAGTAAAACACAGAGAAATTCAAAGCCAAACCAAGACGAATCGGATGCGTTGGAGCCAATTCAGCATTAGCAATATCCTACAAACAAACAAAAGAAACACAGATTCACACAAATCATGATTTAACCTAGAAATGAGATCCAACAAAATTCCAGATCGGAGAATAAACCTGAGCAGCTTTGTAAGCGGTGAGAGTATGTTCAGCAGCATCTTTCCTCTCTTGACCAGTCTTAAACTCAGCCAAATACCTATGATAATCTCCCTTCATCTTAAGGTAAAAAACCTTAGAATCTCCATTAGCAGAAGCAGGAACAAGTCTAGTATCAAGAAGCTTAAGAATACCGTCACAGATTTTCGATAACTCAGATTCGATCTTGCTTCTGTAATCACGGATCGTGGTCACATGGTCATCGTTACCACGACTCTCTTCTTTTTGTTCAATGGAAGAGATGATTCTCCAGGAAGCACGACGAGCGCCGATTACGTTTTTGTAAGCGACGGAGAGGAGATTACGTTCTTCGACGGTGAGTTCGTCTTTGTCAACGGCTTCAGCGACTTTTTCCATGAATTCAACCATTTCTTCGTAACGTTCCGCTTGCTCTGCGAGCTTTGCGAGGTACACGAACTCTTCCCTCGCCGAGGATGATGCTGGTGGTGCCGCCATTAGAGATCGGTGATGGATGGATTCAGATCTGAGAGAGATTGAGAGAGATTTTTTTTTTTGTTCTGTTTTCGAATTTCAATTTTTTTTTTGTTGGGGTTTAAAAGATAGTTTTGTTTTTTTTGGTTTTTGTTTGAGTGGGGAGCGACGATTGCGAAAGGAGATGGAAGGAGGACCGTTGGATTAAATTTTGTACACGGGAATTTTCTGATACTTTTTGGGTCGGTTTTTAGGTCATCTCCAACAGCAGTTTTTTAATGAGTATCTGGAGATTAAAAAAATAAAAAGTAATGAAAAAGGTGGAGAAAGAAAGAGAAACGTTTCTCATATGAGAAACTATGAGAAACCCAACTCAACCCCTTGTTATTTATGATTGGTCAGATTTTGTCTTTATAATATAAAATTTAAATAAATAATATATTTATTATTAACTGATTAAAAAAATAGAATTGAGAAACTCATACTGTATCTGTGCGTTGGAGATGCCCTTAGTTTATTTTTATGTGGAAAAAGTTACTTTGTTGTATTTTGATTCCTTAATGGACCTTTTACGTCCATATTGGCATTTTGTAATTTCTGTTGATTGAGCAATTTTTTTTTTAAGTTGAATTTTGAAATTGTTTTGTTAAAAAAGAAAGAAATTGTTAGGTTATTAATTATTATATATTGTATAAAAAATATCTTTAGAACGTTTTATTTTAAAATTAGTGCCAATTTATTTTATGCAATTTATTTTATTTTTCAAAAAAAAAAACTAAATATATATAGACTGTTTAACCTATTAATTTAAAAGAAGTTTTACTTAATGATGTAATAAATAAAATTTTCACAAGACTTATTCTAATGGAAGAAACTTCAAACAATTCTTTTAAAGAGATATGTTCTTAGGAAATAAAAAAATTAGTTGATCAATGATATTTAGTTTAGTATTTGATTTGTTGGAATTAGATTGTACATATAAACTTATTATTACAGATTTTTTTTGTTAAAGTTATGTTAGCTTAATTGTACAAAAATATCACAAGCAGATGCTTGATAACAAGAAGAGAGAGCACATGCCTACATTGGCTCCTCCAAGCAGATGCTTGATAACAACAATAATGTGGACAGTTTGGATGACGAATGAAGTGGATGAGAATGAGTTTGATAACAAAGATCAAGATGAAGTTGTTCATGAAGAGAAGAAAAGTGGGCAGAAAGAAGAACTTCCTTCCAATATTTCCGATCCAGTAAATTGGGATGACATGAATATGAGATTCAGAGATTTATTAGTTGAAAAGGGTCTAGCGACAAGGTTATCAACTAATTACCGGTTTCGTAAAGATAGTATTGGTAGGCATTTTTCTCAAACATTTTACATAAGAGAAATGAGGAATGGGGAGAAACAAGATAGAAGATGGTTGATTTACTCAAAAGCATTAGATTAAAGTCTTTTGTTTTTGTTGTAAGTTGTTGAGACATGACAAAAAAGGTGGTTACTTGGCAACTAGCGGGTACAATGATTGGAGAAATCTTTCAAAGCGACTCAAAGAACACAAAGGCAGCCATGATCACATTACTTGTATGACTCGTCGAGCTGAGTTAGAGTCTAGACTACAGAAAAATAAAACGATTGATAAGCATGCCCAAGAAGCAATAAACAAAGATAATATTCATTGGAGGGAAGTACTCCTAAGGATCATTGCATTGGTGAAAACTCACGCTAAAAATAATTTAGCATTTCGTGGAAAAAATGAAAAGGTTGGCCAAGACAGAAATGGGAATTTTTTGAGTTTTATTGAAATGATTGCAGAATTTGATGTCGTAATGAGAGAGCATATCAGAAGAATTGGTGCAGCTGAGATATATTCTCATTATTTAAGTCACAAGATTCAAAATGAGCTAATAGGTATCTTGACCGGTGAGATTAGACTTATGATCATGAAGACAATACATGCTTCAAAGTACTGTTCCATAATTCTTGATTGTACTCCGGATATTAGTCATAAAGAACAGATGACTATGATCATTCGATGTGTGAATATTTCTTCAACGTTAACGAAGGTTGAAGAGTTTTATTTGACATTTTTGGAAGTGAAAGATAAATCAAGTGAAGGGTTATTCTCTAAGATTAAAGAAGCATTAGTTGATATGGAGTTAGAGATTGATGATGTGAGAGGACAAGGTTATGACAACGAATCTAATATGAAAGGAAAAAACAAAGGAGTACAAAGAAGATTGTTGGAAATTAATCCAAGAGCATTCTACACACCATGTGGTTTTCATAGCCTCAACCTTGTGCTTTGCGATATAACATCTTCTTCGACAAAGGCAATGTCTTTTTTTGGGAGTTTACAGCGAGTATACTGTTTGTTTGTATCTTCAACAAACAGGTGGGATATATTTAAAGAGATGGTAAAAGGTCCAACACTTAAATCTTCATCTCAAATTTGTTGAGAGAGTCATCTCGAAGGTGTCAAAGCCATACGTTTTCAAACTCTTGAAATCAGAGATGCTTTACTTTATTTGGCAGAAAAGACCGACGATCCAAAAACACGAAGTGATGTGAATGCCTTGCAGAGAGTGAAACACATGGTATTGGAGTGTTTGAGATTCTTTTTGGTATGATTCTTTGGTATGATCTTCTAGCTGTTGTCAACCGAGTGAGCAAGACTTTACAATCGGCTGACATTGATATTGATGTTGCTATTATCGAACTAAAAGGACTCGTTTCATATCTTCAAAAATATAGAGAGACAAGATTTGAGATTGAAAGTTTGAGGTTGTATGACTTGCAGAGGATATGGATATAGAAGCTGAATTTCTTGTAAAGAAGAAGAGGACCATTCGAAGAAAGAAGCATTTTGATGAAGTTTCAGAAAAAGGAGATGAGAATATGGACTTGTCACCAGAGGAGGATTTCAGAATTAATTACTTCTTCACACTCATAGATCAAGCTCTAGTTTCTCTTTAGTCAAGATTTGAGCAATTCCAAAGGTACGAACAAACTTTTGGATTTCTGTTTGATTTAAAGAAATTGACATCTGCAAGTGATGAAAGTTTAATGGCATCTTGTGTGCACCTTGAATCATCCCTCAAGCATGGTGAGCATTCTGATATAGATGGCTAGATTTGTTTATGGAAATAAAAGTTCTACGAGAAGTATTACCAAATGAAGTTAAGAAACCTATTGAAGTGCTTGATTTTTTGAAAAGAATGGGGGGTTGTTATCCAAACACATGGATTTCTTATGGGATATTATTGACCATTCCAGTGTCAGTTGTTTCCGTCGAAAGAAGTTTTTCTAAGCTGAAGTTGATCAAGAATTATTTGCGGTCTAAAATGTCATAAGATAGATTGAATGGGTTAGCTATATTATCAATTGAGAGAGCAATGCTTGAAAATATCAACTATGCGACTGTGATGGATGATTTTGCAGGACAAAAATTCAAGAAGGATCATATTTACTAAGTAGAAATTTATTCAAGTGTTGATTAGCTTGTGGTCGACACTTATGTATTCTCTCTTCTATCTCTTGGTTTATGTTTTGGTTTAGTTTTGATTCTTTATGTTTTTTTATATGTCTAAACTTCTGATTGTTCTTTTGAAGTTCAAAAAAAAATTGTTTTCAGTATGGATTTAAGTAGCATTTAAAAGGGGGAAAAAAATTTAATCTTGCTTACGGTCTCGCAAAACATTGAACCGGCATTGGCTCCTCCGCATCAAAAATTTCGTGGATTGAGAAGTCTGAAAGTTTAATAAGTTACAGTGCAAAAGATGATATTAACAAAACAAAGATCCAGCATAGACTAGTTCAAAGAAGAGGATATATACTTACTAAAAGCCTTGTGATTTAGTTCTTCAAAGGCAACCGGACATAAGAGGTTTTTGTAATTTAATTATGTCATGAAATAGCTCCCTCATAGATGGTGGTAAAAGATCCGACATCGATGCTCGATGAAACCCGTTCGACCACGGTAGCAAAGCAAAAAGGGAAGAAATGAACAATTTAATTTAGGGTTTCTAGAATTTGGCAACTAGCCTTCGGTTTAGTTTGGATGACTTTCGACATTTTTTTGTAATTGTGTCAATGCTGGTTTTCTCGAGTTCAATCTTTAATCTTCAACCAAATTTGTGACTAATTCATAAGTTTATTAGCTCTTTTCGAGAAAAACATGTATAAATAGTATTATACGATTGTACAAGATAGCACATGACTTTTAGGACTTTAAGAGTATTCTAAACTCCAACAGTTTTTTTTCTACCAATCAAACTTTTTTGGCTTTATTTTTTTAAAAAGTTCTTAAAGCCATTTTTTTTTATTTTTTTTCCTTATTTCTCTTTCTTTTTAAAAGCCTCAAATACACGGCTGTTAAAACAAATGTGTAGAAAACTTTTTTTTCTTCTTTCCATAATAAATTAAAAGTCTCTACAAGTTTATATATATCTTGTTTCACAATTTTTTTGATAAATTAATTATTATTATTATTTTCCTTTTCTTTTAAGATCCATTTCATAAATAATAAGTTTATTTGTATCATCCCCATTATTGTTGGTCTAAGTAGTATTCTTCAGAATTCATATACATAAATAATAAACATAGCATAAATCAATGATTACATACATATGTAAAGATCTCTATATAAGATGTATAATTCAGTCGATATTTATGTCATTCAATTATTTCATTAAATAATTTTTCTGTCAGCTATTTTTGTTCGTAATGAAATATATTTTAATGGATTGTTGACTGCTCAAAACTATACAACTACTCAACCAAAAAGAATCATTCAAAAATTTATATTTTTCGAAAAATACTATTATTATTAGTCATAATAATCGATTAAGAATCATTCAATAACTAAAAAAAAAAGGAGAAAAAACAAATTGAAACTTACTAAGAAAATAATTGATAACATAATCTACATTTGAAATTATTATTGGTTTGTTAGAAAACATTATATTTAAATATCAAATTTGTTTGTAATTAATATAGAATAATAAATAATAAAATTTACAGCTTTTACAACTTTCTGTTGCCAATCAGACTAATAGTTAACGTAATCAAAGCCAAAGTCTCTACAACCAAATTATCCGCAACTCAAATTTTTAGAGTTGAAGCCAAAATTAACAGTCAAAACCAATGGGCCCTTTAGCTTTACTTTATTTGGTGAGTAGTCCAATTTGCTATTTAATCAACCTACCAAATCTATATGTTAATTTAGAGCTTCGACCAAAATTTTCACGGAATCCCTTTTTAGGCATAGGACCCTCTTTCTCGTCTAATGTCTTTCATTAGGGTTGAGAAGAGAGCATTTGAGGAAATAAGTCGTGTATTATTCTAAGTTAGTCCAAAGTTTAGCAGTCGCCTCTCTTTTTAGCTCTAATCTTCAAGTTATCAAGTGTTTGTTCGTAAGTCTCTTAGAAAGTCTTATCTTCTTTCCCCGCTTGTTCCTGGATCCTTGAGTTTGGGCTGATTCCTCTCCGTGGACTTCTTACTCTCTTTAAGGGGTTCGTTTTAGTTGGTTTAAGTGTTCAACAATGTCTTCGGCTATGGATAAAGCTATGTTAGCTATGTCTTTACAAGAAGAAGAAGAAGATCAGCCGTTTGATATGCCGGATCTACCGGAATTCTCCTCTTGTGAAAGAAATGCTCTGAGTTTGGTTGGGAGATTACTCAATCCCGATTGTCAAGAGATGAAGCGTCTGATTCGAGATATGCCAAGGAAATGGCAGAAGGAAGGAAGAGTGAAGGGTATTGCTCTGACTAGAGAGAAGTTTCAGTTCATTTTCGAGAATGCTCACGATCTCAAAGACGTGCTGGGAAAAGGTGCCCAAATCTTTGATGAGTGGTCTATTGCGATTGACAGATGGTATGAGAATCCCCCTGAAAACTATCTACAATTCATTCCTATCTAGGTTCAAATTTGGAATTTGGCCATTAACAACTTCACTGTCCCAGCTATCAAATCCCTTGGTAACCTCATAGGTCAGGTTACGGAAGTAGCCTTCGACCCTGAAAGGTCACAACTTCAAGCTACTGTAGTCCGTTTCCAATATGAGAAGATCCAAAAAAGATGTTATGAATGTCAGAGGCTTACTCATGAAAAGGATGTCTGCCCTGTTCTAGTGAAAAAAAGACAAGATGATGCTCGAGCTAGAAGATTGGGCAAACTGGTGGAAAAACCGAAGAAGGCTTTGGTTTTGAAAGTGTCTGTTCCTCTTTTTGGGGTGTTAAGGGAAGATCAAGTGGGTCTTGACTCTTTGACTGGAAGACCAAGGATAGTCCCAGAAGTCTTAGAAGGAATGCGCCAATACCTAATGGTTGCAAATGGAGAAGACTTAAGCCTCAAAGTGGATCGTGTGAAGAAATCTGTGGGAGAAGTTGAAAAAGATCCAGTTGCTCAAAGCTCAATCCTCAGACTTGAGTCTCCTCCTATTATTCACCGAGAAGTCAACAAGGACAAAGGAAATGTTTTCAGCTATGAAAGTGAGAGCTCAGCGGTTAATGAAGGATTATCAGCCGGTCTTTCTCTCAACTCCCGTTCAGCAGCTCAAGTTGATACTGACAGATCTTGGTTGGTGGAGTCGAGTGTTCATGTGGGTAGTTCTGAGTTGGTAAACTTCCTTGGTTTATCTCAACCTTTTCAGTGTCAGCCATCGGCTTTTAGGACTGGTTTCTCTGAAGCTGGTCCGTCCGGGTTTAACACTAAAAAGAACAAAACAAGGAAGAGACCCTCGAAGAACACAAGGAAATTCAAGCTCCTAACTCCCTTGCCAGATGGGGTAGATATAGGGTTAAAAGTTGGTCTGGAAGTCGGAAAAAAAGAAAAAAGGAAAGCAGTAAATGAAGGAACAAGCTCTGCTAAAACAAAAAAGCTTAATTCATCAGAGGTGATCCCAAAGGGGGGATTGCCCAACGCCCAATTAGCATCATCAGCTGGAATTGCCAAGGACTGGTACGGTCTCAAGATTTGGTGATTCCTCGTCTCAAAGAAATGCGTCAAAAACATTTCCCAGAGATGTTGTTCTTGATGGAGTCTATGAATAGTAGGAATGTATTAGTTGATATGCAAGTTTGGTTAGGCTATGAGCGGGTTTTTACAGTAGAGCCGTTGGGGAAGAGTGGTGGTCTTGCCCTGTTTATTAAAAGCGGTGTAACGGTGGATCTTAAGTATTTTGATAAAAACTTAATGGATATGCATGTTCAGTTTGGTGCTGTTTCTTTTTTTGGCTCTTGTATATATGGGGATCCAGTTTTTAAATTAAAAAAAGATAATTTGGAAAGGCTGAGTAGAATCGGCATTGGCAGAAAAGAGAGTTGGTGTATGGTTGGAGATTTCAATGACATATTGCATAATGGAGAAAAGCTTGGAGGGCCTTTGAGAAGTGATAATGTGTTCTTGCCTTTTGCTGAGATGTTACAGGCTTGTGATATGGTTGAGATGGCTTCCCATGGGAACAAGTTCACTTGGGCTGGCAGAAGATATGATATTTGGGTTCAAAGTAGGCTTGATAGAGCCTTCGGAAACAAAGATTGGTTCTCACAATTCCCAGCTTCAAATCAGACCTTTATGGATTGGAGGGGATCCGATCATAGACCGGTGATGATAAAGCTCATTGAATCTCAAGACACTTACAGGGGTCAGTTCAGGTTTGACAAACGGTTGCTCAATAAGCCTAATGTTCTAGAAGCTATCTCCTTGGCTTGGTCTAATGGTCCAGTGACGAGGGTTTCAAGTGTTTCTGACAGTTTGAGGGTTTGTAGGAAATCTCTTAGTCAATGGAAAAAGGTTAACAACCTCAATTCCAAAGACAAGATTTTCCAGATTGAACATGCGTTAGAAGTGGAACAGTCTTCTTCCTTTCCCCGTCTTCAGGTGGTTTGGGAAATCAAACAAGATTTGGTTTCAGCTTACAAAGAAGAAGAGCTGTATTGGCATCAGAAAAGCAGGGCTTTTTAGATGAAGAGTGGGAACAGAAACACGAAGTTCTTTCATGCCTCAGTCAAAGACAATAGGTCAAAAAAGAGAATAGAGATGTTGTTGGATATCAATGGGAATGAGCAAAAATCTGAGGCAGCAAAAGGGGAAGTTGCCACTTCTTACTTTCAGAAACTCTTCAAATCATCAAATCCTCCAAGTTTCACTGATTGGTTTTCTGAAATGTTGCGAAAAGTCTCTAGGGAAATGAATGAGAGTTTAATAAGTCCTGTCTCTGACCAAGAGATCAAAGATGCGGTGTTCTTTATCAGACCTTCAAGTGCGCCTGGTCCTGATGGCATGTCGGGTCTTTTCTTTCAGCATTATTGGGATACTATCGGTCCTAAGGTGATTACTGAAGTGAAAGAATTCTTCGTCTCCGGCTCCTTTCCAAAAGAATGGAATTACACACATCTTTGTCTGCTGCCCAAAATTCATCATCCATCTCTCATGACAGATTTGAGACCAATAAGCTTATGTTCTGTAATCTACAAGGTGATATCCAAAATTTTGGTGAGGCGCTTACAACCTCTTCTGCCTCTAATCATCTCTGATCAGCAATCAGCTTTTGTTTCTGAAAGGCTGATAACTGACAACATCATGGTGGCGCACGAAATGGTTCACTCTCTCAACACCAATGCCTCCTTCTCCTCTGATTACATGGCTGTTAAATCAGATATGTCTAAGGCATTTGACAGAGTTGAGTGGAGCTACTTAAGAGCATTACTGATTGCGCTAGGGTTCAATTTGAAGTGGGTTGACTGGATCATGGTTTGCGTCTCTTCCGTAACCTATTCGGTCCTCATTAATGATCAAGCTTTTGGTATGATTGTCCCTGAAAAAGGTCTGAGACAGGGAGATCCTCTCTCTCCCTTTCTTTTCGTGATGTGTACTGAAGGTCTGACTCATTTGCTAAATCAAGCGCAACATCTTGGAAGATTGACAGGTATTCAGTTTCACAATGAAGGGCCGATGATCCATCACCTCTTATTTGCTGACGACAGTCTATTCATATGCAAAGCAAATGCAGAGGAATCTCAGGTCCTGTTAGAGACTTTAGCTGCTTACGGTGCAGCTACTGGTCAGGTTGTTAACCCATCCAAATCGTCTATCTCCTTTGGTGTGAAAGTGGATGAGGTTACAAAGAAGTTGATTCAGGATAAGTTGGGGATTTTTAAAGAAGGCGGGGCTGGTACTTACTTGGGACTTCCAGAATGTTTCTCTGGTTCAAAGATTGACCTTTTAAACTACTTAAAAGATAGGCTCAAATCAAAGCTTTCTGGTTGGTTCACAAAGAACTTGTCTCAGGGGGGTAAAGAAGTTCTTCTTAAAGTTGTCGCCTTAGCTATGCCAGTCTTCGCTATGTCCTGCTTTAAGCTGCCTAAGACAACTTGTGAAAACCTCTCTAGTGCCATGTCGTCTTTTTGGTGGAGCTCAACTGAAGGTGGGAAAAAGATTAATTGGGTTAGTTGGGAGAAGATGTGTTTGTCGAAGGAGTTAGGAGGTCTTGGTTTCAAAGACATCCAGCTTTTTAACGAGGCGCTTCTTGCTAAACAGGCTTGGAGATTGATTCAATTTCCGGATAGTCTTTTTTCTTCTATTATGAAGGCCAGGTATTTCCCTCTCTGCGATTTCTTGGAGGCAGGTCTGGGAAGCAGGTCGTCCTTCACTTGGCGAAGTATCCTTCATGGTAGAGAGCTCCTGAAAAAAGGTCTTCTAAAAAGAGTGGGCAATGGCAATTCAATTAGAGTGTGGATGGATCCTTGGATTGAAGATGGGGCTGTCAGAATGCCTTGGATAATGAACCCTATAATCAACATTGAGCTAAGAGTCAAAGACCTGATTGACTTTAGAAATAGAGACTGTGATATCCATAAGCTTGAAGAGCATTTTTTCCCGGGAGATATCTTAAAGATAAGGAAGAAAAAGCCTCTTGTCTCTCAAGAAGATTTTCTAGTTTGGAGACATAACAAAAGTGGGGACTTCTCTGTGAAATCTGCCTACTGGTTGGCTTGCCAAATTCAAAACTCGAAGGTTAGGAGAGATGCTTCAAATTTTCCTTCTATCAACACGCTGAAGGATCAGGCCTGGAAACTTCAAACTGACCCTAAGATCAAGGTCTTTCTCTGGAAAGCTCTGAGTGGTGCCTTACCGGTAGCTGATCGTTTGAACAGGAGAGGGATGAGGTTGGATAATGTTTGTCAAGGGTGTGGCGGAAGTGATGAAACTATTAATCATGTTCTGTTTTCCTGCCCTATTGCGAGACAGATTTGGGCTTTGTCTGATTATCCATCGCCAGAGTTTGGTTTTGACAAAGGTTCTGTTTTCTCCAACATTAATCATCTTCTTATTAATAGAGATAACAGGAATTGGCCATCTCTTTTAAAGAAAAAGTTCCCATGGATCATTTGGAGAATCTGGAAAAATAGGAACTCCTTGTTTTTTGAAGGGAATCAGTTCTTGGCAAGTGATACTATTAGCAAGATTGATGATGATGTGCAGGAATGGTTTGCGGCTCAAGTTTCAGAGACAATTCATGGTTCTGTTGGAGAGAACACGAGTTCCCCCGTGGTGGAGTTAGGGAGAACTGTCACGCCTAGTGCCACTTGTCCGAATGTGTGGAAACCCCCACCTAGTTCTTGGCTCAAATGCAATGTGGGATGTGCTTGGTCAGCTGGGAACTCTTTGTTGGGGTGTTCATGGGTCTTAAGAGATGAAAGGGGAGTAGTGTTACTACACAGCCGCAACGCTATCCCCAACATTAGAGACAAAGATTCAGCATCCTTCCAAGCTGCCTTCTGGTCTTTGGAAAGTCTGCTAAGTCTCGGTATCACAAAGGTAATTCTAGAAACTGAGGATGCTTCTTTGGTGGGATGTGTTCTAAGGCCAAAAGCTTGGCCATCCTTCAAAGGGGAAGCGCTGGAACTTTTGGGGTTGTTGGAAAGGTTTCAGTCTTGGAAGTTTGATAAGGTAGGTTACCAAGCGAATAGAGGAGCTCGTCTCATCGCGCAAAGTGTTTCTAAGGGATATAGAATTCGCTCCTATATCGCCTCTAGTCACCCCTCGTGGCTCAACGATCTCTTTGCTAATGAGAGAGTTCTATCCTCTATCTGATCGCTTTCATGGGCTCCTTTTGGGAGTCTCATTCTTTTGTATAGGTCATGTTTCTATAAATGACTTAGTGTAGTTGGAAGCTCTTTTTGGTATAGCTTCGTTCCGGTATTTGTAAGATGTTTTGGTTATTTCAAAAGATCAATATATAAATCCCAGATGACAAAAAAATAAATCTATATGTTAACTTTTGAAAAACATATCCTACTATATTATTTGGGAAGTACATTTTAAATGTAACCTTATTTTTTGTAAGTAATTACATAGGTATGCCATTAGAAAGAAAATTTAAAAAGTAAATTAATTCATCTCTTTAAAAATTAAAAAGTAAAATACTAATTTAATTAAAAAACAAAATACATTATTACTTTCTAAAAAAATAACCAATTAAAATCAACAAATTAGATTTGATATCTAAATTATCATATTAATTTTTTGATTAATTATTATAGTTCACCTCTCATCTTTATATGATTATAATTTTGCGAAATATCATCGTTATAAACAAATAATTAGATTTTTTCGCATATACCATAATTTGAATTTTTAAAAATGAATATAAACTTTTCAATACATAAAAAAATATTATAACGGGTCAAAAATAGATTTAAGAAAACTTTCTACTGAGTACTGGATCATAATTTGAATATTTATATTCAATTTCATATTTTATTTTTGAAATTCATAATCTTATATACTACAATAATTAATAACATATTAGATTTTTTATGTGTATGATGTTATTCAATTTTTAATACAAGCTGGAAAATCCTAGAATTGACAGGTTTAGATCGATATTAATACAAGATGGTATACTAAAGGTGAAACTCTAAAATTAACAATCAAAATACAAGTGTATAATTTTAAACACTAAACAATCTAAATAATATCGACAAAACATATACAACTCGCAGTTTACTATACATTTAAAATCAAATAAAATAATATCATATATTTGTAATTATCTTTACAATAAAAGTTTTTAGTTTAACTAAAATATAAGCCTACCTGCGGTATACTGCAGATTAAAATTATAAATAGGTAGATTACCATCACGATGTATGTACCTTCTCACATACACACCTATCAAAAACTTAAAACCTTTCAAAATCTCTTGGTATATTCAAATTAAGATTCTTCATTCATGGAATCATTATTCCAAGGGTTTTGGGATGTCTTATGAATAATTTTGGCAGAAGAGGATGTAAAATTTTTTGAATAAAAAGTAGTCAGCAAAATATATGTTTTTTGGGGAGTTTTTAGATAATTAAATTAGAGAATAGGGCTGGCATATGAGTAACTCATTCGAGTTCGGGTAGAACCCGTTCGGGTTTGGGATTAATGGGTATATTATTTACTACCCAATAGAATAATTCTAAATATTTGGTTCGGGTTCGGGTCGGGTCCATTTGGGTTTGGGTCTGTTTGGATAAAAAGTTTCATGCCCTAAAATACCCAAAAAATAGAAACGGGTATTTGTTTGTAGATAGATGGTCTCCAAACAAAAAAGCTTTTAAATTTGTTAAGTTTTAATAAATTTAATTATATTTGAATATATTTTACTAAATTTTGACAAACATAACAAATAATTTTTGAATAGTTTAGTTGTTTTGGATATTTAGGTCCAAAATTAATTGACATATTTAGATTTATAATTATAATCTTAGATAATTAGATTATATTACGATTAAATATAATTAATATTTTGGATATTAAATTAATGTTTGGGTTTTTGAATACCCTTTTTGGGTAACGGGTAATTTCTGGACCAATCGGATATCCACGGGTTTACTACAACTCTACCCAATAAGGAAATTTCCTAAAATTCTAACCCGCCCTAACCCGGTTATTTGGTTCGGATATTTGATTGGTTATCGGGTCCGTTTTTTCGTGAGCCCTATCAAAGATAATCTTATAGGGTCCAATTAGGTCCACAAATATAACCAAAATACTATACAAAGACTAATTATAAGTTAGCCCAAAAATTAGATCTTCTAATACAAAGGAAACATGTTTTTTACCAAAGCAACTTGTATACAAATTTTATACATTTACTTAAAACTACATATGTTGTATTTATTATAAAAATAATATTTTTAAACAAAGTCAATCTAATGCAGCATTATATGCAAATAGTAAAAACATTAAAAAATATTATGACATCACTTTTATACTATACTATTTCTTATGTAATTCAAACAAAATATACAATTTAATTTATAAATGCCCGTGCTGTATAGCACGGGTTATGATCTAGTATATATATATATATACCAAATCTATTAATGTGTAAGGAGTTACGTACAAGACTTTTCTACTCAGATTATAAATTAAGACATTAATACTTTAGTACACTTTTTGCAATTATCGAAACAGATTTATGATCTTAACAAATCAAAAGGTCTTATGACTCTTAAATGCATAAAGTATAAGCTGGGATTTAAGCTTCAATGTGGGTAACAGAATCCAAGATTTAACAAAAAAAAAAAAAAAGTTAAATAAAGATTAATGCGCTATGCAAGTATGCATGATCGTAGCCAAACTCTCTTCTCAGTATTTCAAAATCTGATCCGACTCATGAATCCTATGATTATGGTCTTTTTCTATTCTGGGTGCTTCTGATGACTTTGTTACCTATCGTAGACGAGCAATCTGTTTACACAGACTATATCATGCATGATTCGAAGTATATTTTCATTTATTTATATCATGCAAGGTAAGCTGATTTCGATGAAGCTTTTCTGACCAAAATAGACTTTTGCTTCGATTAAGTGAGATGTACATATTTGCAACTACTTTTCAAAATTAATTTCCTTTTAGGTCAAGTGAACTATGATTTTTATGCTTTAAAATGTTGTCCACGATGAAAGTGAACATAAATTTATATTGCAACACTACAAACATTTGGATGTG
This sequence comes from Arabidopsis thaliana, assembly GCF_000001735.4. Taxonomy (NCBI): domain Eukaryota; kingdom Viridiplantae; phylum Streptophyta; class Magnoliopsida; order Brassicales; family Brassicaceae; genus Arabidopsis; species Arabidopsis thaliana. Next base: position 12,853,281 of record NC_003070.9, on the reverse strand, counting down.
AAATTAGGGTTTCACTCTCATGTTCATATATATCTCAAGTAGTAGAGAGATTATGGTAAAACACGTTTCCGAAAAGCTAAGCTCATGCGTATGTATCGCTACTTGCTAGTTGCTAACATGAATTATGCGTATAATGTGAAACTTTAAGAAAGCTGTAGTCAATAACAAATAATTTCATTACATACTGATTAAAGAAGATTACAAAAACGAATATATAAAGTATAAATAAAAGAATATCGTATCTAACGTATACTAATAGGTATTCAAAACAGAGTCGAGCAAGAATCTGTTTTAGGGTCAAACAAAGCCGGTAACAAATATTTTCTCCCATTCAGTCCCTTAACGTTATAACTCCCACCGGTCGTTGCATCCACAAGTAACTCTCCAGCATAACCAGGATACGAACCTTTCCCATAGACTCCAGTACAAGCCGATCCAGCCTCAAGCGGTGCCGTTTTAGGCCCTTGGTAATATCCATCTCCGAACGGGTTCGTTGCCGTCGCAGCCATGAGACTCGCCAAGTTAATCACCATCCCGTCTAAACCAACGTCGTTGTTTGGTGCCACTAGTGGTGGGCTTTGCGGTCCGTAAACCGGCGCGTGGAATGGCCACGCGCATTGTCCTGGACATTGTGTTTCTGAGTTTCCAACCCAGATGTAAGCGAATCTTGATCCTTTCTTGCCTGACCCGGAACCAGTCCCGTGTGACCCGCATCTGTTCATGCAAAAGCCTTGGACCGTCACGTCAGCTGAGGTCAACACGACGTTAACCGCGTAGCTTTGGCCACCTTTTGCGGCCAAGTCTTTGAGGTTTTTCTCTGTTAAAGATTTTCCCATTGAGTATCCTTGGTCGAGGATCTGTTCTCCGAGGGAGAGACTGAGTCCACGTGTCGTGGTCATCTTGCGGAATTGGTAATACTTCTCCACCGTCTTCCACCACGTGGCGACTGAGGGATTTTGAGCCATGGTCGATCTCCGGGAAGACGAGAGGGAAGCAACGAAATCGGTTACGATTGCACGCTGCGACGGTTTAAACTTACCGTACCAGATTAGGTTGATGGAAACGTCTCCGGTGAGGAGAGCTCCTTTATGGTACTGAAACGACGTATAATCTTGCGTTTTGTCCGTTCTCGCATCCAAACACATGAAAGCAACAGCGAACAATAAGAAGTATCCCATCACAAAAGAAGCCATTTAATTTCTGTAATGTAGAAGCAAGAAAACAAAGAGACTAATAAAGCTTTGATAAGTACGAAAGGACTTTGAGGTAGTAGTGATGCCTGTATGAGTTTGTGTTGTGTTGTGTTATATATGAGAAGAAGAGAGGGGTAAAAGGGGTATTATAAAAAGAGATAGAAACCTAACCAAGATTTGGTTGCCAGTTAGGCAAAGAGCGCGTTTGGATGTTACAGTAAGAAAACAGCTAAGTGTTTTTGGGAAACGGTATTAAAGACAAAAATGAAACCGCGGGTATAAAGTCAAGGAGGTTTGGTTGGACTAAAGTTGTGGTATCTAAAATTTGAAACAGCTGCCCGGAGAAATTGAAGAGTTTATGCGGCAGTGGGAGTTAATTTTAATTAAAAAGACTGTTACTTGTTGATTAACAAATATTACGAGTAAAAAATAATGAAAACAGCCAAGTGTTTTGGGAAATGAAACTATAGACAAAATTAAAAGCCGTGGGAAGAAGAAAGTCATGTAATGTTCGGTTGGACTAATATATGAATAAAATGTCTATATTTTTTTTGGCGGTATATATAGCTGGAGAAAGTGCAAGATTTATGTGGCGAAGAGCATTTGCATTAGTTAACTACTGATAAATGTATCTTTAAAATTTAATATAATATTTTTTATTTAATTTAATTATTTAATTTATTCAAAATATGAAAACAAATGAGGAGTTGAAACAGGGAGAACCATATAAAAGAAAGAGTATTCAAATGTCTTTGGGTAAACCGTCTGTAATTAAAAATGACTACTGTTCTCTTTTTATAATATTTTCTAATACTAAAGACCATCATTTTATGTGCGATGGAGATGGTCTTACATGTTTAACAAAAATATCCATGACTTATTAACGTATAAGTGGGCAAAATAACCAAAATCCGAAAAACCGAATCAAACCAAACCAAATAGATGGTTATGGTTGTGGCTAAAACTCATTTGACTACCATTTTTCTTAAGCTTTCGGTTTAGGTTTGGTTTGAGTAAAAACCGTACAACCGAATGTTTTTATTGGTTTTGATTGAGACTAAGAATAGTTATATAAAATTATATCGTCCAATTTATATTATGATTATAAATAGTATCATAATTATTCTACATTTACTTTCTATTATGCATTGAATTAAAAACATGGAATAACCTACAAAAATCGTAACTAAACTGAAACCAAACAGAACCAAAATATATATGGTTTTATATGGTTTCAGTTTTTACAAAACCGTAAAAACCAAACCGCATCCAAACCGATTTACATGCGATTTCTATATGGTTTCAATTTCTTTTAAACCGAAAAACTGTATAACGCGAAAGAATCAAACCGAAACAAAACAAAAAAAACATACGCCCAATTAGCAGCAGCTCTTTCATTTGATTCTTTAATTGAATATTTATTCTCCAGCTCAAGTTTCTGAAGTAAGCCATTAATGTCAGAGCGGTTATTAAGTTCATTACGCAAAGCTTCCTCTGCGTTAGAGAAACGATTCTTCCTAAGAAACTCTATAAAAATTTTCCTTTTATTTGATCAAGAAAAAGTAGGGTCTGAGTCATGTTTTAGAGTGTGGACTATTCATGGAAAACCAGCATTCCATTTATACACAAAAAAAATAAAAAAAATTACCTCGTTATGGCACATGAGCTTATCATCATCATACCATGTTAATATGATTGTGAGTATAACCCAAATTACATTCCATTGATATGTATTTGCTTCTTTTTTAAAAAAAATTTGTCTTGATAGAAACTCCGATGAAGCAAGCAACCAAAAAAGAACATGACCGATAATTTTATATAAGCATAAGATCTACTCTTTTTGACCGTAATTAGATTGAGTGCTGACCAAGTTGTATGAGACCTTAAAGGAAATTGTCGAGATGGGTTTGCAAATCCTGAATGGAAATCATATTGATATTGGCTTCTTCTTCAGCTGAGTACTCAGCTTTGAGCAAAGACTCCACTTGAGTATGAGCTTCCACAATATTTGTCCTGAATATACATAGGATCATGATGCACATTTAGTATTCAAATTAGCAAGAGATTTGGGATCAAACATAAGGTATTAGAAAAAGTGACTCCACATATGAAAGCAGCCAAATGAAAATTTACATGGTTGATAAAGTTGCGGAGAAATTGACTTACTTGATCGGTTTGAAAAGTATGGTCATTGTTGATGGGTTTTGCAACTAGAGTTTCATTTTTGCTAAAATCGGAAGCAACTCTTGGTGTATTGCAGCGTATACCTGGTTGATATACATTTGATACATATCAGCCTTTCCCTAGTTGATGGGTTATATATGATCTACACTGATTCAACTGAATTAATAGATTCTTTTGTAAAAGCAGACTTCTCGCGTTTCCTGATTTCTGTTCGCAGTTGCGGAATATCGGTCTTTAGCAGTCCGAGTAATTCCTCTAGTATGGCTTCAGTTCTACTCTTAGCAATGGGTGGTGGGTGGGCTTGGATGAAAGCAGGGATAGCTGGAGAAGCAATGTGTGTAGATCCTTGTTCCTCTCTACTAATGATGGGATCCTTAGCCAATTTTCTCCAACTACTATCTATGTCCTGTGTTGAGAGACTTGTGACAGCATTGTTGATAAGAACCAGTGCTTCACTTGGAGATTTTGTCATGAAATTGCCATTACTCGCACCATCAAAACAAAATCGATACTGCCTATCGATTTCGCGGAAGAATATGTTGATGAGCTGGCCTTCTTGGAAACCATGTTGTGGGCAATCCCTCTGATAGGATTTGAATCTGATCCAAGTTCCCTTCAAACTTTCTGTTGGATCTTGAGAAAACGAAGAGATCTTCTCCCGCAATAATTCTGTAATTGAATCATCAAGGAAGTGGTTCATGAATGCGTTCTTTGTGTCCGTCCAATTCGTCAATGAACCTGCTTCGAGTTATCACAACCATGATGTTCCTCTGCCCGCGAGAGAGTGGGGGAGGACTTTTCAAAGAAGATAATCAGCTTGTACACCATCTGCTTTGATTGAGGACACTAAGTCTTCGAAGACTTCCAGATGATCTAGTGGTGATTCATCAGGAGCTCTTCGAAACTTTCCTCGTGGAATAAGATTATAGTAGGCAGGAATAGCAAATTCTTCTCTTGCAAAAGGAGGTAGCTGGATCGTTGATCGATTTGAGTAGAAAAGATCAGCGATCGTTGAAGTCGCCTATGGTAGCTGGTTTGGTTTGCAGATGGTGTCGATCGACACTCTGTTGGTGTCGTTCGACACTGTCGTCGAAATCTGCCAGCAGTTTGTTGCATTCCATCTTTTAGCTCTCCTGTCACAAGAAAAAGAAGAAAGAAAATGCGTGAGTAACAAAAGAAAGAAAAATAAAAACTTAGTCTAGATTCTACACCTAGTCTAATGGTGAATCAAAGAGAACTTCGGCAACGGCGCCAAATTTGATGTAGGTTAAATTAATTCTTAGACCACTCTCTCAAATAAAGAGGTCAGTTACAAAACTTAGGGACCGAATTCACAAAGTTCTCAAATCACGCAATAAACTAATGGTTATCGAATTAAGCTAAGTAAAATAATAATGAAAATAAAAAGAAACAAAAAGTAAGCAATAACAAATTGTGAGGTTGTAAGACAAGATAAAAAGCGTTAGGCTTAGGGTATTCTCAGGAAACAAATGATTAGTAGATATAGTAATAGCTAGGTTGTTATCGAACCGTTCTTAAACTCAAACTTTAATATTAGAATAACCAGTGGTGTTCCACGAAACTCACTATGCCTAGAGCTAAGATTTCCAGTGGAGCGTTGAAATCTTATACTTAAACATGCATTATTATCAAGTTTGATTAGTTCACCTCAGTATCTAAACCAGAGACCTTCTATGAGCCTACCTGTTCTTTCTTAAATACTTAGGCCCATCTATGATAGTTCTGGTAGCAGGTACCTATGGTGGGTATACTTATTATCTAAGATCAATTTCTAGTTAGCTACACTAGAACTAGCATTAAGAACAATCAAGATGAAGAATCCTACAGATAACCTAGCAAGGAGGCAATCTACTAAATCATCTAAATCCCTAATGAGAAACTGTAACCCTAACAAGAAAACTACTCAAACATGATCATAGAAAAACAAGTCATAGTCTGAATGATTCGATAATAATCCTAATTTACTGCTAGATGTGCAAATGTGCTAAGCATTAGAGAAGGAATAACAACCTGATTCGTATTAACCAAAACATCCTCAGACTCACAAGATTGGGAGGAAATGGCCATTCAGCAAATGCGTGGGATAAAGAAACAATAGTTGCTTGTTGCTTCTCTGTCAAAGGAGCTCTCTGCAACACGCTAATTACAATTCAGTATATTTCAATAAAACCGAGCATCATTCAATTGATCAAAGCCGAGCTCAGATTACCTATTTCCAAGTAGAAGCGAAACTGTAGCCTTTGGAGATGGCCTTAGTCGCCATTGTCTATGGCTGGTGATGTTGATCGGAATCGTGCTTGTGTAGATTGGAGAAGATGCAGTCTACTGTGTTGGGCTTTTAATTTGTTTTGTGGCCAAACTTCAACTTAACCCACTTTATAATAAACGTAAAAATTAACTTAGGGAGAAATAGTAATTTAACCGTACTTTGTAATCTAACTGTAGTTTGTGTTCTCTATTATTCAAAGTGTTGTTCGTATAGTTTATAATGATAGCTTATTGTCTAAGTGTTGTGCTCTACTTCCAGTGTCGTGTTGATGCAGCAAGATATTTGGAATATTTTCAAATATCTATTATTGTTATCTTTTAGTTATTTATTCTAGAATATTCTATTTTTAGGGTTTTGAGCTTTTATTATATATAGCCATCTTAGGCCTATTGTATTATTCGGTTGTTGATTTGATTAATAATATTAAAGAGCTTTTGATAAGCACTGAGAAAAGTATTCTCAAACGAAGTCTTTGAAGTCCAATAATATTAGAATTTCGAGCTACGATTGTCTTTCTTGAGATCCATTGACACTCAAGATTACTTTCGTATTCTATCCTTAAAAGCACTGTCTCGGTTCTTCATAAGTTATCCCGCTGCAACACGTGCCAAGGCTTAAGGCAAAGCTAAAATTGGGATCAAGAAGAAAAAATAAATATATAGAACTTTTCAAATAAAATAAATCGATTTTTTTTTTCAAACCATATAAATTATTCAAAACAAAACAGTAATAAATAACTAATAAGATACAATTATCTTTCCTTGTGTCTCAATAAACTATCTCTCTTAATCCATTCTCAATTTTCTTTTTTTAAAGCCTAATTGTGTATATAAGTAAAAAAAAATTGTTCAAAAGACTCGAACTTGGGTGCTCACGAAATAAAAGAGTCCTCTAAAACCACTCTGATACACTATATTTACAAGATTTGGGGGCCCTAAAAATGTGTTTATATTTTTCGGAACATGAAACAAATGTTTTTTTATTGCCTATAGGCACACCTAGAGGTATCAATATGGGTAACCCAACTCAACTCAACTGATAATCAAATGAGTTTAAGGTTAAATGAGTTATGGGTTAAGTTATGGGTTGAGTTGTTAAATGAATTAACCCATTTAAGTAATAATTTAATTATTAATTATTATAAAAATAATAAATAATTATCATCATCATTAATTCATTATCATCAAATTTGGGATATTTACGGATTCACAATTTTTTACGAGTTTACGTTTTTGGACAGGAAATTGCGGCTTTACGGTTTTTTGCAAGAAACTCACGGGTTTACGTTTTTTTTGTGGGAACCTCACGGTTAACGTTTTTGGCGGGAAAATTACGGGTTTACATTTTTGGCAGGAAAATTATATGGTTATTTTTTTGGCGGGAAAATACGGATATATTTTTTTGGCGGGAAAATAAGGATTTAAGTTTTTGGCTGGAAAAATACGGATTTACGCTTTAGACGGGAAAATCACAGGTTTACCTTTTTTTGGGGAGGAAATCACGGGAAGATTTTAGTTGGTTTAATTCAATTTTACAAAACTTGATGGGTTAATTGGGTAAACCATTGAAAACATTAACTATTACAACCCAACTCATTTTATTCATCAAACCAATTGACCCAATATTTCATTTGATCTATCAACTCATTTTATTCATCAAACCAATTGACCCAATATTTCATTATGTACTCGAATATTTGTTTACAATAGTATAGTTTAAGACAATTCAATGTTTAATATTTTATGAATTATATATATATACACTAGATTTTGACTCGCATGTACGTGCAGAATTTTATATTTTAATATATGTGTTGTATAAAATATATAATCAATTGTTTGTGTTAATGTAGTATTTAAGAAATTGTACTTTTTTCTTTTAGGAATTAGATAATGTTAATGTTTTGTTTTGAAAGAAGAACAAAGTAAGAACGAAAAAACAGAGTATGAATGTAATCAATCTTATTGACTTGATTGTATTACAAAACTCGATTGTTGTGATGTGTTACAGAAACAAGACTCGATCTATACTTATATGAAACGAAACACTGTGGTGAGAAGACACGACTCTTAATGAAAAGACATAACTTATAACTCATGACTCTTAACTTAATAACTAACTTATACGAATGTGACTTTGACTTATACGAGATTTGATTATACTTCAACACTCCCCCTTAATCATATCTCGGCTTCACTCCAAGCTTCCTTTTGAGATCTTCAAACCTTGAAACGTTCAGTGCCTTTATGAGTATGTCTGCGAGTTGATCTTCTCCTCTGCAATACTCAAGTTGAATGAGTCCTTTGTGCTCGGCTTCTCTCACGAAATGATACTTGATCTCGATGTGCTTCGTTCTTCTATGTACACCAGATTCCTTCCAATCGCTATTGCTAACTTGTTGTCACATAAGATGGGAATACCTTCTTTGAACCATATAGCTTGGTTTGTCGCTGCACACACTGCTATGTACTCTGCTTCCGCCGTTGATTGTGCCACCGCTAAGACTAAAGACATAACCTGTGGTGCTTTTCTTGTCTTCCGGAGAACCACCCCAATCGCTGTCTGAGTAGCCAACTAATCTTGGTGTCTCTTTGCTTGTAAAGAGTACTCCAAAGCTTGACGTTCCCTTGACGTATCTCAACACTCGTTTGGCTTCTTGATAGTGTTGTATACTTGGTGATGACATGTACCTTCATAGGTAAGAACTTGCGTACATCACATCAGGTCTTGATGCACATAGATAGAGCAATCCTCCGACAATGCTCCGGTACTTTGTTGGATCTGCAAATTTTTTGTCGTCACCTTCTACTCCTTTTCTTTTCCCTTGTGGTGTAAGTGGGGTGCTTACACTCTTGCTCTCTTTCATCCCAAACTTATCAATAAGTTTGTTTGCATATTTTTCTTGTGAAAGAAAAATGCCACTGTCATCTTGATTTACTTCCATTCCAAGGAAGCAGTTTAGCAAACCAAGATCTGTCATCTCGAACTCGTCCTTCATGTTCTTCTTGAATGTTGATGATGAGATGAGTGTTGCTTCCAATGATGATAAGATCATCGACGTACAAGCTAACGATCAACACGTCTTCTCCTTTCTTCTTGATGTACAAGGCTGCATCATTCATGCTTCTTGCAAAACCATTTTGAATGAAGTAAAAATCAATTCTTTCATACCATGCACGTGGAGCTGGCTTAAGACCATATAAAGCTTTGTAAAGCCTTAACACCTTCTCTTCTTTGCCTTCTATCACAAACCCAGGTGGTTGTGTGACATAAACTTCTTCTTCAAGCTCTCCGTTTAGAAACACCGACTTCACATCCATTTGATACAATCTCCACTCCATTTGAGCCGCATACGCAAGTAAAGCTCGTATTGTATCATATCTCGAGACAGGGGCGAATGTCTCAAGATAATCGATTCCATATTCTTGAGAAAAACCTCTCGCAACTAGTCTTGCCTTGTGCTTGACGTGATTTCCGCTTGCATCCGTCTTGATCTTATAGATCCACTTCACGCTTATCACATTTTTCTTCTCCGGTTTGTCTACTAGTTTCCATGTTCTGTTTTTCTCGATCATCCTTGTCTCCTCATTCATGGCTTCTTCCCATTCTTTATCACCACGAGCTTCATCATAAGTTTGTGGTTCTTCATTCGCAACGAGACAAGCTTCTATGAATTGAGCCGCCTCTTCATTCTCCATTCTTGGTGCCTTTTCCAAGATCTCTTTCATGGACTTGTATCTCTTTGGTGACTCTGAAGTTTCTCGTTCTTCTTGATCATTGACTTGGGATAACACATGACTTGAGGTTTCTCCTTCTCCATTGTTAGCATGATCATCGATTTGAGACAAAACATGGCTGGATGTCTCTTGTTGATCTCTTGACTCTTGTATGTCGTTGATGGACATGACAAAAGTTTTCTTAACTTCTTCTTGTTTATCCCAATCCCACTTCTTGTCTTTTTGAAAAACGACATCTCTTGATACTTCCACCTTCTCATCTTCTAGTAAGAACACTCTATAGCCTTTGGTTTGATTGCTATAGCCGATGAGAATACCACACTTTGCTTTAGCTTTTAGCTTTCTTCTTTTCTGATCCGGTATATGCATGTAGCATATGCTTTCAAACATCCTCAAGTGTGACACGTTTGGTTTGTGTCCACACCACTTCTCCATAGGCGTCACATCATCTTCTATTGCTTTTGATGGTAAGCGATTTTGCAAATACGCTGAGGTATATACCGCTTCTGCCCATAACTTGAGGGGTAAGTCTTGCTCAACAAGCATTGATCTTGCCATCTCCACTAATGATCTATTCTTGCGTTCTGCTGCACCATTTTGTTGTGGTGAGTAAGGCAAAGTCACTTGCCTATTGATTCATTCTTCTTCACAGAATTGATTGAATTCTCGTGAAGTGAATTTACCACCTCCATCGGATCTCAACGTCTTGATGGAACAGTTTGATTGTTTCTCCACTAATGCTTTGAATTTCTTGAACGTTCCGAACGTCTCCGACTTTTGTTTTAGGAAGTATACCCAACACATGTGAGTATAATCATCCAAAAACAGCACATAGTAACGACTTCCATCGATCGATTGGTGTTGCATCGGTCCGCACACATCGTATGCACAATCTCAAGCTTTTCTCTTGTCTTCGTTTGAGATTCTTTTGGAAAGCTCTTGCGTGATTGATTCCCAAGATTACACGCTTTACATGCCTCCTTCATCACTTTGATCTCCTTGCCATTTGCATCTTAGATGATGCATCTCTTGTCTTGAAAAAAAGTACTCGGTAGCCGCTTGAGATGATTTGAGGAACGCTCAATAGGTTCTTCTCCAAACCAGGCACTAAGAAAACATTCTTGATGATTCTTTTGCCATGCCTTGTCATGACGGTAATATCTCCTTTACCGGCTGTCATGACTATATCTCCATTTCCGCCTCTAATCGGGACTTTGATACTTCTGTTGATGTTTGAAAAGTATCTCTCTTCTTTCGTCATATGGTTTGTGCAGCCACTATCTACCAACCAAACATCTTCTCTTAACGTTGTTGGTTCTTCTTCACTTGCACTAAACAACATATGATCTTCATTTACGTCTTCTTCTTCAAGACTTACATGAGCTCTCTCTTTGTTCTTCGAGCGACACTCATTTGCGTAATGGCCGATCTTCCCACACTTGTAACACTTGATGTTACTTCTCTTATTTTTGCCATGATCGTCATTTTTCGGTTTCTCTCGACACTCCTCTTCTGTGTGTTTGCTACTCTTGTAAAAACCACACCATTTTTTGTCTTGATTGACACGGCTGTTGGTGTTGTCTTGTTTGAAACCGGATTCTCTTCTTTTGGAACGAACATAGAATGCTCCCTCTTTTGTGCTTTCTTCTCTTGCAGTTACTCTCGCTTCTTGTGCTTTTAAGATACCAAGAAGTTCTGACATTGTTAGTGAATCCAAATCATTCTTCAACTGCACTAAACAACATGTTACCTTGTGCGTGACCTCCTCCACGTCTTCTTTGGTTATCACTATAACCAGCCAATGCTTCCTTTCACTCTTAGGTAAGCATCTCTCCTTTTTGCTTGGTGTCTTCCTTTGATCACCACCACGTCTTTTTGACGTCTTGTGCGTGAAAATCTCTTCACGTTTTCGTCGGCTATCTTTGCAACCGAACTGAACTCTGCTCCCTCTCTCTTAGGTAAGCAGCTTCACACCCGTAGGCAAGCTAACATCCCTGTGTTGCTTTCTCAAATAATCACTCTCATTGTGATCGTCACACGTACAAAAGTCACACCATTTGTCAGCCGTATTTTGACTTTTGTCGCCACGTTTGTTTCTTCCTTTTGAAACAAACTTTTCTCCACGTCTCGTTGACGACCTATCATCGGTTCCCTTGAACCTTTTGTTGAGTAGCCTTGCATTGTTCTTCCAACAGAAGCTTACTCTGTGTGACTGTGGTTCTTACACATCACACCACTTTATTGGTTTTCTGGTTTTCAAAACCAGAAGCCCCTCTTTTGGTCGAGCATCGCACACGCCTTCATACGTGTTCTGAGTCTGGGAAAAGACATGATCTTCATGTGCTTGACAGTCCCCTTCTTTCCTTCGCTAACGCTTCCTCCTTTGATTTTTCAATTGCATCCCTTCGGATGTCACGTCGGATTGCGTCGGTTTGTTCGGAACATCTTTCATCACCAGCCACACCTTTCTTCATCATGATAAACCCCAGATTCCATCGTTTCCATCAAACACGAGAATCACTTGCTAAAGTTGCAAAGATCTCTGTTTTTACTTTTTGATTCATATCTCTCGTTCTGTGCCCAAGCAAACACAAAACATGAAATTTTTCCAGATTTTTCTTCTCTTCTTCTCGCAGCGGATTTCTTATTCTTAAGCTTCTCTTTGCGCTTTCCACTGGCCCTCGAATCAATAAAGCTCTGCTACCATGTTGATTTATTTAGAGAGAATGAAGAACATACACATTTGTCGAGGAGACAGACAATCGTTCCTCGCCCCCTTTTTCTCTCTTCTCTCTCTTCACTTCAAAAAGTAGATCTAGCTTTTTTTCCTTTTCTCTTTTATTGTAGATCTTCATAGGGGCTAATGGTGTTTAATTGAAGATGCGGGAGTGTGTCGTCTTCTTCTCCGGTAGAGTTGGGAGTGGTGGTCTGGTTCTCGATGCGGTGGTGGCGAAACCACGGTGGTGTGAGGTTGTTCCCGGTCGATTCTTCTCCTGGTTATGGACGCTAGGAGTTATCGCGGTGGTTATTCTCTCGGCTCGTCTGCTCGTGGTGGTTGTTGCGACTCGCGGCGGAAGTTGAGGAGCAGATCGGTGGGTTTGCTCTGCAAGTCAAGGCGATTATTTGTGGATCCAAATGATCCTTTGGATCCTAGAGGGCTTTTCTCGTTTTCCGGTTAATAAGGATCTGTCTGAGCCTCAAATCCTTTTCTAGCTTTCGAGTTCTTGCTTTCGTCTTACCGGATCGAAGAGGATTGGTCACTGTCGAGGTTCGTGGATGGTGGTTGCTGGCGGTGAGGGTTCGCTTCGGTGTTCTCTCCTCTTTTAGGTCGGGAGTGGAGAGATGATGTTCCGGTTGTCAGTGTCTTGATCTATTCCGAGAGAAAACTTCTGGGTCTAGCTTGTTGTCAGTGTCTTGATCTATTCCGAGAGAAAACTTCTGGGTCTAACTGGAAGTAGGTTTCTTAGCTGCAAAAGAGGAGTTTTTGTTAGCGCCGGTGTTAGTAGATTAGGGTTTCTGTTTCCGGTCACTATCAAGATGCAGATCTCTTTTCTAGTGCCTCTATTGTTGGGCTTTGCTTTTTGTAACCGTGTTTTTAATTAGGCCCATCTGGAAAGATTAAAATTAAAAAAAAAAAGAAAAAAAAAAAAGACCTAACCGACATTTGTCTCTTCTAGAAGACAAGAACGAGAAATAGAAAACGTTTACGAAACTGAAACTTGTTCATTTACTCGACTAACTTTACATTAGGACAACAGTTGCACTTATATAGTTTTCTACATGACAAAACCTAACCGTTCATAATAGTTGTGTCTTATCCAATAAGACACAACTCTTACTGATCACACCCTTCCGTAACAAGTCATGGTTAACACAAACCGATTGACTTTACATACGAACTAACATATATCTATCATAAGATTTAATCATGGACTCAAATTCTAACAGATAATAGAATAGATACCATAATATTAGAAAATTAAATGGAAATTATATTCTGTGTTTTAAGTAATTGGTACATAAATTTGTTTCCTATTTGATAAGTTATTAATTATATGAATATAAATATATGTAAAAATTTCAAATTTGGTTTTGGTGAATGATTAGAAAGTTTTGTTTGGTTTTGGTAAATAATTTGGATATTTGCAGAATTGCTGTGTAATATTTGTAATAATGATTATGATTTCTTTAGATAATAAGATTAGATTTTTTGAAAATGTAAAATAAGTTATTTGGTAATGCAAAATTATTGTTTGTAACTTTATGCAATGTAACGCTAGACCCAAATTAAAATAGAGAATATTACACGTAGATGCACTATTTCAAAACTTTGGACACAATAGAACACTTTAAAACCATTAGTCACTTTAACTCAGTATAATTACCCCTTTACCCTGAAATCGTTGGTTTAATAAAACATAACAAATTTAGCCGGTTTTCTCTAGTCCGGTTCCGGTTGAACCACGTATTATCAGTTACTGTCTGGGTTAAATCTTCATTTACCAACACGATCGTAAAAAACCGCTTACCCAGTAAAAACCCTAATTTACTGTATCTCCACATCGCCACTGCTCCCAATCCGTCGACTGCTCCGAATCCGGCGACTCCTCCGTCGCTGTCCATCAATCCGCCACTCAGGCGAGTCTATACTCGCTGAATAAAAACCAAATAGTAATTTCCCCCAAATCTCTGCAATAATCGAATTCGATTTCGATTTATTGTTCTCGTAAGCCAGATTCATTAGCATTTCAGTTGATTCTCGCTGATCGGAATACTCAATGGAAGGTACAAATCGTTTCCAATCATCTTATTTTGGTCCAATTAACTCAGAAGAAGAAATCCTCTTCTCGCTGAATGTTTCTGCAATTTTTTTTTGAATCGAAAAATGTTTCCCAATTGTTTGTAGCTAAGCACAGACGTTTATACAAATACTCGTTAATCTAATCGTTATCTCTTGAACTGGTTTCTTGCCAATGAACAGGGTCGACATCTCAGGAACCATCTTCTCAGTGGGATTCAAACCTTCCAAATAGACTCTTCGCCACCGATCATTATCCGAGGGGAAGGCTGAACGTATACTCTAGACCGGATATTCTATCCTTTATCAAGAAGGTTTTTGATGGGACAGAGGAATTAGATTTTATACTTCAGTCTTGCTTTGGTCCTTTATTCCATTTGCCAGTTAGTAGGGTTGCGACTTCGGGTAAGGTCATTCATGCCTTGTTATGTAGACAGTTGCTTACTAAGAAAAAGTATGAGTTTTGGACAGTTTTTGGTGGACACCCAATGAGATTTTCACTACTAGAATTTGCTTCCGTGACTGGCTTACCTTGTGGGGAGTTTCCTGACGAGTATGACCCTGAAGATTCTCCTGTTTATGATGATGGCAAGAAGAGCTACTGGAATGAGTTAATTGGTCCAGACAAGACGGTTACATTAGGGGATATATCTGCCATGCTAACCAAGAAGCGCAGTAAACTGTCTTCTGACCACAAACTGAAGCTCACTTTCCTACTCATTGTAGATGGTGTCCTCATAGCATCTAACCAAACCGGTAGGCTTACATTTAAATATGTAGAGATGTTGGCAGATTTAGAGAAATTCCTTTTGTTTCCTTGGGGTAGAGAGTCGTTTATGAAGACGGTTGAAGCGATGACACCCGAGAAACGGATTCTCGCTAAGAGCACCGGTAAAAGACAGCTCACAAACGATCCTATTCAGAATTTGGTGAAGCAACTCCAGCAGATCACATTCCGTCTTAAAGGTTTTCCGCATGCCCTGCAGCTCTTAGCTTTTCGAAACATACCTGGAATGGTGGATTTGCTGAAGTTTGATGACACCTCCTTGACAATCCTTCATTGGAAGAATTTAACTCATCCAACACAACTAATTACTCTTCCTCAGATTCACTCTTTAGAAAGCAACCTTAAGGTTTTTTTCTAACCCAAAAGTTTTTATATGGTCTCTATAATATTCTCTATCTATATATTCAGTCTTCTTTACTAATAATAACATTCTATTTTTCAACAGAGACCTGTGGATCCGCTTATAGGTGAAGATATTAATGTTGACCAAAGTTGGGCAGAGTGGGATGACGAGGTGAAAGACAGGAAAGTTTCTTACATGAATGGTTTGATACTGACAGCTCATCAATTCAAAAAAAGTGATTGGCCAGGAGGTGATGCTACATTGCCATCAATTAAAAGTCCAAAGGAGAAGTCTTCTGTTGTTCACAAAAAGCATATTGTGGATCGTAAGAAGAGACTACGGGTGAAGTCTGACCCTCCCAAATCCAAGCATAGTTATTCAACTCGTTTTAATCAAGTTGTAAGGCTATCTGATGATGAGAAGTCTAGGTTGATCGTTGATCTACAAAACAAGGTGGAAGAGCTATCAAATCGTGTAATGAAGCTTGAAAAGAAAAGAAAAACTGTCACCTTCAAGCGGTCCAGAAATTTGGCTTTCGGTTTTGTTCCATTATCTTCTAGATCAAAGCGCCAAAAGTCATTGGAGGTACCTACTCAATCTCAATCCTCTGAGGTAATCAAGATTTCAAACAGTTTATAATATTAGAACCTTATCATCTACTTATACATTTTTCAAGTTTTAACGCATAACAAAACTTTTATTTTCCTCATAGAATCCATCTCATTCACACACGCTGTCTGATGAACAGAATGAGGATTTTGATATTGAGGTCTGCTGTTTTAACCTTATGTGTTTATTGTTTATTCTGTTACCACATCTATATGTACTTAATCAATTTTTATCAATCTTGCTAGCATCAATCTGAGCAAAAGGATGATTCATGGGATGTTTCTCCTCCTCTTTCTCACCCTTCTACGATAGTCCAAGATGATGAATTCAAGAAGTTTCAAGATGAATCCATTGATAGAACAACTTTGACAAACACGGTTAGTGTAATATTTAATTTCCAATATCTCTTTGGTAGAATTGTTTACGTCAAAATATTTTATTTCAGGTGATTACTGATGACCCCATGGATGTCAATCATACTCCACATGAATCACAGGATTCTGAAAAGGATGATGCAACAGAGGACAATCCAATTTATGACACTGGTGCCAAAGATCCAAATGACAATGAACCAGATGATGAGGGAAAAATCCATGTACTTTTATAAATACAAACACAACACATCATACACTTTATTTAACAGTTTATAGGATCTGACACATTTGACTATTCTACTTTACAATCAGTTTGATTCAAGTGCAAACGTAAGCAACAAAAAACAATCACCTCTCGAGGAACACAATATTATGGAGGTAAGTTAATACATCATTTGGTGCAACACATCGGAAATGGTTGGTGCATCACAGACCGTAAACATAATAATTGCACATCTGCTTAGTTATTATGGACAGGATTTTGTGGATACTTACGAGTGTACTTCAACATTCAGGTCAATTTGGAGGCGGGTGAAGCATCTCAATCAGTGGTGGAGCCGCATCCCGATGACCCTATGGAGGTATACATTTTCAACTAGTTCCTTGATTTATTGGACACCGGTGAGGGATGCTTCATCACTCAGTCCATGTCCAAAAAAATATTTACAGGCCAATTCTCCAGACTGTAATTCTCCACAGGGCAATGCAGCATCTCTGTGCATTCTAAAAGATCCTAATGACCATGAAGCAGATGATGAGGGAAAAATCCAGGTACAAAAATAAAACATTTACAATTTATTTTACAGGTTATAGATTCTCACAAAATTGACTACTGTACTTTACAATCAGTTTGATTCAAGTGCAAACCTAAGCCAAAAAGAACAATCTCCTCTCGAGCAAGACAATATTATGGAGGTAAGCTTATATATAAACCAAATTATTGTCAGAACTTTATTAAACCAAATTATTGTCACAGCCCTTAAGACATATCTGTTTGTAATTCATAATTCAGGAAACCTTGGAGACGGTTGAAGCTTCTCATTCATTGTTGGAGACGCAACCCGAAGAAAACATTGACAATGATCATATGACGGAGGTAAGCTAATACATAATTTGATTTAACACATTGGATTTAGTCCTTAATATAAATAATGACTCTTGTGCATAGTTATTGTGGACATGATTTTGTGGATACTTACTAGTGTACTTCAACATTCAGGTTACTTTGGAGTCAGCTGCAACATCTCACTCAGTGGAACTACCTCAACCCGATGATCCTATGGAGGTATACATTTTTAACTAGTTCCTTGCTTTATTTGACACTGGAGAGGGATGCTTCTTCTATCAGATCTTTTCCAAAACAACATTTATAAGCCAATTCTCAACAGGGCAATGCAGCATCTCATTCATTGCTAGAGACTCAACCAGAAGTCAACAGCGACGGTGATTCTATGAAGGTATACTGTAACAATCATCATCAAGTTTTATGTGTTGTGGTTCTTGTGTAATTGGACATGATTTTCTTGTTACTTCATAAAATGTAGGCAAAATTTCTTTTATTTATTCTAACTAGCTACATGTCTACATCAACATTCAGGTTACTTTGGAGATGCCTGCATCATCGCATTCAGTGTCGGAGGCTCAACCCGAAGAAAAGATTGGCAATGATCCTATGGAGGTATACATTTCTAACTAGTTTCAACTAATGATTTACATTCATTGATTTATTGGAGATTGTAGAGGTTTGATGCATCTCTCAGGCATTATGCAACAAACATTTATAGAAAAATGCTCCCATGTTCACTATTATAATCGACAGGATTTTGTGTATACCTTAACATTTGCAGATAATATTATCTTATGTTTTTTTCACCATCTTTTTGTGTACTTCAACTTTCAGGACACCATGGAGACGCCTCCAGCAGCTCATTCATTGACTGGGTTTGCAATGTTCTCCAAAAAGAAGGTCATCCTTATGTCTAAACTAAATTAGGCTTGCATGTTCACTTTTATATTGGATTGGAGTTTGTGTATTCGAAATAATTTGCAGGTTATATATTCTTATGTTTTTCTCACCATCAGGTCACCATGGAGACGGCTGCAGCAATTCATTCAGGAGTTTGTAAAGACAACACTGATCCTATGAAGGTATAACATGTATCATAATTTTCTGGTATGTTTTAATGGACAGCTCTGTTTGGATTGTTTTTAAAATTATCTTCTTATGCCAGGCAATGGTTGTGTTTGTGAAGCCTGTATTTGATACAAGTTCCAAAGCTGACAAAGAGCCCCAATCATCTCCCACACATAGTCCCAATATTGTGGGTACAAGGAACGAGGTATTGCGTAACATATACTGACTTTTGTTAATAATGACTAGGGAATGATTTTTCAGTTTTGTAACAGCTTGTCCCTATTGGTCTGATATTATATCTTCCTGTACAGGATAATAACTCAGAACACTCTAACTCTACTGCCCGGGAACCAGATCAATATTTTGAGTTATCTGATTCATCCCCGGCGCGTAACAGAGAAAAACCAAATCTCTCCCAAGCTGAAGCACGTCTCGTAGCCGAGTTCACATCTCAACCAATACTTGAGACACAAGCACTTTTACCAACACTAAAAAAAGCGGAGTATTCACAGTTTGTCAAAACCCTCTCGAGCTCTCCAAATATGTATGGTTATCATTCATTTTTCTTATTTCCACAACATTCATCATCAAGTTCATCACTAATGCTGGTTTTTTACCTCATAGTGAACATCTAACCAAGTGTGGATTCCTTATTTCCAACAAATTCTTCGTCGAACTTGCCAAACCTCAGCAATGGGTTTCAACCCTGGTATGTAGTCCACTATATTTACCTTAGTACAAATTAACCTGTTAACAAGAGATACTAATGTGTAAATGTTTTATTTCCTAGCACATGGAGGTTTTGGTGTCATTACTTTCTCGGAGGCTCAGAACTACACTTGAGAATCATCGTTCTGCTTTTGTTGATCCATGGTTCACAAGCCATCTACAAGCTAAATTTAGAGCCTTCAACGCTGCGAAGGTGAAATCACGTGTTCGTTGGTCAGAGGACATGCAGCGCTTCATCAAAGGATCCAAAACTGAATGGTTCAAGGACATAGATACAATTTACGCACCCATGATATGGAATGATTGCCACTGGGTTGGTCTTTCAATCAATCTTGGCATATGGAGCGTTGAAATTCTTGACCCAAATACAGACCTCTACGACGACGCTAAGGTAAAAAGATGCATTGAGCCAGTAGTCAATCTTTTGCCCCACCTCATCCAAAGGTACTGTACGCCAGAGTTTTCTCAGAATCACGGTCTTCAACCGTTTGGCTGGAGTCGAATTGATGGTATCTACAAGAATTTGTGGAGTGGTGACTGTGGCCCGGTTGCCATGAAGTTCCTCGAGATCCAGGCAAGTGATAAACTCCCAGATAAAAAGGCTGAAATTACTGACAAACACGTCGACGCATTTAGGCGTCAATATGCCATGGACATATATAAACAATGTGTCTGCTCACTCTATTCATCTAATGTTTCTGACTAGTTATCGAATGCCACCCTACAAATCTGTTGTAATATAAACGTTGATTCCGCCTTCTTTGAATGCTTATAAATCTGGATGATATAAATATGTTTTTTGTTTTTCTTAACCATATCGATAATCTTATCTCTATATTGCTGTTGAATGTTTTAGTGGTTTGTATCATATTATTTGTTTGTTCCATCCATAACAACCTTTTTTTCAAGTGCATCTAACATTTGATATCAGTTAACAATGCGAAGAAAAATAAATAATTTTGCGTATTTTGAACTATTGTTTATTTGTAAATCATTCTAGCTAATTATGTTTACAAATACGTTTAAACTTAATATAAATGTCATCCAGTGATAATGAATTATCCAATCAGACAAACGAATTAATACAGTTATATTGTGGATGAATTCTTATGGATACATTATCAATTATCTTTCTCTTTTACCATGAAAGACAAATCTAAAATTCCTTCTACCGGAAATATTGAGATACTGTTGTATAGCGGGAATATTCCCACCATCAGGTTTTAAACTGGGATTTTTATGGTTCGAGCATAATTGGGGGACATTATGGTTAGAGCACAATTATAGTAAGAGCATTATTCTTTTTTTTTTTTTTTTAATTATCACGTTTATTATGAGAAGATAATTATGGTTAGCTCTCCAGTGTTTAAGTTTCTTCCATTCCCCATTCCTACAAAATAATCTTATCTCTATATTGCTGTTGAATGTTTTAGTGGTTTGTATCATATTATTTGTTTGTTCCATCCATAACCCCATTTATTTTCAAGTTCATCTAACATTTATATCAGTTAACAATGCGAAGAGAAATAAATAATTTTGATTATTTTGAACTATTGTTGATTTGTAAATCATTCGAGCTAATTATGTTTACAAATACGTTAAAACCAGTCATAGTAAATTATTCAATCAGACAAAAGAATTAGTACAGTTATGTTGTGGATGGATTAATATGGATACATTAACAATTATCTTTCTCTTTCACCATGAAAGACAAATCTAAAATTTCTTCTACGGGAAATATTGAGATACTGTTGTATATCGTGAATATTCCCACAATCAGGTTTAAAAATGGGATTATTATGGTTCGAGACAAATCCGGGGACATTATGGTTAGAGAACAATTATAGTTAGAGCATTATCCTTTTTTTTTTTAGTTTTAATTATCACGTTTATTATGATAAGATAATTATGGTTAGCTCTCAAGTGTTGAGCATAATTATATACAGTTACTAAACACTCACGATTTGTAATGCGTAGGTGTAAAACATATAAATATTTATTGAGTATTGGATGCTAATTAGGTTTTCCATTTATACTGCTTATGTTCAACCAGGGTCACGCAAGCATGTCTGAGAAAAGGTAGAAGTTGATGAAAATCAAATATTTCTGTTTTCTATCCAAGTATAGTTGACCATCAGATCATATCCAAACGTTTGATTCAAATAGATCTATTTGTAAGATTAGTTCGATTTACATGATTCAATATTGTAAGATTCCCCAATCAGTTATATGTTGAAAAATTAGTAATTGTGAGCAAATTATTTTTCAGATCATGTCAGATTTACAAAGTGCATGTAAGGTTAGAAGTTTGTTGATTCTGAATAAAAAATGTGGACATTTACTGAATCGGATAATATAGAATAGAGAATATCGACTAATACATGTGATTTCATATTATATAGCTTAGTTTTTAATATTAAAAAACTTTTTACAACTTGGTAATGAAATGGATGTCTCTGAATATTTACATGTAGATAGGAAATGAATATTTATATGTCTATCCAAAAGCCCCAGACCAATCAGATATAACCAATCTTAAGTATTTTTGAAATTAGTATAGTCGGAAAATTTTGCTATGCATGCTCCAAAATCGAAAGAGTCCCTATAAGTTATGATAAACGAGAAAGATGTTCACTAGTTTAAACGTTAAATACAAGAGAGAAATACAACTTCATAATAAGATTACATTAATAAACTAGATAAAAGAGGGAAACAGAAGAGATAGTTATATTCTGAAAGTGGGTAACTCATGTTTTTAAATAAACTAGGAAAGCAAAAGGATGTCTCTGAAGAGGAAGAAGTAGACGCAATGTGAACATCTCTCACCATTATATTCGTTGTAAAATTCATGGATGACCCAACAGTCTGGATAATCCTCATAATAAAAGAGCTCAGCGTAAGATCCGAATCGTTTTGGTTCCAAATCAGAAATGTGGTCAATTAGTGTCTTGGCCATGATATCTACATCTGTAAAACACTTGTTCTCTCGTTTGAAAGTATTAAACGCGTCTAATACTTCATTACCTGCGCAGCGGTTTAGCGCAATGTAAAGAAGCTTGGCTATAGGAATGACATCTTTACAATCATTCAGTAATGAAATGGCGCCTTTCATGTGGAGAGAACAGAACCCTAGCCTCAAGCTCTGGAGATACATAGCGTAAGGGTTTCTTTTTGCAAGACATTTGGAGTAGAATGAGAAGTGAACAGAGTCGGGTGAAGACATGTTGATGAAGTCAGGGCTTTTATCTAAACGAACTCGGGATAGTGTCTCGACAGAGAAAGCTGCAGATTTCCCTTCATGACCAGATTTAATCCAGTTTTTCAGAGCCTCAATTCCTTCTTCTGAAACGTGGCTAACAATTAGTGCGAGAATTGGTTCCGGAATGTATAATCTTGCAATCTTCCTCTGTTGACAACGAAGACGAAAGTTTATAGAAGTTACATATACTTTGTGGAATGAATGTAAACTATATTGTTTAAAAAATTGAAAAATTTAACCTGTGTGTCGCTAGATTGTGTGATAGAGTGTAGACATTTCGATGATGTACTCATTTTGTCAATTTGTTGCGAATAACGAAAGAGTAAGATGTGATGGAGAGAGAAGTTTTAGTACTTATCAAAATGGTTTAGAAATGAGTAATAAAAACAGAGTAATTAATTGGATGTTTTTATTAATAGGTCACAATCGTGAGGGATGAAGCTTAGTGGGGACTACGGGTTCAGTTAATATTCACTATATATTAACTCTAAATATAAAAGCTACCACTTGAATTCCATTAAACCAATTTCATATACAAATATATAGTGAATAATTTTCAAACGGACATTTCTCTTTGGACTTGTTCTCCTGGACAGAACATATATTTAGCATAACAATTACAGATAAATAACTCGACTATAAACCACTGCAGACGAATTATATATCTAATATTACAACCACCACCAAATCAATACGTAATATTCTCAAATAAATATGTCATAGAGCATAACGACAACGGATCGTTCAAGTAAGCACCCCTTGGATGTTAAAAGTTACATCTTTTCCTCGCAGACGAACTTACACCGTTTTGGCTTCAATCAGAGGAACACTTTCACTTGCTATAAATACCTCTCCTATTCTTGACTCTACCAAGACAACCCAATCGCAAAAGAAAAACAATATCCTCTGTTTTCGTTTCTATAATTCTCTGTTTTTCGTTACTCTTCACTTCTCCTTTTCACGATGGTTAAACATCACCATTTGTACGAGTTGTCTCCGATGGTTACTGGTTGGACGATTTGTGTCATGGTTTTGAGGATTTACAAAAAAATTCTCAACCCGAACGCTTTCGAACTACGTCTTGTTTTGGCCGATGAATGGGTAAACAATTTTCCTCAATTTGTTTTGCAATTTGCAGAATTTTTCGTTTTCCAGTGTATCCCTCACCCCTAAAATGTTGTTTTCACAGGGCACCCAAATAGAAGCAACAATCGGTCCTCGTTTCTCTGCCTTCTACTTTGACAGGATCAAAGAGAATCAATGGAAAACAATAACTACGTTTCTCGTTCGACCTAACTGCGAAGCAATAAAAACAACTCCTCATCAGTTTCGCATTCTATTCATGGATCACACCATTGTCACTTCTTCCACACCAAGAGAAACAGGTTTACTGAACAAGTTCACTCCATTCGACTACATTGTGGATGATGTTGTTGGCAACGATACCTTGGTTGGTAAGTAAATTCTTCTTTATAAACTCCATTCACTTTTTTCAAAACATTACTTTTTTTAAAAGATATCTCCAACATATCTCTTATAGATGTTATCGGGGCACTCGTTAATGTTGGGATCATGACTAATACCGCAAGTAACGAGAATGATATGGCCGGATTCAAATTGCCGTTCACGATCATGGATAAAAAGTACATTTCTTAAAACCTCAATTTACAGTTTTTTTCAAACATATCATGTTTATACATTATTATAGTAAGTATATAACCACATATTTTTACATATTTTCAGCAAGGATACATTGGTATGTGAGGCTTATGGAGAAATTGCAGTGGACTTGGAGAAAAGATTTCGAGCATTTCGCAAGAACAATGTTGTTATTGCTCTTGCTTGGTGGAAAATTATTAGATTTTATCCAGGTTGTAACTGGTTTAAGATTGTTAGCCATGCACCTATATCAACCATGTATCCAGAACCTGATGTTGAGGAAGTTGAAGAAATCAAAATGGTTGTCGACTAATAGAAGATGATTAGAACTATCTCATCTTCTTTTATTTTTTTTCAAAGTTGTAATATTTTTATAAATGATAAGATATATTAATAAAAAAAGTTATTTCTTTGTTCAAAATTTCTCATTTGTAATAATTGTAACAAATATTTTATTAAGTAGTACAATAGGAATACGGTGTATAAATTAAGTGCACCTTACTAAGGAACGGTTATATCAAGATTACAATCTTTTTATCAGAAATTAGCAAATTGCTTGAGTTTTAAAAGGAATAAAATTGGTGATCTGAAAATATTGTTTCCCAACATATCTAATTTCTCAACATATATTTGTTTACATGACTGATAGGGTGGATTGTTGAAACTTTTAGTTGAAATCCATAAGAAATTACTATCGTGGATTGTTGTTTATGGATAGGTTAATAAATTACTTTCCTGACTTTTATACCCTAATTATAAACGATGTATTCTCTTACTTTTTTTCGCATCTGATTTTAGTTCCCTCCTCAACATTGAGAAACTGATTTATACCGGGACAATTTACCACCTATTATAAATTGTTTAATATAACCGCAGAAAAACTTAAACTACTCTTTCCTTAATAATCTATATAAACACCCAACATTCATTAATGTTTTTCCCATTACCCATTTCTTCAGTTAAAACCAAAAAACAGAGAAATTATGCAGAAGTTTACGAAGATAAGCAACAATGAAACATCATCTGCCTCAGATGTGAAAATGGTTGTTCGTCCAAACCCAAAGTACTTAGTATTCTACAGTTTTAACTACTACTTTAATAAAAATACTAACAATCTCTTTCGTTTTTTTTCCAACAGGTTGCTGCTATCCAAGAAGTTTACTTGCCGGCCCCGCTGCTTGCTAAAATTGTTAGCTACGTTGCAGAATCTGGTGTTGATTCTTTGAAATCCTTTGTTAAGGCTGGTCCGTTATTTAAAGCGGCTGTCTATTCCAAGGAAACACTAAGTTGTGTCCGCCTTGACAGATCTCGGTATTTTATGTGGTGGTCAATGCCTCATTCCATCTATTATCATTTCTTTACAAAATGTCTTGAAGCCAACAATCCACATGCTTTAACTGCTGTATTATACAAAAGAATAGCATACGAGAATTTGGTTGTTGAATGCTATAGATCTAGTTTATGGATGGAACCTTATGGAGAGGACGGAGGATGGGTACAAATAGATGGAGCTTACTGGGCTCAACCCCGAGTTCGAGAGAGTATTCCACGTTGCTCCCGTTGCAAATCTCGGGCACACAAAAGATCTAATTGTCCAAAATATTGAAAGACAATGTTTTAATACTGTGTTATCCATCATTATCTGTCTATCTACATGTTTCTATTTTTCTAAAACTTGTTTTTCTGTTTTTAAGCTTCTGTTAGTCTGTCTTTTTAATGTTATATTCTCGTTTGCTATTCAATCTTCGTTTATATATTTGCTAAGGCTTATCCATCTTATTTTGTGGTTGGTGTTTCATGATTACAGTCTATGTATGTATTACCTGATTGTTTATGGAGAACCTGTTCCCCCATAAATGAGTCCCTGTTCGATTGCATGTTAAAAGACATCCACGTCTATATTTTATATACCATAAAGTTGTGTCTATTTGGACAACAAACTTTGGACACACAATGATTTATTTTGGACATGAGAAAACTTACTCACATGTCTAATTTTTTAAAAATTTTGTAGGACCCACGACGTCGCTACTAACCCATCTCACCACCACACCCCACCCTCTTCAATGTGACAAAGTATTAGGGTTCCCATTCTATCACGATCTCAAAGTTACAAAAATTTTCATTAATAGATCGCTATTTGTACACCTTCAGTACTATACGAATCGATAATCCAAAATGCCCAAAATCGTCTGCGAAAAAAGCAAATGTATCCACCCTCAACCAATGGCACCTACCAGACATTTCTGGCGACCCCCAAGTGCCCTTGCATCTATTAGGGGAAATCAATTTGCCGTCCATCCTCCTCGTCAAGCTTTGGTTCAATTCCACCTACAGGTAATGTTTAACTACTAATCTTTGCTATCTGAACAATCACCCGAATTTAGGTTTATCATTTGGAATTATTTTATATCAGCCTCCTCCGTTCTCTGATTTCCACATGCCTGAACACGTAGCTGCTAAAATAGTAAGCTTAGTTTCAGAGGACGGTGTTGATATGTTAAAGGCTTGGATTCAATCAGGACCAGATGGCAAAGCCGCTGTTTTTTCCAGGGAAACTCTTTCTTCTGTTCGACTAGATAAGTCCCCTGTATTCATTCACATGGCTCATGAATCTTCTAGTTATCACATGTTTTACACAAAATGCCTAGCCTTCAAAAATCCCTATGCACTATATCTTCAGAGTTTAGTGTTGGCGTTTCATATGTGTGAGCTCCAGGAAGCAATTGCTATTTTGGATGGTATTAAAGACGTGTTCCCACATGCTGGTCTACTTTACATCATGCTCCATAGTTGCGCTGGATCAATCCCATGGGAATTTTATAGTATGTACAAGCGAAGGTACTACAAATTTAGTGAAGTCGACTTATTCGCAGATAAGCTAATGTTCCATATCAACGAGGTTGGTCCACGTCGCCAAGGGACATACAAAAATTCCTGGGAGTTTGAGGATTACGGTGAGTGTTGGTCGGACCATCAGAACCTCAATGAGTATGAGGGACAGTGGTGTAACACATGTATTTACTTTTACCTCTCCCAAGAAGTAGCCCTTATTTCATAAGTACATTTCAGTTCAGTTCTTCTTTTTGTTCTTCACATTTGCGGCAAACTTAAGAATCTATGATTTTTTTTATGGGATTTTATATATGAAGTTATTATGTGTGAAGTTACCTTACGATATTAAGGTAAGTAGTACTTCTCCACTATTTTCACAATTATAAAGAGAACAAGTCCTCGACCGTTACCTCGTCTCAAACAGTTTATGGAACTGATTTTATAACTGCACCTATTCTCCCCACAAAGCTTTATCCCTCTCGAATATCTATATTTTATAGAAACTTTCATTTCCTTTCTCCCTTTATAACCCGTTCTGCGCAATACAAACATTAGAGATTCTCCAAACCCCGCCGATCAAGATCTTCCTCCTCAGTAATACATCCATCCACCTTCCGCTGCCATCGTTGTTGTACCAAATCGTGGACACACTGCAAAACAGGTTTTAGTTCGCAACTAAACAAACAAATATGATTCCTTTACTTATTCCTAAAATTAATCATTCCTCTAACTTATCATTGGCCCTTTTAGCAGAAAATGAAGAATTCCAGGTTATATATTCCGGAACCAATACTTGCTCTAATCGTTAGCTACGTTTCGGAACAAGGAATAGACGCTTTGAAAAATTGGATTAAAGATGGTCATGTTGGGAAATTAGCAGCTTTCTCTGACGAAACGCTAACCCGAGTGCGTCTAGACAAAAGCCCATACTTCATCTACATGTCTTCCTATAACTCTCTTTATTTCTCTTTCTACTCCAAATGTCTAGAAAAAAGCAACCCCTACGCATTGTATCTCCATAGCTTGAGTCTCGGATTCCGCTGCCTCGACCTGTGTGGAGCCATTTCAATTTTGAGTACCTGTAAAGAGAGATTTCCTTTAGCCAAACTACTCTACATTGCTCTAAACCGTTGCGCAGGTATCGAACTCATTGATGATTTCAATAGTTTCAATCGCGAGAACAAGTGTTTCTTTGATGTATCCTTGATGGCAAACAAACTTATCGGCCACATTTCTGCTTCGGAACCTAAATGTTTCGGATCTTACTCCGAGACCTTTCTTTACGAGGAATATCCTGACTGCTGGCTAATACATGAGCTTAACAATGAATTTAACGGAGAAAGATGTTCACAATGCCTCTACTTCTACCTCTTCCGAGACATCCTTCTGCTTTCCTAGTTTAGTGAGATACACATCCTGTTCCAGCTTTATTATGTTTTCATCTTTCACGTTTATCTTTCGTTTAGTCTAATGTGTTTGGTTATTCGTAATCTCTACTAATTCTAATCCGAGTTTAATCACACGTAATTAAGACTCCTTGTAATTATTCACATGTTAGTAAAACCCATTTTACCAGTTTCTGATACAACTCCTTCTCTTACATAGTAGACAAAAGATAATAGAAAATTGGATAGTTCTATCTGTATACAATTACGTTGAATAGAGATTTGTATCATAAAATATATTAATAATTGGCGCAATCAAGCTTTACTTTGATTCAAATCAACAAAAATACCTTTAATCATTACATATAGTAATGGCTTTACAAAAAATAATCTAAAAAAACAACTACAATTACTAAAAATGGATTATAACTACTTTTCATGTTAAAACATCATCTCCATATGGATAAGAGTTTATGGATAGTTAAACGGGATTGCACAGATTTGCGGTTTATCAAGATATGCTAATTATAGACTATTTTAACACAATAAATAAACATATATACTTATATTTGGTACATCAAGAACTAGGTTTACAGAAACGGAAAAACATTTATGGGAATGTCTTACAATAAGAAATGAAATATTTTACAAATAAAATTTCTCATTGTATTAGATCAACTTGTCCTGTTATGACCCAATCTAAAAAAAACAACTACACGTACTAAAAATGGATTAGAACTACTTTACCTGTTTAAAAAACATCTCCATATGGATATGGCTTTATGGATAAGAAAACGGTATTGCAGAGGATTGCGATACAATCAGGATATAAAATCAGCAATAACTAATTATAAGAACTGAAATATTTTACAAAAAACATAGCAACTAGTTTTACAATAAGAACTGAAATATTTTACAAAAACATGGCAACTAGTTATAGATCATACATTTATTAACAACTTAAATTCAAAAATACAATTTTTTATTTGATTAGATCAACTTGTCCTGTTATGACCCAATCTAAAAAAAACAAATACAAGTACTCAAAATGGATTAGAACTACTTTAACTGTTAAAAAAACATCTCCATATGGATACGGCTTTATGGAGAAGCAAACGGTATTACAGATGTTTGCGATACAATCAGGATATGTTTCAGCAATAACTAATTATAAGAACTGAAATATTTTACACATAAGATAATAGAAAATTGGATAGTTCTATCTGTATACAATTACGTTGAATAGAGATTTGTATCATAAAATATATTAATAATTGGTGCAATCAAGCTTTACTTTGAATCAAATCAACAAAAATACCTTTAATCATTACATATAGTAATGGCTTTACAAAAAATAATCTAAAAAAACAATTACAATTACTAAAAATGAATTATAACTACTTTTCCTGTTAAAACATCATCTCCATATGGATAAGAGTTTGTGGATAGTTAAACGGGATTGCACAGATTTGCGGTTTAGCAAGATATGCTAATTATAGACTATTTTAACACAATAAATAAACATATATACTTATATTTGGTACATCAAGAACTAGGTTTACAGAAACGAAAAAACATTTATGGGAATATCTTACAATAAGAAATGAAATATTTTACAAAAACATGGAAACTAGTTACAGATCATACATTAATTAACAACTTAAATTCAAAAATAAAATTTCTCATTGGATTAGATCAACTTGTCCTGTTATGACCCAATCTAAAAAAATCAACTACAAGTACTCAAAATGGATTAGAACTACATTACCTATTAAAAAGCATCTCCATATGGATACGGCTTTATGGATAAGCAAACGGTATTGCAGAGGTTTGCGATACAATCAAGATATGTTTCAGCAATAACTAATTATAAGAACTGAAATATTTTACAAAAAACATAGCAACTAGTTTTACAATAAGAACTGAAATATTTTACAAAAAAAAATAGCAACTAGTTAATCATCATACATATATTAACAACTAAAATTCGAAAACACAGTTTCTCAAATTGGATTAGAACAACTTGTCCTGTTATGACCCAATCCTTTGCAGCGTGAGCACCTGTTCTGCTGCGTCCTTCCTGTTTTAGGTTTCTACGTTTACCATGTTAACCAACATGTTGCATTAGTTTGGTTAGTTTTTCAAAAGATTAGACAATGTACGAGATTTACAAAATATTTATCTAACCTTATATTCCCCTGTTGATGGTATTCTTGCTACCTTAGGCCTCCCTGATGGTCTCCGAGTATATGGTGGAAGCATGGAACGGTGTGGGAGCTCTTCGGGTATGTCTTCTTCTTTGCCATTTGCTTCAGGGAATACTGCTCCTTTGTAACTCGCAACCCATGAGTGTGGTTTGAAATAATCATCAACTAAAGCCTTGTACGAGAGGTTAATGCTATTGGCAGCCACCAAAGCATGACCGCATGGTATCTTCAGTTTATCATATCTCTTGCAGGTGCACTGCTTCTTTTCTAGATCAACAACATTGCTACCACCTAGCTTCCCAACTACCTCGTAGCTCCAGCTGGTTACCCTACCAACCTTGCTTCCACTTGATGTTGTCAAGTTTTTTGAAATTTGCTTGTCAACCTCCGGAGGTACTGGACCTGAATGTGCTTGTGACTTCTTCCGATGCGCGTTGAACCAACGTGTCAACATAGACCTAATAAATCTTAGCAATTCCACAATATGTGACGATCTCCCCTTGAACAACGCCTTGTTTAACGTTTCAGCAATATTGCTAGTCATCAGATTGAAACGCTGGCCAGGGAAATATAGCCTTGTCCAATGAGCCATCCCTACATCGTGTAGATACTTTATGCAAAGGGGGTTAATGGCATTAATCTGATTATAAAGCGTTTTAAACTTTCCACTCGTAAACTCATATCCAGCGTTTTTCACTAACTGCGTCAATCCTCTGTTCTTGAACCTTGCTTGTATATTCCTACATAGGTGAATAATACATGCACCATGATGTGCTTGCGGAAATACCTTCTTCACCCCTACCTTTATCGATTCGTGCCTATCTGATAATATAGTGAGTGTGTTGTTATCAGCTATTATCCTCTCCAACTTTGTAAAGAACCAAGTCCATGCATCATCGTTCTCGCTATCCACCACAGCAAATGCGAGTGGATACACTTGGAAGTTTGCATCTTGACCACTTGCTGTGAGTAAAACCCCCTTGTATTTTCCTTTCAAATGTGTTCCATCCACAACCAAAACCCTTCTCAGATGCTTAAAACCTTGTATTGAAGCCCCAAAAGCTAAAAACATATATAAAAACCTCTCTTTCCTTTCATCTTCAATATCAGGTTCGGTTTCTATATGTGTTATCGTCCCTGGATTTGTTAACTTCAGAAGATGCAAATATTCAGCCAAATTGCTATAAGACTCTTCATCACTCCCGCCAACATCTGTTAAAGCTGATTCCCTAGCTCTCCAACACTTTTTGTATGACGCAGAAACCCTCAAATCTTCTAGTACAAGTTGCTGAAGATCCATTGGAACAGGACCAGCAGAAGCTTCACTGTATTTTGCCTTAAATACAGATGCAATCACCTTTGACGTTGCTTTCTTCATGTACTGCCTTCTAGTATCAACCGAACATGTGTGTTGAAGCTGCGCTTTCTTAATTTCATAGTAACCTGTGCCATTCATTACAGTGGCCAATATTCTCCAATCACATTTCTCATCTGAGCAACTGAGAACAAAATAATTCTATTTTGTTCTTGTTTGCTTGAAATGAAACTGATTCTTTATCGCAAATATAGCCAATCCTATTTGGCAATCTTCTTTGCTCGCATACACTTTTCCCTGGTATATACCTTTACCATCATCATCAATGTCCAAATCAGGTAAGTTATCAACTTCATACTCGATGTCCTCAAACAAAGGTGGGATGTCAAACTCCTCGTCATCCACTTCCTCCAACTTTTTGACCTCATTACTCGTTTCCTGAGAGCTTCCAACTCCACCGACCATCTTTCCTTTCATAACTTGTGGGGTCTTTTTTGTATGCTCTGTCTTTATACTTTCGCCAGCCCCATTCACATATATAGCGTGATCAAAGACTCCGCTGCCAGTACAGAAAACCACTTCATCCAGATTGGAGCCCACAACCTTATTGTTAGACCCGTACCTTACATCTAAACCTCCTGTTGCCATCAACTCATTAGCATTGGAGCCACCATAATCATCTGTTAAGAAATTTGACCAAAACTCCTTATCATAACCGCCACAGGGCATACTATCTTCAGGTTTTTCCGTGACTGCTTCAACTTCCTCTGTATCGTTATCAACGAAAAACAACTTTTCAACATCATTGTTAAAACCTTCGTTATCAGTATCATTCCGTGACGATTTATGCCCACTGTTACTTCCTATGTTTGCTTCTGCTTGTTCCAATTCCTCCATGAATTCGTCATCACGAGGGGTCAACACAATTGTAGGAGTTTTTGAACCCACAGACGATATATCGCGAACAGATGTGACACCACTTTTAGGCGTTTTTGAACCACACTCTTCCTCCAAACTGCTTTGACGCGGTCGTTTAGTGCTACTATCTCCTCGTGTATCAAAACTTTGTAAATCTTCCTCCATTTCTTCAAACTTCACAAACAAATTAAGACCTCTGTTTTCTCTAAGTGCACTTAGATAGTACAGAAGGCCAACCTCGCTTGTAACCAAAACTGGAGGAGTCTTCTCCTTTGTTGTGAACATATCCTTATCCGGTGCAGCATAACTCAACAAAGGATTTACACCAATCATTCCGAACTCTTTCGAAATCGCTGACTTAAACGCTCCCAGTGTCATTCCCTCAAAAATTGGAACAACCCTAGAAAACAGTTTGTTACAGATCTCCAGTTTCCACTCTCCATTCGACGAACAAACCCAATCTCCACAAATTACCATACAAAACTCATCCATCAATCCCTAACCAAAACAAAACAGAGCATTCACGTTAATTACCTAATAGCGTAATTGAGTATCGTAAACGTGTTACGATTTTTAAGGATATTTTTTCATGGTACCTTCGTGGACATCGAAATAATGACTGCATTACAACCGTCTGTAATCGTCAAATAACTCCTTTCTTTGTGTGAAGATCTCAACCGTCTCTTTATGCACTGAGTGGATACGTTTTTTTTAGATACCGCTACAAACCTAAGCAAGATAACCGGTTAACTAATTGATTGATCATATTGGACACTCAACAATACACAAGTATGAAACACTCATCAATTTTACATTTTGTTTTGGATTTATTGGACATTATATTGTGGACATAATATTGTGGATATATAGAACACAATCAGTATAATGGAAAGTTAAAAATCAGCAAACAAAAAATAAATCAAACAAAAACACATAAAACATTGTGGGAAAAATTTTAAATAATCAAATAAAATCTTCAATTCATTTTTTGCATGTATACACTCAAGTAGAGCTGAACATTTTGGGAGAAGCATTAATATGATAGAAGACCAAATTATTAGGAATCCTCTTTTCCCTACAACAAAAACAGATACATCACTAACCAATATAAATCATGGTTTTCTTTTTTATATTTTTTGGGTTTGTCTAAAAAAGTCCAAGAAGGAACTAAGGTCAAAAACATGAAAGATATAATTTACATCCCTTTACATCAAACATAATCAATATAACAGTTTAAACATTCGACGATACTGGACAATTATCAGTGAACAAATATGATAAAATAGTTGGACATACAGAAGTGGACATTAATATTTTGCAGTTTATCTTTTATTGGACTTGATATGTTGGATACTAGTTTTTTTGCCGAAACAATTTCTAAAATTTTTTCCATACGAGTTTCTTGTTTAATGGTGCTCAAGTCAAACCTCCAGCACCAACCTATAGTAAATGCAGTTATCGATGGAGATGATATCATTTACAGAGACTACGTGGATATCAGTATCGCTGTTGGTACCCTCCACTCTAGTTATTCTAAACCTTTCAGATAACTACAACTTCCATCATATTAAGATTTTCAAAGTCTGTAAAAAAATGGCTATTGCAGGCCGATACTAATTCAGGGGGAGATTCCTAATCGACGCAAATAGGCCTCTCCAACAAATCTCTCTTTCTCTCTGTCACACTCTTTATCACTCTCTACTATCGTAGATCGGAGAATCTCCTCTGAGAGCTCTAATCTCTCAGTAATCTTCACCGCATGTCCGGATCTAATTTTCCTGTAAGTAATCTCATTTTCAAGATTTATCTGCGATTTCTTCTCTTGATGCTAATTTTCCTAATTTTCCCCGAAGAATCGAGACCATTATGTGGAGGAGAATCGTTTCATCGCATCTTAAATCCATCTCCGCCGTCGGGTCCTGCGCGGCTCCGTCAGATTTGATTTTCGATATAGCCTTTAGCTATCAGTGTTACAATCAATTATCACAGTGAGAATTAACAACCATCGACATTGAGATAATTTCACTCGGCGAAGGTAACTTCCTTTTTCTATAAATATCAACTGTGGATTTATTAGAGGATTTATTAGAAGGGAACCAAACATTTCTAACCGGTTAAGTAAATTTTTGGCTTAGATGAGTGGGGATATAATTGTCCATTTATTTTTCAAAAACAAGGAAAAGTGCCTTGTACGTGAGAAGTGCCTCAAAAAGAATAAAAGTTTGTAGAAGTGCCTAAACATGTCCAATTCCCATTAAAATATAGTGGCCCATGAGTGAATCAGAATTAATTTTGTTTTGGCCGAAATACATATATAACCAATTAATAACTCTTGAAATCGATCCAACTATTCATTTGTTTTATTTTATTTTTTTACTGAATTTTTTATTTTCTTTTTGGACAAATAATTGTACGAAACAAATTAATGTCTTATCGGTGCAAAATAAACAACACTCTAGAAATCTCAAACGATAGTTCGATCTAAGAATCAATAACACAATTGTCCTCAAGCTTTAAGAAAAAAAGAAAATCATATGGCAAGCTCTCACGATAACTTGTACCCTCATGAACAGACAAGCCTCTCCACAAGATGAAAGCACGGCAAGAACACAATGGACTGAGCCAAATGCACTGGTAATTCTGCAGAAATCTAATGCAT
Organism: Arabidopsis thaliana; assembly: GCF_000001735.4. Lineage (NCBI taxonomy): Eukaryota > Viridiplantae > Streptophyta > Magnoliopsida > Brassicales > Brassicaceae > Arabidopsis > Arabidopsis thaliana. The sequence continues at coordinate 12,817,866 of NC_003070.9, read as the reverse complement.
TCCACTCCTCAGAATCTATGCATTGCAAATTTCCAACGTCTCCAATTGCATCAAACACAAACACTCCTTTACAATGTGCAGCTTCTTGTTTATCCACTCCATTTGTTTTTATTCTTCTTTGTACTTGAACATCCAAGTCTTTTTACACTTTGTGCTTCTGCATTTGTTGTAGATGAATATGCAGTATATTTCTTTTAGTGTTAATCCAAAGATTTATCCTGAAACAATGCATTTCAGGACTAGATACAGAAGCTGTCTTCCAATCAAACGTCGTATGTAAATGAATGCAGTCTCTTGGATCGCCATTTGTGCTTCATGTAGAGAGCAGTCCGCTTAAATCATATCTCATCCTCATGTGGCACATCAGTCTTGAAAAGAAAGATTGTCTCCTCCGTCTCATAGGTTTACATCTCCATAGCATTGTTAAGCAATCTCCATACTCCCGAAGATCCATTCCATGTTTGAGTTGTAACATTATGTACTTGTAGAATCTGATCTAACCCAACCTTTATCACATGACCTGCATCCAACTCTCTCCCTTGTATATCTCCTTGTAACGTTGCTGAAATCACTGTAACTTTGGGCAACAGAATTTCAGACAACACACAAATAACTCCCAGCCAACTCGCAGTCTTGGACTCCCAAAGAGAACCAAGTAAACATTTTATCTTGTATATGGCGGGGCTTATACGCTTCAAGATCTCAAAATGACCAAACCATCTAAAAATGACCATACTATATTAGATTTAGAGAGAGAAGTAAAAGTTTGTTATTTCTCATTAACTGCAACTGTAACTACACTTTCTGTTTATATACTATATAAGATTACATGTATAAAACTATATACAAGTATTAGTATACACTATATCGTAATATACTATTAAGTATCAAACCAGATTTGAACTTAAACCACCAATTTTTGGTAACTGTTTGCTTTATGTTTTTCAGCAACTTTCTTATCTTCAAATACTTGTCAACAAGCTCTTGACATTCACTCGCTCTCAAGAAGACATAAATATGTTCTAAAAGCTCAAGAATGGCATGCTTGTCTGCAGTAGAATCTCCAAATTGAGCAAGTGGTCGACGCTTCCTTTTGCACTTAAACATCTAGACCTTAGAGTAACACTATTTTAGAAGAGGATTTATTTCCAATGTATCTCTCTATTTTCTACTCTTAAAAGAAACATTCTTAGAAATATTACATTTCTATTTTATATAATAATACTTTTTATTAATAGAATTTAAAATTTAACTCCACATATTATAGTTTTGCAAAATTTCTATAAAATATGATATTATTTAAATTAAACACTCATTACACATTAAAAAAACATTACATCATATAACAATAATAAAACATAACAAATTTTATTTTAAACAACACCATTAGTGTTATAAAAGATTAAAGTAAGAAAAAATAATGAAGACTAGAGAGAATAAAACTCGAAACAAGAGTTTTCTTATTGCTTTCTCTTTCTCTTCTATTTTCTCTGTGTTTTCTCTGTAACTTACAAATGAATGAAATGAGCTATATATAGTAGAGCTTACTTAGCGAAGAAGTAATTGATAAACATCATCCATATCTTAGAGAAGAAATAATGGATAAACATCATCCATATCTTAGAGAAGAAGTAATGGATAAACATAATCCATATATTAGGGATAGAGATGAGTGATGAATAATCACATCCATACTTATCCGGTTAATAACACTCCCCCTTGAGTATCCATCACTTTTGATGAGTTACGTACTGCCTCGTTAAAAACATTATCATGGAAAAACCCATTGGGATAAAAACCATGACAAGGAAAAAAGAGTACAGTGACGTGAACTCCCCCTCGAAGACACTTCACAGGTCTCGTAGATGACGCATTCCAATGCTTTGAACATGCTTTCTAAATGTAGAAGTTGGAAGCGCCTTTATGAATAGATCTGCTGCATTGTCACTTGAACGAACGTATTGCACTTCTACTTCCTTGTTCTTCTCGAGTTTTTGAGTGTAGGAGAAGAATCGTGGAGGGATATGCTTCGTTCTGTCGCTCTTGATATAACCTTCTTTGATTTGAGCAACACATGCATCATTATCTTCATATATCCTTGTTGGCTCTCTTTTGATGACTAATCCACTTGCTTCTTGAATATGATTAGTCATGGATCTAAGCCAAACACATTCTCTATACCAAACTCGGGGTTTCTAGGATAATATAATCCAAAATCAATAGTACCTTGAAGATAACAAAAGATGTGTTTTATCCCATTCCAATGCCTTCGTGTAGGGGATGAATTGTACCTTGCAAGCAAATTAGTAGCAAAAGCAATATCTGGTCTAGTACAATTTGCAAGATACATAAGTCCACCGATAGCACTCATATAAGGTACTTTGGGACCCAGAAAATCTTCGTTATCCTCACAAGGTCTAAATGGATCATTTTCAACATTTAAAGATCTATTGACCATTGGAGTACTTAAAGGATTCGCTTTATCCATATTAAAGCGCTTTAAAATCTTTTTTGTATAATTGGATTGATGCACAAATATACCATCTTGGAAATGCTCAATTTGGAGCCCGAGACAAAATTTTGTCTTTCCAAGATCTTTCATTTCAAACTCTTCTTTCATATGAGTTCGTGCATCATCAATCTCCTTTGGAGTTCCAATTATATTTAGGTCATCAACATAAACAACAATGAGCACAAATCCCGAAGGGGATTTCTAAATGAAGACGCAAGGGCAGATTTTATTATTCACATACCCTTTCTTAAGTAGATAATCGCTTAAACGATTATACCACATGCATCTGGATTGTTTCAATCCGTAAAGTGATCGCTGTAATTTGACCACATATATATCTTTAGACTTTGATGAGTCTAATGCCTCAGGAAGTTTTAATCCTTCCGAGATTTTCATATATATATATCATTATCAAGAGATCCATATAAATAAGCTGTCACTACATCCATAAGGTACATATCTAAATTATTAGATACCGAAAGGCTCATTAAGTACCTGAATGTAATTGCATCCATGACCCGAGAATATGTTTCTTCATAATCAACTCCTGGTCTTTGAGAGAAAACTTGTGCAACAAGTCGAGCTTTATATCGTGTGATCTCATCTTTTTCATTTCTTTTTCGCACGAATACCCACTTGTATCCAACAGGTTTTACACTCTCAGATGCAGTGACAATACGTCCAAAGACATTTCTTTTATTAAGGGAGTGCAACTCAACTTGCATGGCATTTTTCCATTTCTCTCAATCCGGCCTTTTCGGGCACTCGGATAATGTCTTTGGATCTGGATCATCATTCTCTTGATCGATCTCTTTAGATAAAGAAAAGGAGAATATTCCATTATCATCATCAATATCATCTCTATCCCATATGATATCATCATGGGCATAGTTAATAGAAATCTCATACTTTTCTCTATCGTCCCGAGGACTTGGTTCTTCTTGAAGAACCTTTTCATTTTCTTCTCCCAATTTCTTTTTCTTTTGGGGATTTTTATCTTTTGAGTCAATAGGCCTCCCACGCTTTAATTGAACCTTAGGTTCATTAATTTTGCTCCCATCTAATTCCAGCTCACTAGGAATTTCAACTCTTGATGGGGCATTTGCAGCGGGGATATATGACTTTGTCACCTTTCTTGTATCGGTGAACGAATCTGGTAATTGATTTGCCATACTTTGTAAATGTACAATCTTTTGTACTTCCAGCTCACGATACTTCGTGGGGGGATCAAAATATTTTAAAGATGGTGTGCACCATTCTATATCTTTATGCATATGCATTTGATGAATTCCTCCCCCCTAAAGCTAGGAATTCATCTTCATTAAAATGGCAATCGGCAAAACGTACCGTAAACAAATCACCAGTTTGTGGTTCAAGATATCTTATTATACTCGGTGATACATAACCGACGTATATTATACTCGTGCTGATAATATGTTATAAAGGATTAAAGTAAGAAAGAATAATGAAGACTAGAGAGAATAAAACTCGAAACAAGAGTTTTCTTATTGCTTTCTATTTCTCTTCTCTTTTTTCTGTAACTTACAAATGAATGAAATGAGCTATATATAGTAGAGCTTACTTAGCTAGGAAGTAAATTACTTAGCGAAGAAGTAATGGATAAACATCATCCATATCTTAGAGAAGAAGTAATGGATAAACATCATTCATATCTTAGAGAAGAAGTAATGGATAAACATAATCCATATCTTAGGGATAGAGATGAGTGATGGATAATCACATCCATACTTATCCGGTTTATAACAATTAGAATAATTTTCCCATATATGATCCATTAACACATTTCGTAATGCGAAATTAGATTCTTTATCTTTGATTTTTTTTAAATCAACCAAGAAACTCTTGAAAGAGGATATTAACGTTTCATATTATCTCGACAAAAGGAATTTTGATTTTGTGATATGAATTCCATTCAAAACAAAATGTTCAGACATATTTTAAGACTAAATAAGCACGGATTTTACACAAACGATGTGTCTAACAACAAGATCAAGATCAACAAACTCCTCCTCCATCTATTTCATTTGGACAATATTTTAACTATCTTGGCGGATCTACAAACAGTTTACCAGAATATTAAAACTAGTTTTATGTTTTAATTTTCTTATGTTGTTAATTTTATATTTAGTACTTGTTTGCTTGTTAAATTTATAAAACTATGATCCATTTGTATGTATTGAATTTAGTACTTGTTTGCTTGATAATATGTATTAAATATAAAAAAATTAAATTTGAGAGACTAGAGTATAAATAAAAAAGTTCTGCAGATTTCTCTATTTTAGATTTCAATATAGAGTAGGGTTGGAGAAGAATTTAGAGTTTTTACTCTAAAATAAAATAAGGTTGGAAATGCCCTTAGGAAATATACTTCTCTTCCCACCTTGATGTTTGTGTCTTCTAAGGGACAGCTTATCTAACACCCGGTGTGCCTCTTGCTTCTCATTGAGAATTTGATGAACAAATAGTGGACATACCCGATTGTTCTTTACAAATGCACATTGCCATATCTCAAAAACAACCAATGACTCAATCAATTCCTTCTCTGAACTTGAGTGATCTCTTGAGTCGGTGAATCTTTGTCTATCAAGTCACCTGCACCCAACAATTATGTATCCTGAATTGCTTCAACACTTTTGTTCGAAAATATCTCCGAAATTGATGCGCTTACAACAATAGCCTCTGATTCAAGTAATTTATGTGGCTCCCTCTTGCAATCAAAATCTTTGATCCATTGCTTCATTTCAAGATCGAGTTTCATAAGTACTCACTTTTTGTCCCGATTGTTTCCAAACGTTAACAATAAACCATCCTTCACCTGACTCCAACTATTGAACGGAATCCACGATTGTTCCTTGTGGAACCAACATTTTGCTTGGCTACCGAGAAAACCGGAAACACACGCCAACTTGTCTTTCTCACTATACTCACCACCAAGAAATTGAGCTTCAGTCATTGTAATCCACTCTTCGGATTACCTTTAATGAAAATGGGGAGATCCAACTGTTTACAGTCATCTGAAATCGATTGAGATTCAATTCTCTCCACTGCACAAACCACTCGCTTCAAGGTTTCCTCCATCAAAGTCAACATCTCCGAAAATTGCACCTCCGATTGGCATAGTACCTTGAATCCACCCATGAGAAACTCTAATTGATTCTTCGCAACATCATTATCCATCATAGCGTTTGACCGGAACAAGTTTCACTACACCAATGTTAAGTTGTTGATATCCCAAACTCCAATTTTAAATACAATACTCAAATATAAAGATGATCCAACTGATTATAAAAAAAATAATCAATACAAATCCAGAAACACAATCGTTTGCCTGACCATTCAAGCTCACGATAACATAGAGATCAACATTGATCTCTCCTCAAGCACATCGCTTGGCCAAAGTCTAACAGAAAAACTCTCACAACATCAAAAGCATAGTCCCTCTATATTGACAACTCTCCCTAATTATACTAGAACAGAGTCTGTTAAAGATATTTGTAGATCCTAAAAATATCTTCTTATTCAAGCAAGCTTCCTTCCCACTTGCACGTGGCGTGTCTCAAAAAATGGTGTCTAGGAGAGAAAATAGAGGCTTTTGGAACCGTTACTGTATTCATATTCACATATATTACTAAACCATTTAATAGATTTAATCTAATAGATCTATGCTGCTCTACAAATAAATATTCGTAACAACTAGTAACAACATGTGATTACAAAATAAAACCAAAATGGCATATGGGTATATCTGCAAGCTATGATTTGTTTTCATAGCAATAATTTGTTTGGACAACTAAAAAAGTAAAGCACAACGAAACTCTACAGAATTTGTTTGCTACAGAGAGAAACAAGAAACATATTAAAAACAATTGCTAAAAATGGACAACATTAGTTTCACTATATAAATCAACAAGACTAACCCAACATTACCCACCAAATCATCTTCTTCACAAATATAAACAAGGAGTAAAACATTTTGTAATACTCATTTGTATTAAATCATCACTAATACTTAAAAACGATACGTTATGGCGATTCAAACACGCAGTGTTTTAATGATTGTAGCTATATTGACGATGATGTTTTCAGCACACCTTGCTCAATCAAACAGTATAACAATGTGTGTGAAATCTTGCGCACAGAACAAGTGCTTGAAAGCGGCGAAAAAACCTACTCCTAAAATTTGTGATGAAACTTGCAAGAAAATCTGCAACAATCAATTATTCGGTGATGAAAAAATGTTTGTTCCTGCTCCAAAGGGAAGCTCCCGAATCTGTAGATGGATGCCTCAGTATTGCCAATTTTGAATTATGAAAAATCCTAATGATTTGTTTTTTCCATGACTATAACATAAAAATATAAAAATATGTATGTACGTGATCAATTCATTATTTTTATAAAATAATTTCTTCCTTTTTTCTTTGATGCATATTAAAACAAGCGTTTATGTCAACAAAACATTGGTCTAGAGAGTATTTCGATTTACCCAAACTAGATAGATCAACCCAAATACATACATTGGCTATATATTAGGTCTTTCGACCAACATATATATCAAATATTTGGTCTTGAATTTAAAAGAATAAAAATATGACTTATCATGTTGCACAACTTATTTACAAACTCAAATTTTTAATGTAAGAAAAAACAACTGTAGTTCAGTAACAAACTAACAATCATACAATGTATCAGCAAAAAAAAAAAAAAAAGTGAAATGTTGAATTATATAAGATAAATACAAACAAAAATAGCAATATATTTGTTTATTTCTCTATTAAATTCAAGAAGAAAAAATACACAATTAGATCAGTTGATTTTCCAATTTTCCAATTAGAATAAAAAAAATTTAGGGGTTTTATTATTGACATATATTAAATAGTTCTCTTTTGGTTGGAATTTTCCCAAAGCTTTTCTTGAATGAGATTACACTATAAAGAAATTAGAATATTTAAGTGCATAGGCATGGTCAATTTTGTATTGACCTATTTTTCATATTTGATAAATTCAAACCCTATTCTATCTTTAACGAGACAATTAATGATAATTATCTCTGAATTACATTTGTAGTAATTATTATAAACAATGAAGGCCATTTTCTCATTTATACCTTTGTGTTATTAACTAATACTAGATTTAACCCGCGGTATACCACGGGACTATTTTAAAGAATAAAAATTTAATTTGTTTAGTCGATTAAGAATATATATGATTTAATGTTTTGTATTTTTTGAATGTACAACTTTTATATCTGTATATTATTTAGTATACATTTACTATGTTTGATTTGTACTGTTTAAATCTTAAGACTTTTGAAATAGTTATTTAATTTTATAGATTTCATAGATTATATTTATTCTAAACGTTTTTTCGTTAAATATTCTAAACATTTTATAAACTTTAAATAACTATAATATTTATCTTTAATAAAGTATAATATTAATAAAGTTTTAAGATTTCTCTTTTTAAAAGTAATTAGAATTGATGAAGATATATTAGATAAAGAAATGCTAATAATTAGGAATATTAATTAAATGATAATAATTTATGACAATGGCATTCTTTGTAAATAAATCCCAACTCCAAGATTTATTTGCTAAAATGGCTACAAAAATGTATATGTAGATAGTGATGAAAAATGTAATGGTAGACTTTGTGTTCCTAATTTGGAACAATTAGATACCGCATTGTATTATTATTCTAAAGTAAATAGAAACTCCATAAGCGAAGAGAAAAAGATGCCCAAATTTAAAAGAACAAAGTCTGGGAGATAGATAAATTAAAAGCCTGCTATTGAAAAAAACTAGTCGAATAAGGTCCATGACCAGGCCCAAACGTTTGTGTTTAAAATCAGAACCCTAATCACAAACGGCAAACCCTACATTTCCCACAGTTCTTCTCATGTGTTCACCAATCGCCCTTAACAGCCAAAAGCTCACCGCAAATGCGACACGAGAAGGGTGATAAGGTTCATCAAACGTATGTGAGAAAACGGATTCAACATTCTTCAGAGGAAGCGAAGGATGACGTGGATGATGATGTGGCAGAGAACAGAAGGAAAGTCAAAGAAGAGAAGGACGATTAAAATTAAATTAAATTTGAAGGACTAAAGTATAAATAAATAAGTTCAACTCTAAAACATAGGAGAAAATATAGTCATTCTATAGATAAAACAATTCTGCTGATTTCTCTATTTTAGAGTTCTATATAGAGAAGGGTTGGATAAGAATTTGGAGTTTTTACTCTAAAATAAAATAGAGTTGGAAATGCCCTTAGGAGATATGCTTCTCTTCCCACTTTGATGTTTGTGTCTTGTAAGGGACAGTTTATCTAACACATGGTTTGCCTCTTGCTTCTCATTGAGAATTTGATGAACAAATGGTGGATATACCCGATTGTTCTTTACAAATGCACATTGCAATTTCTCAAAAACAACCAATAACTCAATCAATTCTTTCTCTGAACTTGAGTGATGTCCTGAATCGGTGAATCTTTTTCAATCAAGTCACCTCCACCCGACAATTCAGTATCCTGAATTGCTTCAACACTTTTGTTCGAAACTATCTCCTAACTTGATGCGCTTACAACGATAGCTTCTGATTCAAGAAATTTATGTGGCTCCCTCTTGCGATCAAAATCTTTGATCCATTGCTTCATTTCATGATCGAGTTCCACAAGTACTCGCTTTTTGTCCCGATTGTTTCCAAACGTTAACAATAAACCATCCTTCACCTGGCTCCAACTATTGAACGGAATCGACGATAGTTCCTTGTGGAACCAAGATTTTGCTTGGCCAACGAGAAAACCGGAAACACATGCCAACTTGTCTTTCTCACTATACTCATCACCAAGAAATTGAGCTTCAGTCATCGCAATCCACTCTTCGGATTACCTTTAGTGAACATCGGGAGGTCCAGCTGTCTACCGTCATCTGAAATCGATCGAGATTCAATCCTCTCCACTGCGCAAACCATTCGCTTCAAGGTTTTCTCCATCGAAGTCAACATCTCCAAAAATTGCACCTCCGATTGGCATAGTAGCTTGAATCCGCCCATGAGGAACTCCAATTGTTTCTTCGCAGCATCATTATCCATCATAGCGTTTGACCGAAACCAGTTTCACTGCACCAATGTTAAGTTGTTTATATCCCAAACTCCAATTTCAAATACAATACTCAAATAGAAAGATGATCCGACAGATTATCAAAACAATAACCAATGCAAATCAAGAAACATAATCATTCGCCTGAACATTCAACCTCACTATAACATAGAGATCAACATTGATCTCTCCTCAAGCACATCGCTTGGCCAAATTCTAACAAAAAAACTCTCACAATATCAAAAGCATAGTCCCTCTAAATCGATCTCTTTCCTTATTTATAATAGAACAGAGTCTGTTAAAGATATTTTTAGATCCTAAAAATATCTTTTTCTTCAAGCAAGCTTCCTTCCCACTTGCATGTGGCGTGTCTTGAAAATGGTGTCTAGGAGAGAAAATAGAGGCTATTGGAACCGTTACTGTATTCATATTCACATATATCACTGAACCATTTAATAGATTTAATCTAATATATCTATGCTGCTCTACAAATAAATATTCGTAACAACTCGTAACAACATGTGACTACAAAATAAAACCAAAATGGCATATGGGTAATCTGCAAGCTATGATTTGTTTTCATAGCAATAATTTGTTTGGACAACTAAAAAAGTGAAGCACAACGAAACTCTACAGAATTTGTTTGCTAGAGAGAGAAACAAGAATCATATTTAAAACAATTGGTAAATATGGACAACATTAGTTTCACTATATAAATCATCAAGACTAACCCAACATTACCCACCAAATCATCTTCTTCACAAATATAAACAAGGAGTAAAACATTTTGTAATACTCATTTGTATTAAATCATCACTAATACTTAAAAACGATACGTTATGGGGATTCAAACAAACAGTGTTTTAATAATCGTATCTATATTGACGATGATGTTTTCAGCACACATTGCTCAACCAAACGGTATAACAATGTGTGTGAAACATTGTGCACAAAACGAGTGCTTGAAAGCGGCGAAAAAACCTACTCCTGAAATTTGTGATGAAGCTTGCAAGAAAATCTGCAACAATCAATTATTCGGTGATGAAAAATGGTTTGTTCCTGCTCCAAAGGGAAGCTCCCGAATCTGTAGATGGGCGCCTAAGTATTGCCAATTATGAATTATGAAAACTCCTAATGATTTATTTTTTCATGACTATAACATAAAAATATAAAAATATGTAAATATGTGATCAATTCATTATTCTTATAAAATAATTTCTTTCTTTAATTTTTGATGCATATTAAAACAAGCGTTTATGTCAACAAAACATTGGTCTAGAGAGTATTTCGATTTACCCAAACTAGCTAGATCAACCCAAATACATACATTGGCTATATATTAAGTCTTTCGACCAACATATATATCAAATATTTGGCCTTGAATTTAAAAGAATAAAAATATGGCCTATCATCAACAACTGTTGCAAAACTTATTTACAAACTCAAATTTTTAATGTAAGAAAAAACAACTGCAATTCAGTAACAAACTAACATTCATACAATGTACCAGTAAAAAAAAAAAAATGTTAAATGTTGAATTATATAAGATAAATACAAACAAATAGCAACATATTAGTTAATTTCTCAATTAAATTCAAGAAGAAAAATACACAAATAGATCAGTTGATTTTCCAATTTTCCAATTAGAATAAAAAAAATTCAGGGGTTTAATTATTGACAGATATAAAATAGTTCTTTTTTGTTGGAATTTTTCCAAAGCTTTTCTTGAATGAGATTAAACTATAAATAAATCAGAATATTTAAGTGCATATGTATGGTCAATTTTGTATTGATCTGTTTTTCATATTTGATAAATTCAAACCCTATTCTATCTTAAACGAGACAATTAATGATAATTTTCTCTGAATTACATTTGTAGTAATTATTATAAACAATGAAGGCCATTTTCTCATTTATACCTTTGTGTTATTAACTAATATAGAGATGAAAAATGTAATGGTAGACTTCGTGTTCCTAATTTGGAACAATAAGATACCACATTGTATTATTATTCTAAAGTAAATAGATACTGCATAAGCGAAGAGAAAAAGATGCCCAAATTTAAAAGAACAAAGTTTTGGAGACAAATAAATTAGAAGTCTGCTATTAAAAAAACCAGTCGGATAAGGCCCACAACCAGGCCCAAACGTTTGTGTTTAAAATCAGAACCCTAATCGCAAACGGCAAACCCAATATTTCCCACAGTTCTTCTCATGTGTTCACCAATCGCCCTTTACAGCCAAAAGCTCACCGCAAATGCCACACGAGAAGGGTGATAAGGTTCATCAGACGTATGTGAGAAAACGGATTCAGCATTCTTTAGAGGAAGCGAAGGATGACGTGGATGATAACGTGGCAGAGAAGAGAAAGAAAGTCAAAGAAGAGAAGGACGGTTCAATTAAATTAAATTTGAAGGACTAAAGTATAAATAAAACAATCAACTCTAAAACATAGGAGAAAATATAGTCACTCTATATATAAAACAATTCTGCTGATTTCTCTATTTTAGAGTTCTATATAGAGTAGGGTTGGAGAAAAATTTAGAGTTTTATTTCTAAAATAAAGTAGGGTTGGAAATGTCCTTAGGAGATATACTTCTCTTCTCACTTTGATGTTTGTGTCTTCTAAGGGACAGTTTATCTAACACATGGTTAGCCTCTTGCTTCTCATTGAGAATTTGATGAACAAATGGTGGATATACCCGATTGTTCTTTACAAATGCACATTGCAATTTCTCAAAAACAACCAATGACTCAATCAATTCCTTCTTTGAACTTGAGCGATCTCCTGAATCGGTGAATCTTTGTCAATCAAGTCACCTCCACCCGACAATTCAGTATCCTGAATTGCTTCAACATTTTTGTTCGAAACTATCTCCTAACTTGATGCGCTTACAACGATAGCTTATGATTCAAGAAATTTATGTGGCTCCCTCTTGCGATCAAAATCTTTGATCCAATGCTTCATTTCCAGATCGAGTTCCACAAGTACTCGCTTTTTGTCCCGATTGTTTCCAAACGTTAACAATAAACCATCCTTCACCTGGCTCCAACTATTGAACGGAATCCACGATAGTTCCTTGTGGAACCAAAATTTTGCTTGGCCACCAAAAAAACCAGAAACACACGCCAACTTGTCTTTCTCACTATAGTCACCACCAAGAAATTGAGCTTCAGTCATCGCAATCCACTCTTCGGATTACCTTTAGTGAAGATCGGGAGGTCCAGCTGTCTACCGTCATCTGAAATCGATCGAGATTCAATCCGCTCTACTGCGCAAACCACTCGCTTCAAGGTTTCCTCCATCGAAGTCAGCATCTCCAAAAATTGCACCTCCGGATTGGCATAGTAACTTGAATCCGCCCTTGAGAAACTCCAATTGTTTCTTCGCAGCATCATTATCCATCATAACGTTTGACCGGAACCAGTTTCACTGCACCAATGTTAAGTTGTTGATATCCCAAACTCCAATTTCAAATACAATACTCAAATAGAAAGATGATCCGACTGATTATCAAAACAATAACCAATGCAAATCCAGAAACATAATCATTCGCCTGAACATTCAACCTCACTATAACATAGAGATCAACATTGATCTCTCCTCAAGCACATCGCTTGGCCAAATTCTAACAAAAAAACTCTCACAATATCAAAAGCATAGTCCCTCTAAATCGATCTCTTTCCTTATTTATAAAAGAACAGAATCTGTTAAAGATATTTTTAGATCCTAAAAATATCTTCTTCTTCAAGCAAGCTTCCTTCCCACTTGCACGTGGCGTGTCTTGAAAATGGTGTCTAGGAGAGAAAATAGAGGCTATTGGAACCGTTACTGTATTCATATTCACATATATCACTGAACCATTTAATAGATTTAATCTAATAGATCTATGCTGCTCTACAAATAAATATTCGTAACAACTCGTAACAACATGTGACTACAAAATAAAACCAAAATGGCATATGAGTACATCTGCAAGCTACGATCTCTTTTCATAGCAATAATTTGTTTGGACAACTAAAAAAGTAAAGCACAACGAAACTCTACAGAATTTGTTTGCTAGAGAGAGAAACAAGAAACATATTTAAAACAATTGCTAAAAATGGACAACATTAGTTTCACTATATAAATCACCAAGACTAACCCAACATTACCCACTAAATCATCTTCTTCACAAATATAAACAAGGAGTAAAACATTTTGTAATACTCATTTGTATTAAATCATCACTAATACTTAAAAACAATACGTTATGGGGATTCAAACACGCAGTGTTTTAATAATCGTAGCTATATTGACGATGATGTTTTCAGCACACATTGCTCAATCAAACAGTATAACAATGTGTGTGAAACATTGTGCACAAAACGAGTGCTTGAAAGCGGCGAAAAAACCTACTCCTAAAATTTGTGATGAAGCTTGCAAGAAAATCTGCAACAATCAATTATTCGGTGATGAAAAGTGGTTTGTTCCTGCTCCAAAGGGAAGCTCCCGAATCTGTAGATGGGCGCCTAAGTATTGCCAATTCTGAATTATGAAAACTCCTAATGATATGTTTTTTTCATGATTATAACATAACAATATAAAAATATGTAAGTACGTAATCAATTCATTATTCTTATAAAATAATTTCTTCCTTTAATTTTTGATGCATATTAAAACAAGCGTTTATGTCAACAAAACATTGGTCTAGAGAGTATTTCGATTTAACCAAACTAGCTAGATCAACCCAAATACATACATTGGCTATATATTAAGTCTTTCGACCAACATATATATCAAATATTTGGCCTTGAATTTAAAAGAATAAAAATATGACTTATCATCAACATCTGTTGCAAAACTTATTTACAAACTAAAATTTTTAATGTAAGAAAAAACAACTGCAATTCAGTAACAAACTAACAATCATACAATGTACCAGTAAAAACAAAAAAATATTAAATGTTGAATTATATAGGATAAATACAAACAAATAGCAACATCTTAGTTAATTTCTCAATTAATTCAAGAAGAAAAATACACAAATAGATCAGTTGATTTTCCAATTTTCCAATTAGAATAAAAAAAATTCAGGGGTTTAATTATTGACAGATATAAAATAGTTCTTTTTTTGTTGGAATTTTTCTAAAGCTTTTCTTGAATGAGATTAAACTATAAATAAATCAGAATATTTAAGTGCATATGTATGGTCAATTTTGTATTGATCTGTTTTTCATATTTGATAAATTCAAACCCTATTCTATCTTAAACGAGACAATTAATGATAATTTTCTCTGAATTACATTTGTAGTAATTATTATAAACAATGAAGGCCATTTTCTCATTTATACCTTTGTGTTATTAACTAATATAGAGATGAAAAATGTAATGGTAGACTTCGTGTTCCTAATTTGGAACAATTAGATACCACATTGTATTATTATTCTAAAGTAAATAGATACTCCATAAGCGAAGAGCAAAAGATGCCCAAATTTAAAAGAACAAAGTTTTGGAGACAGATAAATTAGAAGTCTGCTATTAAAAAAACCAGTCGGATAAGGCCCACAACCAGGCCCAAACGTTTGTGTTTAAAATCAGAACCCTAATCGCAAACGGCAAACCCAATATTTCCCACAGTTCTTCTCATGTGTTCACCAATCGCCCTTTACAGCCAAAAGCTCACCGCAAATGCCACACGAGAAGGGTGATAAGGTTCATCAGACGTATGTGAGAAAACGGATTCAGCATTCTTTAGAGGAAGCGAAGGATGACGTGGATGATAACGTGGCAGAGAAGAGAAGGAAAGTTAAAGAAGAGAAGGACGGTTCAATTAAATTAAATTTGAAGGACTAAAGTATAAATAAAACAATCAACTCTAAAACATAGGAGAAAATATAGTCACTCTATATATAAAACAATTCTGCTGATTTCTCTATTTTAGAGTTCTATATAGAGTAGGGTTGGAGAAAAATTTAGAGTTTTATTTCTAAAATAAAGTAGGGTTGGAAATGTCCTTAGGAGATATACTTCTCTTCTCACTTTGATGTTTGTGTCTTCTAAGGGACAGTTTATCTAACACATGGTTAGCCTCTTGCTTCTCATTGAGAATTTGATGAACAAATGGTGGATATACCCGATTGTTCTTTACAAATGCACATTGCAATTTCTCAAAAACAACCAATGACTCAATCAATTCCTTCTTTGAACTTGAGCGATCTCCTGAATCGGTGAATCTTTGTCAATCAAGTCACCTCCACCCGACAATTCAGTATCCTGAATTGCTTCAACATTTTTGTTCGAAACTATCTCCTAACTTGATGCGCTTACAACGATAGCTTCTGATTCAAGAAATTTATGTGCCTCCCTCTTGCGATCAAAATCTTTGATCCAATGTTTCATTTCAAGATCGAGTTCCATAAGTACTCGCTTTTTGTCCCGATTGTTTCCAAACGTTAACAATAAACCATCCTTCACCTGGCTCCAACTATGGAACGGAATCCACGATAGTTCCTTGTGGAACCAAAATTTTGCTTGACCACCAAAAAAACCAGAAACACACGCCAACTTGTCTTTCTCACTATAGTCACCACCAAGAAATTGAGCTTCAGTCATCGCAATCCCCTCTTCGGATTACCTTTAGTGAAGATCCGGAGGTCCAGCTGTCTAATGTCATCTGAAATCGATCGAGATTCAATCCTCTCTACTGCGCAAACCACTTGCTTCAAGGTTTCCTCCATCGAAGTCAACATCTCCAAAAATTGCACCTCCGGATTGGCATAGTAACTTGAATCCGCCCTAGAGAAACTCCAATTGTTTTTTTGCAGCATCATTATCCATCATAACGTTTGACCAAAACCAGTTTCACTGCACCAATGTCAAGTTGTTGATATCCCAAACTCCAATTTCAAATACAATACTCAAATAGAAAGATGATCCGACTGATTATCAAAACAATAACCAATGCAAATCCAGAAACATTATCATTCACCTGAACATTCAACCTCACGATAACATAGAGATCAACATTAATCTCTCCTCAAGCACATCGCTTGGCCAAAGTCTAACAAAAAAAACTCTCACAACATCAAAAGCATAATCCCTCTAAATCGATCTCTCTCCTTATTTATAATAGAACAGAGTCTGTTAAAGATATTTATAGATCCTAAAAATATCTTCTTCTTCAAGCAATCTTCCTTCCCACTTGCACTTGGCGTGTCTTGAAAATGGTGTCTAAGAGAGAAAATAGAGGCGATTGGAACTGTTACTGTATTCATATTCACATATATCACTGAACCATTTAATAGATTTAATCTAATAGATCTATGCTGCTCTACAAATAAATATTCGTAACAACTCTTAACAACATGTGACTACAAAAGAAAACCAAAATGGCATATGGGTACATCTGCAAGCTACGATCTCTTTTCATAGCAATAATTTGTTTGGACAACTAAAGAAGTAAAGCACAACGAAACTCTACAGAATTTGTTTGCTAGAGAGAGAAACAAGAAACATATTTAAAACAATTGCTAAAAATGGACAACATTAGTTTCACTATATAAATCACCAAGACTAACCCAACATTACCCACCAAATCATCTTCTTCACAAATATAAACAAGGAGTAAAACATTTTGTAATACTCATTTGTATTAAATCATCACTAATACTTAAAAACGATACGTTATGGGGATTCAAACATGCAGTGTTTTAATAATCGTAATTATATTTGCACACATTGCTCAATCAAACAGTATAACAATGTGTGTGAAACATTGTGCACAAAACGAGTGCTTGAAAGCGGCGAAAAAAACTACTCCTGAAATTTGTGATGAAGCTTGCAAGAAAATCTGCAACAATCAATTATTCAGTGATGAAAAGTGGTTTGTTCCTTCTCCAAAGGGAAGCTCACGAATCTGTAGATGGGCGCCTAAGTATTGCCAATTCTGAATTATGAAAACTCCTAATGATTTGTTTTTTTCATGATTATAACATAACAATATAAAAATATGTAAGTACGTGATCAATTCATTATTCTTATAAAATAATTTCTTCCTTTAATTTTTGATGCATATTAAAACAAGCGTTTATGTCAACAAAACATTGGTCTAGAGAGTATTTCGATTTAACCAAACTAGCTAGATCAACCCAAATACATACGTTGGCTATATATTAAGTCTTTCGACCAACATATATATCAAATATTTGGCCTTGAATTTAAAAGAATAAAAATATGACTTATCATCAACAACTGTTGCAAAACTTATTTACAAACTCAAATTTTTAATGTAAGAAAAAACAACTGCAATTCAGTAACAAACTAACAATCATACAATGTACCAGTTAAAAAAAAAAAATGTTAAATGTTGAATTATATAAGATAAATACAAACAAATAACAACATATTAGTTAATTTCTCAATTAATTCAAGAAGAAAAATACACAAATAGATCAGTTGATTTTCCAATTTTCCAAAGCTTTTCTTGAATGAGATTACACTATAAGAAATCAGAATATTTAAGTGCATATGTATGGTCAATTTTGTATTCATCTGTTTTTCATATTTGATAAATTCAAACCCTATTCTATCTTAAACGAGACAATTAATAATAATTTTCTCTGAATTACATTTCTAGTAATTATTATAAACAATGAAGGCCATTTTCTCATTTATACATTTGTGTTATTAACTAATATAGAGATGAAAAATGTAATGGTAGACTTTGTGTTCCTAATTTAGAACAATTAGATACCACATTGTATTATTATTCTAAAGTAAATAGATACTCCATAAGCGAAGAGAAAAAGATGCCCAAATTTAAAAGAACAAAGTCTGGGAGACAGATAAATTAGAAGTCTGCTATTAAAAAAACTAGTCTGATAAGGCCCACAACCAGGCCCAAACGTTTGTGTTTAAAATCAGAACCGCAACCGCAAACGGCAAACCCAATATTTCCCACAGTTCTTCTCATGTGTTCACCAATCGCCCTTTACAGCCAAAAGCTCACCGCAAATGCGACATGAGAAGGGTGATAAGGTTCATCAGACGTATGTGAGAAAACGGATTCAGCATTCTTTAGAGGAAGCGAAGGATGACGTGGATGATGACGTGGCAGAGAAGAGAAGGAAAGTCAAAGAAGAGAAGGACGATTCAATTAAATTAAATTTGAAGGACTAAAGTATAAATAAAACAATCAACTCTAAAACATAGAAGAAAATATAGTCACTCTATATATAAAACAATTCTGCTGATTTCTCTATTTTAGAATTCTATATAGAGTAGGGTTGGAGAAGAATTTAGAGTTTTTTCTCTAAAATAAAGTAGGGTTGGAAATGTCCTTAGGAGATATACTTCTCTTCCCACTTTGATGTTTGTGTCTTCTAAGGGACAGTTTATCTAACACATGGTTTGCCTCTTGCTTCTCATTGAGAATTTGATGAACAAATGGTGGATATACCCGATTGTTCTTTACAAATGCACCTTGCAATTTCTCAAAAACAACCAATGACTCAATCAATTCCTTCTTTGAACTTGAGCGATCTCCTGAATCGGTGAATCTTTGTCAATCAAGTCACCTCCACCCGACAACTCTGTATCTTGAATTGCTTCAACATTTTTGTTCGAAACTATCTCCTAACTTGATGCGCTTACAACGATAGCTTCTGATTCAAGAAATTTATGTGCCTCCCTCTTGCGATCAAAATCTTTGATCCAATGTTTCATTTCAAGATCGAGTTCCATAAGTACTCGCTTTTTGTCCCGATTGTTTCCAAACGTTAACAATAAACCATCCTTCACCTGGCTCCAACTATGGAACGGAATCCACGATAGTTCCTTGTGGAACCAAAATTTTGCTTGACCACCAAAAAAACCAGAAACACACGCCAACTTGTCTTTCTCACTATAGTCACCACCAAGAAATTGAGCTTCAGTCATCGCAATCCCCTCTTCGGATTACCTTTAGTGAAGATCCGGAGGTCCAGCTGTCTAATGTCATCTGAAATCGATCGAGATTCAATCCTCTCTACTGCGCAAACCACTTGCTTCAAGGTTTCCTCCATCGAAGTCAACATCTCCAAAAATTGCACCTCCGGATTGGCATAGTAACTTGAATCCGCCCTAGAGAAACTCCAATTGTTTTTTTGCAGCATCATTATCCATCATAACGTTTGACCAAAACCAGTTTCACTGCACCAATGTCAAGTTGTTGATATCCCAAACTCCAATTTCAAATACAATACTCAAATAGAAAGATGATCCGACTGATTATCAAAACAATAACCAATGCAAATCCAGAAACATTATCATTCACCTGAACATTCAACCTCACGATAACATAGAGATCAACATTAATCTCTCCTCAAGCACATCGCTTGGCCAAAGTCTAACAAAAAAAACTCTCACAACATCAAAAGCATAATCCCTCTAAATCGATCTCTCTCCTTATTTATAATAGAACAGAGTCTGTTAAAGATATTTATAGATCCTAAAAATATCTTCTTCTTCAAGCAATCTTCCTTCCCACTTGCACTTGGCGTGTCTTGAAAATGGTGTCTAAGAGAGAAAATAGAGGCGATTGGAACTGTTACTGTATTCATATTCACATATATCACTGAACCATTTAATAGATTTAATCTAATAGATCTATGCTGCTCTACAAATAAATATTCGTAACAACTCTTAACAACATGTGACTACAAAAGAAAACCAAAATGGCATATGGGTACATCTGCAAGCTACGATCTCTTTTCATAGCAATAATTTGTTTGGACAACTAAAGAAGTAAAGCACAACGAAACTCTACAGAATTTGTTTGCTAGAGAGAGAAACAAGAAACATATTTAAAACAATTGCTAAAAATGGACAACATTAGTTTCACTATATAAATCACCAAGACTAACCCAACATTACCCACCAAATCATCTTCTTCACAAATATAAACAAGGAGTAAAACATTTTGTAATACTCATTTGTATTAAATCATCACTAATACTTAAAAACGATACGTTATGGGGATTCAAACATGCAGTGTTTTAATAATCGTAATTATATTTGCACACATTGCTCAATCAAACAGTATAACAATGTGTGTGAAACATTGTGCACAAAACGAGTGCTTGAAAGCGGCGAAAAAAACTACTCCTGAAATTTGTGATGAAGCTTGCAAGAAAATCTGCAACAATCAATTATTCAGTGATGAAAAGTGGTTTGTTCCTTCTCCAAAGGGAAGCTCACGAATCTGTAGATGGGCGCCTAAGTATTGCCAATTCTGAATTATGAAAACTCCTAATGATTTGTTTTTTTCATGATTATAACATAACAATATAAAAATATGTAAGTACGTGATCAATTCATTATTCTTATAAAATAATTTCTTCCTTTAATTTTTGATGCATATTAAAACAAGCGTTTATGTCAACAAAACATTGGTCTAGAGAGTATTTCGATTTAACCAAACTAGCTAGATCAACCCAAATACATACGTTGGCTATATATTAAGTCTTTCGACCAACATATATATCAAATATTTGGCCTTGAATTTAAAAGAATAAAAATATGACTTATCATCAACAACTGTTGCAAAACTTATTTACAAACTCAAATTTTTAATGTAAGAAAAAACAACTGCAATTCAGTAACAAACTAACAATCATACAATGTACCAGTTAAAAAAAAAAAATGTTAAATGTTGAATTATATAAGATAAATACAAACAAATAACAACATATTAGTTAATTTCTCAATTAATTCAAGAAGAAAAATACACAAATAGATCAGTTGATTTTCCAATTTTCCAAAGCTTTTCTTGAATGAGATTACACTATAAGAAATCAGAATATTTAAGTGCATATGTATGGTCAATTTTGTATTCATCTGTTTTTCATATTTGATAAATTCAAACCCTATTCTATCTTAAACGAGACAATTAATAATAATTTTCTCTGAATTACATTTCTAGTAATTATTATAAACAATGAAGGCCATTTTCTCATTTATACATTTGTGTTATTAACTAATATAGAGATGAAAAATGTAATGGTAGACTTTGTGTTCCTAATTTAGAACAATTAGATACCACATTGTATTATTATTCTAAAGTAAATAGATACTCCATAAGCGAAGAGAAAAAGATGCCCAAATTTAAAAGAACAAAGTCTGGGAGACAGATAAATTAGAAGTCTGCTATTAAAAAAACTAGTCTGATAAGGCCCACAACCAGGCCCAAACGTTTGTGTTTAAAATCAGAACCGCAACCGCAAACGGCAAACCCAATATTTCCCACAGTTCTTCTCATGTGTTCACCAATCGCCCTTTACAGCCAAAAGCTCACCGCAAATGCGACATGAGAAGGGTGATAAGGTTCATCAGACGTATGTGAGAAAACGGATTCAGCATTCTTTAGAGGAAGCGAAGGATGACGTGGATGATGACGTGGCAGAGAAGAGAAGGAAAGTCAAAGAAGAGAAGGACGATTCAATTAAATTAAATTTGAAGGACTAAAGTATAAATAAAACAATCAACTCTAAAACATAGAAGAAAATATAGTCACTCTATATATAAAACAATTCTGCTGATTTCTCTATTTTAGAATTCTATATAGAGTAGGGTTGGAGAAGAATTTAGAGTTTTTTCTCTAAAATAAAGTAGGGTTGGAAATGTCCTTAGGAGATATACTTCTCTTCCCACTTTGATGTTTGTGTCTTCTAAGGGACAGTTTATCTAACACATGGTTTGCCTCTTGCTTCTCATTGAGAATTTGATGAACAAATGGTGGATATACCCGATTGTTCTTTACAAATGCACCTTGCAATTTCTCAAAAACAACCAATGACTCAATCAATTCCTTCTTTGAACTTGAGCGATCTCCTGAATCGGTGAATCTTTGTCAATCAAGTCACCTCCACCCGACAACTCTGTATCTTGAATTGCTTCAACATTTTTGTTCGAAACTATCTCCTAACTTGATGCGCTTACAACGATAGCTTCTGATTCAAGAAATTTATGTGCCTCCCTCTTGCGATCAAAATCTTTGATCCAATGTTTCATTTCAAGATCGAGTTCCATAAGTACTCGCTTTTTGTCCCGATTGTTTCCAAACGTTAACAATAAACCATCCTTCACCTGGCTCCAACTATGGAACGGAATCCACGATAGTTCCTTGTGGAACCAAAATTTTGCTTGACCACCAAAAAAACCAGAAACACACGCCAACTTGTCTTTCTCACTATAGTCACCACCAAGAAATTGAGCTTCAGTCATCGCAATCCCCTCTTCGGATTACCTTTAGTGAAGATCCGGAGGTCCAGCTGTCTAATGTCATCTGAAATCGATCGAGATTCAATCCTCTCTACTGCGCAAACCACTTGCTTCAAGGTTTCCTCCATCGAAGTCAACAACTCCAAAAATTGCACCTCCGGATTGGCATAGTAACTTGAATCCGCCCTAGAGAAACTCCAATTGTTTTTTCGCAGCATCATTATCCATCATAACGTTTGACCAAAACCAGTTTCACTGCACCAATGTCAAGTTGTTGATATCCCAAACTCCAATTTCAAATACAATACTCAAATAGAAAGATGATCCGACTGATTATCAAAACAATAACCAATGCAAATCCAGAAACATTATCATTCGCCTGAACATTCAACCTCACGATAACATAGAGATCAACATTAATCTCTCCTCAAACACATCGCTTGGCCAAAGTCTAACAAAAAAAACTCTCACAACATCAAAAGCATAATCCCTCTAAATCGATCTCTCTCCTTATTTATAATAGAACAGAGTCTGTTAAAGATATTTATAGATCCTAAAAATATCTTCTTCTTCAAGCAATCTTCCTTCCCACTTGCACTTGGCGTGTCTTGAAAATGGTGTCTAAGAGAGAAAATAGAGGCGATTGGAACCGTTACTGTATTCATATTCACATATATCACTGAACCATTTAATAGATTTAATCTAATAGATCTATGCTGCTCTACAAATAAATATTCGTAACAACTCTTAACAACATGTGACTACAAAAGAAAACCAAAATGGCATATGGGTACATCTGCAAGCTACGATCTCTTTTCATAGCAATAATTTGTTTGGACAACTAAAAAAGTAAAGCACAACGAAACTCTACAGAATTTGTTTGCTAGAGAGAGAAACAAGAAACATATTTAAAACAATTGCTAAAAATGGACAACATTAGTTTCACTATATAAATCACCAAGACTAACCCAACATTACCCACCAAATCATCTTCTTCACAAATATAAACAAGGAGTAAAACATTTTGTAATACTCATTTGTATTAAATCATCACTAATACTTAAAAACGATACGTTATGGGGATTCAAACATGCAGTGTTTTAATAATCGTAATTATATTGACGATGATGTTTTCAGCACACATTGCTCAATCAAACAGTATAACAATGTGTGTGAAACATTGTGCACAAAACGAGTGCTTGAAAGCGGCGAAAAAAACTACTCCTGAAATTTGTGATGAAGCTTGCAAGAAAATCTGCAACAATCAATTATTCAGTGATGAAAAGTGGTTTGTTCCTTCTCCAAAGGGAAGCTCACGAATCTGTAGATGGGCGCCTAAGTATTGCCAATTCTGAATTATGAAAACTCCTAATGATTTGTTTTTTTCATGATTATAACATAACAATATAAAAATATGTAAGTACGTGATCAATTCATTATTCTTATAAAATAATTTCTTCCTTTAATTTTTGATGCATATTAAAACAAACGTTTATGTCAACAAAACATTGGTCTAGAGAGTATTTCGATTTAACCAAACTAGCTAGATCAACCCAAATACATACGTTGGCTATATATTAAGTCTTTCGACCAACATATATATCAAATATTTGGCCTTGAATTTAAAAGAATAAAAATATGACTTATCATCAACAACTGTTGCAAAACTTAGTGACAAACTCAAATTTTTAATGTAAGAAAAAACAACTACAATTCAGTAACAAACTAACAATCATACAATGTACCAGTTAAAAAAAAAAAATGTTAAATGTTGAATTATATAAGATAAATACAAACAAATAACAACATATTAGTTAATTTCTCAATTAATTCAAGAAGAAAAATACACAAATAGATCAGTTGATTTTCCAATTTTCCAATTAGAATAAAAAAAATTCAGGGGTTTAATTATTCACAGATATAAAATAGTTTTTTTTTTGTTGGAATTTTTCCAAAGCTTTTCTTGAATGAGATTACACTATAAAGAAATCAGAATATTTAAGTGCATATGTATGGTCAATTTTGTATTCATCTGTTTTTCATATTTGATAAATTCAAACCCTATTCTATCTTAAACGAGACAATTAATAATAATTTTCTCTGAATTACATTTCTAGTAATTATTATAAACAATGAAGGCCATTTTCTCATTTATACATTTGTGTTATTAACTAATATAGAGATGAAAAATGTAATGGTAGACTTTGTGTTCCTAATTTAGAACAATTAGATACCACATTGTATTATTATTCTAAAGTAAATAGATACTCCATAAGCGAAGAGAAAAAGATGCCCAAATTTAAAAGAACAAAGTCTGGGAGACAGATAAATTAGAAGTCTGTTATTAAAAAAACCAGTCTGATAAGGCCCACAACCAGGCCCAAACGTTTGTGTTTAAAATCAGAACCGCAACCGCAAACGGCAAACCCAATATTTCCCACAGTTCTTCTCATGTGTTCACCAATCGCCCTTTACAGCCAAAAGCTCACCGCAAATGCGACATGAGAAGGGTGATAAGGTTCATCAGACGTATGTGAGAAAACGGATTCAGCATTCTTTAGAGGAAGCGAAGGATGACGTGGATGATGACGTGGCAGAGAAGAGAAGGAAAGTCAAAGAAGAGAAGGACGATTCAATTAAATTAAATTTGAAGGATTAAAGTATAAATAAAACAATCAACTCTAAAACATAGAAGAAAATATAGTCACTCTATATATAAAACAATTCTGCTGATTTCTCTATTTTAGAGTTCTATATAGAGTAGGGTTGGAGAAGAATTTAGAGTTTTTTCTCTAAAATAAAGTAGGGTTGGAAATGTCCTTAGGAGATATACTTCTCTTCCCACTTTGATGTTTGTGTCTTCTAAGGGACAGTTTATCTAACACATGGTTTGCCTCTTGCTTCTCATTGAGAATTTGATGAACAAATGGTGGATATACCCGATTGTTCTTTACAAATGCACCTTGCAATTTCTCAAAAACAACCAATGACTCAATCAATTCCTTCTTTGAACTTGAGCGATCTCCTGAATCGGTGAATCTTTGTCAATCAAGTCACCTCCACCCGACAACTCTGTATCTTGAATTGCTTCAACATTTTTGTTCGAAACTATCTCCTAACTTGATGCGCTTACAACGATAGCTTCTGATTCAAGAAATTTATGTGCCTCCCTCTTGCGATCAAAATCTTTGATCCAATGTTTCATTTCAAGATCGAGTTCCATAAGTACTCGCTTTTTGTCCCGATTGTTTCCAAACGTTAACAATAAACCATCCTTCACCTGGCTCCAACTATGGAACGGAATCCACGATAGTTCCTTGTGGAACCAAAATTTTGCTTGACCACCAAAAAAACCAGAAACACACGCCAACTTGTCTTTCTCACTATAGTCACCACCAAGAAATTGAGCTTCAGTCATCGCAATCCCCTCTTCGGATTACCTTTAGTGAAGATCCGGAGGTCCAGCTGTCTAATGTCATCTGAAATCGATCGAGATTCAATCCTCTCTACTGCGCAAACCACTTGCTTCAAGGTTTCCTCCATCGAAGTCAACAACTCCAAAAATTGCACCTCCGGATTGGCATAGTAACTTGAATCCGCCCTAGAGAAACTCCAATTGTTTTTTCGCAGCATCATTATCCATCATAACGTTTGACCAAAACCAGTTTCACTGCACCAATGTCAAGTTGTTGATATCCCAAACTCCAATTTCAAATACAATACTCAAATAGAAAGATGATCCGACTGATTATCAAAACAATAACCAATGCAAATCCAGAAACATTATCATTCGCCTGAACATTCAACCTCACGATAACATAGAGATCAACATTAATCTCTCCTCAAGCACATCGCTTGGCCAAAGTCTAACAAAAAAACTCTCACAACATCAAAAGCATAATCCCTCTAAATCGATCTCTCTCCTTATTTATAATAGAACAGAGTCTGTTAAAGATATTTATAGATCCTAAAAATATCTTCTTCTTCAAGCAATCTTCCTTCCCACTTGAACTTGGCGTGTCTTGAAAATGGTGTCTAAGAGAGAAAATAGAGGCGATTGGAACCGTTACTGTAGTCATATTCACATATATCACTGAACCATTTAATAGATTTAATCTAATAGAGCTATGCTGCTCTACAAATAAATATTCGTAACAACTCTTAACAACATGTGACTACAAAAGAAAACCAAAATGGCATATGGGTACATCTGTAAGCTACGATCTCTTTTCATAGCAATAATTTGTTTGGACAACTAAAAAAGTAAAGCACAACGAAACTCTACAGAATTTGTTTGCTAGAGAGAGAAACAAGAAACATATTTAAAACAATTGCTAAAAATGGACAACATTAGTTTCACTATATAAATCACCAAGACTAACCCAACATTACCCACCAAATCATCTTCTTCACAAATATAAACAAGGAGTAAAACATTTTGTAATACTCATTTGTATTAAATCATCACTAATACTTAAAAACGATACGTTATGGGGATTCAAACATGCAGTGTTTTAATAATCGTAGCTATATTGACGATGATGTTTTCAGCACACATTGCTCAATCAAACAGTATAACAATGTGTGTGAAACATTGTGCACAAAACGAGTGCTTGAAAGCGGCGAAAAAACCTACTCCTGAAATTTGTGATGAAGCTTGCAAGAAAATCTGCAACAATCAATTATTCGGTGATGAAAAGTGGTTTGTTCCTGCTCCAAAGGGAAGCTCCCGAATCTGTAGATGGGCGCCTAAGTATTGCCAATTCTGAATTATGAAAACTCCTAATGATATGTTTTTTTCATGATTATAACATAACAATATAAAAATATGTAAGTACGTAATCAATTCATTATTCTTATAAAATAATTTCTTCCTTTAATTTTTGATGCATATTAAAACAAGCGTTTATGTCAACAAAACATTGGTCTATAGAGTATTTCGATTTAACCAAACTAGCTAGATCAACCCAAATACATACATTGGCTATATATTAAGTCTTTCGACCAACATATATATCAAATATTTGGCCTTGAATTTAAAAGAATAAAAATATGACTTATCATCAACAACTGTTGCAAAACTTATTTACAAACTAAAATTTTTAATGTAAGAAAAAACAACTGCAATTCAGTAACAAACTAACAATCATACAATGTACCAGTAAAAACAAAAAAATATTAAATGTTGAATTATATAGGATAAATACAAACAAATAGCAACATCTTAGTTAATTTCTCAATTAATTCAAGAAGAAAAATACACAAATAGATCAGTTGATTTTCCAATTTTCCAATTAGAATAAAAAAAATTCAGGGGTTTAATTATTGACAGATATAAAATAGTTCTTTTTTTGTTGGAATTTTTCTAAAGCTTTTCTTGAATGAGATTACACTATAAAGAAATCAGAATATTTAAGTGCATATGTATGGTCAATTTTGTATTGATCTGTTTTTCATATTTGATAAATTCAAACCCTATTCTATCTTAAACGAGACAATTAATGATAATTTTCTCTGAATTACATTTGTAGTAATTATTATAAACAATGAAGGCCATTTTCTCATTTATACCTTTGTGTTATTAACTAATATAGAGATGAAAAATGTAATGGTAGACTTCGTGTTCCTAATTTGGAACAATTAGATACCACATTGTATTATTATTCTAAAGTAAATAGATACTCCATAAGCGAAGAGCAAAAGATGCCCAAATTTAAAAGAACAAAGTTTTGGAGACAGATAAATTAGAAGTCTGCTATTAAAAAAACCAGTCGGATAAGGCCCACAACCAGGCCCAAACGTTTGTGTTTAAAATCAGAACCCTAATCGCAAACGGCAAACCCAATATTTCCCACAGTTCTTCTCATGTGTTCACCAATCGCCCTTTACAGCCAAAAGCTCACCGCAAATGCCACACGAGAAGGGTGATAAGGTTCATCAGACGTATGTGAGAAAACGGATTCAGCATTCTTTAGAGGAAGCGAAGGATGACGTGGATGATAACGTGGCAGAGAAGAGAAGGAAAGTCAAAGAAGAGAAGGACGGTTCAATTAAATTAAATTTGAAGGACTAAAGTATAAATAAAACAATCAACTCTAAAACATAGAAGAAAATATAGTCACTCTATATATAAAACAATTCTGCTGATTTCTCTATTTTAGAGTTCTATATAGAGTAGGGTTGGAGAAAAATTTAGAGTTTTATTTCTAAAATAAAGTAGGGTTGGAAATGTCCTTAGGAGATATACTTCTCTTCTCACTTTGATGTTTGTGTCTTCTAAGGGACAGTTTATCTAACACATGGTTAGCCTCTTGCTTCTCATTGAGAATTTGATGAACAAATGGTGGATATAC
Source organism: Arabidopsis thaliana (assembly GCF_000001735.4). Lineage (NCBI taxonomy): Eukaryota > Viridiplantae > Streptophyta > Magnoliopsida > Brassicales > Brassicaceae > Arabidopsis > Arabidopsis thaliana. Next base: position 12,788,646 of record NC_003070.9, on the reverse strand, counting down.
CCGATTGTTCTTTACAAATGCACATTGCAATTTCTCAAAAACAACCAATGACTCAATCAATTCCTTCTTTGAACTTGAGCGATCTCCTGAATCGGTGAATCTTTGTCAATCAAGTCACCTCCACCCGACAATTCAGTATCCTGAATTGCTTCAACATTTTTGTTCGAAACTATCTCCTAACTTGATGCGCTTACAACGATAGCTTCTGATTCAAGAAATTTATGTGCCTCCCTCTTGCGATCAAAATCTTTGATCCAATGTTTCATTTCAAGATCGAGTTCCATAAGTACTCGCTTTTTGTCCCGATTGTTTCCAAACGTTAACAATAAACCATCCTTCACCTGGCTCCAACTATGGAACGGAATCCACGATAGTTCCTTGTGGAACCAAAATTTTGCTTGACCACCAAAAAAACCAGAAACACACGCCAACTTGTCTTTCTCACTATAGTCACCACCAAGAAATTGAGCTTCAGTCATCGCAATCCCCTCTTCGGATTACCTTTAGTGAAGATCCGGAGGTCCAGCTGTCTAATGTCATCTGAAATCGATCGAGATTCAATCCTCTCTACTGCGCAAACCACTTGCTTCAAGGTTTCCTCCATCGAAGTCAACAACTCCAAAAATTGCACCTCCGGATTGGCATAGTAACTTGAATCCGCCCTAGAGAAACTCCAATTGTTTTTTCGCAGCATCATTATCCATCATAACGTTTGACCAAAACCAGTTTCACTGCACCAATGTCAAGTTGTTGATATCCCAAACTCCAATTTCAAATACAATACTCAAATAGAAAGATGATCCGACTGATTGTCAAAACAATAACCAATGCAAATCCAGAAACATTATCATTCGCCTGAACATTCAACCTCACGATAACATAGAGATCAACATTAATCTCTCCTCAAGCACATCGCTTGGCCAAAGTCTAACAAAAAAACTCTCACAACATCAAAAGCATAATCCCTCTAAATCGATCTCTCTCCTTATTTATAATAGAACAGAGTCTGTTAAAGATATTTATAGATCCTAAAAATATCTTCTTCTTCAAGCAATCTTCCTTCCCACTTGAACTTGGCGTGTCTTGAAAATGGTGTCTAAGAGAGAAAATAGAGGCGATTGGAACCGTTACTGTAGTCATATTCACATATATCACTGAACCATTTAATAGATTTAATCTAATAGAGCTATGCTGCTCTACAAATAAATATTCGTAACAACTCTTAACAACATGTGACTACAAAAGAAAACCAAAATGGCATATGGGTACATCTGTAAGCTACGATCTCTTTTCATAGCAATAATTTGTTTGGACAACTAAAAAAGTAAAGCACAACGAAACTCTACAGAATTTGTTTGCTAGAGAGAGAAACAAGAAACATATTTAAAACAATTGCTAAAAATGGACAACATTAGTTTCACTATATAAATCACCAAGACTAACCCAACATTACCCACCAAATCATCTTCTTCACAAATATAAACAAGGAGTAAAACATTTTGTAATACTCATTTGTATTAAATCATCACTAATACTTAAAAACGATACGTTATGGGGATTCAAACATGCAGTGTTTTAATAATCGTAGCTATATTGACGATGATGTTTTCAGCACACATTGCTCAATCAAACAGTATAACAATGTGTGTGAAACATTGTGCACAAAACGAGTGCTTGAAAGCGGCGAAAAAACCTACTCCTGAAATTTGTGATGAAGCTTGCAAGAAAATCTGCAACAATCAATTATTCGGTGATGAAAAGTGGTTTGTTCCTGCTCCAAAGGGAAGCTCCCGAATCTGTAGATGGGCGCCTAAGTATTGCCAATTCTGAATTATGAAAACTCCTAATGATATGTTTTTTTCATGATTATAACATAACAATATAAAAATATGTAAGTACGTAATCAATTCATTATTCTTATAAAATAATTTCTTCCTTTAATTTTTGATGCATATTAAAACAAGCGTTTATGTCAACAAAACATTGGTCTATAGAGTATTTCGATTTAACCAAACTAGCTAGATCAACCCAAATACATACATTGGCTATATATTAAGTCTTTCGACCAACATATATATCAAATATTTGGCCTTGAATTTAAAAGAATAAAAATATGACTTATCATCAACAACTGTTGCAAAACTTATTTACAAACTAAAATTTTTAATGTAAGAAAAAACAACTGCAATTCAGTAACAAACTAACAATCATACAATGTACCAGTAAAAACAAAAAAATATTAAATGTTGAATTATATAGGATAAATACAAACAAATAGCAACATCTTAGTTAATTTCTCAATTAATTCAAGAAGAAAAATACACAAATAGATCAGTTGATTTTCCAATTTTCCAATTAGAATAAAAAAAATTCAGGGGTTTAATTATTGACAGATATAAAATAGTTCTTTTTTTGTTGGAATTTTTCCAAAGCTTTTCTTGAATGAGATTACACTATAAAGAAATCAGAATATTTAAGTGCATATGTATGGTCAATTTTGTATTGATCTGTTTTTCATATTTGATAAATTCAAACCCTATTCTATCTTAAACGAAACAATTAATGATAATTTTCTTTGAATTACATTTGTAGTAATTATTATAAACAATGAAGGCAATTTTCTCATTTATACATTTGTGTTATTAACTAATATAGAGATGAAAAATGTAATGGTAGACTTCGTGTTCCTAATTTGGAACAATTAGATACCACATTGTATTATTATTCTAAAGTAAATAGATACTCCATAAGCGAAAAGAAAAAGATGCCCAAATTTAAAAGAACAAAGTCTGGGAGACAGATAAATTAGAAGTCTGCTATTAAAAAAACCAGTCGGGTAAGGCCAACAATCAGACCCAAACGTTTGTGTTTAAAATCAGAACCGCGACCGCAAACGGCAAACCCAATATTTCCCACAGTTCTTCTCATGTGTTCACCAATCGCCCTTGACAGCCAAAAGCTCACCGAAAATGCGACACGAGAAGGGTGATAAGGTTCATCAGACGTATGTGAGAAAACGGATTCAGCATTCTTTAGAGGAAGCGAAGGATGACGTGGATGATGACGTGGCAGAGAAGAGAAGGAAAGTCAAAGAAGAGAAGGACGATTCAATTAAATTAAATTTGAAGGACTAAAGTATAAATAAAACAATCAACTCTAAAACATAGAAGAAAATATAGTCACTCTATATATAAAACAATTCTGCTGATTTTTCTATTTTAGAGTTCTATATAGAGTAGGGTTGGAGAAGAATTTAGAGTTTTTTCTCTAAAATAAAGTAGGGTTGGAAATGTCCTTAGGAGATATACTTCTCTTCCCACTTTGATGTTTGTGTCTTCTAAGGGACAGTTTATCTAACACATGGTTTGCCTCTTGCTTCTCATTGAGAATTTGATGAACAAATGGTGGATATACCCGATTGTTCTTTACAAATGCACCTTGCAATTTCTCAAAAACAACCAATGACTCAATCAATTCCTTCTTTGAACTTGAGCGATCTCCTGAATCGGTGAATCTTTGTCAATCAAGTCACCTCCACCCGACAATTCAGTATCCTGAATTGCTTCAACATTTTTGTTCGAAACTATCTCCTAACTTGATGCGCTTACAACGATAGCTTCTGATTCAAGAAATTTATGTGCCTCCCTCTTGCGATCAAAATCTTTGATCCAATGTTTCATTTCAAGATCGAGTTCCATAAGTACTCGCTTTTTGTCCCGATTGTTTCCAAACGTTAACAATAAACCATCCTTCACCTGGCTCCAACTATGGAACGGAATCCACGATAGTTCCTTGTGGAACCAAAATTTTGCTTGACCACCAAAAAAACCAGAAACACACGCCAACTTGTCTTTCTCACTATAGTCACCACCAAGAAATTGAGCTTCAGTCATCGCAATCCCCTCTTCGGATTACCTTTAGTGAAGATCCGGAGGTCCAGCTGTCTAATGTCATCTGAAATCGATCGAGATTCAATCCTCTCTACTGCGCAAACCACTTGCTTCAAGGTTTCCTCCATCGAAGTCAACAACTCCAAAAATTGCACCTCCGGATTGGCATAGTAACTTGAATCCGCCCTAGAGAAACTCCAATTGTTTTTTCGCAGCATCATTATCCATCATAACGTTTGACCAAAACCAGTTTCACTGCACCAATGTCAAGTTGTTGATATCCCAAACTCCAATTTCAAATACAATACTCAAATAGAAAGATGATCCGACTGATTATCAAAACAATAACCAATGCAAATCCAGAAACATTATCATTCGCCTGAACATTCAACCTCACGATAACATAGAGATCAACATTAATCTCTCCTCAAGCACATCGCTTGGCCAAAGTCTAACAAAAAAAACTCTCACAACATCAAAAGCATAATCCCTCTAAATCGATCTCTCTCCTTATTTATAATAGAACAGAGTCTGTTAAAGATATTTATAGATCCTAAAAATATCTTCTTCTTCAAGCAATCTTCCTTCCCACTTGCACTTGGCGTGTCTTGAAAATGGTGTCTAAGAGAGAAAATAGAGGCGATTGGAACCGTTACTGTATTCATATTCACATATATCACTGAACCATTTAATAGATTTAATCTAATAGATCTATGCTGCTCTACAAATAAATATTCGTAACAACTCTTAACAACATGTGACTACAAAAGAAAACCAAAATGGCATATGGGTACATCTGCAAGCTACGATCTCTTTTCATAGCAATAATTTGTTTGGACAACTAAAAAAGTAAAGCACAACGAAACTCTACAGAATTTGTTTGCTAGAGAAACAAAAAAAATATTTAAAACAATTGCTAAAAATGGACAACATTAGTTTCACTATATAAATCACCAAGACTAACCCAACATTACCCACCAAATCATCTTCTTCACAAATATAAACAAGGAGTAAAACATTTTGTAATACTCATTTGTATTAAATCATCACTAATACTTAAAAACGATACGTTATGGGGATTCAAACATGCAGTGTTTTAATAATCGTAATTATATTGACGATGATGTTTTCAGCACACATTGCTCAATCAAACAGTATAACAATGTGTGTGAAACATTGTGCACAAAACGAGTGCTTGAAAGCGGCGAAAAAAACTACTCCTGAAATTTGTGATGAAGCTTGCAAGAAAATCTGCAACAATCAATTATTCAGTGATGAAAAGTGGTTTGTTCCTTCTCCAAAGGGAAGCTCACGAATCTGTAGATGGGCGCCTAAGTATTGCCAATTCTGAATTATGAAAACTCCTAATGATTTGTTTTTTTCATGATTATAACATAACAATATAAAAATATGTAAGTACGTGATCAATTCATTATTCTTATAAAATAATTTCTTCCTTTAATTTTTGATGCATATTAAAACAAGCGTTTATGTCAACAAAACATTGGTCTATAGAGTATTTCGATTTAACCAAACTAGCTAGATCAACCCAAATACATACGTTGGCTATATATTAAGTCTTTCGACCAACATATATATCAAATATTTGGCCTTGAATTTAAAAGAATAAAAATATGACTTATCATCAACAACTGTTGCAAAACTTAGTGACAAACTCAAATTTTTAATGTAAGAAAAAACAACTACAATTCAGTAACAAACTAACAATCATACAATGTACCAGTTAAAAAAAAAAATGTTAAATGTTGAATTATATAAGATAAATACAAACAAATAACAACATATTAGTTAATTTCTCAATTAATTCAAGAAGAAAAATACACAAATAGATCAGTTGATTTTCCAATTTTCCAATTAGAATAAAAAAAATTCAGGGGTTTAATTATTAACAGATATAAAATAGTTTTTTTTTTGTTGGAATTTTTCCAAAGCTTTTCTTGAATGAGATTACACTATAAAGAAATCAGAATATTTAAGTGCATATGTATGGTCAATTTTGTATTCATCTGTTTTTCATATTTGATAAATTCAAACCCTATTCTATCTTAAACGAGACAATTAATAATAATTTTCTCTGAATTACATTTCTAGTAATTATTATAAACAATGAAGGCCATTTTCTCATTTATACATTTGTGTTATTAACTAATATAGAGATGAAAAATGTAATGGTAGACTTTGTGTTCCTAATTTAGAACAATTAGATACCACATTGTATTATTATTCTAAAGTAAATAGATACTCCATAAGCGAAGAGAAAAAGATGCCCAAATTTAAAAGAACAAAGTCTGGGAGACAGATAAATTAGAAGTCTGTTATTAAAAAAACCAGTCTGATAAGGCCCACAACCAGGCCCAAACGTTTGTGTTTAAAATCAGAACCGCAACCGCAAACGGCAAACCCAATATTTCCCACAGTTCTTCTCATGTGTTCACCAATCGCCCTTTACAGCCAAAAGCTCACCGCAAATGCGACATGAGAAGGGTGATAAGGTTCATCAGACGTATGTGAGAAAACGGATTCAGCATTCTTTAGAGGAAGCGAAGGATGACGTGGATGATGACGTGGCAGAGAAGAGAAGGAAAGTCAAAGAAGAGAAGGACGATTCAATTAAATTAAATTTGAAGGACTAAAGTATAAATAAAACAATCAACTCTAAAACATAGAAGAAAATATAGTCACTCTATATATAAAACAATTCTGCTGATTTTTCTATTTTAGAGTTCTATATAGAGTAGGGTTGGAGAAGAATTTAGAGTTTTTTCTCTAAAATAAAGTAGGGTTGGAAATGTCCTTAGGAGATATACTTCTCTTCCCACTTTGATGTTTGTGTCTTCTAAGGGACAGTTTATCTAACACATGGTTTGCCTCTTGCTTCTCATTGAGAATTTGATGAACAAATGGTGGATATACCCGATTGTTCTTTACAAATGCACCTTGCAATTTCTCAAAAACAACCAATGACTCAATCAATTCCTTCTTTGAACTTGAGCGATCTCCTGAATCGGTGAATCTTTGTCAATCAAGTCACCTCCACCCGACAATTCAGTATCCTGAATTGCTTCAACATTTTTGTTCGAAACTATCTCCTAACTTGATGCGCTTACAACGATAGCTTCTGATTCAAGAAATTTATGTGCCTCCCTCTTGCGATCAAAATCTTTGATCCAATGTTTCATTTCAAGATCGAGTTCCATAAGTACTCGCTTTTTGTCCCGATTGTTTCCAAACGTTAACAATAAACCATCCTTCACCTGGCTCCAACTATGGAACGGAATCCACGATAGTTCCTTGTGGAACCAAAATTTTGCTTGACCACCAAAAAAACCAGAAACACACGCCAACTTGTCTTTCTCACTATAGTCACCACCAAGAAATTGAGCTTCAGTCATCGCAATCCCCTCTTCGGATTACCTTTAGTGAAGATCCGGAGGTCCAGCTGTCTAATGTCATCTGAAATCGATCGAGATTCAATCCTCTCTACTGCGCAAACCACTTGCTTCAAGGTTTCCTCCATCGAAGTCAACAACTCCAAAAATTGCACCTCCGGATTGGCATAGTAACTTGAATCCGCCCTAGAGAAACTCCAATTGTTTTTTCGCAGCATCATTATCCATCATAACGTTTGACCAAAATCAGTTTCACTGCACCAATGTCAAGTTGTTGATATCCCAAACTCCAATTTCAAATACAATACTCAAATAGAAAGATGATCCGACTGATTATCAAAACAATAACCAATGCAAATCCAGAAACATTATCATTCGCCTGAACATTCAACCTCACGATAACATAGAGATCAACATTAATCTCTCCTCAAGCACATCGCTTGGCCAAAGTCTAACAAAAAAAACTCTCACAACATCAAAAGCATAATCCCTCTAAATCGATCTCTCTCCTTATTTATAATAGAACAGAGTCTGTTAAAGATATTTATAGATCCTAAAAATATCTTCTTCTTCAAGCAATCTTCCTTCCCACTTGCACTTGGCGTGTCTTGAAAATGGTGTCTAAGAGAGAAAATAGAGGCGATTGGAACCGTTACTGTATTCATATTCACATATATCACTGAACCATTTAATAGATTTAATCTAATAGATCTATGCTGCTCTACAAATAAATATTCGTAACAACTCTTAACAACATGTGACTACAAAAGAAAACCAAAATGGCATATGGGTACATCTGCAAGCTACGATCTCTTTTCATAGCAATAATTTGTTTGGACAACTAAAAAAGTAAAGCACAACGAAACTCTACAGAATTTGTTTGCTAGAGAGAGAAACAAGAAACATATTTAAAACAATTGCTAAAAATGGACAACATTAGTTTCACTATATAAATCACCAAGACTAACCCAACATTACCCACCAAATCATCTTCTTCACAAATATAAACAAGGAGTAAAACATTTTGTAATACTCATTTGTATTAAATCATCACTAATACTTAAAAACGATACGTTATGGGGATTCAAACATGCAGTGTTTTAATAATCGTAATTATATTGACGATGATGTTTTCAGCACACATTGCTCAATCAAACAGTATAACAATGTGTGTGAAACATTGTGCACAAAACGAGTGCTTGAAAGCGGCGAAAAAAACTACTCCTGAAATTTGTGATGAAGCTTGCAAGAAAATCTGCAACAATCAATTATTCAGTGATGAAAAGTGGTTTGTTCCTTCTCCAAAGGGAAGCTCACGAATCTGTAGATGGGCGCCTAAGTATTGCCAATTCTGAATTATGAAAACTCCTAATGATTTGTTTTTTTCATGATTATAACATAACAATATAAAAATATGTAAGTACGTGATCAATTCATTATTCTTATAAAATAATTTCTTCCTTTAATTTTTGATGCATATTAAAACAAACGTTTATGTCAACAAAACATTGGTCTAGAGAGTATTTCGATTTAACCAAACTAGCTAGATCAACCCAAATACATACGTTGGCTATATATTAAGTCTTTCGACCAACATATATATCAAATATTTGGCCTTGAATTTAAAAGAATAAAAATATGACTTATCATCAACAACTGTTGCAAAACTTAGTGACAAACTCAAATTTTTAATGTAAGAAAAAACAACTACAATTCAGTAACAAACTAACAATCATACAATGTACCAGTTAAAAAAAAAAAATGTTAAATGTTGAATTATATAAGATAAATACAAACAAATAACAACATATTAGTTAATTTCTCAATTAATTCAAGAAGAAAAATACACAAATAGATCAGTTGATTTTCCAATTTTCCAATTAGAATAAAAAAAATTCAGGGGTTTAATTATTCACAGATATAAAATAGTTTTTTTTTTGTTGGAATTTTTCCAAAGCTTTTCTTGAATGAGATTACACTATAAAGAAATCAGAATATTTAAGTGCATATGTATGGTCAATTTTGTATTCATCTGTTTTTCATATTTGATAAATTCAAACCCTATTCTATCTTAAACGAGACAATTAATAATAATTTTCTCTGAATTACATTTCTAGTAATTATTATAAACAATGAAGGCCATTTTCTCATTTATACATTTGTGTTATTAACTAATATAGAGATGAAAAATGTAATGGTAGACTTTGTGTTCCTAATTTAGAACAATTAGATACCACATTGTATTATTATTCTAAAGTAAATAGATACTCCATAAGCGAAGAGAAAAAGATGCCCAAATTTAAAAGAACAAAGTCTGGGAGACAGATAAATTAGAAGTCTGTTATTAAAAAAACCAGTCTGATAAGGCCCACAACCAGGCCCAAACGTTTGTGTTTAAAATCAGAACCGCAACCGCAAACGGCAAACCCAATATTTCCCACAGTTCTTCTCATGTGTTCACCAATCGCCCTTTACAGCCAAAAGCTCACCGCAAATGCGACATGAGAAGGGTGATAAGGTTCATCAGACGTATGTGAGAAAACGGATTCAGCATTCTTTAGAGGAAGCGAAGGATGACGTGGATGATGACGTGGCAGAGAAGAGAAGGAAAGTCAAAGAAGAGAAGGACGATTCAATTAAATTAAATTTGAAGGATTAAAGTATAAATAAAACAATCAACTCTAAAACATAGAAGAAAATATAGTCACTCTATATATAAAACAATTCTGCTGATTTCTCTATTTTAGAGTTCTATATAGAGTAGGGTTGGAGAAGAATTTAGAGTTTTTTCTCTAAAATAAAGTAGGGTTGGAAATGTCCTTAGGAGATATACTTCTCTTCCCACTTTGATGTTTGTGTCTTCTAAGGGACAGTTTATCTAACACATGGTTTGCCTCTTGCTTCTCATTGAGAATTTGATGAACAAATGGTGGATATACCCGATTGTTCTTTACAAATGCACCTTGCAATTTCTCAAAAACAACCAATGACTCAATCAATTCCTTCTTTGAACTTGAGCGATCTCCTGAATCGGTGAATCTTTGTCAATCAAGTCACCTCCACCCGACAACTCTGTATCTTGAATTGCTTCAACATTTTTGTTCGAAACTATCTCCTAACTTGATGCGCTTACAACGATAGCTTCTGATTCAAGAAATTTATGTGCCTCCCTCTTGCGATCAAAATCTTTGATCCAATGTTTCATTTCAAGATCGAGTTCCATAAGTACTCGCTTTTTGTCCCGATTGTTTCCAAACGTTAACAATAAACCATCCTTCACCTGGCTCCAACTATGGAACGGAATCCACGATAGTTCCTTGTGGAACCAAAATTTTGCTTGACCACCAAAAAAACCAGAAACACACGCCAACTTGTCTTTCTCACTATAGTCACCACCAAGAAATTGAGCTTCAGTCATCGCAATCCCCTCTTCGGATTACCTTTAGTGAAGATCCGGAGGTCCAGCTGTCTAATGTCATCTGAAATCGATCGAGATTCAATCCTCTCTACTGCGCAAACCACTTGCTTCAAGGTTTCCTCCATCGAAGTCAACAACTCCAAAAATTGCACCTCCGGATTGGCATAGTAACTTGAATCCGCCCTAGAGAAACTCCAATTGTTTTTTCGCAGCATCATTATCCATCATAACGTTTGACCAAAACCAGTTTCACTGCACCAATGTCAAGTTGTTGATATCCCAAACTCCAATTTCAAATACAATACTCAAATAGAAAGATGATCCGACTGATTATCAAAACAATAACCAATGCAAATCCAGAAACATTATCATTCGCCTGAACATTCAACCTCACGATAACATAGAGATCAACATTAATCTCTCCTCAAGCACATCGCTTGGCCAAAGTCTAACAAAAAAACTCTCACAACATCAAAAGCATAATCCCTCTAAATCGATCTCTCTCCTTATTTATAATAGAACAGAGTCTGTTAAAGATATTTATAGATCCTAAAAATATCTTCTTCTTCAAGCAATCTTCCTTCCCACTTGAACTTGGCGTGTCTTGAAAATGGTGTCTAAGAGAGAAAATAGAGGCGATTGGAACCGTTACTGTAGTCATATTCACATATATCACTGAACCATTTAATAGATTTAATCTAATAGAGCTATGCTGCTCTACAAATAAATATTCGTAACAACTCTTAACAACATGTGACTACAAAAGAAAACCAAAATGGCATATGGGTACATCTGTAAGCTACGATCTCTTTTCATAGCAATAATTTGTTTGGACAACTAAAAAAGTAAAGCACAACGAAACTCTACAGAATTTGTTTGCTAGAGAGAGAAACAAGAAACATATTTAAAACAATTGCTAAAAATGGACAACATTAGTTTCACTATATAAATCACCAAGACTAACCCAACATTACCCACCAAATCATCTTCTTCACAAATATAAACAAGGAGTAAAACATTTTGTAATACTCATTTGTATTAAATCATCACTAATACTTAAAAACGATACGTTATGGGGATTCAAACATGCAGTGTTTTAATAATCGTAGCTATATTGACGATGATGTTTTCAGCACACATTGCTCAATCAAACAGTATAACAATGTGTGTGAAACATTGTGCACAAAACGAGTGCTTGAAAGCGGCGAAAAAACCTACTCCTGAAATTTGTGATGAAGCTTGCAAGAAAATCTGCAACAATCAATTATTCGGTGATGAAAAGTGGTTTGTTCCTGCTCCAAAGGGAAGCTCCCGAATCTGTAGATGGGCGCCTAAGTATTGCCAATTCTGAATTATGAAAACTCCTAATGATATGTTTTTTTCATGATTATAACATAACAATATAAAAATATGTAAGTACGTAATCAATTCATTATTCTTATAAAATAATTTCTTCCTTTAATTTTTGATGCATATTAAAACAAGCGTTTATGTCAACAAAACATTGGTCTATAGAGTATTTCGATTTAACCAAACTAGCTAGATCAACCCAAATACATACATTGGCTATATATTAAGTCTTTCGACCAACATATATATCAAATATTTGGCCTTGAATTTAAAAGAATAAAAATATGACTTATCATCAACAACTGTTGCAAAACTTATTTACAAACTAAAATTTTTAATGTAAGAAAAAACAACTGCAATTCAGTAACAAACTAACAATCATACAATGTACCAGTAAAAACAAAAAAATATTAAATGTTGAATTATATAGGATAAATACAAACAAATAGCAACATCTTAGTTAATTTCTCAATTAATTCAAGAAGAAAAATACACAAATAGATCAGTTGATTTTCCAATTTTCCAATTAGAATAAAAAAAATTCAGGGGTTTAATTATTGACAGATATAAAATAGTTCTTTTTTTGTTGGAATTTTTCTAAAGCTTTTCTTGAATGAGATTACACTATAAAGAAATCAGAATATTTAAGTGCATATGTATGGTCAATTTTGTATTGATCTGTTTTTCATATTTGATAAATTCAAACCCTATTCTATCTTAAACGAGACAATTAATGATAATTTTCTCTGAATTACATTTGTAGTAATTATTATAAACAATGAAGGCCATTTTCTCATTTATACCTTTGTGTTATTAACTAATATAGAGATGAAAAATGTAATGGTAGACTTCGTGTTCCTAATTTGGAACAATTAGATACCACATTGTATTATTATTCTAAAGTAAATAGATACTCCATAAGCGAAGAGCAAAAGATGCCCAAATTTAAAAGAACAAAGTTTTGGAGACAGATAAATTAGAAGTCTGCTATTAAAAAAACCAGTCGGATAAGGCCCACAACCAGGCCCAAACGTTTGTGTTTAAAATCAGAACCCTAATCGCAAACGGCAAACCCAATATTTCCCACAGTTCTTCTCATGTGTTCACCAATCGCCCTTTACAGCCAAAAGCTCACCGCAAATGCCACACGAGAAGGGTGATAAGGTTCATCAGACGTATGTGAGAAAACGGATTCAGCATTCTTTAGAGGAAGCGAAGGATGACGTGGATGATAACGTGGCAGAGAAGAGAAGGAAAGTCAAAGAAGAGAAGGACGGTTCAATTAAATTAAATTTGAAGGACTAAAGTATAAATAAAACAATCAACTCTAAAACATAGAAGAAAATATAGTCACTCTATATATAAAACAATTCTGCTGATTTCTCTATTTTAGAGTTCTATATAGAGTAGGGTTGGAGAAAAATTTAGAGTTTTATTTCTAAAATAAAGTAGGGTTGGAAATGTCCTTAGGAGATATACTTCTCTTCTCACTTTGATGTTTGTGTCTTCTAAGGGACAGTTTATCTAACACATGGTTAGCCTCTTGCTTCTCATTGAGAATTTGATGAACAAATGGTGGATATACCCGATTGTTCTTTACAAATGCACATTGCAATTTCTCAAAAACAACCAATGACTCAATCAATTCCTTCTTTGAACTTGAGCGATCTCCTGAATCGGTGAATCTTTGTCAATCAAGTCACCTCCACCCGACAATTCAGTATCCTGAATTGCTTCAACATTTTTGTTCGAAACTATCTCCTAACTTGATGCGCTTACAACGATAGCTTCTGATTCAAGAAATTTATGTGCCTCCCTCTTGCGATCAAAATCTTTGATCCAATGTTTCATTTCAAGATCGAGTTCCATAAGTACTCGCTTTTTGTCCCGATTGTTTCCAAACGTTAACAATAAACCATCCTTCACCTGGCTCCAACTATGGAACGGAATCCACGATAGTTCCTTGTGGAACCAAAATTTTGCTTGACCACCAAAAAAACCAGAAACACACGCCAACTTGTCTTTCTCACTATAGTCACCACCAAGAAATTGAGCTTCAGTCATCGCAATCCCCTCTTCGGATTACCTTTAGTGAAGATCCGGAGGTCCAGCTGTCTAATGTCATCTGAAATCGATCGAGATTCAATCCTCTCTACTGCGCAAACCACTTGCTTCAAGGTTTCCTCCATCGAAGTCAACAACTCCAAAAATTGCACCTCCGGATTGGCATAGTAACTTGAATCCGCCCTAGAGAAACTCCAATTGTTTTTTCGCAGCATCATTATCCATCATAACGTTTGACCAAAACCAGTTTCACTGCACCAATGTCAAGTTGTTGATATCCCAAACTCCAATTTCAAATACAATACTCAAATAGAAAGATGATCCGACTGATTGTCAAAACAATAACCAATGCAAATCCAGAAACATTATCATTCGCCTGAACATTCAACCTCACGATAACATAGAGATCAACATTAATCTCTCCTCAAGCACATCGCTTGGCCAAAGTCTAACAAAAAAACTCTCACAACATCAAAAGCATAATCCCTCTAAATCGATCTCTCTCCTTATTTATAATAGAACAGAGTCTGTTAAAGATATTTATAGATCCTAAAAATATCTTCTTCTTCAAGCAATCTTCCTTCCCACTTGAACTTGGCGTGTCTTGAAAATGGTGTCTAAGAGAGAAAATAGAGGCGATTGGAACCGTTACTGTAGTCATATTCACATATATCACTGAACCATTTAATAGATTTAATCTAATAGAGCTATGCTGCTCTACAAATAAATATTCGTAACAACTCTTAACAACATGTGACTACAAAAGAAAACCAAAATGGCATATGGGTACATCTGTAAGCTACGATCTCTTTTCATAGCAATAATTTGTTTGGACAACTAAAAAAGTAAAGCACAACGAAACTCTACAGAATTTGTTTGCTAGAGAGAGAAACAAGAAACATATTTAAAACAATTGCTAAAAATGGACAACATTAGTTTCACTATATAAATCACCAAGACTAACCCAACATTACCCACCAAATCATCTTCTTCACAAATATAAACAAGGAGTAAAACATTTTGTAATACTCATTTGTATTAAATCATCACTAATACTTAAAAACGATACGTTATGGGGATTCAAACATGCAGTGTTTTAATAATCGTAGCTATATTGACGATGATGTTTTCAGCACACATTGCTCAATCAAACAGTATAACAATGTGTGTGAAACATTGTGCACAAAACGAGTGCTTGAAAGCGGCGAAAAAACCTACTCCTGAAATTTGTGATGAAGCTTGCAAGAAAATCTGCAACAATCAATTATTCGGTGATGAAAAGTGGTTTGTTCCTGCTCCAAAGGGAAGCTCCCGAATCTGTAGATGGGCGCCTAAGTATTGCCAATTCTGAATTATGAAAACTCCTAATGATATGTTTTTTTCATGATTATAACATAACAATATAAAAATATGTAAGTACGTAATCAATTCATTATTCTTATAAAATAATTTCTTCCTTTAATTTTTGATGCATATTAAAACAAGCGTTTATGTCAACAAAACATTGGTCTATAGAGTATTTCGATTTAACCAAACTAGCTAGATCAACCCAAATACATACATTGGCTATATATTAAGTCTTTCGACCAACATATATATCAAATATTTGGCCTTGAATTTAAAAGAATAAAAATATGACTTATCATCAACAACTGTTGCAAAACTTATTTACAAACTAAAATTTTTAATGTAAGAAAAAACAACTGCAATTCAGTAACAAACTAACAATCATACAATGTACCAGTAAAAACAAAAAAATATTAAATGTTGAATTATATAGGATAAATACAAACAAATAGCAACATCTTAGTTAATTTCTCAATTAATTCAAGAAGAAAAATACACAAATAGATCAGTTGATTTTCCAATTTTCCAATTAGAATAAAAAAAATTCAGGGGTTTAATTATTGACAGATATAAAATAGTTCTTTTTTTGTTGGAATTTTTCCAAAGCTTTTCTTGAATGAGATTACACTATAAAGAAATCAGAATATTTAAGTGCATATGTATGGTCAATTTTGTATTGATCTGTTTTTCATATTTGATAAATTCAAACCCTATTCTATCTTAAACGAAACAATTAATGATAATTTTCTTTGAATTACATTTGTAGTAATTATTATAAACAATGAAGGCAATTTTCTCATTTATACATTTGTGTTATTAACTAATATAGAGATGAAAAATGTAATGGTAGACTTCGTGTTCCTAATTTGGAACAATTAGATACCACATTGTATTATTATTCTAAAGTAAATAGATACTCCATAAGCGAAAAGAAAAAGATGCCCAAATTTAAAAGAACAAAGTCTGGGAGACAGATAAATTAGAAGTCTGCTATTAAAAAAACCAGTCGGGTAAGGCCAACAATCAGACCCAAACGTTTGTGTTTAAAATCAGAACCGCGACCGCAAACGGCAAACCCAATATTTCCCACAGTTCTTCTCATGTGTTCACCAATCGCCCTTGACAGCCAAAAGCTCACCGAAAATGCGACACGAGAAGGGTGATAAGGTTCATCAGACGTATGTGAGAAAACGGATTCAGCATTCTTTAGAGGAAGCGAAGGATGACGTGGATGATGACGTGGCAGAGAAGAGAAGGAAAGTCAAAGAAGAGAAGGACGATTCAATTAAATTAAATTTGAAGGACTAAAGTATAAATAAAACAATCAACTCTAAAACATAGAAGAAAATATAGTCACTCTATATATAAAACAATTCTGCTGATTTTTCTATTTTAGAGTTCTATATAGAGTAGGGTTGGAGAAGAATTTAGAGTTTTTTCTCTAAAATAAAGTAGGGTTGGAAATGTCCTTAGGAGATATACTTCTCTTCCCACTTTGATGTTTGTGTCTTCTAAGGGACAGTTTATCTAACACATGGTTTGCCTCTTGCTTCTCATTGAGAATTTGATGAACAAATGGTGGATATACCCGATTGTTCTTTACAAATGCACCTTGCAATTTCTCAAAAACAACCAATGACTCAATCAATTCCTTCTTTGAACTTGAGCGATCTCCTGAATCGGTGAATCTTTGTCAATCAAGTCACCTCCACCCGACAATTCAGTATCCTGAATTGCTTCAACATTTTTGTTCGAAACTATCTCCTAACTTGATGCGCTTACAACGATAGCTTCTGATTCAAGAAATTTATGTGCCTCCCTCTTGCGATCAAAATCTTTGATCCAATGTTTCATTTCAAGATCGAGTTCCATAAGTACTCGCTTTTTGTCCCGATTGTTTCCAAACGTTAACAATAAACCATCCTTCACCTGGCTCCAACTATGGAACGGAATCCACGATAGTTCCTTGTGGAACCAAAATTTTGCTTGACCACCAAAAAAACCAGAAACACACGCCAACTTGTCTTTCTCACTATAGTCACCACCAAGAAATTGAGCTTCAGTCATCGCAATCCCCTCTTCGGATTACCTTTAGTGAAGATCCGGAGGTCCAGCTGTCTAATGTCATCTGAAATCGATCGAGATTCAATCCTCTCTACTGCGCAAACCACTTGCTTCAAGGTTTCCTCCATCGAAGTCAACAACTCCAAAAATTGCACCTCCGGATTGGCATAGTAACTTGAATCCGCCCTAGAGAAACTCCAATTGTTTTTTCGCAGCATCATTATCCATCATAACGTTTGACCAAAACCAGTTTCACTGCACCAATGTCAAGTTGTTGATATCCCAAACTCCAATTTCAAATACAATACTCAAATAGAAAGATGATCCGACTGATTATCAAAACAATAACCAATGCAAATCCAGAAACATTATCATTCGCCTGAACATTCAACCTCACGATAACATAGAGATCAACATTAATCTCTCCTCAAGCACATCGCTTGGCCAAAGTCTAACAAAAAAAACTCTCACAACATCAAAAGCATAATCCCTCTAAATCGATCTCTCTCCTTATTTATAATAGAACAGAGTCTGTTAAAGATATTTATAGATCCTAAAAATATCTTCTTCTTCAAGCAATCTTCCTTCCCACTTGCACTTGGCGTGTCTTGAAAATGGTGTCTAAGAGAGAAAATAGAGGCGATTGGAACCGTTACTGTATTCATATTCACATATATCACTGAACCATTTAATAGATTTAATCTAATAGATCTATGCTGCTCTACAAATAAATATTCGTAACAACTCTTAACAACATGTGACTACAAAAGAAAACCAAAATGGCATATGGGTACATCTGCAAGCTACGATCTCTTTTCATAGCAATAATTTGTTTGGACAACTAAAAAAGTAAAGCACAACGAAACTCTACAGAATTTGTTTGCTAGAGAAACAAAAAAAATATTTAAAACAATTGCTAAAAATGGACAACATTAGTTTCACTATATAAATCACCAAGACTAACCCAACATTACCCACCAAATCATCTTCTTCACAAATATAAACAAGGAGTAAAACATTTTGTAATACTCATTTGTATTAAATCATCACTAATACTTAAAAACGATACGTTATGGGGATTCAAACATGCAGTGTTTTAATAATCGTAATTATATTGACGATGATGTTTTCAGCACACATTGCTCAATCAAACAGTATAACAATGTGTGTGAAACATTGTGCACAAAACGAGTGCTTGAAAGCGGCGAAAAAAACTACTCCTGAAATTTGTGATGAAGCTTGCAAGAAAATCTGCAACAATCAATTATTCAGTGATGAAAAGTGGTTTGTTCCTTCTCCAAAGGGAAGCTCCCGAATCTGTAGATGGGCGCCTAAGTATTGCCAATTCTGAATTATGAAAACTCCTAATGATTTGTTTTTTTCATGATTATAACATAACAATATAAAAATATGTAAGTACGTGATCAATTCATTATTCTTATAAAATAATTTCTTCCTTTAATTTTTGATGCATATTAAAACAAGTGTTTATGTCAACAAAACATTGGTCTAGAGAGTATTTCGATTTAACCAAACTAGCTAGATCAACCCAAATACGTACGTTGGCTATATATTAAGTCTTTCGACCAACATATATATCAAATATTTGGCCTTGAATTTAAAAGAATAAAAATATGACTTATCATCAACAACTGTTGCAAAACTTATTTACAAACTCAAATTTTTAATGTAAGAAAAAACAACTGCAATTCAGTAACAAACTAACAATCATACAATGTACCAGTTAAAAAAAAAAAATGTTAAATGTTGAATTATATAAGATAAATACAAACAAATAACAACATATTAGTTAATTTCTCAATTAATTCAAGAAGAAAAATACACAAATAGATCAGTTGATTTTCCAATTTTCCAATTAGAATAAAAAAAATTCAGGGGTTTAATTATTCACAGATATAAAATAGTTTTTTTTTTGTTGGAATTTTTCCAAAGCTTTTCTTGAATGAGATTACACTATAAAGAAATCAGAATATTTAAGTGCATATGTATGGTCAATTTTGTATTCATCTGTTTTTCATATTTGATAAATTCAAACCCTATTCTATCTTAAACGAGACAATTAATAATAATTTTCTCTGAATTACATTTCTAGTAATTATTATAAACAATGAAGGCCATTTTCTCATTTATACATTTGTGTTATTAACTAATATAGAGATGAAAAATGTAATGGTAGACTTTGTGTTCCTAATTTGGAACAATTAGATACCACATTGTATTATTATTCTAAAGTAAATAGATACTCCATAAGCGAAGAGAAAAAGATGCCCAAATTTAAAAGAACAAAGTCTGGGAGACAGATAAATTAGAAGTCTGCTATTAAAAAAACCAGTCTGATAAGGCCCACAACCAGGCCCAAACGTTTGTGTTTAAAATCAGAACCGCAACCGCAAACGGCAAACCCAATATTTCCCACAGTTCTTCTCATGTGTTCACCAATCGCCCTTTACAGCCAAAAGCTCACCGCAAATGCGACATGAGAAGGGTGATAAGGTTCATCAGACGTATGTGAGAAAACGGATTCAGCATTCTTTAGAGGAAGCGAAGGATGACGTGGATGATGACGTGGCAGAGAAGAGAAGGAAAGTCAAAGAAGAGAAGGACGATTCAATTAAATTAAATTTGAAGGACTAAAGTATAAATAAAACAATCAACTCTAAAACATAGAAGAAAATATAGTCACTCTATATATAAAACAATTCTGCTGATTTCTCTATTTTAGAGTTCTATATAGAGTAGGGTTGGAGAAGAATTTAGAGTTTTTTCTCTAAAATAAATTAGGGTTGGAAATGTCCTTAGGAGATATACTTCTCTTCCCACTTTGATGTTTGTGTCTTCTAAGGGACAGTTTATCTAACACATGGTTTGCCTCTTGCTTCTCATTGAGAATTTGATGAACAAATGGTGGATATACCCGATTGTTCTTTACAAATGCACCTTGCAATTTCTCAAAAACAACCAATGACTCAATCAATTCCTTCTTTGAACTTGAGCGATCTCCTGAATCGGTGAATCTTTGTCAATCAAGTCACCTCCACCCGACAACTCTATATCCTGAATTGCTTCAACATTTTTGTTCGAAACTATCTCCTAACTTGATGCGCTTACAACGATAGCTTCTGATTCAAGAAATTTATGTGCCTCCCTCTTGCGATCAAAATCTTTGATCCAATGCTTCATTTCAAGATCGAGTTCCATAAGTACTCGCTTTTTGTCCCGATTGTTTCCAAACGTTAACAATAAACCATCCTTCACCTGGCTCCAACTATTGAACGGAATCCACGATAGTTCCTTGTGGAATCAAAATTTTGCTTGGCCACCAAAAAAACCAGAAACACATGCCAACTTGTCTTTCTCACTATAGTCACCACCAAGAAATTGAGCTTCAGTCATCGCAATCCACTCTTCGGATTACCTTTAGTGAAGATCCGGAGGTCCAGCTGTCTACCGTCATCTGAAATCGATCGAGATTCAATCCTCTCTACTGCGCAAACCATTCGCTTCAAGGTTTCCTCCATCGAAGTCAACATCTCCAAAAATTGCACCTCCGATTGGCATAGTAGCTTGAATCCGCCCATGAGGAACTCCAATTGTTTCTTCGCAGCATCATTATCCACCAATGTTAAGTTGTTGATATCCCAAACTCCAATTTCAAATACAATACTCAAATAGAAAGATGATCCGACTGATTATCAAAACAATAACCAATGCAAATCCAGAAACATAATCATTCGCCTGAACATTCAACCTCACGATAACATAGAGATCAACATTGATCTCTCCTCAAGCACATCGCTTGGCCAAATTCTGACAAAAAAAACTCTCACAACATCAAAAGCATAATCCTTCTAAATCGATCTCTCTCCTTATTTATAATAGAACAGAGTCTGTTAAAGATATTTTTAGATCCTAAAAATATCTTCTTCTTCAAGCAAGCTTCCTTCCCACTTGCACGTGGCGTGTCTTGAAAATGGTGTCTAGGAGAGAAAATAGAGGCTATTGGAACCGTTACTGTATTCATATTCACATATATCACTGAACCATTTAATAGATTTAATCTAATAGATCTATGCTGCTCTACAAATAAATATTCGTAATAACTCGTAACAACATGTGACTACAAAATAAAACCAAAATTGCATATGGGTACATCTGCAAGCTACGATCTCTTTTCATAGCAAAAATTTGTTTGGACAACTAAAAAAGTAAAGCACAACGAAACTCTACAGAATTTGTTTGCTAGATAGAGAAACAAGAAACATATTTAAAACAATTGCTAAAAATGGACAACATTAGTTTCACTATATAAATCACCAAGACTAACCAACATTACCCACCAAATTATCTTCTTCACAAATATAAACAAGGAGTAAAACATTTTGTAATACTCATTTGTATTAAATCATCACTAATACTTAAAAACGATACGTTATGGGGATTCAAACATGCAGTGTTTTAATAATCGTAGCTATATTGACGATGATGTTTTCAGCACACATTGCTCAATCAAACAGTATAACAATGTGTGTGAAACATTGTGCACAAAACGAGTGCTTGAAAGCGGCGAAAAAACCTACTCCTGAAATTTGTGATGAAGCTTGCAAGAAAATCTGCAACAATCAATTATTCGGTGATGAAAAGTGGTTTGTTCCTGCTCCAAAAGGAAGCTCCCGAATCTGTAGATGGGCGCCTGAGTATTGCCAATTCTGAATTATGAAAAATTCTAATGATTTGTTTTTTTCCATGACAATAACATAAAAACATAAAAATATGTAAGTACGTGATCAATTCATTATTCTTATAAAATAATTTCTTCTTTTTTTCTTTGATGCATATTAAAACAAGCGTTTATGTCAACAAGACATTGATCTAGAAAGTATTTCAATTTAACCAGACTAGCTAGATCAACCCAAATACATACATTGGCTATATATTAGGTCTTTCGACCAACATATATATCAAATATTTGGTCTTAAATTTAAAAGAATAAAAATATGACTTGGAATCATCATCAACAACTGTTGCAAAACTTATTTACAAACTCAAATTTTTAATTTAAGAAAAACAACTGCAATTCAATAACAAACTAACAATCATACAATGTACCATCAAAAAAAATATTTAAAATGTTAAATGTTAAATTAAACAAGATAAATACAAACAAAAATAGCAATAGATTAGTTGATTTCTCAATTAAATTCAAGAATAAAAATACACAATGAGATCAGTTGATTTTCCAATTAGAAAAAAAAAATTCAGGGGTTTTATTATTGACAAATATTAAATATTTCTTTTTTTTGTTGAAATTTTCCCAAAGCTTTTCTTGAATGAGATTACATCATAAAGAAATCAGAATATTCAAGTGCATATGCATGGTCAATTTTGTATTGATCTGTTTTTAATATTTGATAAATTCAAACCCTATTCTATCTTTAACGAGACAATTAATGATAATTTTCTCTGAATAACATTTGTAGTGATGAAAAATATAATGGTACACTTCGTGTTCCTAATTTGGAACAATTAGATACCACATTATTATTTTTCTAAAGTAAATAGATATTTCATAAGCGAAAGAAAAAGATGCCCAAATTTAAAAAAACAAAGTCTCGGAGACAGATGAATTAGAAGCCTGCTCTTCAAACAAACCAGTTGGATAAGGCCCATGACCAGACCCAAACGCCTTAACATGGTCCTTAAGAGAACGTTTGTGTTTAAAATCAGAACCGCAAACGCAAACCCAACGTTTTCCACAATTCTTCTCATGTGTTCGCCAATCGCCCTTGACAGCCAAAAGCTTACCGCAAAGGCGACACGAGAAGGGTTTGTGTCCGTGTTTGCGTTTGTAGTGCGTTTGGAGCGTCCTAAAGTCTTTCAGTGGCTTGGAACGAGGATGGTCAATGTGGTTCCTGCACCCTTCAACGCAGCAGTAACAAGGGATCCCTAACATGGCTCGTGGCTGTGTGCCTTTCAGTGACTCCGGTCCTTTCCTGTATTGTGAACCATGTCCCCACATGTGCATCTATATTCATAATATTTAGAGTCAACAAAAAACAAAAAGGTTTCCTTAAGTAATAAAATGAAATAACATGGTTCCTTAAAATCATATTATTGACCGAGCATAGTAATGTTTCATTCAAGAAATCTGTGTATTTAAGTTTGAATCAAATGTTTTGACTACTATGATAATATATATATGAGAAAAGAAAACTATTAAAAACTATAGTCAATCAAATCTTAGTAGATAATTTATTTCAACTTTTTCGAATTCAGCTTTAGTTAAGGCATTAAATAAATGTAAAGAGTTGTGATGAATTATTTTCATGAAAACATTACCATAAAAATATATATTACCAACTCTTCTTACAAAAAAAAGTAATTAAATCACGATTAGTTGACTTGATTAAATTTGTAAATTGTATAATAAGATCCAAAGGTAAATCATCTATTAAATCCTGGTTGTTTAGCTTTTATCAAATAAATTCAGAATTATATATATATATATATATATATATATATATATATGTATATATATAGATATGAATAAACTCATAACATTAGATCCGGAGATATAACTCTATAAGATGAATTTATTATATATGTTTGTGCATGGAAAAGCAATGCGCATGAGATATATTGACTCGTACCTGAAGATTGTTGTAGCGATTGAATGTCTTGAAGCATACATGGCAAGAAAAATGAGTGAACCCTATGAGAATTTGCTCCGGCGCCGGGATCCAGTATGCCTTTCCGGAAAGTTCATTCTCGATGCCTTTTCCGGCGTCATATGTGGCGATCTCCTTCCCATTTCTCTTCTTCAGCTGTTTAGCATCATTGCTTGGTTTACCAAAACCAGGAAGGCCGATGTGTAAGTCCACGTCCACTTCACGGTCTTCTTCTTCTTCTTCTTCCTCCTCTTGCTCTCCTTCTTCCGCATACAAGGGATTAGGGTTTAGGTCTAGGTTTGAGTTCAAGTTTATGCGATCAATAAGCGGTAAAGGCTCAATTAGGGTATTGTTGATACAAGAGTTTTGGTTGAGGTTAGGGAAGAGATCAAGGGATTGGAAATGGTGTCTAGGTTTTTCAGAAGAAGAGCTTGAGGATATCTCGTATAGTGGTGGTGACTCCATTGAATGTGGTGAATAGTTGTTGGAGAGAGATGAAATGTTTTGAGAATCTTTTCTTTATTCCTTTAAATCTTGACTATATATAATAAAATTAAATTACCTTAATATAATGATTGCTCTCTATGAAAGTAATTTAATGTTTGCAATAACTTTTATAACTAATAATCATGCAGATACGTAAGTAGATCCCACGTATCAATCGTCTCCTTTAACCTACGAGAATAAAGATTGATAAATATCGAATTTACCGAATAATATTGGATGAACTATATAGGTTTACGAAAGTCGAAAGCAAGTGTGAACAAAACGAATAATGTGTAAAATAATTTAGAATCATATTGTGTGACTTACGTACCAAATAGAGAAGTGAGTAAATGGGAATCTTGGGGAATGTGAGGAGCAGACACTTGAGAATGCATGTGGTTGAGTGAAAACAACCTTTGTTAAGAAGTAATTTAATCTTCTCTGTCTCATCTCTTTGCCTATAAATAGAGTGGAAAAACAAGAACCTTAAATTTTGTGGACCAAACTCTTCAAGATTTTGGCAACTTTGTCATTGCAGGGTTTTGACTATCTTTGGCATTTACGTAAGCTTTTAGCTTTTCTACAATACAATTGTATTAATTTTAATCAATGAAATTTCGGATTTGGGTAATGAAATGAATGCTAATGTTGAATTCATATTATTATTATTATGGAAGATGCATTATTATTATTTTTTTGGGTTATGTTTTGTATGTATGTAAGTTGTTTAATTCTCTCTCTAACGGTCAACACCTCTGGTTTTGTAAACACTAGATTTGACATACCAATAAGAGAAAAGGAATAATTAATAGTATATACAAGTCAAGATTTAGTGTTAAATCTGTTTTTACAAATGTACACGTTTCACTAAAAGAATTTCTTTGCAAGGTTATTAACTTAGTACATATCAATAATTTCTGCCTAGTCAAATATTATGCCGGGTCTCCACAATTCAATATTCATACTAGCCAATTATTACCACTATGTGTGAAGATTTTATTTCTTTTAGTTATTTTGATTGAAAGTAGAATTATAATATTCCCAAAAACTAACATAATTTTTTTATTATTTTATTATTGTATGTTATTTTTCTGATCAAGTATTACTTCTAATATACTGTATACATGCTGATTAGATTTTCTTTATTCAAATATTTAACTTCAATGTATTGTATTTAAAAAAAAACATTTAACCAACGTAGTCGTAGTCTAGCTAGTGGATTTAAGCGTTTTTTTTTTTTTTTTAGCTGAGACTTTGATTCAAGATAAGAACTACAAAATGGTCTAAAGCAACGTGGCTAATTTGTCCGAAAAAACAAAACAAAAAAATATAACCCATTATTGTTCACGAAAGAGATTGTGTCAAGTCAGTTGTTAGAGTCCTACAGAATAGCATAATCATGGTCCATGGAGTAACCAAATTAGTAGAGTAAATGAATTTTTCAAGTGGATCAAGTCGAATCTCTGTAGGTTCAAACTCTAATTAATTAATTAGTGTTATTTCACGTTAGAACTCGTTTTGCAAATACCTTCATTTCTACTATATAAAACTATAAATTCTTCGATATTTGCATATCAATACGATAATACGCATAAATTTTTAGCGTACAAGAGAATTGTGAAATTAGCAGAATTAACGGTTTACAAAATCAATGAATTTGCCAAGTTGAAATTTATGCAAAATTAATAGGGTCAATTGTATATACATGAATAATTCATGTTACATGATCAATAAAGATACCGTATTAGTTTTATTAATGGATTTTAGTACTAGCTACCAGAACAAAATCTATGTACAATATTAATTCTTTGCAAGACAACTTTTGTTTCACACAATCTTTATTGAATCAGTAAAGATTAGATATGTTTAATATGTGGTATTAAGAATAATAAATTGGTGATTTAACCAGTATTTAAGTATTAGATTAATAATATTTTAATTGTTATTAATGTCGATTTAAACTCGTCCGCCATATAAATTGTCATGCACAATAACTCGATATTCAGTATATATATATTTTAACAAAAAAAAAAAATACCAACTCTATGATTGGTTATCCAATTTGGAAAAAAAATAATTTACAAAAATAACTTTAGATTATTATAATATAGAATATCAAGCTAAACAATCCGTTTTACTGTTGTTACATAAACGAAAAATAAAGGAGATTCGTAGACAAATAATATGTTGTTGCATTATGCCACCACATATAATATGTTATTGCATTATACTACCACATATAAAATGTTTAATAAATTTTTGTGATTAAAATATTTGATTGTGTGATAACTAATAGAAATTCATATAATTAACGTAACTATAATAAGTTATAACCTATAATAAGTTATAATCTATATGGAATGTTCCAAAATAAGGCATTTATGGAGAAAGTTTGGACGTTTATGACACTTTTGAGGGAGTGGGCACTTTTCCACCTTTTTTACTGATTTTATGACCATTTTACCCTTATAAAGGTGAGAAGGAAAAAAAACAGGAGATAAATTAATTTTGTTGCCAATTACTAAAAAACAATATACGTGACATTAGATAGAGATAACAAGTTAAAAATTAATGGTAAGATCTGTTAAAATTTAGTTTAATCAAATAAAAATGTTTAAGTCAAATATTATATCAAATAAAAATATTTAAGCTTAACTAATATTATATATTTCCAACAAATATCAGATATTAAACTATGTTCCTAATTATGTATCCAATATATATTGTCCATGTAAACATATTCAAACAGTTCACATTATATGAAATGCTTTAATTCAAATAAAAATATTTAAGCGTAAGTAGAATTATATATTCCCAACAAATATCAAATATTAAACTATGTTCCTAATTATGTATCAAATATATATTGTCCACGTAAACTTATCCAAACAGTTCGCATCATATGAAATACTATATATTTAAACCTAAGTAGTATTATATATTCCCAACAAATATCAGATATTAAACTATGTTTCTAATTATGTATCCAATATATATTGTCCACATAAACTTATCCAAACAGTTCGCTTTATATATATCAATACAAGGTCCTTCAACAAAATTTTTTTGAAAATATGATACAATGTTGTTGACACAAGCAAATGGTTTGTGGTGTGTAAACCTTAAACCCTTGAGACTCTACACTAAAGCCTAATTTCCTTACCCTAAACTCAAACCCTCAATCCCTAATCTTTATCCATTAAATCCAAAATCGTAAAACAAAACTCTAAACCATAAAATATATTGTAAGCATAAACAAGAAAGTGATAATTATACTGAGAGATAAAACAAATTCACAGCAAATCAAAGCTAACATGTGTCCATTGATGATTGTCCAAGAAGTTTAGTTCATGTGGTCAACTAGTGACTCATAGGGTCGTTTTATTTCAATACACAAGTTTATGTATGAACGATAATCACCAGAATCAGATTAGATGGAAAAAAACAAAAACTTTTGGAACAATTTAAATCGTAAAAATGTGATCTTTACTAAATTCGACCAATATCAATTGCAGATCTAAATGCTAAACATAAGGACAATGTGAAAGAATATGCGGAATTGTATTAAAGATTAAGAGAGTTATGAAGAACAAGAGAGTTTGTATGTGAGAGAATATGAGACCAAATCATATTGATAGAATTAGATAGTAACCTTTGTGTGTTTACAATGCTTTTAAAGACACACAAAGAGAATATGGCTGTTTACAATTAACGTAAGACTGAAAGAGACATAAGAGAAGAGGTTCCTTGGTCTTGGTGATGAGAGTGACTGGTCATTGGTTGACCTTGTTGCTAAAGACACTCGTGAGTCCTCTTCAACGGCTACAAGAGATATTTGTGTGCCTTCACCTCTTCTAGAAGCTCTTCATAGACTTCTCATATGTTCGGCCCACTCTCTTGTAGTACATATCCAATACTAGGCCTTTCTTATTTGAGTCTTGATCAATACTCTCCCTCAAGCGCAAGACTTATGCAAGAGTCTAAGCTTGGAACACATGATTCATCACCTCATTAAAAACCTTAGTAAAGAAAACCACATGGGAGAAAACTTTACTAAGGGAAAAAGAGTGTGATGTCCATGGTTAGAGAACATGAGATCAAGAGTGAGATAGATCCACAAGTCCTAATTTGCCATGTATGAAGTTGCAAACTTTGAGACTTGCGGCTTTGGTGAAGATATCCGCCAATTGATCTTCACTTCTTGTATAACACGGTAGTGTGACTCCTTCGATGATCTTCTCTCGGACTTTATGACAATCGACTTCAATATGCTTGGTTCTCTCATGAAACACCGAATTTGAGGCTATGTATATTGCTGCCTTGTTGTCACAATGCATGGTGATAGGCATGTGTTGTTCAATGCCAAGATCTTTAAGAAGAGCTTTAAGCCAAGTGAGTTCGTTGGTGAGCTTTCTCATTGCTCTATACTCCGATTCTGCACTGGAACATGAGACCACCTTCTGTTTCTTTGTCTTCCAAGTTGCAAGGTTACCTCCAATGAACGTACAATAACCAGTTTTAGATCTTCTATCTCCTCTATCACCCGCATAGTCCGCATCGCAATATCCCACTATCTCGGTGCTTGAGTTCTTTCCCATCCATATGCCTTGTCCGGAGCTGCCTTTGAGATACCTTAGTATTCTCTCCACCATGTTCCAATGATACACCATCGGGACTTTCATGTGTTGACTAACCTGATTTACAGCAAAACAAATGTCAGGTCTTGTGTTTGTCAAATAGATCAACTTACCTACAAGTTTGCGATAGAGAGGTGCATCGCCAAACTTCTCATCTTCTTTCTCCCCCTTTCGATTGACCTTGTAGCCATCTTCAAGTGGAGTGCGAGCCGGTTTAGCGTCCATAAAACCTGTCTCATTCAACAAGTCAAGAGTGTATTTGCGTTGTGATAGAAAGAGTCCAGCATTAGAGCGACACACTTCAATTCCTAGGAAGTATTTGAGTTCACCAAGATCTTTAATATCAAAACAAGATTTAAGAAAAGTCTTGGTAGAGTCTATACCGTCTTTGTTGTCTCCGGTGATGATAAGATCATCAACATAGATGAGAACAACGACAATACCTTGAGGACTTTGTAATGTAAACAAAGTGTGATCGGACTCGGACTTCTTGAATCCATGATCTTTAAGAGTTCGGCTGAGCTTGTGGTACCATGCACGTGGAGATTGTTTAAGACCATAGATAGCTTTGCGTAGTCTCAACACTTTATCACATGGAATGGTATCTTCTAGACCGGGTGGAGGCGTCATATACACATCATCTTCAAGTTCGCCTTGGAGAAATGCATTCTTGACATCCATTTGCCATAGTCCCCATGATAAATTTGTTGCTAAGGCAAGAACCACTCTCACCGTGTGTAGCTTAGCCACCGGAGCAAAAGTCTCCATGTAGTCGGAGCCATATGTTTGCGTGAACCCCCGAGCCACCAAGCGAGTTTTATATCTCTCGATATCTCCATTACTCTTATACTTGATTGTGAATACCCACCTTGAGCTCACTGTTTTCTTTCCTTTAGGTAAGTCATCTTCATCCCAAGTATGATTTCGTTTCATAGCGTTTATCTCATCGGCTATCGCATCCCTCCATTCCTTGACTTCCATTGCCTCTTCATATGTTTGAGGAATCCAATGCTCAGAAATCTTGGAGAGAAACGCTTGATGATCTAGAGGTACAAGGGCAAGAGAACATGTCGCTTGGAAAGGATGAGCTACCGCATTAGAGTTGAAGAATTCCTTCTTGCGTCGAATGCGTGTACTCCTTCTAAGAGGTGGTGGAGGTGGAAGAACTTGTGTAGGTTCTTCATCTTCACTTGAGTCATCTTGGATTTCTTGAACATGTTCAGAGTGTTCTTGTGTGTTTGGAGGATCTTCTTGCACGTGTGTAAGATTTTCTTGATGTTGTAGGGACACCTCCTCATTCTCTTGATTTAAGTCTTCTTGATCTTGTGTCATCTCCGGTTGATGTTGAGTTGTCGAAGTTGAGTCATTGCCCAAATGATCCAATAGAAACTTTAGAGTTTCAACACGATCGGAGGTGGAATGAGTAAGATCTTTTAGGTTCTCCCAATCCTTCTTGTTGTTGTAGTCTTGGTTTTCAAGAAACTTGACATCTCGGGATATAAATGTGCGGTTCTTGGTTGGATCAAAGCATTTATATCCTTTTTGAGTAGTTGAGTAGCCAAGAAACATACACTTAGTGCTCTTCGCATCTAGCTTGCTTCTTTGTTCTCCGGGTATCAAAACAAAACATACACAACCAAACACTCGTAAGTGATCAATGAACGGTTTAGTATTGTTAAGTACCTCGAAGGGAGATAAGTCACTTAAGACTTTAGTTGGTGTTCGATTGATAAGGTAGCACGCGGTTAAGACCGCATCACCCCAAAATCTCTTTGGAACACTTGTATGAAACATCATTGACCGCGCCACCTCCATGAGATGTCGGTTCTTTCTCTCCGCCACTCCATTTTGTTGTGGTGTGTACGGGCAACTTGTTTGGTGTATTATTCCACGTTTGGCTAGATGATCTCGAAACTTTTGGCTTGTGTATTCTCCTCCATTATCGGTCCTAAACACTTTAATCTTTGCATTAAATTGATTAGTGACATAGGTTTCAAAGTTAGTGAAAGCTTCAAACACTCTATCTTTTGAGGGTAATAGTGTTATCCAAGTGTACTTTGATTTCTCATTAATAAATGTGACAAAATATTTGTTGTTGTCTCTAGAAACACATGGTGAGGTCCAAACATCCGAATGAACTAGATCAAAACATTTCTCATAGATAGTAAGAGATTTAGGAAAAACCGATTTGCAATGTTTACCAAGAATACAAGCCTCACAACTTGTATGATCAAAAGAAATATTTGGTAACATGAGTTTAAGAGCTCTAGTATGAGGATGACCTAGCCTAGCATGCCACAAAGTATTAAAAGAGATGCCTAAATGTGACTTAGAGGAAAAACAGCTAGAAGAGTTTGGTGACAAGTCTTCAAGAACATAGAGTTCTCCTTTTGAACCACCTTCTCCAATAACTTTTCCCGTCTCAATATCCTGAAAATACACATCATTAGGGCCAAAAATCGCATAACAATTTAAGTCTCTAGTGGTCCTTTTCACGGATAATAAGTTAGATGTGAACTTAGGCATAAAAAAAGCTTTTGAATCTTTGTTAAACAATTTCAAGTTTCCTATCCCTTCAATTGGAACTTTGTCACCATTAGCAATAATAACATGTCCTAGAGCCGGTTCTATGTTATCAAGAAGATTAGAGTTACTAATCATATGATGAGAAGCACCCGAGTCTATCACAATTGAACCACTAGATGTTTGTGATGAGAAAGTGATACCGGATTCTTTGAGTGAAACAATGGACTTGATGAGTGCTTCCAAGTCCGACTTCCTCACATAGTCTCCGAATGATGTGGATGTCTCTCCTTTCGATGACCCGGCTTGACTTTGCTCCTCATGAGTTTCTTGAGAGAAATGAGCTCTTGAGTCTTTGAACTTGGCGGGCTTGAGGTGTGGATGTAGCAACCAACATTTGTCTTTGGTGTGGCCCTTCTTCTTACAATGATCACAAGTCAACAGTTTTCTATCCTCATTCTTGTACACACCTTTGTTCGCCACTACTTCTCCTTTGTTAGCCGTGATGAGTTCACTTTTTCCACCAAATAGCCCGGTTGATCCTTGCTCTTTCTGAATCTTAGAACACACCTCATCAAGACTTGGTAACTTCTCCGATCTAAGCAAGTGTTTAATTAGGTCATTGTACCCTGGATTTAAGGTGAGAAGGAGTCCAAACACCTTGTCTTGCTCACGCCTTTCGTGGAGAATCTTCGGGTCAAGCGTTCCCGGCCTCAAGCTCTTAAGTTCAGACCATAAGGACCTGAACTTACCAAAGTGTTTAGTAAACTCTAAGTCTTCTTGACTTAGTTCGTTAATCGCCTTCTTCACTTCAAACACGCGGGTCAAATTCGATTCGTTCCCATACACGTTTTTAAGTGTATCCCACAACTCTTTTGCTGTCTCACAGTAAGAGTATCCCTCTAGAATAGAGGTTTCAAGAGAGTTTTGAAGAAGAGCAAGGACGGCTTGATCCTCTTGGAACCATTTTTCTTCCTCGGGAGATATAGTCTCCGTTTCTTCTTCTTCTTTGTCTTCTTTTGGAGCTTGAGATGAGATTACATGGCTCCAAAGCCCACGACCACACAACACCGTTTTTGTTGTTCTTGACCAAGTTAGGTAGTTTCCCCCTTGAAGTATCACCGTAGTAATCACCTTTTGAGAAGTCTCCATGATTCAAGCACAAACGGACTGATGAATAAAGCTATTATCTGTTGGTTAAAAGAGATGAAGCTAGAGAATGATGAAGAGATTTGGAGAAAATGAAGAATAGAATGAGAATAGAAGATTTATAAGCATAAAGACATGATCTTAAGCTCTGATACCATGAAAGAATATGCGGAATTGTATTAAAGATTAAGAGAGTTATGAAGAACAAGAGAGTTTGTATGTGAGAGAATATGAGACCAAATCATATTGATAGAATTAGATAGTAACCTTTGTGTGTTTACAATGCTTTTAAAGACACACAAAGAGAATATGGCTGTTTACAATTAACGTAAGACTGAAAGAGACATAAGAGAAGAGGTTCCTTGGTCTTGGTGATGAGAGTGACTGGTCATTGGTTGACCTTGTTGCTAAAGACACTCGTGAGTCCTCTTCAACGGCTACAAGAGATATTTGTGTGCCTTCACCTCTTCTAGAAGCTCTTCATAGACTTCTCATATGTTCGGCCCACTCTCTTGTAGTACATATCCAATACTAGGCCTTTCTTATTTGAGTCTTGATCAATACTCCCCCTCAAGCGCAAGACTTATGCAAGAGTCTAAGCTTGGAACACATGATTCATCACCTCATTAAAAACCTTAGTAAAGAAAACCACATGGGAGAAAACTTTACTAAGGGAAAAAGAGTGTGATGTCCATGGTTAGAGAACATGAGATCAAGAGTGAGATAGATCCACAAGTCCTAATTTGCCATGTATGAAGTTGCAAACTTTGAGACTTGCGGCTTTGGTGAAGATATCTGCCAATTGATCTTCACTTCTTGTATAACACGGTAGTGTGACTCCTTCGATGATCTTCTCTCGGACTTTATGACAATCGACTTCAATATGCTTGGTTCTCTCATGAAACACCGAATTTGAGGCTATGTATATTGCTGCCTTGTTGTCACAATGCATGGTGATAGGCATGTGTTGTTCAATGCCAAGATCTTTAAGAAGAGCTTTAAGCCAAGTGAGTTCGTTGGTGAGCTTTCTCATTGCTCTATACTCCGATTCTGCACTCGAACATGAGACCACCTTCTGTTTCTTTGTCTTCCAAGTTGCAAGGTTACCTCCAATGAACGTACAATAACCAGTTGTAGATCTTCTATCTCCTCTATCACCCGCATAGTCCGCATCGCAATATCCCACTATCTCGGTGCTTGAGTTCTTTCCCATCCATATGCCTTGTCCGGAGCTGCCTTTGAGATACCTTAGTATTCTCTCCACCATGTTCCAATGATACACCATCGGGACTTTCATGTGTTGACTAACCTGATTTACAGCAAAACAAATGTCAGGTCTTGTGTTTGTCAAATAGATCAACTTACCTACAAGTTTGCGATAGAGAGGTGCATCGCCAAACTTCTCATCTTCTTTCTCCCCCTTTCGATTGACCTTGTAGCCATCTTCAAGTGGAGTGCGAGCCGGTTTAGCGTCCATAAAACCTGTCTCATTCAACAAGTCAAGAGTGTATTTGCGTTGTGATAGAAAGAGTCCAGTCGACACACTTCAATTCCTAGGAAGTATTTGAGTTCACCAAGATCTTTAATATCAAAACAAGATTTAAGAAAAGTCTTGGTAGAGTCTATACCGTCTTTGTTGTCTCCGGTGATGATAAGATCATCAACATAGATGAGAACAACGACAATACCTTGAGGACTTTGTAATGTAAACAAAGTGTGATCGGACTCGGACTTCTTGAATCCATGATCTTTAAGAGTTCGGCTGAGCTTGTGGTACCATGCACGTGGAGATTGTTTAAGACCATAGATAGCTTTGCGTAGTCTCAACACTTTATCACATGGAATGGTATCTTCTAGACCGGGTGGAGGCGTCATATACACATCATCTTCAAGTTCGCCTTGGAGAAATGCATTCTTGACATCCATTTGCCATAGTCCACATGATAAATTTGTTGCTAAGGCAAGAACCACTCTCACCGTGTGTAGCTTAGCCACCGGAGCAAAAGTCTCCATGTAGTCGGAGCCATATGTTTGCGTGAACCCCCGAGCCACCAAGCGAGTTTTATATCTCTCGATATCTCCATTACTCTTATACTTGATTGTGAATACCCGCCTTGTCATTATGCCACGTGATTTCATCACATGTCACTTCTCTAACAACTGCCGCCTTATCATTATGCCACGTAGCTTAAGTCTAAAATTATGCACTTTTACCTTCTTTTTTTACTAATTTACAGATGAAATCTTTATCTAATAAATCACAAGTTACTTTTCTCTAAAAACTGCAGCCTTATCATTATACCATGTGTCTTAAGTCTAAAATTATACATTTTCACCTTTTTCACTAATTTAAGGATTAAAATAAAAATAAAACAAAAAATTAATTGACTTTTTCAACAACGGTTTTTTTACTTCAATTTTAATGTTCGTGATTTTGAGTATGTTGTTACTTTGAAAGTTACTTTGAAGGTGATCATATTACTCATCGACTTAAGTTAATCCAAAGGTGAGCAATCAACCCTACTTTAGCAAATCCCAGTTTATTCCTTTTTTATCAATTAATTATTATAGCCCTCTTTAATCTTCTTTGTGGGGATTCAAAAATAGAGGAACATACATGTTGTGGCCTTGAATGGGAACTCCAAGCAATGAGAGTTGCAACATATTGCAAGCCGAGTATGTTAGCAAAGCTACATATTTGATCGAAACTACCAAAATTTCGAATTCGGCACAAAAATCTTACTCTACTTGAAGGTAATCTTTCACAAAATTTGTTCATATAATCATTGTTCTTGGTTAAAATGTTACACAATCTTCTTAATATGTCTTCTTTTGTGTCTTTAGTATTGCTGAAATAACAAAATTATTCTCACAAGTAAAATACATCGTTGGAAATTAGTGTCAAGGTATGTGTCTTTTTTATTTAGACCTTTGAGCATGAACGAACTAATTTTTTCACACATACAGCTTCATCGATTTCTTTACAATTATGACTCTACTTCAGTATTGGTAATCCTCTCACTTTTTTTATTAATCAATCTAAGATTCTGTAACAATTTTAATTTGTTTGAAAAGCCACGAAGTGATCAATATGTTTTGTTTAAACACTTCCGTTTCGGATTCATGTCTAGTTTTATAAATCTATGCTCTTGATGCTAGTCCCAACTAGGAAGATCGATTGGTTCTGGAGCTGATACCCTGGTTTGGAATGCACCATGGATCTCTCTCTCATCATCCGTAACCCCAATGGGTCCTCCTACTCAAGAGACACAACTCATGACTGTTAAGGACTTAATATGTCCTATTTCCAAGTCTTGGAATAGAGAAAAGATTGCAACTTACCTCCCTCAATACCAATCAGAGATCTTTCAGTTCAGACCAAGTAGGTTTGTTGCTAGGGATAAATTTATCTGGCTTCCCACGAAATCTGGTGATTATAGCACCAAAACAGGCTACTACGCAGCTAAGACTTTGCGGAATCTTCATACACAAGTTCCACCTCAACCTGTGACCTCAATTGGAACTCAGAGATATGGAAAAAGAAATGCTCCCCGAAAATTAAGTTTCTCTTATTGAAAGTATTGAAGAATGCTTTACCCCTAGGTGCCAACTTGAAAGCTCGAGGCATCAACCCTACAACTGCTTGCCCACATTGTAGTGCAGAGGAATCAGGTCTTCATCTGTTTTTCCTTTGTCTATTTGCTGCACAGATCTGGGAGCAAGCCCCATTCAAAAATACCCTTTCGACCTTCACTTTTACCAATCTTCAGATGGGTTTTGAAGCGGCTAAACATCTGATTTGCTTACCACTGGTGGAAATTGGCTCAAACCCTCTTTTCCCCTGGATTATTTGGACAATCTGGACCTGCAGAAACAAGAAAATATTTGAGTAGAAACATCTATCTAGTCGGGATGTCATATCTCAAGCAATTTCGGCTGCAAAAGAATGGTTATTGGCTCAGCCTTTACCTCAGGGACACCAGACTCTGCTTTCAAGACCAATTGTGCCGGAATTTGAATCGGATGCAATCTTGTGTTTCACAGATGCAGCGTGGCGAGAGGATTCACATGATGCGGGATTGGGATGGATTTTTGTAGATAACTCAAATCACTCTGAGATCCAGGATCACGCAGTGGCGAGAGAGGTATCTTCCCCTTTAATGGCGAAGGCGATCGCTCTCTTCTCTGCCATCCAACAGGCGTCAAATCGAGGATTCAAAAAACTTGTTGTAGCTTCTGACTCGCAGCAGCTTGTCGAAGCAATCGTGGGGGAGCTTCATCCAAAGGAGCTTCAAGGGATTCTACATGACATCCTTTTTATCTCTCTCAGTTTCGCTGATATTAGCTTTCATTTTGTCAAGAGAGAAAACAATCGTAAGGCAGATGCAGCTGCTAAAGCTGCTTTACTCGCAATCAATTCTGTACCGGTTTAACATTTAATGAAAACCAGAATTTTCGACAAAAAAAAAAATGCTCTTGATGCTCTGTTTTCTTTACTTATATTCTAAAATAAACATTTCTAATTATTACATGGTAAAAATGTGACTACAAAACATCGAAGGTACATTGAAACATATATTCACTTGATGTTTTTCTTCTACCTTGAGAGGATTCCAACTCTAAGTACACTTCAGGACTTAGACAATCACCACATCAACAAATTGTATACAAGAATTACTCTTTCATTGGGAAATAAAAACAAAGCATGATATGGTGGGAAAAAAAACTGTATATAAAGACTTTGCGGAAAAACTGTATTGAAGAAGACTTGAACTCTGCAAAAGGGAGAGATATTATCGTATTGTGCATAAGGAACCAACCGAATTGTGTTTATAATGCTAATTTATTAAGACCATTATGGTCAAATATAAACAGTGTCGATAACTTAATATGTTTCAATGCTCATATTAATAAAAACATAAAAAAAAAAACAATCTCAAATAACAATTAACTGTATTGAGTAAACAATATAATTTTTAATTAAAGAAACACTAGTAGTCAATAATACTCTTTCTTCCCACGTGTTGAAATATCCAAATATTAGTTGTTCATATAGTAATATTTTTTATAAAGAAAAGACCTAAACCAAAATCGAAATCAAAATCGTATTGAAGCAAAAATTCTGAGTTTACTAAAAAAAAACTCCGGTTTATTAAAAATTCTGGTTTAGATTTTTTTTTTTTTCTAATTTTGTCATGACTTTGTAAGATTTTTTTTTTTTGCTTAATTGCTTTGTTCCTACGAGCAATAACCCAGTACCCAGCAGCAACCACAACCTCTTCTTCTTCTTCAATATCTCCCTCAAATAACAGATTCCATTACCGCTGCATAAATATCTCTTCAGTAAAGAAACATCATTGATTCAATTCCCAGAAACATCAACCTCTCACCTGTTTCCAATTTGTCGGCAACAACAACAAATTTCTATTCTGGGTTCTGTGAATTTCGTAGGGAGAGAAATAGAGATAGAGAGAGAGAGAGCTTCTGGGTATTTTTTAATGGAGAAGGAGATCTTGTTGTTGCTATTGGTCATCATGTTTTTAACCGTTGCCGACGTCGACGCCGTTAGGGTTCCGTTTTGTGCTACGAAATCTGCTAAAGATTCAATCTTTGGGCTTCGAGATCAGACTTGTTCTGTTTCTGGTGTTGAATCAGACGAGCGTCCTCGTTTTGTTGCTGTCACCGAGGTAATTTAAATTAGAGCTCGGATTTCAATTTCTAGGGTTTCTGCTTGATAAAGAATCTATCTTTCGTTTCTTATGAATGTCATCAAATGTTGGTGAAGGGTGATGAGCGTTGGTTGCAAATAGCATTGGATATGATTCATAAGAACAAGTGTGATTATGTGGCTTTGCTTTTCTATGCATCATGGTGTCCATTCTCAAGGTCATTTAGACCGAGTTTCGATGTTATCTCTTCTCTCTATTCCTCCATTCCTCATTTTGCCATTAAGGAATCATCCATTAAGCCTAGGTGATAATCTTTAAACTGGTCTCAAACGAATTCCTTTTGGTTCTGTTTTGGTGATGATCTTTTGGTTATTTGTTGTGCTGCAGCACCCTTTCCAAGTATGGAGTTCATGGGTTTCCCACTCTCTTACTTTTGAATTCGACAATGCGGGCACGATACCGAGGAACCCGAATGCTTGATTCTCTTGTTGCTTTCTACAGTGATGTTACCGGTAAGGCTTCATATATCTAGTCTTCTGTTCTGTATTTACCCTGATGTGGATAGTGTTTTTGTAGTGAGGTTAGGCATTTAGTAGATACTAAAGAGTTGGTTTTGTGTGATGGTAGTAGTTGTTTATGATCAATAGCTCAACTAGTGGAACTAACAAGGAATGTTATGAGATTGTAGGCATTGAGACATTGGATAAAACTTCTCTCGAGAGAAGCGTATCAGTTCCTCATCTCGGTAACGAAAACAACACAGAGCCAGAAAACTGTCCATTCACGTGGGCAAGATCGCCTGAGAATATGCTTCGACAAGAGACCTATCTAGCTCTTGCCATTGTATTCGTCCTGTTGAGATTGCTTCACTTGATATATCCTACACTCGTCGTGTTTATGAAGTTCACTTGGAGACGGATTGCTCAGAACATGAGACTAGAAAGCCTGCTAGAACATACCGTCGGGTTTCTAAGCCGAGCTGTACAATTATGCATGCATAGAAGAAGCAATCTGCAGGGAGGGGCTATGAACGCTAGAGCATGGGCCTCTAAGTCTTTGGCCACTGTCTCAATTGGGGATTCAAGCTCATCAAACAGAAGAAGTTCATCTTCTCAGTGACTTCATAATTCTATAATTTTAGCAAATATGGTCACAGCTAAAATGTGTTTGGCTGTATCATGTTTCTGTTACAGCTTTTCAGGTTAAAGTTTTACCCTTTGTCCTGTATAATCAGCAGTGTTCCTCTAGACCAACAACTTTGGAGAGGGCTTAATTCATAGCTGAACATTTTGTAGTAGAAGTGTATATGTCATCAGATGGCAAAATTATAAAAGTCAAATTCATATTTTTTTGTCAATATTATATCAGAATTGGTCTATTGCTTATCTTGTTTTCTCAAGAAACTTCACATCTCACATTGCATAATCAAGGCAATTTTACAAAATACATGAGTCAAAGACATGCACCAATCTGTTTGGTTAAGTCTCTAAGGCCAAATCTTCCTCTAATCATTAAGCTCTACAACTGCTACATCATTCTTAAGGATCTGCATTTCACATAATACCAAATCTTAGTCAAAGCTGAAAATAGATGATTAAAATCAACAAAGAAGAAGTATGTTCTTTATGTAGTACCTGTGAAATGTAATCTTTTACTTTCTCGCTAACTTGAGGATCTAGCGCTCTCTCTGCAAGATCGTAAAACAAAGTACTACCCTCAGGGCCACTTACTTTCTCCTTCTGCAAGAACCTGTAAAAAGGACGAAACCTTTTGAGAAGAACTATGAAAACCACCTCAGTCGTTTATTCCTTGCAGAGTTATGCACAAGGTTAACGAAAGGTCTCACCTTTGTTGGACTAATGTCTCCAGGGTCTGCTTGTTGTTCCCAAACACAGGATTATGCTCATCATTTTCATGCAATCCCATTCGCTTCAAATGATGCCAAAGGGTTTCTAAGGATGTTGAGAAACATATAGATGCAAGAAAAAAGACGTCAACAAACAAATTCTTAAATCAAGTGTGTGACTATCATATACTCTTGATTTCACTCTAAAAACTAATTCATCATAGAGACTTTAGGATCTGAAACAAATCTACATAATGTACTTTTGACTTCCACTCTACAACTTTGCTCTCTAACTATGATTCCCAGAACTGTGAGAACACTACATCGAAACCAAAAAAGATCGTAAGAGATCGAATTAATGTACTTTTGACTTCCACTCTACAACTTTGCTATCTAACTACAACTTTAGGTTCTTAAACAAATCTATATAATGTACTTTTGACTTCCACTTTACAACTTTGCTCTCTAACTATGATTCCCAGAACTATGAGAACACTACACCGAAACCAAAAAAGATCGTACGAGATCGAATTAATGTACTTTTGACTTCCACTCTACAACTTTAGGTTCTTAAACAAATCTATATTATGTACTTGTGACTACCACTCTACAACTTTGCTCTCTAACTATGATTCCCAGAATTGTGAGAACACTACACCGAAACCAAAAAAGATCGTAAGAGATCGAATTAATGTACTTTTGACTTCTACTCTACAACTTTGCTCTCTAACTACAACTTTAGGTTCTTAAACAAATCTCTATAATGTACTTTTGACTTCCACTCTACCACTTTGCATAGAACATTACATCGAAACCATAAAAAAGATCGTCGTAAGAGACCGAGTAACAGCATACCTTCAGGGATTTTACCACCTGCAAGCTGCACAATGGCAAGAACCACAAACGTAAAGCCAGTCACAGGACTCGTGGTTTCATCCACAACATGTTTCTTAAACACTTCCAACGGCAATTCACTAACAAGCACATACGATTTCGAGTCAACAGAACCTAAAAATTGAACGAAAACAAACATTTAGCTATATCGCCGAGACGCGGTGCAGCCGCTTCTTAATAAACAAATGCCAAAATCTTACTCTGTGACTGAGGAAGCCTAGATTGACCAGTAGAAGAAGAACGAGCACGTTGAAGTTCTTTCAAATCATAACCAAAGACATTAGAGAGCTTCTTCTTCGCTTCGTTAATCACGTGTGTAGCGAGATTTCGTTGACGATAGTTCTTAGTAACAATCTGAGTCAAATCTTCTCTTTTAATTGGAGTTCCTGAGCTTTGGTGAAACTTGAACAGTATGAATCTAATCACCTCTGAAACTAACTTATCCGTTTCCTGCATTCAAATCAAACTCAAAAATCAATCTCAATACCAAATCATATTCGGAAATCAAAATTCCGATAAATTCCCAAAATTGAATCTGTTACCTCTTTGGATATATCGAATTGAGAGAGAGAATCTTCTTCGTCGGCCATTCTGAAATCAAATTCGCGTCAAATTAAACACATGAATCGATGAATTTCAATGTTTTAGAGAGATTTTTACCTGGAAGAAATTGGGAAGGAGAGACGATTAAAAGCTTCGTAAACCCTAATTTCATGGTATTATCAATTGGCGGGAGAAACGAGACAGTCTCTGGTTCATTGAGACGGTTTTAAGAGTGGGTACAAGTGTTATTCGACTCCGTATTTCGGTTTAGATTCGGTTTGGTTTTTGTGTTATAGATTTTTTGGTTTATATAAATAATGGTATCAAACTAAAATAGATAATTTGGTTGAATTTTGATTTTGATTTTGTTAAATCCTTATTTCAACGAAATTTTGATTTAAGATCTGACTATTATTCTTCAGTTTGGTTTAAATTTTGTTCGGTTTTTTATATATATTCCATTTATTCTTTGGAGATTAATGACTTTTTTTTGTCAACAATTAATGGTTTTTTTGTTCCACGAAAAATAAATGTTCTATTTTTTTAATGCATTCATTATTATTTTAGAAATTGTAAATTCCAAAAAAAAATATGTGAAAATATTTAAATATTATGAATTGTTATTAGTTAGTGTAGAAAATAATATATGCATAATTAAACATTAATAACTTTTTTAACAGACATATGTGATTTTTTTTTTAAAAAAAATCATTGTATAAGGTACAAAGGAAAATTATATTAAAAACAATTCATTGAAAGTGTGGTTCCGTTTTTGGATTGAATAATTCGGTTCAGATCAGATCGGTTTATCCGGATTGAACCCCTAGTTATTATTATAACCAATGAAAAAACAAAGAAGCATGGGGCACACCAAACATCTAAATCCAACGGTTGAGATTCGTTGTTATCACTATTTGAGGCTCTCCACTATCTAGAGACTTAATCTCAGCCGTTGATTTGCTTCTCCTGTCTTAAACCAAACCGCCAAAATTCTTTTTATATCGTGACAGCAGTTTTTGATCAGAACAAAAGTCTCAATTCGAGAGAGAAGAGAGAAAGGAGAAGCTATGGAGAACGAGAGAGCGAAGCAAGTGTACTTGGCGAAACTCAACGAGCAAGCTGAGAGATACGATGGTAAACAAAAGACCGTACTTGTTTCTTTTATGTTTGAAATTTCTAAGTAATCTCTTAAAACTCTGTTAGATCTGTCCTTTCATACTTTTGTCTGAAAATGTATTGACTGTAAAAAATGGTTACTTAGAAATCAAGTAAATAAAGAGTTTGTGAACGACTTTGGATTATTGGAATCTCTATATAGTTTTTCTTTGTTTCCTTGCGTAAAATCGGAGATTATTCGATTATTATTTACGCGATGAAAAAGGTTTAAAATGTAAATTTCTTGATATACCTCATAGTTTGGTAACTAAAAAAATGGGATTGTTGTACTTTATGATATAAGTCAAATTCAAAAAATTTACTTTTGTTTTATTTGGAGTTGATTTGATGAGTAATATGCTTTATTGTGTTGTTCTTGTAAATAGAGATGGTTGAAGCAATGAAGAAAGTTGCAGCTCTTGATGTAGAGCTCACCATTGAAGAGAGGAATCTTTTATCTGTTGGTTACAAAAATGTGATTGGTGCTAGGAGAGCATCGTGGAGGATCCTTTCTTCGATCGAGCAGAAAGAAGAATCGAA
The DNA here is from genome assembly GCF_000001735.4 of Arabidopsis thaliana. Taxonomy (NCBI): domain Eukaryota; kingdom Viridiplantae; phylum Streptophyta; class Magnoliopsida; order Brassicales; family Brassicaceae; genus Arabidopsis; species Arabidopsis thaliana. The sequence continues at coordinate 12,744,975 of NC_003070.9, read as the reverse complement.
AGGAAACGAACAAAATGCCAAGAGGATTAAGGATTACAGGACAAAAGTTGAAGAAGAACTCTCCAAGATTTGTTACGATATTTTGGCTGTCATCGATAAGCATCTTGTCCCATTCGCAACTTCGGGAGAATCCACCGTCTTCTACTACAAAATGTTAGTCTCATTCTTGAATTAAAAACTTAAAATCAAAACAAGAAAGTATATGACACACACTTGAATTGGTTTTTGATTATTTTGTTTGTTGTTGTTAGGAAAGGAGATTATTTCAGATACTTGGCTGAATTTAAGTCCGGTGCTGATCGCGAGGAAGCTGCGGACCTATCACTCAAGGCGTATGAAGTATGTTTGTCATATTTTCTCTTGATCAATTAGCTGAATAGCTAGGAAAGAAAGCTGATATTTCTGTTTAAATATAGGCTGCAACGAGTTCTGCTAGCACGGAATTGTCTACAACACATCCAATAAGACTCGGCTTGGCTCTCAACTTTTCTGTCTTCTACTACGAGATCTTGAATTCTCCGGAAAGGTATTGTCCGTTAAGAGCAAGTAACCTATCAGGCTAAACTACATCCAAGTTATAAACATGTTTTGAAAATTTCTTGAATCCCTTAGAGCATGTCATTTGGCAAAGCGAGCGTTTGATGAAGCAATCGCTGAGCTTGACAGTCTTAACGAAGATTCATACAAGGACAGCACACTTATCATGCAACTTCTCAGAGATAACCTCACTTTATGGACCTCTGATCTAGAGGAAGGAGGTAAGTAATTAAACAATACACGAGACACAACATCTCTTTAAAACTTTATAATAGTACTTTGTATTAAATGAATGCTTTATTATATACTTTTTCTTTTGTCTTGCAGGTGAACAATCTAAAGGCCATAATCAACAAGATGAGGTAAACAAAATCTAAAAGCAAAGCTTTACACTTTCCTAATATCTTTCTTCTTTTTTCATGAAATGTTATGCATGACATAACCTTTTGTAGAACTAATGAAGTGGAGAACTTAGTTACGGAGCCATACATTCATTTGGCACCGAGCGGTTTCAACTTCTCTTCTTGCGAACGATTGCTTTAAACCATCATTTGTTACCCTCTTTTTCTTTTGGATTTATGTTTTTTTTTTTTTAATCGAAATGAAAACTTATGTGTCGTCCTATTGTCTTGACCGATTGCTTTAAACCGGCACGAGTGCGTAAATAGTAATATAACAAAAGAAAAGAAAAGAAATATCCTAACCGGGGAGGAGACGGGACGTGAGATAACACCTTTGGTTTCATGAAACGAGGGCATGAAGAAGTTTGTTTCTAGAAATTTAACTTACATACATACCATCCAAAAATAAGTTGCATACATTCAATATTGACGAAGATACTGTTACTGGTTTGTATGAAACCAGGGCATAAGAAATTCTAACATCTCTCAGGAGTGTGTGCATCCCTCTACAATGGAGGAAACACATTTTTAGTCTGTTCCTAGAAACTTACACACATACCGTCCAAAAAATGAAGAGTCTCCGCTAGGTGCTTGAATATAGTTCAGGAAAAGCCTAAATTGCAACATAATCTAAATTTATAGTTTTAGTCATTTTGCTTACATAAGTTTTTAATATAAAAAAAAAAACTAGTTAACAACCCGCATTATGTGCGAAATAAAAGGATTATTAATTAATTTTAGTTTATTGCTAATATTGAAGTTGTTCTATATATGTTTATCAAATTTTCTTACATATATATTAATATTTATGTTTATCATGATTTATAATATATGTCTTGATATATTAATCGATACACAAAATATAAGGTGATCCATTTTGTATAGGTTTGTATCTTTTAATTGCATATTTTATTTGTATTGTTGTTTTAATTAATTGAGTAAAATAAAAACATAAATTAATTGAAAAAATAATCATAAGTACAACAAATTACAAAATTTATAAATATTCTAATAAATGTTGGGTGTTTAATTAAATGGATTGAGGTTTGCTTTTCTGTCCATGGTCGTCCCATGTACTGCAGGAGGTTTGTTAGTCAGACGAGGCCAAGAAACGCCAATGCCTAAGTTTGACTGAAACCCTTTTGTTGTATCAACGAAAGGGTTTCTTGAATAACTTTCGTTGTTGTTTTTAATTTCGTGAATAAAGGGAGTGAACTAGCCTCTCATGTGGTATGTAATCACCTATTTTATCTCATTTCAAAGATATTTCAATGTTGTTGACAAAAACTATGTTGAAGTAATCTGTTTTGTTTTAAGTGGTTGAAATAAAAATTAAATGGATTGAGGAGCTATCTGAGAATGACACGTTAACATGATATTTTTATTAATCATACATAGAGATAAGGTTATTTTTTAAAAGTACTTCCCATTAATATATAGGGGATTGCATAACAAATACAAATAGTTACTAGATATATAGTTTGTAAATAATAATTGTTTTAATTAATTAAAATTACTATTTACACATTATGTGCGGAACAAAAGGATTATTAACATAATTGTGTTATAGGAATTTGAGACGAGACAAATTAATCTGACCTATTACATAACAAATACAAATAACATAATTAGATCAAATTTTGTTTATACTTTTTTCCATTTTTGCTAAAATTTTGCCTTTTCTTTTCTTATGTTTTCAGTTTTTTTTTTTGTTATTCGAGAAAGTTAAATATCTATATATACAATTAAGCTAACCACTTACATTAAATTTAATACTAGAGAAAAGTTTGGCGGCTAATTTTCAAATATCTAAATTTTTTATGAAACAAAAATTATCAACCTTATTATTTTCGACATTTTATTTTAATTAGAAAAAAACTTGAAATGTGGATACTAGTGCCTATCCTAGGAGCACTCGTCATTCTCTCTATATCCCCATGCACATTCACCTACTACTACATTTGGAAACGAAAACCACATAATGGAAGAAACACAAATCATGAAACAGGAGAGAATATGTCCATATTAAGCGTTGATGGCAAATTCAAATACCAAGATATCATCGAATCCACAAACGAATTCGATCCATGGCAATCTAAGCTTTGGCTCTTACCTTCTTAAGTCGTAATACATCGTAGAGTTGTTATCTCCACATCAGAAATCCGGTTTAGCTAGAGAAAGAGAACATAAAGAAACAAATCTATGAGGTTGTAAAATCTCGAAGTACCTTGAGGCTTTTAAAGGTTGATTAGTGTTTTGCCTCGGTTTGCGTAGCTAAAAACCGCTTGATTAATTTCTTAATGTTCTTAGTACTTGTTGATAATAAGAAAAACAACTCAAGGTTTGTTATTACTTTAAGAGATAGATAAGAAACAAAGTATTCTGTTATGGTTTCTGACCTCCACATACACTATGAAAATTACATCTTCTTTGATAAAATCATCTTCCTTAAGAAAATTCAATGCTAGTAAAATAGATTATCCTCTTCCTTCGATTGATGGTTTGATTGGACACATCCACAATGAATTTCTTGGAGCATGGGATCACTACACCATTCAAGCAAGAGAAGAATATCTCAGTATGAAGTGTTATTTTTTCAAAAGAAAGGATCTAGAAAAACACTATGAGAGGATGTCAAAAAGATTCTACACCTTGCGACACTAGAAAAGTTATGCAAGTTTTTCAAGCACCTGCAAGAGGAAGGAAAACTATTAGGAAGAGCGTGTGATCGCCCATAACTCTCTATAAAATGCAAAGAGAGGAAGTGTGGATGTTCAACAAGTTATCGGAAAGAAAAAAGATTCAAGAAAAAATGGCAGAAGAAGTATCCTCATCTGTCCGACAAAAAGAAGTGGAAATTCTTCAGGAAAAAGTCACAAAGAGTTTCAAGTAATCAGACAGATGTTACATCTGCAAGAAGAAAGGCCACTATGCAAAACAATGCCCGAATAAGAAGAAAAGAGATAATCTTCTTAGATACTTAGCCAAGATCAAAGATATTGATGACTCCGACATTGAATCAATCTTTTCCCTTGATGATGAACCAACCGATGATACAGTTCTAGCAATGGGTATCGAACAAAAAGAAGACTCTTCGGATGAATCAAGCACTAAAGAAGAAGAAGATGCATATGATCAATTCATGTTATTTGACCTCTACACATTTCATGCTTACAAAGTCGAAAGAAGAATTGGCGTACATATCCCAACCATCACCAAACGCCAAAATCTACATCTTTCCCAACAAATATGACAAGCCCATCAAATTCAAAGCTTATCTCGACATTGGAGCAGCATCATCTATAATCAAACCAGACATACTTGCAGCTTCTCACTGGAATTCCTGTTCAGTAGCTTTCAAGGCGGCAAATGGCCAGATCTTCCACATCTCCTTAATCACCAAGCCCATCTACATCCAACTCTTTCCAGGATACATGATCAAAGCAAAGTATATAGGTCTGAACTCCCTGGAAAAGATTTCATACTTGGAGTTGATGTCCTTCATAGCCTTAAGAAAGTATCTTGGAATCCAAAAAGACTTAAGCACAAGAACCAACTGCTACCATGGACTAATGTCTCCCATCTCTACCCCATGGAATATGAAATTCTATCAAAGACGAGATTATCAAGGCTTCTTGTGCTACTTCACATTCAGAGTTCCTCACCAAATTTTCATCACCTTTATGAAAGAATCCGGACTTTTTCATATCATTACCCTTCAAGAAGAATGAGGATGTCATCCAACAAAAGCAAGCCTTCCAGGAATGAATCCAAACCACTATAATCTTGCTCTCGAAGAAGTCGACCAACTCCAAAGAGAAGACCTCATTGAGAAGACCACCTCCCCATGGGCATGTGAAACCTTCTATGTTAACAAAAGAGCTGAACAAGTACGAGGAAAACTGAGGTTAGTTATCAACTACCATCCGCTCAACCATTTCCTTGCAGACAACAAGTTTCCTCTACCAAAGCGAGAATTTCTATTCCATCTAAAAACCTCTCAAATTAATTACAAACTCTAACAATCGAGAATGGGAAAAATGTCAAAAAAAGCACGAACTTTCAAATTTGGGAAGAAAAAACATAAACTTTCAAAATGCCATTAAAATCGTAAAGTTTTGTTTGACTTTTGATTAAATAGTCAAGTTTCGTTGACTTTGCCATTTCGGGCATCTCGTTAAGTTTCCGTTAACAAAAAAATCACAGAATTAACACTCCGTTACCATTTTCTGTTAAAAGTGAAACGACGTCGTTTTGAAATTCTAAATAAAAGAAAAAAGTAAACCCACAAGGATTCGAACCTATGGTCTTTTGCCTTTCAAAGAATCATTAAACCACTGAGCCACGAGAACATATTAACAAAATGAAAAACACATATATATATAAGATATAAATATACAATTAATTAAAAATAACCAAACAAAGATCTATATTAATGCATTTAATTTAAATTATTCTTTCTTAAATTATATAAAAAAAGAAACATATGAAATAGAGAAAATGAAATATATTGCCTAAATAAATGGTTTCTTATATTGTTTCCATCTAATTATGAACATCACATTTAATTATTTGAAGATGGAATGATTATATTTTATGTTTATCTTATATATATATATATATATATATATTACAAGTTAATTTATCGAATAGATATGTTTTTATAATTAAAAATATTTATAAAATTAAATTGAATAAAATTCTATGTGCATGTATAAATTAATCCTATATTTATTTGAGAAGGATTGTATAAATTTTAGCCTATTTTCTAATTTCATAAGTTTCAATTTTTTTCATAAAATAAAATGAAGAAAAAATAAATTTTCAGATAAAAATTCAATGCATTTAGAAGAAATCTCTATATGTAAAATTAAAAATATGATATTTCGAAATGTATATTTATGGTATGTATATTTAATATTTGTACATATTTGGTTATTTTTAATTAATTGCATACGTATATGTTATATAGATCCGTTTGCAATCTGTACTAGAATAATATCGTGGCCCCAATGGTTGAGTGCATCTGAGGAAAACAATACGTATCTGGATCGACGTCGTTATTTTATTTTAGATTTTCGTGGACTCACAATCGTTATTTTATTTTAGATTTTCAAACGACGTCGTTTCGTCTGTAACAGAACATATTAAACGGAAAATTAACGCTGTATTTTTTTTGTTAACGGAAACTTAACGACATGTCTAAAATGGCGAAGTCAACGAAACTTTACTATTTTATTAAAAGTCAAACAAAACTTTACGATTTTAGTGGCATTTTTGAAGTTCATGTTTTGTTCATCCCAAATTTGAAAGTTTATGTTTTTTTGACATTTTTCCCGTTCTATATTTCACAAGTTATTTTTAATTAGTTTTGTGTATATATATAAATATTTCAGTTTACAATAATATCAAAACGTTATCGTAGCATATTTGGTTGAGCGCTTGTAATAATTCTGGAGAGTCATGAGTTTGATTCCTTCTTGGCACATATTGTGTAATATATTTTCATTTTGAAACGACATCGTTTCGCTTCTAACGGAAAATGTTAACGAAAAGTTAACTCCGTTGTTTTGTTGTTAACGAAAACTTAACGACATGTCCAAAATAGCAAAGTCAACGAAACTTAATTATTTTATCAAAAGTCAAACGAAACTTTATGATTTTAGTGGCATTTCGAAAGTTCACGTTTTTTTATCCCAAATTTGAAAGTTCATGATTTTTTTGAGAATGCTAATTAATGATTTCAAGAGTTTTCTTTAATTGAGAATGACGTCGTTTAGCAAATGAATGGATACATAACATGTCTGATTACTCTCTTAAACCAGTTAACAATATTTAAATCATATTGAAAACAAGAGGACAAAGCCAGAGCGACTCTGCTTTTAAGACACGGCAAAAAAGTCAACCAACGAACCCAATAACAAGGAAAGAGATTTGTTTTTCATTTCTAATGGAAAAAAAACAGCAAAAATTGAAGTCTACTCGTCGTAGTAGTCGTCGTCTTCCACTAATTCCGTGGTTTTTTTATCGAAGACTTTTGAATAAAGTACATTTGCAGAGTCTGTCAATAACCCTTTCTTCACGGTATTGCTCTCAAGCCGCGTACTGGTAGGCTCCAAAATTATCCCTTCTTTATGGTTTTTGGAACCTGGGTTCTCCGATTTTGAGGTAATCCTTATGTGGGTTCTTTCTGATTTCGTGTTTTGTTTTATTAAAAGGACTTCTATGTTTTTTTGGGGGTTTCTGAAAAGTTCGGTTTTTGCAGGTTGTTGAAATCTTTGAGTAGATTTTTGTGGAACATCTGACTCTCATGGCGAAGTTATGTTGCTTCGGTTCTTCAGACTACGATGTATGTAATCTCAAATCTTGTCTTTTTTTTCTTTTCTCTTGGGCCAATAAGTGGTTAAGATGGTACTATGTCTTGTTGAGTTTGAGAGATGTCTTAAACATTTTGTGTCTAATGTTGAACAATTATGAGATATGAATTTGTCTTTGTTGGTTGGTGTAGCTTGTGGTTGGGAGGGCATCGACTAGTTCTGGAAAAGGGAGAAATAACGACGGCGAGATTAAATTCGGTTACAGCTTAGTGAAAGGGAAAGCTAATCATCCAATGGAGGATTATCATGTGTCTAAATTCGTGAAAATAGACGGTAACGAGCTCGGTTTGTTTGCAATCTACGATGGTCATTTGGGTGAACGTGTTCCTGCTTATCTACAGAAGCATTTGTTCTCCAATATCCTCAAAGAGGTGTGTAGAAATTTTCACTATTATATAGGCTCTTCACTGCATCTACTGGCTCGTGTTTGAAACGGTGTGTGTGTGTGTTCAGGAGCAGTTTAGGTATGATCCTCAGAGATCAATAATTGCTGCCTATGAGAAGACAGACCAAGCCATTCTGTCACATTCTTCTGACTTAGGCCGTGGTGGCTCAACGGCTGTAACCGCTATTCTGATGAATGGACGGCGTTTATGGGTGGCAAATGTGGGTGATTCTCGGGCGGTTCTATCTCAAGGAGGTCAGGCAATACAGATGACTATTGATCATGAGCCGCACACTGAAAGGTTGAGCATCGAGGGTAAAGGAGGCTTTGTATCCAACATGCCAGGTTAGTCTTCTCCTTCACTCGTTTTTGAAAACCGTCTTTCCTAATCGTTTTATAAAGATGTTTGATTTATTGCAAATCAGGATTTCGCGGTCCTACAGATAATACCAAAACGTATCAAATTCAGATAAAAGTTATCCCAACACATGTTTTATGTTCTGTTTTTTTTTTGCAGGAGATGTCCCTCGGGTTAACGGGCAGCTAGCGGTTTCTCGTGCTTTTGGAGACAAAAGCCTCAAAACACATCTACGGTCAGATCCTGACGTTAAAGATTCATCGATCGATGATCACACAGATGTTCTTGTTCTTGCTAGTGACGGTCTATGGAAGGTAAACAATGATGTTTGTGATTTGTGAAGGAACTGGTTGGCGTTTTTGGATTAAAACGGTTTTGATGTGTAAATGTGTAGGTGATGGCTAACCAAGAGGCGATTGATATTGCGAGAAGAATCAAAGATCCATTGAAAGCAGCGAAAGAACTAACAACCGAAGCGCTTAGAAGAGACAGTAAAGATGATATTTCTTGCATTGTCGTCAGATTAAGGTGATGAAAGATCTTTTGAAACCCACCAAGGAAAAAAGATGGAACAACTAGAAATGGAAGAAACCAAATAAATAAGTTTGATTTTGAAGAGTAGAAGATATTTTTACTTGTGTTTTTTTACCTCCGGTGTAGAATGGTTGATTGGTTTGCGCAATGTTTGGTAATTTGATTGGATTTTTTTTTTTGTGGTTTGTGTAAGTGAAAATGAATCATATCAGATTTGGTGTATAAAACCATGAGAAGATTACTCTCAAGTGGGTGGGGAGTGTATATAAAAAGCTGTGTGCTTCTTCTGATCTATGTTATTAAACAGTTCTCTATTTTCGTTGTTTTTTTTTTCGTTTACAATGTTTGTTTTTTTCCGATAATATACTCGCTCATATATTTTAATCAACCGAAAAAAAATTCAATAGAAATTAAACAATTTATAAAAACTATTTGTGATTCTTCATTGGTAAATAAACTGTGTTTATCTTAAAAAAAACATAGTTGAAAAATTTATTAACAACCAAAACATATTTCGAATACATCGACAACCAAAAATATTCAATATAAATTAATTAATTTGTAAAAACTATTTGTGATTCTCCATTGGTAAAAACTACTCGCCCATACATTACACAATTAGATATTAGAATAATTTACATATTTTTAGAGTAAATACTTGAATCTCTTAAAGTGTATCGTATTATAGACATCAAATGAAATTTATTAAGCGAAGGGTCAAAATGTAAAAAGTATTAATATAACTAAGTTAATAAATTAAACATATGTGTTTTGATAGAAAAACAAGATAATATCAACATTTAACTTACGATCGCCTCTATATGTTGTTCAATTTTATCTTGCATTAAATCGAAGTAACATATGCTTCGTATATGATATTTTGTGTTGATAAAGATAGAGTTATCAATCATCGGCAATAGACTATGGTACAAAATTCTCTAATTGACAACATAAGGGTTCAGAAAGAGAAGGCAGTGGTACAAAGTTTGAAAAAGTACTCCCTAATAGACGGATTATGTGCATATAACACGATCTAACAAAAGGCAGTATTGAAATTATCAACAGTATCATTTCTTCTTGTAAAAATCGATTTTATATTGAGAATTTTGAGTTATTATGAGAATTGGCTGGGAAACAATACATCTGAGTCTAATTAGTTTTTCAATATTTCATTCTAAAACAGAGAAAATATTAGTCCTTCTTTTTGCCAAAAATAACCTTATGCGTTTTTTCATTTAAACACGATAAATTTAATATATGAAAATATCAATATGTTGTCCATGGATGTCCAAAAAACTTTACAAACCTATGTGTATATCTTAAACGGATCATCTTCTTTGTGTGTCGCCATCGTTCATCTTGAGCCATGATCAAACAGAGCATCGGCATGTAAATAGAAGAATTTGCTGGGATCTGTCAATCAATACCTTAAATTCAATAAGATTAGTGTTGCTATTAGGATGGATCTCCTTAAATTCCAGTGATAATTTAACATAATTTGATGAAAATGCTATGACTGTTCGATGAAATCTGGTGAAGATTCGGTAATAATTCGAAGAAATCTTGTGAAAACTTGAACACAACTGGTGAAAATCTATCGAAAGTTTGACAAAATTTATGATTGTGATTGTGATTTCAATGTCAGATTGTGATTCATTATTCACTTGTTCTGTTCAACACATTGGGATACGATGGTTGTAGTTTTATTTGTAGCGTACATACAAGTGAATTAATATTATTAATGCTTTATATTTGTGTTTACATTAGTACTGGCTTAGATAGGAGGGTGAGAGGTGCGACGGCCGGGGGTCCAATCCCATATTTCAATAATGAGAATATTACGTGATTAGACACTTTTTTGAAAATTAGTTCCTAATTAAGCACTTTAAATGGAGAAGTCACTTTAGATAAATTATTTTGCTTATTTACCTTTTAACTACATTTTTTCCATCGGTCATCTTTTCTCTCTCCTTTTCCCATCTCTTCTCTCTTTTTTTCTTTTCTTTTCTCACTTTATCGAAGAAAAAACATTTCCCACAATATCTTCAATTCCAAATCTGCAATTAATCTCCAAATCCACTATACGCGATGGCTTTCTCTTCTCTCTGGACTAATTGGAGAATACGAGGTCTTGGTTTCTTTAAGATTGTGATTTATTTTGCAATTTAAATATTTGTTTTGACATAAATTTGAGATTTAGTTATCTAAGAAACTTCTTCTTCTTCAACAATGGCGGCTTGATTTGATTTTTGCTCTCTCTCATGTGTCAAACTCGTTTCATCTATGTAGCATCGAGATTCCGGTTAATCGAATTTCCTGTTATTATGGACATGGTATACAGAATGGATATAGAGCAGTAAAAAGGTTTCCGAATAGATATATTTAAATGGACTCGTTATTATGGACACCAAAACATTGTTTGTTGATTTTTCTTTCGGTTTGCAGAGACCTCTACCTTCAAAACCTTATGGACATGGAACTTTGGTTTCTTTACAAAACACAGTTAATCGAATCTCCTGTTATTATTGACATGGTATATAGAATGGATATAGATCAATAGAAAAGTTTCTGAATGGATATATTTAAATGGACTCGTTATTATGGACACCAAAAAATTGTTTGTTGATTTTTCTTTCAGTTTGAAGAGACCTCCACTTCCAAGACCTTATGGACATGAAACTTTGGTTTCTTTACAAACCACGGTTAATCGAATCTCCTGTTATTATGGACATGGTATATAGAATGAATATGAATCAGTAAAAAGTTTTCTGAATGGATATATTTAAATGGACTCGTTATTATGGACACCAAAAAATCGTTTGGTGATTTTTCTTACAGTTTGCAGAGACATCCACCTCTGAGACCTTATGGACATAAAACTTTTACCAAATTCCTGAGATAAACGAGATCGAATTGTTTAAGAAACTTCTCCAAAAGTTATGGAGACGTGGAAAGAGAGAGGCGCTACAAATCATTAGAGAGAGAGAGAGAGAGAGAGAGAGAGAGAGAGAGAGAGAGAGAGAGAGAGAGAGAGAGATTTTATTTATGGGAATGTTACACGTTTAGGCACTTTTAAAGAATTTTTTTCTATTTGAGGCACTTTGCAGGGATGAAGCACTTTTTCATTGAATTTATGACAAATTTGCCCCTAGAAATAAAAACGAGAATACTTTAGCGTTTGAAAGTTGGTATATGATGAGTGGGTCGTTGGATGGAAGTTGTAGCTATTATCAGATTATATATATAATTTAATTACTCAAAAAAGCATAATATATATTCTTTCTCTATTTGTACCTTTTTTTTTCTTCTTTTTCTTCTTCATCGTCTACTTCTTTTATCTTCATCGACTCTTCTCCTTCTTTTCTTTCTCTATCTATCTCTTTCTTCATCTTTCAGTCTTTCTTTGCAAAATCAGACATGAGAGACTTTCTCAAAATCGTGTAGCTTTTGTATTTTCCTTTACGGAGAAGCCTCTCTAGATTTAAGTAACGATTAGGCTTATTCGATTGGTTTCGGAGCGGCAGCGCTTGTGACTAACGATGGAAGCTTGAGTGTAGCAGACAGTAACATCTAGAGATGAAAGAAGAAGAAGATTTGTTCCCTCAATCTTACAACCAATCGATCCAGGTTTTGCGACGATTCTTCAATTCTACGAATAGAATTTAGAGTTTTGTTAGATTGTGTAAATATTTGATTCATATTAGCGAAATTGTGTTTGTGAAGACGATGAGATCGGTTGCAGATCGAAAGTTCCTCTTTCGTTACTCTCCTTTGTTTCAGATCTGTTGCAAGAAGGCGACGAGAGAGGCGGTGATAACGTAACGTGGGACGTTTCTCGACTTACTTAATTTGGATTTTGAAATTCCACCTGAGAATTTGAACTCTCTCCCGAAAAAGAAGAAGAAATGGCAGCGTACATGGAAGAGATTCCGTGAGAACAAAAATTGTTAGGAGTAACCTCGATATTACGGGGTTACCGAGATGCGAGGTCCTCGTTACTCTGTTCTATTCCATGGAGCACCAGATTGGCAAATTCCAGTATTGAATTTCATATCCATATGATCAGCTTGTTTGGTACCATTTGATTCTAGCTTGATAAATTGATGTTTCGTTGAACCTCTAAGCTAAGAGCACTTTACTTCGCACATGAGAATAAATCATTTCCACATGGTCACATCTTGTTGGACAAGTTTTCATGGAAACAAACTATCAAAGCATCCAACACGATTTCATTATGTATAAACTAATAATCCTATAGGTCTTCAAGCCCCAAGAACAATATGTAGACATTGCTTTCAAATAGCAACACTCAAAACCCAATTAGTTAATGATAGTTTATATCCATTATAACTTGTCCAATTAGACTTTAACATGTGGAGTAATGGTGAAACATGACAAACACTTGAACACAAATGATTCATGTGTAGAGCTTTCATCAATTTTCTATCGAATGAAAAAGAGTGTCATGGTGATGCAAGAATCACAACTTAGTCAAAACAAATCATGCGTCTTTTTCTTTTTCAACACAATATCCACAATAACAATACATTACTTACATAAAAGAACGAGACCCATCAAACATGCTTTCATATAAAGGCAAAACCATACCAACTAAAACCCAAAATCTTATTAACATGTTTTCTTTCACGTATTCTTTTCTCTGCATTTGTTATTCTTATCTGATCTATAATAATGTGTCCATTTCAAATGTGTTCATACGGAATCTTGTTTACTAAGCATATACATTCTACACGAAAGTTAATGTATAAGTCTGCTCTTATTCATTCAAGACTCATATAATCAAAATTCTACACGAATTTATTTGTAAAACTACAATCATCTTAAGTGATTATGTTCCTCTTGTGTATTTCTTTCATTTTCTGTTAATTAACCAAAAAGCAAGTTTGTAATCAGATACTTAGTTGAAACTTATGATACCTAATATGTCCTGTTTACTAAAATATATAACGACTCTCCCTGTCAAATGTACAATAATTCATATCCATCACCCCACGTCCATACAACCATGTCTACACCGTTGTAGAATCACAAATACACAATTTCTACAGAAAGCATAAGTAATAACCACCAATTTCAAAAACTATGTCCATTACGATGCTTTGTGTTTATATTCTAACCCTTTACAAGTAGCCATCCACTAGCGACCATTCTATGTTGACCATATAGTTGTAGGGATCAATTACAATTTTCTTGGGTAGTTTTATACCAATAAACAAGTCTATACATGACCAATAAACGCCAATCCAAAGTACATTGTCCATTTTTCTTTGACCATTTATTCACTTGTGTATAAACAATCCCATCAGTAGGACAATGTCAGTTACATAGCTTTTATAAAAAAAATTAACGAAGATCTTATTTGTATTACACTCTCAATGAAGACCATTAGTTCACTTGGATACACCCGTCTATACTAATTATTTGTAATAGGTAGAAGACAGAAGGATATGTCAATTCCCAAAAATTACTGATTTTTATTCAATAGAAATTCAACAAATATACATCGATTGTATAACGTCATAAACTCACAAAAGTTACTTTGATTTTCATCATGTCTCAACCTCTCGTTTCTTTCTTCATCTTGACTTTGAATTAGAAGTGATTAATCTCAGGAAATCAAACAATCAGAAACAATACTTTCAAATTTACAGATCTGATGTGGAATAAGATTAAGAACTTTCTAATTTTGTAGATCAGAGATACCAGAGTCATTAGGAGCAGAGAGGCACCAAACAAAACGACGAATAAGGCATAAAGCTCCCTCCGCCACCGCTACTACCAACTACGCCATCATGTCTTGATTAGCTTTTTAAAAACAATCATAGCAAGGAGTCAAAGCAAATATGTCGGAGATTAGAAGATAAAGCCCTCGTTTTTGAACTTTGATTTTTCGTAAAAGATTTGATTTTGGTTTTGGAAATAGAAAAATAAAATCGATGGAGAAGCGCTGAGAAGATATGACAAAGAGAATGAGTTTGCAGTTAAAAAGGGTAAATTGGACAATTTAGTTTGACAAAGTGCTTTATCATTTTAAAGTGTCTAAATCCGTACATAGTTTTTTAAAAGTGTCCTAGAATGTAATATTCTTTTTATTTATTTTGGGTAAGGATCATAGAAGAAGAATAAGAGAAATTGAGAATTAAAAACATAAATATTAAATTGAGGGTAAAAAAGTCTAAGAAAAAAAGAATTAGTAGAAAAAGTGTCTATTCCCTATAAAGTGCCTCAAATGGAAAAACATTCTCTAAAAGTGCCTCATAGTGGAACATTCCCTTCAATAATTAGAGGGCACCATTTTTTTTTTTTCTTCTAAATATTAAAAAAAAATTAGTAACACAAAAATGAAATTTAGAATGGACCTATAATTTTTTTAATGTATTGTTTTTTGTTTTTAACTAAATCTTTAACAAAATTATCATAGAATGGACCTATAATTTGGCCTCCTTAGAAAAATTGAAAGAAACATTTTAAGAAAATGTAGTGAAGATTGACAACATAGTTGGCCGAGTTTCCGGATCTGCTTGTTAATACGATAAAGCAATTTCCACCATTTTTGTGAGCTTCTCTCTATTTTTTCCCTGTGAAACTAATACACGTTCATCGGAAATGCTTCTCAGTGACAGAGTTTCTTCGGGAGACGATGATAAACTCGAAACCAAATCTCTCGGATGTTTCCCAATTATCACTTCCAATATCAAAACCCCGAAGCTATACAAGATAAATAAACTCTGTTTATCCTCAAAACAAATAGTTGAAAAATTATTAATAACTAAAACATATTTCGTATATTTTGAATACATCGACAACCAAATTTTCTTTTTGAAATTTATACTAATATTTTGTATTTATTATATTTTAACTTTTTCTAAATTTTGAATTCTGTTTTAATTTATTAAGAAAATAACTTTTGTTTTAAATCTGGATAAAACTGTCATTTTCAATATTAAAAATAATGTTTTTATTAAAAATGGAGAACAATATATTTTCAAATGAAAACTTAAAATAGGGTAGTTTTTTTTTTCAAGTTTTTTTCATGTTTTTTTTTCTAATTCGTTCTAAAATACCGAAAATAACAAGATTGATAATTTTTGTTTCATAAAAGATTTAGATATTTGAAAATTAGCCGCCGAACTTTTCTCTAGTATTACCTTTAATGTGAGTGGTTGGTTTAATTGCATATATAGATATTTAACTTTCTCGAATAACAAAAAAAAAAACTCAAAATATAAGAGAAGAAAATGCAAAAATTTAGAAAAACATAAGCAAAAATAAAAAAATAAATATAAACAAAATTTGATCTAATTATTTTAATAATGAGTTTTTGAGCGCACTAATTGTTATTTCATATATTAACAATAGATGTTTTGTATTATTGTGGAGATATAGTATATTGTTGGATAAATAAATAACCCAGAAAAAATGTATGAAAAAAAGCTATAATAAACATGTGGCACCACCGCACCGAAGGTAAACCAAAGCCAGATTAATTTGTCTCGTCTCGGGTTCCTATAACACAATGATATGATACCATCGATCGTATCAAGAAGCCTTGAACTATTGAGACCGTTTTGTTAGGAAACTAGGTCTGCGAGGAAGAAGAAGAAATTGAGGTATGAGGGTAGAACGAGGAACATGACAAACAGCTATAAGAAGAAGTAACGGAGAAGAGTGAGTCCTAAGGTTAAATATAAGTGCATCACACAAAATGATGAAATTTCTAAATATTTGTGTGTTTTGTATAAGTCTTTCCTTCATTCTTCATGTTGTCACTCTAAGTAATCAAAACAATTATTAGTATGTTATATGTTATGGTGCCAAAACAACCCTACAGCAGTTGGTTTCGGTTTAGTTGATGCGGTTCAGTTTTGAAAAAGACAAAAAAAAAAAAACTGAAACGAAGAAACCGAGAAAACGAAAAAGAGAATAACGGAGAGATTGAGAGAGAATCAGAAAGCGAAACGAAATTCAGTATCCATTGCTTCAAAATTCGACATAACTTCGAATTGTTGGGTAGTTGAATTGTGCCACTGAACTCCCACATCCGGTGAAGTGAAAGTTACTGTTTTTCCCGGCGAAGCCAAGAGAAAGTTACTGTTTTTCCCGGCGAAACCAAGAGAAAGTTACTGTTTTTTCCGGCGAAATTTGAACCTCCGGCGAGATAGCATCTTTAGCTATGGCTGGGAATAAAGCTAACGACGAAGTCCCGAGGAAGCAGCATGGTCCAGGGAAGGAGAAGCGTGTATTAAGAGTTTCCCCACGGAGAAAACGCTCTGCGACAAAGGTAACGGAGGAACTGGGTTAGAATCTCTAATTTACCGTTTGTTGTCTTTGGGTGTATCAGAATTGTAAAGCTTGTTTGATTAAAGTGTTAGAATTTGTCGGAATTTAGCATATCTTTAGGATGAAAAATTGAGAAGTAGAATTGGAAATCTCTGTTTCCGCCAAAAATATGATTTTGAGTTATAATCTGGAAAATGTCTGTGTACGTACACTACTTCTGTTTGCTCAACAGTATATGACTTTTAATTGCAGGTAGTCCAAGTGTTGCTCCGACTGAAGATCTTACAGTTGAAGAGTTACCACCAAGACTCTTTGCTCTAGACCGGTACCCTTCCGAGACGAAGATGAACGCGTACTCTAAACCGGAGTACATTTCTGACCTAGCAAAAGTACTAAAGGGGAAACCAGAGATGCAGTTTCTTCTCGATTCTCCATTTGGGAAACTTTTTAAAATACCCAAAAACAAGGCATCTTTCAATGCTAAGCTTGTCCTTGGACTAATATGCCGTCAGTTAGTGACAAAGAAGGTGAATGAGATGTGGATTGTATTCGGCGGTCATCCAATCAGATTTGGACTAAGAGAATTTAGTATCTTAACTGGGCTAGAATGTGGGAAGTATCCCAAGAAGAAAGACGTTGATGATGTTATCAGTGTGAAACCTGAGTGTGAGAGTGTTTGGAAGACTCTGTTTGGTGAGAGGTTTGGGGACACGGTTCCAACAATTGCTGATTTGGTGAGCTGGCTGCAGGAGGAGGAAAGCATGGAGGGGTGGAAGTAACTGGCACTATCTCTTATTATTTTGGTTGACGGTGTGGTAGCGGCCCACAGTAACCCCAACATGCCTACTTCGAAGACTGTCGAGATGACTAAGAACCTGGAGTTTTTCTGCAAATACCCATGGGGAAGGGTGTCCTTTACCCGTACTTTGGGGAGGATAGCAAATTTCCAAACTCCTTACGATGCTCAGAAACTAATAAGGGGTATACTTGTAGGGTCTTATGCACTCCATGGTTTCCCATTAGCTCTTCAGCTTTTAGCTTTCAAAACAATCCCATCAATTGCTAAGCTAGGACCTGATGATGTACCTAACAGGACATTTGCTGAGAGGTCTATCCATCGTCTTGCCTCTCTGCGAGCAATCCGGACATGTCGCATTTTGGAGTGTGAGGCTGCTGATGAGGTGTGTTAAATTGTGTATGTACGTACATAATAAGTAAATGTACATTATCTATGGTTAACATACTTATTTGTGTAGGTTGAGGTCAACTATATTGTGAAACCAGCTGATAATGTTTGTCCTCCATCTCTTTCATGGGATGATGAAGTTGATGATCCAAGGGTTGATTACATTGAGGCACTGTTGATAGATGGGCACCAGTGGCAGGAGGATGAATGGGTTGGAGGCTATGCTAGAGTACCAAAGCAGTCGCGCCCACCACAACTAGAAGAGACAGGTAAGTATAAGTATAAATGTTTTTACAAATTTTTTTGGTATTGCACCTAGAAGAAAACCAATTAATAGCAGCAACTGGTCTATTGTAGATGTTAAGAGGAAACGAAATGCACCGGGCCCGAGCCCTAAAGAACCTGCTATGAAAAAACAGAAATCTGAAATGGACTGTGATAAAGAAGAGACTGCTGAGGATTGTTTTGGAGAGCCTGTGCCTGAGAGGTTTATTGTTGAAATGAGGAGGTCTTTGAAGGAGCTGGAAGACCAAATGTATCAAATGCATGAAGATATGAAAGACTTTGTCCGTGACCAGATACGTGCTGCCCTTGATCCAAAAGGCAAAAGGCCAGAACAAACCATACCTTCCCATGATTCGCGGGAACCACCTACTTCTATGGATAAGGCACCGGTTACTGCGAAGAAGCCATCGAGAAGGATGTCTACAAAAGGAAGCACTGGAACGAGAAAGTCTTCAAGGCTGACTCGTGTTTCTCATGATGTGGACACTCCTGCACTTTCTGTTGGCTGTAATTCCAAAGAGGAAGATTTGGATGTCCCTGGAGTACATACCACTGCTTTCGGCGGAAGAAGAAAACCTTCAAAGCCGAAGAAAAATGTTTCTTTTGCTGTTAACACTATTGAGGAACCTGATTCCAATAAGGAAGATATGCAAGGATTCATTGATGAATAGGTAAGTCATGTACGTATATTGCTAAATATTTTATAACACATATGTATAACTGTACTGTCTGGTTCGATACAGGATGGCGCTAATAATGAAAGTGATTTTACTACAAATGATGGATTGAATTCTTCTGCCGCTGAAGAAGAGATATTAGACACTGGATTTTTAATAGTTCCTTATGCTGGATCCACACAATCCCATCTGGTATGTCGTCTACTAATACTCTTAACAATCTGTTTAAATGGTGTACGTACATATTCGCTTAAGAAGTTAGTTAAACTATGTTTCAGGATAGAGGAAATGTTGTTGTTGGTAAGACTGTCTTCTTAGGTTCAATGTCTGGGACTGTCTTTGTAACACAGGAAGAGAGGCCTGTGGAAGAAGCTACTGTTGACACCGAGATGGAAGAAGTTCCATCTAATGTGTCTGCAAGAGTTTCAGAGGTAGATCTTCTGGTAATCGTTATATACAGATTTCCATGACTATATGCATAACTATTACATTAATTTCTTCACTTATCTAACGCTTAACTCTATGGTAGCCTATGTTTCAGGATAATGGACCAAAGGATGTTGCTGAACCTGGCTTAGTTGGTACCCATACAGGGGCCGATGAAATAGCTGATGCTGACATAGAGATGGTAGACAATCCATCAGGTTTACCTTCAACATCTGCACAGGTATGTGTTAGTCACTTGTTCTTTTTCCATATGTGTACGCCCATAAGACTTTGCAAATTATTTTTGTTTCAGGATGAAGCAAGAGATGCCAGTGCATCGACTGAAGCTAATGGCAGCAAGTCAGAAGAAACTTATGAGCCTTCTGATGGAGACACAGCTCACGTACCTGCCACAAGTGTACGTACATTTTTGTCACTATGTTCTGTGTACATATATATTGTTTCATACATTACTAAAAAGCATACATTACTAAAAAGTTTCTTTCCGATGCTAAATTCTACAGGTTGAGGCGGCAGGAGAATCCAAATTAGTGACAGTGATGGAAGTTGAAATACCTGAGAAGACCCACAGTGATCCCCCGTCACCATTTCAAGTAGTTAACAATGTAAGCTTACTCTTGCAACAAATAAAATGTACTATTTACTGTTCAAATGTATAAAATTTATATTATGCAGGTCATACGGGAGTTGGATACCAAAGCCGTTGGTGATTTAGCTGCAGCCACTGATTTGGAGGTAATAATTTGTGTGTTTCAATTCCTATTTTCGGAATAGCATACATAGGATTATATGTGTACATTATATATACTTGTGTACGTTAACTTGCACAGGTAGTCATGGAAGAGCCGTGTATTGTCGAGGGGTCTGTAGAAACTGAGGATCCTAACCCAGGGTCAGATGAAGCAGACAAGACCGATATTCCTAAAAATAATGTATGTACCTATTTTAAACATAGAAAAACGTATGAAACTGTTGTTGACAATCATATTTGTTAACAGGATGAATCAGACAATGCTGCTGCTGTCGAAGCAAAAGAAGAAAAAAAATCGTCCCCAAAGGTCCCAAAGAAAGTGAAGAAACAACTTGTCTATGAACAGGATGATGCCCATCCTCATGGTTTTAAGGCAAAAACAGTATTGGTGCCCGATGTACCAGCTCAACAGATAGAGGTTGTTATCAGGGCTGGAAATGTCTCATACAACCCCCTGGACATGGTTGACCCTTCAAAAGTAGAGGAATTCAGCAATATCATTAAAGGACCCTCTGTGTAAGTACATTATAGTAAAATGGATTATTTAATATCTCAATCATCATTTTTAAGGTTGTTATCAAATATTTTTCTGGATTTTACAGGATTCACACTCTTTTCGGGTTTCCAAAAGTGCCCAACGACTTTTTTGCGAACCTTCTAACACCTGGTGAATGGGTCGAAAGTACGGTACGTTGCATTTATATACGTACATTCCTTGTTATAAATTGTACATAGATGATTAAATTTTTCGTGGAAGTGTATGTACACTGATATATTTTTTGAACATTTCAGCATTTAGAAATGATGGCAATGTTGATGTGGCACAAGAACGGGGAACAGATGATAGCAAACAGATGTATTGTATTGGACATGATGCTGACGCATCTTCTTACCAAGCGGGTGGGCGACTTCAAGAAGTGTATTAATAAGAACGGGTTCAAATGGGGTAAATTACTGTCCGACATTGCTAATGGAGTTCACATAAACCGTGAACCCAATATGAAGTGGATGAAGGATGTCGATGTTGTGTTTGCTCCGATGAACTGGAAGAGTGAACATTGGGTTGCTTTGGGAATCAACCTTAATGAACGGCTAATAACTGTGTATGACGCTTTAATATCGCACACGCGGGAGTCGGCTGTGAAGGCGAGAATGACTCCTATTTGCGAAATGATGCCGTACTTAGTCAGAGCGATGTGCCAGGATGTATTGATTTCTCCGTACTCAGTTGAACCTTTTGAGTATGTGCGTTGTCCTACCGTTGCTCAAAACCCAACTACAGGAAATTGCGGGCCATACACGAGGAAGTTCCTGGAGTTGCTTGCGTTTGGACACCCTTTTTCGGATCTGACAACCATTCGAGAAGCAGATATGGTCTTCTACCGTCAGAAATACTCCGTTGACATCTACGAGCACGGCAAGCGGGAGGCCGGTACTGTGCACTTGGTTTAATCGTCCAAGAACAATATTCTGGTTCTTTGCAACCAATTATTATGAACAAACCTGACTTATATATATGATTGCAACTACATTTAATTTGGAGATTGTCAGAAGTTAATTTATTGTCCTCTATTATATTGTCGTACACATCGTTCACTTATAATTACATAATGTAAATGTGTACGTACATATCTATATGTCTCGTACACTGCATATTAACTTTATAACATAACTCAAGTGATAAATTGATTTGACAGCCAACGCTTACCAACACAAGTATGACATTCATTTCAACCGTAATTGCCCCAACCAAATTCACAGTAGTGGTTATTAAAGTGAAGAAATTACTGACGACCTCTGACTATCTCATTTCAAACATGGTTAACCCGACTCTTCCCGACGATTTACTCTCGAAGATAGCTAAGAACCTGGCTGACCAATGCTGGTCTGACCTTGGTCCATTGGTACGAGCCGGCACTCGTGGAAGAGACATTGTCTACCGTCCGGATGTCCTCAAAGATGCTAATATTCTCACCTTGTGTGACTCGCCCGATGACTTCCAAGCTGGAGGGGGCCACAATCCCTCTGGATCCGCTGATGAAGGCCGACATCGAACATTTTTCTTAAGGTGTTTTGCAGCTAATAATCCCACGGCCGTGTATTACGAATGTATTCGTGTTCTAACGCATGAACAAAACATCAATGGAGCCATCAGGCTCTTACAGCGTCATGCTCCAGTACGAGCAAATGCAACACTTGCATGCGCCATTGTATTCATATGTGCTGGGTATGATTATATGGGCGGCTTGTTTCTACAGCTCTTCACCCGCAACCATTATCCATTGGACTCGGTTGCCACTCGAGTTTTGGGTGATGAGTTCATCGAGGAAATAAAGAAGTTTGACCCTCCATACAGCAATACATATGGTCCTACGTTCTCTTATCCTACCAGCCATGGAATTAGTATGCCTCCTTGCGCCTTATATTGTTACATGGTATCAGGAGCTTTCCAAAACGTTTGCAACCGCTGTTACCTCTGGTCGTGTGCCAGGCGTGTTAGTCAAATGCTATAGTTATTCCATTCTACTTTATATGTTTGTTTATGTTATCCGCTATGTCATGTTTCAAATTATGATAAGCCTTCTACTATGTTGTTTATGTTTATGTTGAAATTATATTATTGCTTAAGAAATTTGCAAGGTGTGTTATGTTTCTCAAGTTGAATATTTTTCAGCCAAATTCACATATGATATTTAGACACTGCAGTAAATGTAAATTTGGATATTAAAATCTAAGCGTCCACAACTCCGTACACGTGCATCTACCAAATAATACTTAGAGGTTTTTTCTTTGTCTCGGAAAACTAGATATGGACGTTCACTAGCATGAGATATCAACTCTAACGTACACTAAAAAATAACACATGCAAACATATGAGGTCTTTGGTTTGTCTCATAAATGGTGATATTTATGAATGGACGTACACTAATAATACACTACATCGTTCACTGTTTGTTGAGTAAATGTAGAAATGTAAATATGGACGTACACTAAAACGTACACGACAACGTACACTGTTTGTTGGGCAAATGTAGAAATGTAAATGTGGACGTTCACTAAAACATACACTACAACGTACACTGTTTGTTGAGTAAATGTAGAAATGTAAATGTGGACGTACACTGAAACCGTCAGTAAAACGTACACGTCTAGGTTTAAGCTGTTATTAAAAAGAGGTTGCTCATAACAACGATAACAAATTATATATGGAATACTATTACTTTGATTTGACAATATGAATACACATCATCACTTAATACCTTTGCAATAAATACAACCATAACTTACCCAACCATATCTTCAATGATGCTTATTTAAGTGTTCAAATTTCATTTTCTCGAAACACCTTACTCCTAAATATGACAAACCCAAATATTCCTGACGATTTGCTTGCGAAGATAGCCAAGAAAATGGCTGACAAATGTTGGTGGTACCTCGGACCTATGTTGAAATCTGGTCCTCGTGGAAGAGACATTGTCTACCGTCCGGATGTCCTCAAAAATGCAAACATTTTCAGCATGTGCGACGATCCCGATGACTTCTACGCGGCAGGCCACGATCCAAATGACATCAACTCCGAAGGTCGCTATAGACCCTTCTTCAAATGGTGCTTACAAGCTGGTAACCCCACGGCTATTTACCATGAAGGACTGCGTCTCGTTACACATGAGTCTGACATCCAGGGAGCTATCCTACACTTAGAGCGAATCGCCCCAAGGAACGCCGCTGCAACCCTTGCATGCGCAATTCTTTACATATGTGCTGGTAATGCTCACATGGGTGGTGTCTACCTTCGGCTCTTCGGAAGCAACCATTATGCTTTGGAATCGGAGGACGCACGTGACATTTGAGAGGAGGTGCTAGAAGATATAAAGAAATATGGTAATACTTTAAAATACACATACGCTAACAGTTTTTCGTTCCCGGAATGTGTTGACGTAAGCACTCCTGAATGCGCGGAGGTGTGTTACATTAGATCGAGACTCTTCAATAATCTTTGCAACCAATGTTACATCTGGTTGTGTGCTAAACGGATTAGCCAGATCCTGTAGAGCTCACATTCGCCACGATCCTGTCATATTTATAAGTTTTCCATGCAACAATATGTGAGCTTTTTACGTTGATTATCAGTAATGGAAGTTTGTTTTTAATTAAATTACCACTTTGTAATTGATTCAAACATACTAGCTCAAAGTACTCTAATATGAGACATCATTAAAATAATAAAATAATAAAATATCTACGTACACGATATATGATAATGTACACGTGGCATAGTTTAATTCCAACTATAAAGATTACATAGTGAGCGACGATATAGTTTGTAAATGAAGACAAAAGGAAATTTGATTTGACGTCGTATAACCCATATATAGAAGATTTCGCTCCATATTAATTACTCGCTGTCAAATACACTCTAGAAGTGACCTCCATCACACTCTCATTAATATCTCTATTAGACGTACACGGTTACCGAGCAATGTACTCAATTGATTTGGCAGATAAAATAAGTAAGTTAATGTTTATTTGAAAAGATTGTTAGTAAATGCGTTAACCCCTAATATAGCACTATACATGAAGCCATATTGTTCCACTTATATGCCATACAAACAGACGTCAACTCAACCTTCTGTCAGAGAACGTAATGAGTATTTTGTAGACGTACACGGCGCGATTATGAGTGGTACACAGGAATTTGTTTAAATTAAAAGTTACTAATATGATGCACTAAATATACATCCACGTCACCCACCCACTTACATTGATGGTTATTCTCCTCTTTAAAACTCATGACAAACACACTTAGTTGAATACACGAATCCGTCTAAACCTCCTCGTTTGAAAAACAATGCCTTTCCTACCTCCGCTAACCCCTCCAACCGAGTTGTACCTAGGAATCCAATTGCCAAACCCCATAAGCATACTTGTCAACTACCTCCCCGTCAGCCAGACTCCCATAGAGACGCTAAGGAACTTAGTCTACAGTTGTGACATCAACACCCTTGCAATCGATGAATTCATGACGTGGTCGTCGTTACTCCAACCGGGGTCTCCCTTCCGGCCATACTTCGAGCTGCTTGTAGAACGTGGATCCATCCCGGCGGTTTACCTTGAAGGTGTTCGCCAAGCGAGCAACTTCGTGACAGTAGCTCAGGGCCTTTCAGTCATGACAACGGTCGCTTTATCTAATCCCTTTGCTTGCTTCGCAACCGGTTTGTTCCTTACGTGTACCGGGAATCACTTGGATTTCCTCCCTATCAGCGAAAAGTTCTGGGAAATGACATCCACCCTTGAAGCTGGCCACGCGGTTGCAGAGATGGTGATGTATCACATCAGCCAGCTTCACACTGAAAATGCTCGCCGCTGGGAAAGGTCTTAGAGGTTTGTCCAACCGCCGAGTTGCGTAGGGCAATGCACGTTCCATCATAGCTGCAGGGTTTGTTTTTTCTACTGGTACGCCAGGGAGATGGCTATATTCTACTAGAAGCAAAGCTGCTAAGGTCTAAGCTACTCTACTCGGCTCTACTCTCGAGTCTTTTGGTATGACGGATGCACACATATTTTGCAACACATGTGTATGCTTCGTTTAAAAAATTATATTTTTTGAATCGTTCCAGTTTATTTATCTTATCTTATGAATTTCCCTTTATATAAACCGCCTGTCCTTTTTTATGTTTCTGGCTTTTGAATGAATTACCACTTTAAGTATTACTAGATGTCTTCGTGTACGTACACTATATAGTACATTGGGAAATTGCATACACAACATAAGTATAAATCTAACAGTTTTTGATGTTGAAGGCACCAAAACTAATATACGTACACGATACCGTACACCAGAAACTATACGTACATTGCGAGAGGATTTGAACAATAAAACAAGGCACGTACATAAAACAACAAATTAGATTAAAATTTAAACGGAAACAAGAAACAACAACGACTGAAATGTAGTTTGGTTCTTATGGAAACAACAACAACAACTGGGAAAGAAAACTTAATTGAAATGTAGTGTTATATTATATTAAAACGGAGAATAATGGTTCATTCCCTCTAGCTAAAAAACCACCATCGAGATATCCGCAACTTCTGCTCTGTCCGGATTGGCAACCACCTTTGAAATAGCACCATGGCTCTCAAGCTTCGGGTTAGACAGTTCGGTTAGACGCCAAAAGCTGAGTGCGACAACAAAATTTCCCTTACCCAAACTCTGAAAGTAACCATCCAAGTACTCCGCCTGTTGATTGCGGGCTTCGCACTCCAAGACTTCATTGCTACGTTAGAAATAAGGACTGTTAGCGTTTAGAGTGACATTGTAAATAAAACAAATGAAAAGAACACTTACTATCTATCTTTTAACTTGAAACTCAGTTTGAGACCGTAATAGTCTGTAGTCAATGCGCCAACATCAACCAACGCTCCAATGACATCTAGATGATGGAGAAACAAAGATAATAAACAAACATTTTCAAAAATGTAATAAATGAAGCGTTAGAGTTATTCCTCCTCACCGACTAAAACGTTCTTGTAAGCAGATTTATCCAAAATGTAGTCGAAGGGAGTGAAATCGAAATCTGGAACTGGTGGTGATCTCGGTGGGGCATGAACGACGACGGTCCGATCCATAAACAGTATGCCGTATTCATGCTTTGTTGCTCTGACTAAGTCAGTTGACTTACGGACCAAGAAAGAGGTGATCGTCTTCCACTCATTTTCAACGAATCGGTCTTCGTAAAATGGAGCAAGGCGACGATCAACGGTGGCCTCAATACGGTTATTCTTTACATACAGAACATGATAGTAGAGAGTTTAATATATAAGTTAAGCGAATGAACGAGAAAAACACATAATGATTTAACGGAAATAACCTCGTAATCTGCCAGGATAAGGCCGAGTTCGAAGACGTTGGGCGATATAACCTTCTTGAAGACTCTCACGACAAAGACATAAATTCGCCACCTAGTGATCAGAGGACACAATTCTGAAACCGTATGAAACCCCTCCATCTCACGGATAGCAAGAACAAGCGATTCGAAAGACTAAATTTTTTTTTGTGAATGATATAACTGCCGGCACAAGAAATGGGTTTAGAATGAGGATTGTGGATAAAATTAAGGAAGGGAGGAGACTTAAATAGAGGAAATCTGGAACGGCTACAGTTATTAATACGGTTACAACTACACTTGATTCAAATTTTTGGTAATAGCCTGGTAACCGTCATATAGGGTAATCATAACGTTGATTTGACAATAAACAGCAACAATTACGTCCTTTCCATTAAATACCAACACAACCACAATATACCCAACCATGTCTCCAACTCCGTTCATTTAAGAGGGGGAATAAGTTAGATTTTCAAAAAACTTATTTCAAATTACTCAAAATATTGAGCAACCACCTCTGTGTACCCTTATTACATGAACTTTAACACGTACACAGACAAAAACGTTCATAGTTATACGAACGTAGAGTTTAAACGTACGTACACAACGTACATAGTTACAGGTGGATTATATATAAACTTACGTACACCGAGAAAACACAGAAGCGTACACTATATTGGCCGGCTCAGAAACTTGTCACCGGAACTAGATTGGATTTTTGCACGTCTTCTTGTTATGACCTGCTTGTCGACAGCGTGAGCACTGATTTGGTAAAAGTCTTTTCTGTCTCTTTTTCTGAAGTGACAAAGACACAAAGTTACAAATCTCCGCATGGTAATACTCAAAATACAAGTAGATGAATGAACGATGTTAGTACATACCCGGTTTTCACCTCTAGATGGGATCCTTTTGGACAGTGGTCTTCTTGGTGGCCGTCTACTGTATGGAGGAATGAGTATCAAATCCACTATATGTTGTGGGATGACAACATCTTTCGGATCCGCGATAGGTAGAATTGATTCTTGGAAAGAATCAGAAAACGTTTGAAGGCCATACCACCATCCGACACAAGACTTCGGATCAATTCCATGCTCGATTGCAGCTGCTAGAGCGTGTTCACATGGGATTCTTAACTTGGTGTACCTAAGACACGTACACGTACACTGGTCCAGAACGACATGAAAATGCTCCCCGGATTTACTTGTCACTTGATAGCTCCACGGTCCAGACATCTTCACAACGTATTTACCTGACGCAGGCAACTCATGTAGAAATCTCTCATCAACCTCAGGTGTCACAGAAGATTTGCACCTAGCAACTTTCTTCCTCCTCGATGCGAACCATCGCATTAGGACATCCCGAATGAACTCGATCATGTAAACAATCGGATAAGTTTTCGCTTTTGTTAACACATGATTCATGGACTCAAAGTTGTTGCTAGACATGATATTGTAGCGTTCTCCTCTACAGTGAGCTCTTGTCCAATGCTCAAATCCTATGTCCTCTAGGTATTTTCCGCATTTAGCACTCTTTTCCCTTAACAGTTCAAAATATTTCTCGAAATCCTTGACCCTATAAGCTTTGGCAGCGCTGAAAAATAAAGCAGACACACCAAACTTACCATAATAGGTGGAGAGGTTTCGCTCAAGGTGAACAGCACATGCTCCATGATGCGCTCTCGGGTAAACAACACTTAGGCCTTTGTATATAGATGAATGTCTGTCCGAGACAATCATTAAATCGTCACTGTCTGGAATAATCTCAGCTAACTTTTCAAAAAACCATGCCCAAGAAGCATCGGTCTCACCATCAACAACACCAAAAGCTATTGGGAATATTTGGAAGTTCCCATCTTGGGCACATGCAATAAGGAGACATCCTTTGTAAGGTCCGACTAGCTGCGTTCCATCTACCACAACTACCTTCCTCATATATATCAGACATTTGATAGAAGCGCCAAGAGAGACAAAGACATACTTGAAGCGCTGCTTACCATCATCTTCTGGTGTATAGTGTAGGTGTGTTATTGTACCCGGATTAGCTAATTGGAGAAGATACAGATAGGTCGGCAAAAACCTGTAATTTGCTATCTCATCCCCCCGTACATTTTCCACTGCAACCTCTTTTGCTCTCCAAGCGGTAGAATATGAAATACGCACATTCAGATCATTTAGGAGCAGCTGTGGTAAGTCGACAGCTCGCGGCCCACCCTGCGTAGAACTGTATCTGCTCCTCACAACTTCTCCGAGGAGCTTATAATTAGCATGTTTATTGTAGTTCTTCCGAGAGTCGATGTTACACGTATGTGTCGTAGCATACGAAGTGATTTTGAAACTTTCTGAATCCTTCACGACGCGAGCAGTCAATTGCCATGGACAAGTCTCATCAACGCACACCATCTTCAATGTTTTAGGACATGACTTAGGTTGCTTGAAGCAAAAGCATTGCTTTATCGCTTGAAGAGACATTGTTTGTTGCAGGATTTTTCTATTCTTAAAAACACTTCCAACAAACAAAGTTTCGCCTGTGGTGCTGATTTCAACCTGTGTCTCATCAGCTCGAAAATTGAGGAAGTCATCGAACACAGGAGCAGCATCGTTACCGAGATACGCCAACTCGCCACCATGTAACTTAGGAAATTCATTATACACTTGGTAAGCCTCAGCTGCGGTAACTACCCCATTATCATTTTGTGTCCCAGTTGAGGAAGCTCCAATACCTTCGATCACTTCATCCCCGGTGACTTCGTCTATACAAATAAGATTGGAATCCCTTTGCCCTTCGCAGCGTGTACCGTAACCCAATGGAGAGATTGTTTCTTCGCCAGGTACACTAAGATCAGTGTACGTACACGTTTCCAAGAGACGACTGAATTCCCCTGTATCTCCGCCAGGTACACTAACACCCGTGTACGTACACGTTTCCAATAAACGACTGAATTTCCCTGGATGTTGAGCAGTCTGTTGAGTGAGACTGACGTCTTCCTCAAGATTTCCTTGTACATATTCTTCTACTATTACATCGTTCCACTTGTTGTAATCGTATTCTTCGCCAATACCTTCACTACCGTCTGTGGTAGGATACAGGGTACTTCCCCCAATAGATCCATCCACACCAAGATAATCATCACACCCATCATCATCTTCGTTGCCCTCCTCCAATTCATCCTCTTCTGTTGTATCGTCTTCAACATCGGCTTGCTCCTCTGCATCCTCATTATTTTCATCAACATTTGTAGCACTATCAAACACACGGTCACTTTCAGAAACTTCACCATGAGACCTAGAGACAGTATTCCCGAACGCCTTCACTGTATTATTGAAAGAGACGAACAAGTTGAGAGAAAGATACCCACCACGAACCAAAAAAAACGTCTCGAGACCCATCTGACTGTCAATGTATACAGGAGGGCGTTTAGTATCTATCAGCACTGACATTTCACCCGGCATCCAGTAGCTAATTATGGGATTGATCTCGGTGGACTTCAAACTGAAAGCCTCTCGGAGTGTACGGACAAAGTCCGTGTACGTCATGGTTTCCTGAACGCGTACACAACGACCAAAGATGCCTTCCTCAGGTTCAAATTTCCATTCTCCTTCTTTGCATTTCCACTCACCGACCATGGTAAATACGGGAATATCCATAACCCACCTGCATCATAAATTCAGGAGACACACATTAAATGCAACTGAAAAATACTATACATATAAAAAACAAATGGAATGTCGATACTACACATTTATAAACCTAAATACCAATTATCATTTGACTATTTTAAACAAACAAATATAGATTTTGCAAATATTCTGATAAAAAAATGGAGTTCGAACACAATCAAGATCCTAATATGACATAAAAAAAAACTTCTTAAAAGAACTTCATTACTTACACGAGCAATGCTCCAAACTTGGTACAAAAACAAGATCAACACTTCTTCAGCAGCAATGTACGTTCGCAATAATTCTTTGTTCCTGGATTCATCTTCTTTATCTCAACAAATTTTTTTTTAATTATTATTAATAATTTTTTAATATTATTTGATGTAATGATGATTTTGCATTAATTGTGACAATAGTCACATCTAAACTTTTTGGGGGCATTAAATGTTGATATCACTTCGTAATAATCTCACTTGTAACGGAACCGAATCGCGTCAACGTGAACAAAAAATCTTCAACTGAACCGGAACAGTGTACGTAACTAAACCTGCTAAACTAAACCGTACATTTCAACAGTTGCTAAGAGAGAAGCGCAAGGGCAGAAGCGTCATTTTGCAGGCGAAAAGACAAATGGTAAAAACCACATTTGACTTTGACAATCTATGGAAATAAAACATGGTCAACGGGTGTGGCCTGCAATTTACCCTTGATTATATTGACCTTTGTGGTTGAAACCATACGAAAAAATAACATTGCAATACATTAACAAAGTAATATTTTCATTTATTCATCTGAAGCGGCGTATCCTTTGTTTCCAGAATACATCTTCCGTGATATCTAACATAATGAATTAAAGGATCATTGAGCAACACTAGGATCGCCCAAAAATAAATTAACAAACCCTTTGAAAAATGTTGTATTTTTCATATATTAAAAATATTTCAAAAAGGACTTCATAAGATGTCGATCATAAGTTATTTTTAGAAACTCTAAACGCTCTCAAGCTCTAATATCGAGGAACCTAACCTAACCTTGCTTTCCGACGCCGGTGAAGCTTCGGCTCGTTGGCGTCGGGATTTGTCCTTTCTTACTCACGTCTTTAGCATTCTGTTTTCAGTTTTACTCTTTTTCGGGCCCATGTGTCTTTCTTTTCAAAATTGTGTTCTCCCAGCAAGCTTCCAAAATGACTTAACCGATAGTGACAAAGGACGAAGGAGAGGGTCGGCGACTCCTTTCTTTTCCCTCCCTCTATCCACACCCATTCCGACGAAGCAAATACAACCATATCTGCCACAATTCTTCCGATCTGGATCAAACTAGAACTATGTAAGAGCTTACCTCCTCTGGATTTCGTTGATGGCAAGAGATTCTACTCTTGGACTGTCATATGCACCACGTTCAGGGGAGTCGGCGATGGTGCACGGCGCAACCTTCTTATGGGTTGAAAGCTTCTACATGTTTAAATTTGAGACCCTTCTTTTTATCCTCTTTGCTCTTGTTTCTGAGGATCTTATAACCATGAAGCTGATTTCCTTTCCGGCGACGATGAGCCCATCTCCGACATCTTTCGTTGCAGCGCACCCGCCTACCAACGTCCATCTCTCAAACCTGCAAAAGGAAACTAGGGTTACAGCGAACGGGCCTGATCCTCTGTTGTGGCCCATTAGCAATGCTTAGGCCTAATTTCATTTTGAGTGGAGTTGCAGTTGGGCTTACTGAAACCCTAACCTCTCTAAAGATGATATTTAATGGGCTTGGCCCATATTCTCATCAACAAAACTTAGGCCCTGCTGTTTATCCAGAGAAAGCTCTCTCTTACGCTTGTGGTCGATCAATCTCTCCAGCTTCGCAAAGGTCTGAATTTTTCTCTAAATGTACTCAATTATTTGACTGGATTTCTCGATTCATTGTGCTGCTTGACTTGGGACATCAATCTAGCCTTGAATTGTTAATTCTAGTTACATATTGTGTTCAATTGTCTCGAATCCTATTTGCAAGCTCATCTCGGCTTTGGTCCGAAGAACTCTTTAATACGAAGGATAGCAATTCAACTGCTCTAGTCTCTTCTCATGTGGGATGGGACCATTACTATCGGACGAAATATACTAATCGCGACATGCCGGCTTCTACCTTCTATGATCCCAAGGTAACACTACCTTTAGTACCCATCTTTACCAAGGAGCCCAAGCTTCATTTAAAAGCTTCCTCTCGATACCTATCTGTTCTTGTTTTCAAAACAATTGTATACACTTGTGGTATAAGAATCTGATGGTACAGCAATGCTCCTCTTTGGCGAAACTTTCACTACACTCCTTCGATATGGAGAGAACTCTCTTTTCGAACTTTACATGGTTTCCCACTTGCAAGGTGAGTAACCATCCAAGACTTCTAACTACCTCGTCACGGTTCGTGCCGGCAACCGTTGAGGTAAAAGAATCCTTTTCAACGTCATTGTCACATGATATATCGATAGTGACTACTTGTAATCTCCTCGAATCATTCGCAGACGTGCCTTTGACACACCATGAACTCGCTTGTGGCATATTGCTTTTTAGCCTTTGTCTCCGAGTTTTCATGACTCTATCGCCACAGCTTGTTGTTTACTTTTTTGTTTGGTTTAGCTTCCATGTCAGCTTGTTCCTCTGTACGTTCATTATGTCCCACTTTAAAGTGGAAGGGCTTGTAATCTTTAACCCCTTTTTTTGGGTCTGAATGAATACAACTATGTTTGCACAAAAAAAAAAGCCGATTATAAATGCTTGCATAGAAAGAAAAAAAATGGATGGATTAGTATTCATACACATGAAAATTATATAAGAACAAGAAAAATCTTGGATTCATATTGATTATTTTAAAATAGAAAAATTCTTCTAGTTGCAAAGAGAGGCATTTTTTACCCGGTAATATAAGGTTTGAACCAAGATTTCTAGATGGATGGGGTAAGGTACTAGTACATCTAAAACGTAATTAAAATGTGCTTATTTGTCTTCTAAAGGGGAAATATCGAATGAAACTATACTATTAATTGGGAATCACTAAAAAATAAATAACCTTATAAAAGGTTGAATATTATATAGGATGTCATTATGATTTTTGCATTTAAAGAGTAATCAAAAGATTTCATGGAAGGGTAAAATAAAAAATTGCTGTCAATTGACACACGGATCATGGGTTACTGGTCGGATCTAAATCGATAGTCATTCGGTAAAACGCACGGATCTTCGTAAGTCATGGGATTTAGGTCCCGATTAACACATATATTTGATCCAAACGATATTCGCGAATTTTTATCAATCAATGCTTCTGGAATGTTTTGCGATATATCCTGAAGTTAATGACAAAACCATATTTGTTAGTTATCATTAAAAGTTATTTCCATACAAACAAATCCAATAAATTTTGAATACCAAAATCTCACCAAAAAACGCTCTTTTTAAATGGAGTACTTTTACTCAATTACTTAGTGTCGAACCACAATTTGCAATTAATCAACTCATTAATAATACACACAAATGCTTAATCTAAGCTAACAAGGTGATTTAGTTCTGTAAACTTTAGTAACAATGCAATAACATCTCAACAATACAAAACAAGGTAAAGATAAAAAATAAACAAAAGACTAACGGATCACAGAGATCTCCTGTTTAATTACATAAAGGGATAAACGGATCACACATTCGCACCTTTTCTACTTACAAAACACCAACACCAAATAAAAAACTTGTATAAAATAACAGAGATCTAAAAAAAAAACACTAAACCAAGAGTAACTAAGATATAACGTTCATGAGGCTTTCGTCGAAGCAAATGTCAGGCCAATAAAACGACGCAGCTTCACAACCTCCATAGCTTGAGCTGCTACTTGCATCCGCCGGATTGTTGTGTGGAAGAGAAGACGTGACAGTTTTAGGGTTATTGTCTATAAGAGAAGGGAGAACCCATGAAGATGGATTGTCATCATGTTCATGCTCATGATCAGTTGGATGTTTGACCAAATTATCTATAAAGTGATCCTCACTATTCAAAGGTGTTTGGAGACTGAAAGGGACATGATCAAGAAGTGGGTCACCTTGCGATGGTAGCTCACTAGGACTATTGTTTAAATGGTATTTTTGTTGTTGGAGTGGTTGGGTGGGTTGATCAATGATAAACCCTAGTGGAAATAAATCTTGATTTTGATCGTTAGCCTCGAGTTCAAGAACCGGATCAAAAGCGGGGTTTTGATCTTTGTTCCAAGAGACCATGGAGTTTAAGAGGTTCATGGCATGGTGCTGATCGATATCGAGAATACTACTCGGGCTAAAATTGTTGCCGTTGTTGTTGGTTAATGAAGCCGAAGAATTAAACATACGTTGGAGATATTGTAGATTGGCTAGTTGGGCTGCTTCGCCTTGCATGGATGAGAATTGTGATGTTTGTTCGATTAGGTCTTTTAGATTTGCCAAGGCTATGAGCTGAGGTAAACTTGCGAAGAGGTCGGTTCTTGGCTGATGAGTCACAGGATCGATCCCCATCTGGATCAATTTCTTCTTTAGATGTGTGTTCCAAAAGTTTTTTATCTCATTATCTGTACGACCTTGCAAATGCGTCGCAATAGCTGACCATCTATACATGATAAAAAAAAAAAGTATTAGTCATTCAAAGTTTTATAACAAAAAAAAAATGAATATATGTTTAGTCACTTACTTATTCCCGAGAATGGAGTGGAGATGGAGGATTGTTTGCTCTTCTTCGGCTGAAAACTTTCCTCTTTTGATGTCTGGTCTCAAATAATTTGTCCACCTCAGTCTACAACTCTTTCCACACCTATTCAAATCTGAAAAGAAAAACAAGAAGTTTCAAAACTATACAATTCAAATAATCCATATATACGTATACAAGTTTATATAAAATGATCATGGATTGAGTTAAGAGACTAGGGAAAGGAAAAAACCTGCGAGCTTGGGGAGAGCTCTCCAGCTTCCATGACCATGTTTATGAATGTAATCAATAAGCTTTTGATCTTCTTCAGGAGTCCATGGCCCTTTCTTTAGACCATTCTCGTCGCAACAAGGCGACCTCCCCATCTCTCTCTGATTAGGTTGTCTTATTATCTCTCTTGTAAGACTACCAAAGCTTGAGGTTAGGACTTGGTATTTATATATATACAGTTTCGTGGAAGTTTGATCATAACTTTATATATAATAGTGATAATTCTTCGTCCCTAACACTTGGCTTTCTTTAATGTAATATGTTTGACTAATGTTTTTTTTTTTTTTTGGGTATTTTTATTAACTAATTTCTTAGACAAAATCTATGTCACCGTTTCTTTTGATACGGTAAAATCTACTTCTAGCTAGCGACGAAGCCAATACGTACCATGAACTGACGTATATCTCATACATTTGTGAAGAAAACATATCTTTTATCTCTTTACAGAATTTCTGCTGAATTTCATTACAGCATTTATGCATTTATACATGGGACTTTTGATAACACTAGTTTAAGTCCAGATAGAAGTTTGACAACTGTCTGACTACACAACTTTCTCTGAGTGTTTCGAAATGAATAGTGCATCTCCTAGGATGTGTGTGATCTAGGTGACTTCAAATGCAATATTTAATCAAACTACGATATTCAAATTTCTGGTAGTATATATGCGTAAAAGAGGAAATGGATAATGTGTATATATACCACATTTACTTCCATCGTCCATTTGACTAACCACATAATATCTACATTATTTCCGTCTGTAGCAAATTGGTGATAAAATCATGTATAAAATTTGCAATTACTTATTAGATCAAATAGAAAAATAAAATGTATTACTGATATGATTATTTTTCGGAGGCAACTTTGAGACGAATTACAAAATCTTTGTGGCTGATCTATGACGAGTGTTTATATATAATTTTATATATAAAGTTTTTTTTTTCTTAAAACTAGTGTTTGTCTTTGGTTTTAAACTATGTTTTAAATACAATTTGGAAATCAAATCAGAGTATCTTCCAGGTCTCCGGATCGAATTGGTCTAACTATGATCTATCAAAAGTATGTACATTTTGATTGCAAATTTTCATGGCTACTACAATCTTTCACAAGTGTCTTGCTGAATATACTTGCTTTAAAGCTTT
The DNA here is from genome assembly GCF_000001735.4 of Arabidopsis thaliana. Lineage (NCBI taxonomy): Eukaryota > Viridiplantae > Streptophyta > Magnoliopsida > Brassicales > Brassicaceae > Arabidopsis > Arabidopsis thaliana. The sequence continues at coordinate 12,708,080 of NC_003070.9, read as the reverse complement.
CTAATGATAGATAAGTAAGTTTTTCATAAGCCAAATTAAAGGAAAAGATTTAGAAATATCTGAAGTCTAATTCCATATAGACACATTGTTTTTGAGCTATATACAGTATGTTCAATGACCACATATACGTATTCTTTTTCAGTTTATGTAGCTATATCGTTCGTGGTTTTTTTTATATAGATATAGAATATAAATTTTATGTCGGGTCAGAAAAAAATTGTTCAAACATTCTAAATCAAGGGGAAAATGTTACTGAGATTTATATGATCAATGGGGGGGACAAAATCCATGAAGTGTCTCCCTTGTGTAATGCGTTGTTTCTGGGGGTTTGGTAAATCAAATCTATATAAAATAGTCTTCTTTGTAGATGGATTAGATAAGCTATATTTATTTATGGTAATGCAGATCATTTAAGCATTTATATCCTTTTCTTTGTTTGTTAAAGACCAGCATTCAGATCTGAATGGATTTTAATATATCTTGTACAAATATGACCAAGTTAAACGAGCATGCATTATATATTAAACACATGTGCTCGTCGTTCACTATAATGTAGATTTGTCATGATTTGCAACTTTTCTCTTCCAATAAATTAAACACATTGTTGAAGATGTTGTGGACGAGTTTATACTCGCTGCACCATCGTTTGCTGCGGCAAATATAATGACGTCAAAAGTATATCTACTTCAAATGTCTAATATAATTTTCAGCAGACTTCAAATGTCTCATATAATGTACCTTGAATCTTCGCTTTTAATGCTAAATTATTTTTGGGTGAATAAATAGAGTATAAACGACGAGCACATGTGTTTAAAAGTTGCAAGATTCAAGGTATACATTTATAATTACATTCAACTCATACTTTTCTTTGTTGTTATGAACCATTATTTCAGGAACTAAATATACTTATTTTTCATGGACGTTTGTTCTTTGTTTGCTTTTTTTGAAGAGTTTAAAAATCTCGAAGTATATTAATTAATCCGAAACTTTTTTTAACTATTACCAAATTGACAAATAAAAATGGGTATTTACGGAATATTATATCGAGTTGGTAATGGGGAGATCAAAGTGAACTTATTGGGAAATTTAGTAGTAATAAACAAAAAAGTCCAATAATAATGGTAAGTTTGGTCAACAAAGATGTGAAAGCCCAAAACAAAGGATTACGTGGTTGGACGAAAAGAACCTTGCCCATGCACGTAAGGCGACGATCATCGTTTTGTCATCTAATGCATGGCTTCTTCTTACTCCATCATTTCTACGTACCAACAATGAACAATGTATACCACCTGCCTTTTGTATTTGGTACACAAAATGAATATCTCCATTCACACAATCACACTATTATCGTTTTCAATTATTCAAAATGGATATCTCAGGGGGTTTTTTTTCGAGGTGTCGACCTTTTAATTTCTATGATTGTAACAAAAAAAATGATTTTCGGGGGTGGTTCATACTTCATAGTCTACTTATATATGTTTTTACTACATTCAAATTTTAATTAATTGAATTTACAGTATAGTGTTTGCATGTTATATATGTTTCTTCTAAAATCGATTATACATATATAGGATGGTAGTCGATCAATAAAAAGCCAAGAAGTATTTGATGTCCAAGAACAACACATGCCACACGTACATGATTTAATTCCCGTATTAAGTACATAGTATTTGTGTTTGTTTGTGATGGTTTTATAAAACGCATTGAAATAAATAAATGGATCGAAAAACTGAAGCTTGAAGTGTTTGGTTGGTGCAGCAAACTCTCCAAACCTGCAATGCTTCCATCTATTATAAACACATCAAGCACTTACATACTGTTTAATTTCTCATGAATAATTTAGTTTGTTTGTTTACTTCTATCGTATGTCACATAACTTTGAATAAATACTTTTTGGTTTTGAATCATGTTTCATTTCTTACTTAGCTAACTGCAATAACGAAATATTTTTCCAAAGATGACACCTCAAACCCAATTTTTCTTTTCCGAAGTAAATAAAAGAAACCAAGAAGTATATAATCAGCCATTTTTTGACATGCATGTACAAAACTTAGGACTTTTGAAAATATAAGTTTGCTTGAGACGATTCAGACGTGACAGAATCTACCAAACAAATTCAGACGATTTGACATTACAAAGTTCTCTTTGTCAATTTGTTATTCATGCATGTATTGATTAAGAAAAAGTAAGATATAATGTATTAATCCTCACGCGGTTGCTTGAGAAGTTTATTCTTCAAACATTTGTCCCGACGTTTGTTGTTCTCTACTAAGTTTTCTTAATTCCGCATAATCCTTACATATAGATTTATTATGTGGAAAAAAGTGTTAAAGTAGAAACTCGGTTATATCGTCTTCCACAAGTCATATATTGTTCCAAGTTTCTTAAAATTATTCTTTACAATGAATGAAATATTCAGATCATGAATTTATTTTCTTTTACATTTTTCTCCTAATAAGAATTTGGAATTCGTATAGTTTATTAATTATACAATCCTGTCCTCATACGTACGACTACAACTTAATTAAAGACGGTCAATGATTAAACAAAGGAGCAAAGAAGTCAGATTATACTAACTATGTAGAGCAATTGCATAATTATGGATCATAAAAGAAATATGTCGTTTTAAATCAATGCAAAAACAAAATAAGAAAGAAAAATGAAATGGTTGATGGAGAAATCGTACTTTTTTCAAGGGTCAGCTAAACAACTGAATTGCTTGTACTTTTAAGTCTTCAACTAATACATAATGTCTTTTAAAAAATGTTATATGTAACTTAACATAATAATTAAGAAAACGAGAAAGACCTTGGGAGGACAAGAAACTGACGACATTGTATTTACTGGTTTCACCAAAGTCTTACTCAAAAGATCTTCACCTTTTTGGTCGTTAACGAAATTTTATCTTCGTTGACTTACCATTTTTTATATGTTAGTTGCTTTTTTTTCCCAACATGTCGACGTTCATTAAAATTAAAATTATATATATATATATATATATATATATATATATTGTATTAGAATATATTATTGAAAATGTTATTCATTGTTTTTTCACTTCTTTTATTCATATATACTTGAATTTATCATAAATGATGTTTACATATCCTATTTAAAAAATATATTTTATTTTTAATATAATTTTAGGTGATTTGGATTATCATCGAATTGGGCTTAAATTGAAAGATATTAATTCTTACATACATAACTAAAGCAACTCCATTCACAACCGATTTAAGCCTCTTGCTTAATCTGGGGTGAATTACTCCGACCGAAGAAACTTAAACGTACCAAATTTTCTATACTTGTCTCTATTACCAAACTAGATCAATTTTGTTCAATCATGAGACAATTGTTTCTCATATATTGGTTCAATTGTATTTTATAACAAAAATTTAGTTATATAATTAAACTTTATATTAGACTACTAAAAAAAAATATTTGAGGAACCCAAAAAAGTATCTCATATAGACTTTCACTACTATGCACTCGTCTTCGTATGAAATTTTCACATGTTGCAATTCTTCATTATATATAGAGGAACAGGGGCAGATCTAAAGTGAATGGAGGCCAATTTACATTTTATTATTTCTTTCTCATATTTTCATTAATTAAAAAGAAAATTTCATTAGTTAAATATGGTTGGTGTCTCATACAATTTTCTTCCTTAAATCCGCCACCGTAGAGGGATCGAGGTCATAGAAGCGGATTCCAATGGTTTCACAAATGATTTTAGGCAGTGAATGGGAGATGCGTTTATCAAACAGAAAGGTGTAGACCGTTTAGTTATCAAAAATGTGACCATTCAACACAATTTTTAGGTAGTAAATTTTTTAATTAGAAAAATTTAGAAATAAGCAAGTGTGGTTCAGATATTGGCAAAACTCATGGTGCCTTTGATATCTCTCCATTAAGATGTGGTAAAGGTGCAATTATTATTTATTTATTTAATACAAAAAATCTGGAAAAAAATCAGATAAATAAAATTTTCACAAACTTACACATTTTATCTAAATTTCTGTTTATGAAACATTAATATATTAAAAATAATAAGCTAAAATTTTATAATTATTATATCCGCACCATATTTTAAATATTCTTCATTCACATATTATCCCGTACCACTTGTTTTACACTAACCATACTTGTCCCGTCTAATGTGTTTTTCTTCTACGAAACGTAGTTAAACCGCACTGCACTATTCAATCCGCTTGTCCCGTATTGCCCGATTCGATATTACCATTCGGAGCCTTAGTCTACAAATCTTGTTAGTATGCATTGAAGAAAAAAGTCTGTTTATTCCTTTTTTCCAAATAAAAATCTGATTATTCAACAATCAAAATTACGTCGTTTAGTTATTGCTCTTTTCAATTTGTCTGTTATTATCTTTGGCCTTTTATATTTGGAAGTAAACACAGCTACTTTGTTTGAATTCATAAAGTTGAAGGTAGCTTATGAACCAAGATTGTCCCTCATAGTTACTCCAATTCAGGAATTAAACAATTGTTAGACTTATGTTCATCTCGTGTTAAGTCCCAAATCGTTAACCTAACCACAGACTCACAACATTCGATGGTATCACAAGAAACCCTTTGTTTACTTTTACCTTTATGGATCAGCGACATCATCATACACATATATACATATGTCACTTTTTCACTGAAAACATGTCAATAGTTTTATCTATTTCTTTTTAACTTCTGTGGAAAAAATAAATTCGACTTAGTTCGTCCACTATATTGTAAATCTCCGGCTAATAATTACCAGATACGTGGTGTGGGTTATATATACTAATAGTCTCCGGAGATTTTTCCGTCTCCAGCAATTTTGTTTACTGCCGATTTTTCCTAAATCACTATAGTGAGCTGTTTTACTATGCCTAAACTTATTATCATCAGTATTATTACAAAACCAATTAAAAATTACAAGAAAGTGGAAAAAACGAATCTTGCAGGTAAGTTTAGCTATTCATTTCGCAGTTTTTACGTGCGTGAAAACTGCACTTGATTGGTTAGCTATTTGATGTAGATAATATTACTTACAAACTTGAAAGCTATACTTGATTGGTTAACTAGATGAATTTCACAAAATAAGTAAGTTATATTAAATATACTTTATAGGGAAAATCACATTTTAAATCACAATTTGGAGTCCATTCACGGATCGACCTTTTGAAGTTTTTGGAGACCGAGTTTATGATAGGTCTGAACTAAACCCAAAGTCCCTAGAAGACCATCATAACACGTAGTCAGACAAGTAGGCTCTTATTTATCTATTCTCTATATTATGACTACGTTTACTTTTACTAATTTAGAGACTACAAGAAAAAAACTAAATTCCAACCGCCATATTAGTTGTTAATTTGTAGGAATTATATGTTTCTAACAAATTTACAATAGAACATATATTTGTTGGAATATGATCGTTGGAAATTTGCATTTGTCACAAATTTATTGGAAACGTTTCCATCGAATAATTTTATAACCAATTTGTTGGATAGTTCTGATAATTTTTTTATCGGACATTTGTTGGAATTTACCGTGAAATTTCTAACGAATTGTTCCAACATATATTTTGTTAGATTGTCATTAATAATTTGCCACAAAATTTCAACAATTCTGAAGGTTTGTTTATGGGAAACTACTAATAACATATTTGTTAGAATTTTGTTGAAACGTTTTCTTGGAATCGTGTGAGAAATTTCTGACGCTTCATTTGTTGGAACTTCATAGAAATATATTGATAATTTAATTGTTGAAAATTTATTGATATTTTTCATTGTAAATTTGTGAATAACTTCTGATAATTTAATTGTTGGAATTTTATCAGAATTTACTCGTTGAAAATATGTTGATATATTCTACTAAATTTCCAACAAAATATCTGATGAACCATTTATCAACTTTGTTGGAATATATTTTTAGGTAATTTAATAAATAAAAATATTATTAAATTACAAAATAAATAAAAATAATTAATAAAATATAAATAATAAAATTAAAAATCATAATAATTTAACATTTTAAAATCTCAAAACACTAAAACATCCAAACATAATATTGAAAAACAATCCTAAATGCTTAAAGTCTTAATGAAACCAAATTACTAATTGAATTCAAAGACTACCATTGGTGTTCATTGTTTGTTCTCATGGAAGGTGGAACTTCATTTGGAAACTTGTTCTGCATCATAGTAATCCAAAAATCAACATCTTTAAACTTCAACTGCATTCCCTCAATCACTTGCTCCGATTTCTGGAGCTTTTCTTGAGTCTCAAGATACATTTCTTGGTAATTTGGAGATGCATCAACACTAGGATCAACTACCGGAATTGAACCATAGCCAAATTTCTTGCCTTTATTCACTTGAACTTCCTGGAATTTCAAAAATACATATTACAATTCACATAAGAAAAAAGTATAAAAACTGGTTGTTGGTTATTAGAAAAAAACACAAAATATAATTAAAAAATAATAGAAGTTTCAGCATTTTACCCCTTGGTAAATGGCATCAATTTCTTCTTGTGTAAGATGGCTAGTCTCCAAAGTGTCACCATCGTCATTGTCTCTTTGACTGAGAATTTGGTGCTCCATGTTTCGACATTTTTTGGCGATCAACTCAGCTTTTTTGCAGACAAATACACCATCAGACTTTCTCTTGTGGGTTGCTTCCATAAAAGTAACCATATCTGGGAGCTCTCCTGTCACCTTATCACGCTAAACAATTTTGAAGCACACAAATATGTCATTATAAAAAACTGGGACTGAATTTGATAGAAACTATATGAATGATTCTTTGGTAAGAACCGTCGATGACAATCAAACCAACAAGATTTTTTTCCATGCTTAAGCTGAAATGCATCTATAGTATCCTGACAGTAGGGACATGATAGCCTTCCATGCGTTGTCCACCCAGATAACATTCCATATGCTGGAAAATCACTAATCGTCCACATCAGAACAGCACGCATCACGAAATTGTTCTTTAGAGAAACATCATATGCAACTACACCCTCAGACCACAATAATTGTAACTCATGAATCAAAGGTTGTAAGAATACATCAAGTGATCGCCTAGGATGTTCAGGTCCAGGAACAAGAATGCTTAGGAACAAAAATTCTCGTTTCATACATAGAGATGGAGGAAGATTATAGGGTGTTAAGATTACCGGCCATAGTGAGTATTTGCGTCCAGACTTTCCGAATGGATTAAAACCATCCGTACATAATCCCAAATACACGTTCCTATGCTCATTTGCAAAGTCTTTATACATCGAATTGAAATGTTTCCATGCTTCAGCATCAGAAGGATGCGAAATATTCCCGTCGGATGAATGCTCTGCATGCCATCTCATAGGACCTGCCGTGCGTTCAGATTGGTATAACCTCTTCAACCTATCTGTTATTGGCAAATACCACATACGCTTGAAAGGTACTCGACTTTTTCCACTTGTAACCTGAAATCTTGGCTTCTGACAAAATGTACATGCATCCAGATTTACTGTATCTCTCCAAAATATCATGCAGTTATCAACACACACATCTATCATCTGGTAGGGTAACCCAAGTGAAGACACCAATTTTTGTATTTCATAGTAAGAACCAGGTGCCAAGTTTGGTTCTGGCAGTAAATCCTTCACAAAATCTGCGATTGCGTCAACACAATCCTCCGACAAGTTATACTCTGTTTTTATATTCATCAACCGTGTTGCAGCTGATAAACGAGAGTGACCCTCTTTACAGCCATCATAAATCGGTTTCTTCGCTGCATCTAACATATCAAAAAACTTTTTAGCTTCTAAGTTTGGTTCTTCAATTCCACTTTCAGTTGTTTCACGAAAAGCATTTGTTACCATCTGTATTACACCGGTTGGATCTCTAATTATATTCTCTTCCTCTTCATTACTATTATTATCTTCAGGTTCCAACCCATGAATTTCATCATCTTCATTACTATTTGCTAAAGTTTCGAAATCTTTCCCATGAGAAAACCATATGTAATATCCAGGCATAAATCCTCTACTATATAAATGCTTCCAAATAGAATCTACTGGAAGAAATTTCTCATTACCACAAGTAGAACAAGGACAATACATCTTACCACACTCCAATGGAATCTCTTGATTTGCAGCAAAACGCATAAAATCAACAAGACCTTCTTTAAATTCCTTTGTTAATTCTCCAGTACCTTCATCTATATAATTATACATCCACTCACGATTTTTGTTTTTTGGTCCTGTCATTGAAAATAGTTTTTACAAAAAAAAGAGAGAAGGAGAAGAAGAAAAGTAGAAGAAGATGAATCTTATTTTACCTAAATTTTTTTTGGGGTTTTCCGGTTTTTTTTCATTATTTCCGTTTTTTTTTTTCCTTTTCTTTTCCAACAAATACTTTGTTATTAACTTGTTACAAATAAATTCCCACAAAAAATTTAGTTTCTAACAAAAGATTTTGTTAATAATTTCCAACAATTTAATAATTATTGCTAATTTGCAACAACATCATATTTGTTGAAAAATTCCAACAATTGTCCTACGACGTTTGTGACAAATTTACCATAACCAAAATTTATTGGAAATTTGCAATAAATATTCAATAAATAAAATATTTGTTGCAATTTTATAGGATATCGATTAGAAATTTGCAACAAAATACAATTATTGGAAGTATCGGTTGGAATATCATATGTTTTCTTGTAGTGAGAGAATGTTTTATTTTGAATTCATGTATGACAGTTTGACATCTACATCATCATATTTTCCTTTGATGTGATGGACTCGCTGAAGGACTTACTGAAGGTTTCGCTGAAGGACTCTCCGAAGGATTTGCTGAAGTACTTTTCATACAAGATTATTCGGTGCCAAATAAGGAAAGAGACATTACCCTTATTAATGATGTGTCTAAGGGAATCAAGAAGATACTCCAAACCGTCCATAAAGTTACCCACCCGAGTTATGCTACACCTCACCTCACCCAAGACCCGTTGACTCACTTCTTTTTTCTTTTGGACTCGCAGGAAAGCACACCTCAACGGCTCTTTTCTTTTCTACATGTATGCATGTTTAAGAGCCTCCAAGTGATGCTAAAGCTTCCAAGAAACCGCATCTTCCTCCCCAAGTTTTCTAGATACAAATTAAGGTTCCACTTGCCTTATTTGGCCGATCACACCATCAAGCCTCTAACGGCTCTATTCCTTTATTGTTTGCGATTTGTTTCCTTTTTTTGGCATATAGCCGTTGTACTAAAACCTCTATATAAGCTCTCTTTCGATTTCATTTGTATTCACCAATCATATTAGAAATTATCTCAATAAACTTTAAGTTTGTTTTATAAAGAGTTGTCTTTATGTTTTGTCATTTCAAGTTGAGTGTGGATTCACTTCTCTTGTGTGATTTTCTGGCTTAATAACTTTTGGATTCAAGTTGTTAAAACCGTGTGTTGATTGTGGATTCATTCAACAAACCCTCCATCTACCATCTCTATCATCATTCATCAACCATCAAAGCTTCGGACCTTTGCTTCCGTTGATAAGATCATTGGGTGGATTCTTGCGTTTGCATCAGTCTTCATCGAAATTACTTTTTGTTATTATAAACAACTTATAGTTATCATATCACTTATGTTTTTCTTCTTCAAACTAAGAAACTCTAAACCCCAAATTCATGTGAGGATATTGAATTTTAAAAACATTAGACAACGATTATGGTAAGTTGTCATAATGATTTTTTTAAACACTTTTACTTTCTTTCTTTATTTAACTGACAAATGTTAACTCTTCTGTAACTTTCGTTAGTATTTCGATAGTGTTCTGTATCTTTTAAAGCTGTACAAACAAAAAATTTAATTTGGAGAGAGTGTTAGTAAATATAATTTGGAGGTTTATATAGTGCTAGTGAAATATATATACACAATGTCAGTTTGAAGGTTTAAAATATGATTTTCCCTAACTTTATATAAATAAAACAAGAAACTATAAAAATTATGATTAAATAAAAACAGAATTAAAGCAATATATAACATCTTATGTAAGGCCCTTGCCTTTAGAAATTATAAGTCCAAGCAACAATATCACTAAAAAACATACCAACATGCAACAACATAAATATTGTTTAACTAAGGCCCTTGCCTTAGAAATTTATTGTAATGAGTTTAAAACCAACGAAAAGCATGAAAAAGTACGACTCTCCTTAGAGAATCAAACGGAGAATACTCTTCTCACTTATTTCAAGATTTAAAAAAAGAAAAAAACACCAAAAGAGTTTAGATTTTCGAACTGGTAACTTAATCAAACTCTCACTGACCATCATTCGCAGTTAAGCATGGCCTTGATCCTTTGAACGGCGGAGCTAACCAAGGTATTGACTGTGGTGGCAGAATCTTTCAGGTTAAGATCTGTATAGTAACTCGGACCGGTGACAAAGATCTGAAAAGCCAAAGTGAGGAGTGTCATGCTGCCACCATCAACCTCGCTAGAGGAAGGATGGCTGTCACGAGAGATGATGAAACCGGAAGGGAGAATTGGAATGGTGGAAGGATCGACTTGGCCAGAAATGGCGGAGTATGCTGTGTTTAGATTCATTGGAGCGTATACCACCATACCTCCTAATGCATCTATGAAGCCATCTTGTAGTATCATCAACTTATATTCCCCTACACTTGACGGCTACATAATGTATAACAATAGTCATAGTTAAAGCAATGCCATTATGCCAAGGAAATTGAATTTGTAATGTGAATTACTTCTTAATTATTCAAGATTTATGCCGATCCTATTTAATCTATTCTAACGTATTCATGACCACAAAAATATAAAGCAAAACTGAACAAACTTGACCCGTTGCATGGATTTTTAGAACTTTTTAACATCTCTATTTGAAGTAATGCTAGTTATGATAAACTTAAAGAAGCAAAAGAAATGTGTAATTTAAACTTTAATCATAAGGTTTTAGTAGGAGTAATATATACATTTACCTGGAGAAAAGTCACGTTGTTCTTTTGGTCAGGTCCGGTGACAAAACGAGCAGCCTCAGTCACTGGATTTCCTTGGCAGTGAACGTCCCACTTATGTACATATATACAAACATTAGGTTTCTTGTTAATTAATGTGAAAAAGGACGACATTTAAATATGGACTTATACTGTTAATGAAACCATCTATTCTTTACCTGGTGACGAACCTCCAGATTTCTAAGGAAATCGTAGACTTGGAGAGGAGGGAGAGGGAGAGATAAAGATGAACCGGCGCAGACGATGAGACCAGGCGGTTGACCGGCCTCTGTGTTTGTCCGCACCGAAATCCTAACTCCGCTATTGTTGGCTCCAGACTGTTGCGGGAGATCGAGTTTGTCAGACATTTTCATTATCCATGCAAAGTTCTTCAACATTCTTTCTCCCAAACTCATGACGCTCCTTCTTCCTTCTATTGTTTTCACAACTACAAAAGAATAAAAACATTTTAAAACTTTACAAATAGTTAAAAAGCTTTAAGTACCAAAAGTTTTGAAACTAGCACTTGTCAATATACTAACTAAATCCGCATATATAACACATTTTAAGTTACTTATGCACTAAGTGAGTCATATAAGTATAGGTGTAACTAATAATGACCTCCGGGGTAGTCGGTGGGAGGGAAGTCAGTCATGGAGTAGAGAGACAGCCTCTCACACATCCTCTGAAGAGTAGCGGTCCAACGTCGAGCTCCATAGCCAAAACCACCGTATAAGAGGTCTCTATAAAGCTGATGTGGCCACACTTTATCAGTCACTTCCACATGCTCTATCCATGTTACCTGCCCATTTTCTTTGTTATTTTTGAAGATTTTTTTTTCAATCACACATTGCTTTAAAATTAAGACATATATCTTATGTGTGTGTGTGTGTATGTAAACTTATAAAAATATATCAAAAAGAGAGGGAAGAGAGACCTTAGAACGACCATGGGGCAAGGCTTGGATTAGAACACCGGAGGGACGTTTGGTGCAAATAGGAGCCGTAGACTCAAATTCAACGTTTTGGAGATAACAGGAAACGTCAGCTATCAACCAGAGATCTTCTTTCATTTGCTGGCAAGTTCTTAGGATTATAAACTCTCTAGGTAGCACCAATGGTGACAGTATGTGCAGTTGCTCATATACCTATTTTATTTACCATCCAGTTTAACATTTATGTAAGTGATCTACTGACCGTTTAAAATAGAACTATTCAAAGAATTATACCACTCTTGAGAAAGTTTGTCTTGGATGGTCCATGGAATCCAACACGTGAATTGTTTTAGCTTCGGTCACAATTGTTGGAAAAAGCCTCGCCCATTTCTCCTGCAATAATATTGTGTTGAAAATGTAATTGTAAGAATTATTATTACATATATACAATCTTCTAAAATATGTTATAGTTAGTCGTCGTACAGCAGAGCACGATGCATAGCCGGAAATGGGGCTGTTTATATATGGAGATTATACGGTAAATACTATTTTTATTGAAAAATGTAAACGAAAAAATTGTTAATATAATTGTCTATGCATATAATCATAATCACTAATTTTATAGTTAATAAGTCATGACAATAATATTTCTGATAATAAGAAAAATGAATATACAAAAATATCCGAAACTTTTCATGTTTCAAATAATTAATAGACATTAAAATAATATTTTTACTCAAACCTGCATTTTTCTTATTAATTCAAAAATTAAACGACGTCGTTTTGTTTTCAAATCTTTGGAAAAAAAGACACCGTATATGCGTCATTAAATGCCACATACACAACATTGTTTAACATATATATAGAATAAAACGATATAACATTTTTTACCATACAAGGTATTTTAAATCTAGTATATCATGAAGTTATTAATAGTTTCTGAAATGAAAAATTGTTTTGATACTAACAAAATAAAACTAGAGAAAGATTTTAGTTATTTTTGATAAAAAAAAATGTATCAAGAAATTTGATAATGTTAGCTTAGACATAAAATTGCATGAGTACGTACCGTATTTAAGAACATGTCGACCAAGTTTCTTGCATCCATTTGAACCACCACGACTTCCATAGAAGACTCATGATGAGATTGAAGAGCACTTCGGCTCTTAAGATGGCTATTCTTAGTAAAATATCTCTTATAGTTCCCTGGATCAATGATGGCTCTACCATCAATAGTTGACTTAATCCACATTGAGTGTTCCATTTGAATGAGACTCATAACCTCTGCCACCGCGTTTTTCGCTATTTCAAACATCCTATTTTTCTCCAGTTGAGATAGCTGTTGGAAATGCTGCAGTAGTACTGGTTTAGGCAGTGGGGTGGTGTTGATGAGTTCACGAGTAAATGGTCTTCTTAATAAGCTTGATTGTTGGGGGAGATGGTTAGAAGAGGAACCATATGAAGCAGGACGATTATTGGAGGTTGACCCATAGGTTGATGGACCATGGAGATCAGGTAAGGCATCGACGCTAGGTATTGAGTAACCTCCGTGCTTGGTTAGGTAGCTTGAGAGTCTTTCGTACTGATTTCATATTTTGATCAACAAAGATATTAGTGATTTTTATTTTCAATTTAGAGATTTAGTGAAAAAATAATCTCATAGAGTGCCAAAAAAGATCACTCTCTGACTAGAGTGCCACCTCAACAACTTTTATTTTTTTATTGTAAAAGAATATAATTAACATGAAATTTCATTGAAATTATTAATTTTCTAACACTTTTTCCAACTGGATTTTAATTAGAAGAATAATAAGTTTGACTAAATTTATACATATAGAAATAATCTTACCTATATTTGATGTAATACTCCATATTTAGGGTATCACCTCAAGAAAATTCTTTCTTAATATTTGATTCTTAAGTAAGTATTACACTACCAATAATTTACTTCCTTAGTTACTTTTCTGGAGTACCAAAAATAAATTTGCTTAAAAATATTTGGTCCCTAAATATTTGAATTCATTAGACAATCTTTTCCTTTAAAATTTAGTTAATATCAGAAGTATTTTTAATTATATAAGTTATGAGCAATTAAAATATTTTAATATTTAATTTTATATCATATAATGTATACAACAACAATAACTTTTTTAAAAAATATTATGCGTGCGAAAATGAACGAGTATTTTGTAAAACCAAAAAAGTAATAAATCATATTATCTCTCTAATAAGCGTGTAATCACAAAGTTTGAATTCAGTTAACTAATTAGACAATTTATTTCAAAACATTACTAGTAGACAAACTAAATTTATTAGTGTTAAAAATTAGAGATTCATTTAGTGACATATGAGCTCATAAAATTAATATTAATCAAAAGAAAAAAAATATAGTTTTTTGGATAAGTATTTGCATAAACACATACCTCTGTTTTGAGAATGACGTTCTTTGTACGAAGTTTTTGGAGATTGCATAATTGTTCTTCTTTCCCATGAGGGCCACCACAAGGAGGGCAGAGCACAGTCTCGAGTGCCTTTTCCATTGCTTCATTTACACATCTAATTTTCATGTTCTCTACTCTAAGTGCTATGTTATCTGCTTTTTCATTATGAATCTACATAAAATAAATTATTCTCAGTTTTTTGGAGGTGAAATTTAGACAAATCTTCGTTTAAATTTTAAATATGCAATTATCGTGTGGAATTTACGATGGTATACAACAACGATGTTGAACAATAATGATGACTAGTAAATCACTATTATTTGGTTTAACTCGATTAAATCAATCTGTATTATAAACTAAACTAGATTAAAAATAGATAAGACAAAAACAATTACCCTGGCTTGAGTTCTTCTGTTTTGAAACCAAAATTTGATTTGTTTGTGTTTCAGATTCAGTTCGTTACCCAATTGACGTCGCTGAGAATCGTCTGGATGTGGACATTCATGAAAAAACCTTAAATCAAATTTTAAAAAAAAACATTAACTGTGAATTAAGAAGCCAAATTTTATAAGAAAAAAAAATCTAAATTAATTAAGTAAATTAAGATCTTACGCTTCGAGCCTTTGAACTTGATGATTAGAGTGATGGCGGCGATTGTTGGAGTCAATACCCTCTTCATCACTAGAACTGTCATTATGGCTAGAATCCATTTTTCTTATACCCACTAAAAACAAAAATACAAAAGATATCAAAAACTTCAAAGATATGAACAACTTAAAAGTTGTTTATATAGAATTCTAATAGAACACAATATTAGGAAAATTATGTATAAAAGATTTTCTTTTGGGTCACCAATTTAAATATTTATTATATTGCATTTAGTTTCAATTAGTAAGGCAACTAGTAGGAGAATCCTCAAAATAAAATAGAACTATTTATGGAATAAATCTCATTATAGATTTTCAACTTTTTGGGGACATTACATTAAAAGGTAATTTATGAATTATATTTTTTCAATTCTATTTCAGTAAAAAGAAGAATTATCTTTTATAATCATATATGCAAGTTGACCAACTCTCTTCATCCTTCCGCCAAGTCAGCAGTAGATAGATTGGCATGTGTCACATCAATATATTAATTTTATTTATTATTTAATTTAATTTATTTAAGAATTAAAAATCATGAGAGACATGTGTCACATCGATATATTAATTATAGGGTAATATTAGAGGATGACCAAATTTGACAGCATTATTAAGAAAATAGCCTTCGTGCAGAAAAGTTGGATAAATAACCTTTTTTGAGCCTGCGAAATAACTATTTTACCTTTTATAGATGAGAGAAACTCTTTCTTTTCGACAATAGCTGCTACATGTAGGGAACAAAAGACAATAGAAAGTAATGATTACACCGCTACTTCTTAAAAATCATGCAATATTAGACCACTACTTATTAAAATCACACGCAATATCTCTTATACCTTAAAAATGTATACGTAAAAGAAAATTTAGTTAAAAAATAGCCATTTAGAAACAGTTGTGATTGAGTATAGAAATGTTGCATAAGATATTTAAGGACATGCTATTTATTTTTATTATATTAGAACGTAGGTTTATTGTTTTGACAATATGGTAAATGGGTTTCAACAGAGATAAGCAAACCACATATGTGTTATTTATAGATTACATGTGATTGTACAAATTTGCATGTGATTATAAAAAAAACATGAATCATGAATCAGTAACTTACTTGTGATTTTAGTAAAAATATGGATTATTAGTAAAATGCACATTATCTTTAAAAAAATATTATCTTATCAAAAAATACAAACGTTTTAGGAAAATATACATATCAAATAGAAAAATAGCATGAATTATTCAAAAATTACATGCTATCGTTTGAATTGAGACACACGGATCATTGTAATTTTAGTAAAGAACAAGTATTATTTAAAAGAAACTTTGAAAAATACAATGTTTTAGAATAAAAATACATGTCAACAAAAGTAAACGGCGGTGGTGATGAATAGGGAAGAGGCGGTGGTGTTATGGATATGATGGTGGTGAATACGGAGGCGGTAGTATTTACAGATCTAGTAATACTAAATACGGAGGAGGCGGTGGTGTTACGGATCTAGTGGTGGTTATTGTTGTAAGGGATGAGGAGGTTATGGAAGCTTTAGTGGTAAAACTATTTGCCTATAAAGCTATTTGTCCCTTCAACCAAAACTCTATTATAGGGATATGAGAGTAATTTAAAGTTGGTTTCCGACAGGTACTATACGCCCATGGTTAGTTTCTATAATATTATGAATTTCATAGTCATCTAGTGCATATACCCTTAATTATATTTATTAATTAATTTAAGAATTAAAAATCATGCATTAATTCTTTCTTGCATACAAATTGACATGTTTTAACTTATTAATTGAATAAATTTATTTTAATTAAGTACAAAGTATATCAAACTTGTATATAAATTAAATTATTTAAATTTAGTTGTATAAGTCGTATAAACTTATGCATAAATAATATGATATAAGAATTTATTTCATGGTTTTATATAGTATAATATATATAGGATTAGTGACAATAAATATTAGTTGAATTTATGGTTTATTTATATAAGATACTAAATTGACACTAGTTTAATTTCGTTTATTTTAAAAATACTTTAAAGACAACAATTGTTTTAAAGGTAAGTAATTGTAAATAAGGTTTATTAATGTAATTAAAAACATTAAAAAATAGAATGAATTATTTACTTGAGAGTTAGAGAAATACATTAAAATGATAATTCGATAAAATACAAAATATGTTTTACCAAATTAATTCAATCGATGTTATTTGTTATAACTAACAAATTATATGAATATACTCATACCTTGTGCAGGTGTTGGCTTAGTATTTTAAATTCACAACCATCGATGTTTATAACGAGCTAATGTATAACACATATAGCTTTAAATCTAGAGTATAATAAAAAATAAATTTTAATGGAAATATAGTAATAATAAATAAAAGATACTAAATTTCAAATATTCAATGGTTCCGTAGAATAATGTTTTTTAATTACTTGATAAATTATTTATACAAAATTAATTAGGTGATAGTTCCTCAGTATTCCTCAAAAATTAAAAGCCACCCAATATATTTTTGTAAAACATTATGCATTACTAAATAAAATTTTATTTTTTAATTAAAAAGATATAATGAGAATCAAAATTTCTTCTTCTCATCTTTGTTTGTTTCTTTGGTCATTTTTAAGAGCTAAATCATCTTATCATTTGTATTTAAATTGTTTTTTCTGCATATATGATTCGAATTTATCAAAAACAAAATGTTGAAGATGCATCCAAAATAATTGAGAAGGGATTAAGTGATATTATTACCCAGGTCTAGTCGACTTAAATGATTTTCAAAAAATATGATGATCTGTTGTTCTTACAAACTCAGATTCCTAGCTAGTGTAGAGCTTCCAGAGTTCTCATTGTGTCTTGTTTGTGTCTTTACGAGAGGTTTGGAACAAATTTCTTGATCTTATCGTTAGGTTTGATCCCACACGCGAAGCAATATAAAGATTGTGATTTTTAGTATTGTGCAAGAATTCACAAAACACATAAAAATATCTTGTGATGATCAACAAGACTAGTAAACAAGTCTATCAACCTTACATGTAGAAGTGCACTGGTCGAATAACGAGGATGAGATTTGTAGGTCAAAACTGTAATTGATGGTAAATAAACATTGGCGATCATGATGTTATAAGGGGTATCAAAACCAAACTTAATTGAGTGTTTAGCAATGTGGCATCACAGTACCATTGGGGGAATCAGTATTATATTTTACTTTGTTACTGAGAAAATATTCAAATATTGGTTAGTAGATATAGACTAAAATAGTTACCGAGGAATAGATATTATTAAGATGTGACCACACTTTCTCATGAACTTTTGTAGCAAGTTCATAGAAAAACATGTGTAAAAGAAACATGGTGTTGCTATTTAGCCGCATATATATGAGGGCTTAATCTCGTCGCTATTTAACAATAGAAATAGTCGACGTCATTTGTTTCTACCAAGGGACTTAAACTTGTCCTTTGTCAATGCGTAGTTTTGTGGCTTCGGATTTTAAAAAATTGTTTCTGAATTTATATAGATCTAACAACCTTTGTAAGATTAATGCTTTAGATACTAATATACTATCAATGAAAAAGAGTATTTACTTTGTTTTCACATTTATAGGAAAAAATTAGAAATCTTCATTTACAAAACGACATTCGTAGTTTGAGGTTATTACTTTTTGGCGAAAAGAAAAGAAAAGTTTGAGGTTATTACTAACGATGCCAACTATCAAAACAAAATTTATGTTAGTAACCAATTATGTGGGTGTTTGGTTGAGTAGTAACTTTCCTTTTTACTGTTGTTCGGCAGTAGCTATAAACTTTTTGTTGTATGATTACATGTGTTGGTTGTAGATGTAGAGTTTGATTGGTAAAGTTAATTAAATATTGAGGATTCAAAATTTAAGTTTATCAATTTAAAATTATAACATAATATTAAATGAGATAACAAATAAATAATAAATAGTAAATTTCATATGTATAACACATTGTTTGGTCAATTTTATAATTTTTTTTACCTCAAAAATATGATAAGATTTTTTTGTTGTCTTATGTTTAAAGTACAACGTACTCATATAATCTTATGCTTGTGAAAGTTAAAAATAATTTCTGTCCCGCTTGATGATTATGTCATTTTATTCTACAAATTTTTTTTGGCAACCGATATTAATTAGAATTCAAAGAGTTAATCCGAGAGATATTGTTTATATATATGGTATGATGCAATTCGGTATAATTCTTTCATACCAAATTATCCGTTTTTACATTTACACTACAAAAAATTAAAAATAAAGAAAAGTTTGTGAATTCCTTCTTGTCATTCCAAAATTTATCTTTTTTTTCCTAATTTTTCGGTATAATTCTAATTACTCTATGATCAAAACCATAAATAAAGATAAAACTGAACAAACACAAAAACTTGGATCCAAAAATACGGTTGGGACATTACCACATTTATGGCGGCATTCAATTCAATTGATTGCCACGCATTTTTCCAAAAGAATATACCCTATATAAAAAAATCCATTAAATATTATCTTTAACACATAAATGAAATCTTTCTCCTACATCCTACATAATCTGTGAATCTTCTTTCCATGTTTACACTGTTATAAAGCAACTTCAACTAATCCCGTTTTAAATATAAGCTATCTACTCTCTCTTAGCCATAATGGGAAACGAAGCAGCACTAAGATCATCAATGGTAGGTCTTGCAGTGGTGATGGTAGTTGTATGGTTATGGACACAGTCTTTAAAGAAGACGGTTGTTACTTACGCCGTCGGTATTTCTCTTATTGGCGGCATACTTTTGCCGGATTGGGACTTCTTTGATCGGAGTTTCTCTCGGTGGGGCTATCCTGTCACCGCCGAGGAAAGATCAGCCGCTCTCGCCCGCAAATCTCATCCTTCAAGGTTACTTGTTTATCTTATCTCAATATCAAACTAGTTGTTTTATCATATCATTATATATTAATCTTTGAATTATTAGATCTAAATTTTGGTTTAGCTTTATTGCCTTAAAACCTATTGGATAAACATAAATCATACATACAATTTTTTTTTTGTCAACCGATATTAATTTGGATTCAAAAGAGCGAATCTCAAACCATACATACAATGTTAGGTTCCATTTGCAATGTATGTATTATTGTATATCTACGAATTAGGTGTACAAGTTATGATTGAATTTGTTTATTTTCGTGAATATTTTCTATTGATTTTAATTGTTAGATCCAAATTTTGGTTTGGTTTACTGGCCTAATTAATGGATAATGGATACATCTTTGGACCAAGTAATGCAGGTTTAGAGTGTACCCTATGAGGATGGTTTTATACGGCACGGTCTATGGATATGCAGTGTATAGGTGGTGGATGTTCGTATCAAATTATTGAAGCCATATTGTATTTACTTGGTCCATCTTTTTTATGGTTTAGTGTTGTTGATTAACAAAATATTTAGCTTCGTTTTATTTTAACTTTGTAGAACATGTAAGACTACCAGATTACATATTGGTGTGTCCACATAAGATGGACAAAAATTGTCAAATGGATTGTGGTATACAAAATTGACCCAAAACAAAACTCCTAGAGACTCTAAATGAGCATTCTACCACCAAATTCTGTCCCACATCAGAAAGATCTTTAGGTTAAAAGTGAATGTCTCTAGGTTGTTTCGCAAGAAGGAGCAGGAGGGGGAGGAGGAACACCGAAGACCCAATCTAGTACGTTCAAGTATTTTGATCGAAATACGTCTCTTTCTTGTGCGTAACAATGCATTATAATGGCTGTCGAAACGCTGAACACAACCACATCCGCTCTTCTTAAACTCTTGGGCGGTCGAATGTATCCTGCCTCTGTCATGCAAGTAAAGAAGCTCTCTATCGCCCTCGCTAAGCAGTATAGTGATATCTCTATCCTTCTGCTTTTCTTCTCAATAGCTAAAGCCAGACCTGTTGGGAACTGCAGGAGAAGCCTAACGTTAGGTATTATATTAACAATGATATGTGATGAGAATGGCTTTCGTTTGTACTGTTGCTATGGCCACAAGCGGTATGTTGCATGTCTCAAAAGTGCGGAATAGTAGACAAGTCCAAGCCCTATTTTACATCATTATAGAGATGGTCTAAGTTCCAACTTCAAGTGAGAACAAAACAAAAATCGATAAGAGCCTTCCAAGAATTGATTCTAACCAGGCAGAAGAGCAGTAAGTAGCGAGAAACAAACTTGATCTCGCTGTGCCCAGAAGACCCTTGCCAAGTATAGAGTATTGCCTGTGATGAAACATATTATGAGGTGATGAATAAAATCAGAGGATATATACCATTCAATGAGCAGTTTAGACATAAACCTATTACTTTTTTAGCAGGTCTTGACGATGGACTATTAGCGCTGGAATCAAATACACAGGGACATAGACAGGTAACGCCCTCTTGTAAGCTTGAAGGAAAAATGTAACACCATGCTTAACACATGACTCATTTCCATGTATTATCTGCAAGTAACAACATAAGTATTGCGTAAAACCATGCATGCAGACTCATTGACGATACATCAACTATCGACAAATGCTTTGTTCGTCTTAACAACCCAAAAAAGATAGTATCATAGAAAACTTACCGTACAGGGGACTTTCATGGTAGGATCCAGTTTGATATCAACTCCAACAGACTTGTAATATTTCTCAATCGCTCTTAAATTAGTGAACGGTTGCGCGGTTGCGATATCTTTTACGCCTTGTAAGATTGAAAGATCCTTCCCACCTTGTTTGTTAAGGAAAGACTTGTACGATGAAGGAAGGCTTTCTTGTTTCAAAATGTAAGCAGACCTGAAAAAAAAACACAAAATCGCTAATCTAAGAATCTAATAACAACCAAGAACCTAGTAACAACTAGCTGAACCACAAAATTTAATATCTTTGTAGAGAGAAAGAGAAAGCATACAAAATCTGTGAGGAAGAGAGACACATGAGGAATAAATCTCCATGTTTCCAAGTAAGTGGCTTGCAAATGGTACCAAAGCGTTTACTTTTAATACCGCAACGCGATGCGAGAACCGCAGCACGCATCAATATATAAACAGCCAAACTCGTATGTTGCGTATTTGGCCCTGTGAGAAGCATAGATGGTCCAGCCACCAATCCAGCAAACAGGGCCCTCCATTTTGCAGTTCTGGATTCAGATTAAATTACTTCACAGTGATCAAATCTGAAGAAATTGATACTTCACTATTTTTGGGTTTAAATCACAAAATAAAAGTTACAAGATTAGTGGGGACAAACATGCCTCTTGTCTCCTGCTAAAGCAGCAATAGCTTCATCTACAGAAACAAAAGTCCCAGCAAAAGTTCCTAAGAACAATCCATATCTTAACGTCTCCTTAATCCCCATAGCGATAGCTTCACTATTCGAAAACTCTCCGGTTTTCCTAAACCGACTACGATTAGATTTCAGATCAGATGAGCTAAACCGGAAAATTTGAAAAATCGATTTCGGTTACCTAGATTGAGGAGAAGATCTACGACGACGAGCGAAACGAGCGACGATTGAGAAAATAGCTAAACCACCTTTTAAACCAGTACCTATAGTGAATCCTTTGACGGAAGCGACGATGATTCTTCGAAGCTTATCCGAATCATTCACCGATTTTGATTTCGATTTCGAATCGGAGTTTTTGCATTGTTTGCATGTAAACTCATCCGATTTACCGAAATCGTTGCCATCGTTGTCGCTGGAGATGCATGATGAGCAACGAGAACCGTTCGTCGATTCGTCGGACGGCGACATGACGACGGCGGCGGCGAGAATCTTCGGATTGCGCCAAAGTGATGCTTTGGTGGGAAATTGGGAATTGGCTTTTGAATAAAATAGAAAGAAGAAAGAGAGAACCAGAAAAAGGAAGTTAGGGAGAGTGACGAAGACAGCGAAATTTTTAGATTTACAGGGCCACTAAGAATTATCCAGTTGTCAAGGAGTGACTGACACGTGTCGGTTATTTTTTTTTTTTCCTTTGTGAATCTTTTGATTCTTCTGCTTTGGGAACCGTAATGATTTGTAGTATGGGTTTGTGGAAGGCCATGGGCTTATTTTATGGGCTTGATAACAGACAGGATAATATTAAAAATTTGGAACGTTACAAAAAGAATACGAATATTAAAAGAGATAAAAAAATGGGTGAATTAGCTCAATAACCATATTCCATAAAAATATTAAGTAACTAACACCATAAACGAAGGAATTGAGAGAGTGACGCTACGGGTATGTGAAGTTACAACCCACTCCCTAAGCCACGTTTCTGTGATTTCTTGTACGCGCGTGAGGGTAAGAGCGAGCTTCTTTCTACCAGCTGACGTGTCTCCTTTCGAAGCCAGTAAAAAAATTATCCTAGCACCGCTTGAGAATTGTCCCATCAGTAACATAACCTGCAGATTTTTACATTAATTTGAATAAAATATTCCCCCCAAAAATATCGGAGCAGAAGATGCTCTGTTTTCTATTTATTGCCAGTAAATGCTATACCTTTTACGCAGAGATCTAACCTGCAAAACAGAACAGTATGGATGGTGGTGAAAATAGTACAGCAGTAAATACAGGGAATCAAAAGGGAAAGGTACAAAACCATCGCTTTCTTGTTTCTGTTTTTAGTCTCTCGTGATTTAATTGCCTAGTGTAAAGTTTCCATTTAAAAATTCTCACTTTTACGTTCGAATATACCACTTACCTAGATTGTAGATCTGCTAAACAACTTGTTAGTATTTACTTAAATTAGATCGTGATTCACGCTGTATTTGTTATTCCGTAATTAAAAGCTACGAACGATTAAATTGGAAAACTGTTATTATTGATTGATATTTACATTTAATTTTCATTATGTTCTTTCTAAATAATACTGAACTATTTCCATAATCCATGTAGACCGCAGGACAAGATGAAGTATTGTTGGTGATTGGCGAGTGGGTCAGGGTGGATAATCTAGCCTGGCAGTTTGAACCTAAGACTGTCGAAGGATCGTCATTCATCCGACTCAGAACTAACATGACGTATGAAGAGCTATCTCAGAAGGTGAAAGATAAACTTGGCTTGCGTGGAAGAGGCATCACAGTTAAAATGGCATACCAATTTCCAGAGTGGATGGCGATAGATGAAGGCAACGGTTCTCCACCTCAATACATCAGCGAAGATAGTGATGTTACAATGTTCATTCAAATGCGGCGGCATATAGAGGAGGTCAATCTATGTGTAACTGTCGTCCAACACACTATTCCAAGTTCTCCGGTTGCTGTTACGGACAAGAACTTCAATTCAGAGGACAGTGACGATTCAGATTATGACTCAGAGGAGGAACTTCACCAATTTGCACTTGATAGTGCCGTGTTGGGGCCTACACTAGAGCCAACCGCTGCTACAACAGAGACAGAACAACACCGTCGTACCAGGCGAGAGCTGTTCCCTACAGGAGGAATCAGTATTAGAGAGCCTGAAGAATGCATCCGCCTTAAAAGCCCTGACTGTCTCCCTACTGACAAAGGGAAAGGAATAATGGACCCAATTGGGAAGAAAGGGAAGGCTGGTCCAAGCAGAGCAACGGTGACAGATACCTCAACAGACAGTGATGATGACTTGCTCATTGTTCCATTCACACTGCCACCCAATCCACCAGCTATCACCATTCCGGAAAATGCTGACATCGAAGGCGCAGATTCCTCACGGGCAGCTGTGGGCACGCCTCATGGCAATCATGTTTCTCCTATTGGTAATGCTGTAGCAGAAACTGACCTTCAGCGTCAAAACATTCTTTTTTGGGGGCGGGCACAAGAAGCTTTAAACACTATCCTATCCGATTTCAGTGATGACCCTATTCTTTTTGGTCGGGACGCCCCACCAGTATTTAACGATGGAAAAGGTGAAGGTATAACTTGCATTCCATATCTACATATAGATTTTGTTTGATGCTTGTTGCAAAACAAATTTGGTTATGGAGTAATTGGGAAAATAGAGTTCACACCTTATACTATTCTATTTATATTAATCGTGTACTATTTATATTACAGACTACAACCATGTCGCTGATAGATGTTCCTTTTATTTCAGGTGTGGACTCTGCTTTCTTTGACGTTAAATACGAAGGAGATAAGCTGTTTGTTGGCAGAGTCTTTAAGTCGAAGTCTGACTGCAAGATTAAGATAGCTATACACGCCATCAACCGCAAGTTTCACTTCAGAACTGCGCGTTCTACTCCTAAGTTTATGGTTCTGAAATGCATTTCCAAGACCTGTCCATGGCGTGTATATGCATCTAAGGTTGATACTTCTGACAGCTTTCAAGTTCGGCAGGCAAATCAGAGACACACATGCACGATTGATCAAAGGCGTAGATACCACCGGTTAGCAACCACTCAAGTGATAGGCGAGCTTATGCAATCTCGCTTTCTTGGTATTAAACGTGGTCCAAACGCTGCAGTGATTAGGAAGTTCCTACTTGACGACTATCATGTTAGTATATCATATTGGAAAGCTTGGCGGGCTCGAGAGGTGGCAATGGAGAAGTCTTTGGGATCTATGGCCGGTAGCTATGCACTTATTCCAGCTTACGCTGGACTCCTTCAACAAGCAAACCCAGGCAGTCTATGCTTTACAGAGTATGATGATGATCCTACTGGTCCACGCCGTTTCAAATATCAATTCATCGCATTCGCAGCATCAATTAAAGGGTACGCATTTATGCGCAAGGTCATTGTAGTTGATGGAACATCTATGAAGGGGCGATATGGTGGTTGTCTCATCTCAGCATGTTGCCAAGATGGGAATTTTCAGATCTTCCCACTGGCTTTTGGAATCGTTAACAGCGAGAATGATAGTGCATATGAATGGTTTTTTCAGCGGCTAAGCATTATAGCTCCAGACAATCCGGATTTAATGTTTATCTCTGACCGCCATGAAAGCATATACACAGGATTGAGTAAGGTTAGACACAACCATCCATCTCACGTTTCTTCATATAGTATACATATATCGATTTACTTAATATGCCAATAAGCTGGTTCTATTTTGATTGGATAATGAATGATTTCCCTAATATTGTTGCAGGTCTATACGCAAGCCAACCATGCTGCTTGCACGGTTCACCTTTGGCGCAATATCAGACATCTATATAAGCCAAAAAGCCTCTGCCGCCTAATGTCTGAAGCTGCACAAGCTTTCCATGTCACGGATTTCAATCGGATATTCCTGAAGATACAAAAATTGAACCCCGGATGTGCTGCATATTTAGTTGACTTGGGTAAGTGTTTTTCTCAGCTTACATATATTGTTATTAACGTGGCTGAGATGAAGTTGACTCCATAACCTCTGTATTTTGTAATTCATATAGGATTTTCAGAGTGGACAAGAGTGCATTCCAAAGGCCGGCGTTTCAATATCATGGATAGTAACATATGTGAGTCTTGGAACAACGTTATCAGAGAGGCCCGCGAGTACCCGCTTATCTGCATGCTGGAGTACATAAGAACGACGTTGATGGATTGGTTTGCAACTAGGAGGGCTCAAGCCGAAGACTGCCCTACTACATTAGCTCCGAGAGTTCAGGAAAGAGTTGAGGAAAACTATCAATCCGCTATGTCAATGTCTGTTAAGCCTATCTGCAACTTTGAATTCCAAGTACAAGAACGGACAGGGGAATGTTTTATTGTCAAATTGGACGAGTCTACTTGTTCCTGTTTGGAATTTCAGGGGTTAGGGATCCCTTGTGCTCACGCAATAGCCGCTGCTGCAAGGATTGGCGTTCCAACAGACTCGTTAGCAGCAAATGGATATTTTAATGAGTTAGTGAAGCTTAGTTATGAGGAGAAAATCTATCCTATTCACTCTGTTGGTGGAGAGGTCGCACCAGAAATTGCTGCAGGAACTACAGGAGAGCTGCAGCCACCATTCGTTCGCCGTCCACCAGGGAGACCAAGGAAGATCAGAATCTTGTCTCGTGGTGAATTCAAGGCAAGTACCTATTAGTAAACATTACAATGTACTTCTTATCTGTTAACAAGCTAATAACCTATCTACTTTTAATATGCAGCGGAACAGGACAAGGTCCCAGAGGAGGTGTTCACGTTGTTGTGGTGTTGGACACAATAAGGCCTCCTGCCGTAATGCTATATAAGCCGTCAACTACTGCTATGGGGTGCTAATAGGTGTTATGAAGAAACTTTCTGGAGTGGGCTTAAATAATGGTTGTTCCCGCATATCTTGCGGAAGCGGGTTTGTTTACTTCTACTAATGCAGGAGTAAGTACATTTATTGAAATAGTTTGGTATACCCAACTTTGATGTATACCTTATTATTTTGATTTTTATGTACTACCTGTTCATCGTGTATATTTGTGTTGGTATCTCTAATCCCGATGTAATTAAGTAATGCCCTGTAACACCGCTTTTGAAATGTATATATATGAAACCCCGCAGTCTGTCTAATCACCCTTCTCTGCTTCTTTCCAGTGCGTAATCATCCATATCTTACTTACATAAGGTACAGTCTTTCTTTTTACGAAAACTAAACCCTAATAATGAAGTGGGAACCCAAGCAATGATGCATCAGTAATTGTATACACTGATTTTTCCTGTAACATAATCAATGGGGTAAGCCATAACAAACCAAAACCATCAATCTGCTTTTGGAACCACAGAAATGAGTTTGTTTACACGTTTGATGAAACTGTTGGCCGAATAACATATGTTTTACTTAGTTTCATTATGCTGTATGTTGGAGATGCACTTTCAGTCAATCGCGAGCTTGTACCTGCAAGCTGTTACAGAACCAACGTGGTGAGCTGGCGAGCTGGCAATGTGAAGCGAGCTGGCAATGTGAAGCGAGCTGGAAATGTGAAGCGAGCTGGCAATGTGAAGCGAGCTGGCAATGTGAAGTCGGGGATAAGCAAAGCACGTGTTGTGAGCTAGCGAGCTGGCAATGTGAAGTCAGGGATGTTAAGCAAAGCACGTGTGTTGTGAGCTGGCGAGCTGGCAATGCAAATGGACGTTAACGGCGATCGTTATTAACGTGGTTAGCGTTTACTTTCTTTACCTTTTTGTATAAGAGCAACATGTTATGCTCATGCTTTCATTATCGAAGATTGTTATAGAAACTCTCTCTCTTCTAGAACTTTCTTTGTAATCTCTGGGTTTTTCTCATCTTGAGAACCAGAGGAGAATCACTCCGCGTTTCATGAACGTTGTTTGATTCTTAAGTAATATACAGAGCTTTCAATCGTGTTGGTGTTTTGGTTGTTAATCGGAGATCGTGATATTTTCTGTATCACAAGCATCACGTTTATAAATGTTATGATTATATAGCCAAACGGGCATCATGGATGGCAGCTTCGTCATAAATAGTTTTGCATGGTATCCTATTCTATTTACTATTTACTGTACTATTCCGACCCATATGCAAGATTCAAATAAAAAAGCTCGTTTTACATCAAATAATTGGAGGCTCAAATTGTTTTCTCTTGATGTCATGTTTTCAGTATATATGTGAAAATATTACTCGTTTAGTTATAATGATATGCAAGAACTTGACATTTCATTTATTAGTTGAATACTTTGGAGTTATAGGAGTTTGTAGCTATAGGAGTTCAGCATATCTGTTATTGCATCACTGTAATATAACCCAACACACTAGGCTAATAGGCTGAAACATTTCACTTCAAACATAAATATACAAACATCACAGTTAGTAGTTGAGTTTCAATACAACTGTTCTCTGATTACAACAGAAACTCCATGTTTGTTCAACATAAATTACACATCTACAAATCAAGCACCACGTTCTGTTGGAGACAATGCATTGAAAGTTTCGATAGCGTACTGTTTAGCTGCATCTCGCATCTTCCCATCATCTAGTTTCCCACAATACTCCATTGCGTTCACTGAGTGTAGCTCTAGTAAGACCACACTTGCAATTCCAACCAGCCCTGAAATAAACAAATGTAACTATATATGTAAACCAATCACATTGCACACAATTAGTGGGAGATCACAAATGAAACACAAACAGACCTAGTGAAGAACAACTGCACTGTATCTTGGGTCTACTAACAGTCATTGGCTCCAGCCTCTGTGTTAGCATGTACCCGTTAACTCCATGCTTTCGAATCAGGTACGGTAGCATGATTGTTATGTGCTCTACGTACTTCTCCACCTGCTCGTCTTTCAACACGTCTCTGTTACAGTCTAAAACTGTGACTCCCCACTTCTTCAAATCTATGACAAGCCCAACCCAATGCTGCCTCTCGACCTGCATGGGGCAGTAGATGACGTCAATCTCGGCAAACCATTTCGGACGCACCATGAAGGGGACTCTTGCAAGAGTGCTGAAGTAAAAAGCACTCTTATCTGCAGCTCCTACAAACTTGTTGTACTGGCGTCTTAGCTCTGACAAGAAACTTGAAGGTAGGAAATCAAAACGCAGCGGCTTATTTTTATCTAATCGCAGCTGTATGAACCTCACTAACAGATCAGGTCCCTGTGGCAGGAAAATGTTTGTTAGCACAAATTCTATACATGAGTTACATTGTCTATCAGTACTCCCACAGTTGCTGCAAAAGTAGATGAATGAAGTATTCTATAGTAACTTACTGATTCATCTAGTAGTGTCTGGCCCTCAAAAATGTTCAAAAATTCTGTATTCTCCAGTACAACGCCATCAGCCAGAACATATGAGCTGCATGTTAACATATAAAGGTTGCATTAGTTGATACCACAAAGAAGAGCGGTTACTATTCTATACTTAGTGTGACTACTTACACTCCCCGTTCCATTTGTTTGAGAAACCTTTTCACAGATGATGGACTAGGCACAGAGAACGGTTTAAAAGGCCCAATAAAAGCAGGTGATTGATTTGGAGTCTGCTTCTCCACTTTTGCAGAACTACTAACATGACTTTTACCAGCCCCTCTGCTAGCTGTTTGATGCGGCTGGACCGGTATGCTAGTCATATTCTCTATACTGTTGCTTTGAATTGGCCTGTCCCTTATCCGGTTGCTGGACCGCAACACAGAAACTTTGCTGGGGAATGTCTTCTTCTTCCCTCTTGGAGGCAACCTGCTTCTGTTATCGTTGATTTCTTGCGTTAGTCCCAACGAAAAATTCGGCTCCACAATGTCTACTTCATCATCCAATTTCTCAGTTGGTGAAACATACTGCAAGGCATATAAACATGTACATAGTTCAGCGGAGCAACAACATATAACGTTACATTTACATAAATGGGAACTCTTACTGTTTTGGGTTCATGCACGGCCTCTTTGTTTTCAAGCTGCCAATAACCAATAGCGAAAGTAAGTGGGTTTGCTGCAACATAAAGTATGTATATTGTAACTCAAAACCAGAAATAAATATAACTACCTTTGTGCTCGCCACATGCTCCATATCTTTCGCTCGCTTCAGTGGCCTATTAGATTGTGCATCCATTTGAGAACAAGATTTTTTCTTTCCTCCTTTCTGAATAGAATCTTCTTCTCTTACCTAAGAGGCATCAAAAATATATGTCATTCTTACCGAATACACACAAATGCGTCATAATCTTCACTGTATTCTCACCTCCATTCTAGTGTTAGGGTTGCTGCGTTCTGGAACAGACACTCCAACGTTTATGCCGCACGCAGCCGGCAAGTTGTCACTTCCTTCACTTAACCCAATATTAGGTTCAACCTGTTGGGAAACTCCATGCTTATTTCCTGGCTGGTCAGCTCTTATTTGTTCCTGATGCATCAACAGAAAATTGTTGTTTAATGTGAAGCTGTCCATATACATCAAATAGCACCTACTAGTGCAATACTTGAAGTCTCAACAAGCAAATTGAGGTGCTTAACCTGTTTAGAGTGGGCATCAGCAACACATTTGCTGCATTCTCCAACAATTCCAGCCTGTCTATTTAGCCCACTCACAGCTTCCCTAACCGATTCAGTAAGTATTGCAACCAATTCTTTCTTCTGCTTAACCAGTTCAGCCTCAAAGTATGACTTCAATTCATCGTTGTTTGATTGTTGAATCTTGAGAACACGTTTCTCAAACTCATCAGCTACCTCTTTGATGACTGCCTCTCTAAGACCATGTCCAGCAGAGCCACTATCATTGTTTTCCATCTCGCCAGCTCTTGGGACTTCCTGCTGCAACCCTTCTCCATCCGCAAAACTGACACCATCTTTATCTGTCACCGGTCCATCCTTATTCGCCTCACCATCCAATCCGTCTACACCTTCTCCGGCTGCACACTCTTCCCTCTCTTCTGCAGCAACACCAGAACCATCAACATCCATCTCATCGTCACCATCCCCCTTAGCCTGATTCACACAGTCATCAGCCATGAACTCATCTTCAGATGGATGTTCAACATCATTAGCATCAACACCACCACTCCAACTGTTATGCTCGAATGGGTGTTCCTCCATTATCAATGATAGCAGATGCGAAACTTCTTCATCATCCTCCTCATCTGAGAAAGATAAGTCGATCTCTTTCGCCAGGAGCTCTTCATTCAGCAGTGAGGTTACCCGGTCCTAAAAGTTAAGAGTCAATAGAATAGATAAGTCAAGTACACAATCTTTCTACACCAAATACAAAGAACAAGCTTTACAACAATAGAATTACCATGCCACTTTGGTCGATAGTTCGTGCATCATGCACATTGATGTTCAAACTCAGCCCCAATACATACTGAACCAGCTTCTCGACTGGAATGGTTGGGTCTAGAATGTTAAACACCGAGTCTGCCGTGTATATAATAGCTGGACAACATGCCACTGTCACAAGAACTAAGGCATGAGGAAACCCTTGTATAGCTGTGGTATCTTGTGCAAGCTCCTTGGCTGTTCTTTGCTTGGCGCTTCGAATAGTCGCGAGAAACGAAGTTCTACCCCAAGGATATTTAAGAAAGGATTCTACATCTTTTACCATCTCTACATGGTCAGGATCGATGATAGTTCGCGAACATGTCGGGCAAAGAATCCCATCAACTAGTAGCAGCAACGATAGGCGAAATCGAGTCAACGGGTCTTTGTATTTCTTCCCCATAGATAGCTTCCCAACAATCCATTGTGAAGTAGGCTTTCTCTCTTTCCCAAATAATGCCTTGTAGAACCTCGTAGGATTCTGAACCGCTTTCATTTTCCCTCTTGTCCTTGCATCCTTTTTGTTGAATCCAGATTTGCTGCAGTTAAGCCCGGTAACAAGTGCAAAATCATCAATGGCAAATCGAATTGGCTTCCCTGCAAACACCCACCACATTTCATACTTCTTATCTGTCACCAACTGCCTAGATAGAATGTAATGTAAGAACATTACAGAAAACTGATGCGTCCCCATTTGCAACAGAAATCCAAACTGCGAACCCTCCAGCTGCTTCAAATGGTTTTGATCTAGAGCAGCCTTGATGATCTCAATCCACCTAAGAGTAAAGTAATTGTTTATCCTCTTTCGGCCCTCAGGTTCAGAACCTAGCCGAAACAAACGCTTTGGCAACTCTACATCCCCCATGGAACAGATACACTGAAATACAAATGTCCACGTATCACTTTTTTGATGCTGCTACTTACACAAATACAAAATATATAAATCTTAGATGTAAATATATGTTATTAACAGACTCAACCAATATAGCCTCAGCTTTCCGTTACTATCAACAACAACAAATGGATTACATAGAAGTTGAGTTAAATATTAAACCTTCATAACACCAATTAGTGGAATATCGGATTAACCAGCAAAGATTCACTAACTAAAGCTACTCAAATCCGAGTTTATGCTATTCAATACTGCAAATAAAACTAAAAATGTCATTAACACATACAACCAATTTGAGTAGCTTCCGTTACTATCAACAAACACAAATGGATTACATTGAAGTAGAGTTAAATCCTAAACCTTCATAACAACTACAAATGAATATCGTATTAACCAAGCAGATTCCCTACCTAAAGCTACTCAAATCCGAGTTTATGCTATTCAAGCTCTTCAACACAAATTAAAAAGATTTTCCCAAAAGCCAAAAAATGGCATTTCATACCTTAATTTGGCTGAATCCCTTCGCCGACACCAATTGCCACAGAAATTCGAGTGTTACAGTGGAGACGACGGAGATATAAACACCTCTACTCCCGTACAACAAAACTCACTCAAGTACTCTCAACGGAATCAAAAACCCTCGATTGAGAAAAGAGCCAACATAAGTGTTGTACGAAACTCGGATGCTTAGATAGGCTCCTCCTCCAATTGCAGAAGATTTATGCAGTCCGATTGCCAGAAATCGAAGCCTCCACAGTCCCCAAATCGAAACCCACAAATTCAATCTTCGTAAACTCTAGAATCGTCACTCGGATTGCACACGCAGTCTGCTCTTCGAAACTTTCCCGGGTGTCGCTTTTTAAAGCCCAGAATTTTCAGATTTTCTTACTGTAACTTCTCTGAATGTTCACCTCTATTTGAATTTTTACAGAGTAATACATAGAAGTTATCGATTGAAAACTCAGAAGAAGAAGAATAAGCGCGTGTGCTCACGCACGGGTTAAGTTTGTCAATATTGCATAAAGTTCAATACATATTGGTTGAAGTGTTAGTTTTGCAATTATAATTTTTTTGTTGGCTATATTTGCAAATTTCCCTAAAAAAATTATTATTAGTAGTATTGAATCCTTTTTAATTTTTTTTTTGTGCAAAGTAATAGTATTGAATCCAACACAATTTTTCTTTTTCTTTTTGGAATGCTAGTTAACATTTCTTCAACAAATATGTATAATACATGTTTTATCATTAAAAACTTGAATTGTTTAATCTCATGAGAATCCAGCTAAGATCAATATTATAAGAATCCAACAAATTTCAATATTATAAATAATTTCATGGTTCAGTCAATTAATTAGATGTCGACATGTGTAAAAAAAATTAACTTCTTTTTCTCTATAAAAACTACTATAAAAGATATATTTATATTTTTTAAAATTATAATTGTTTTGGCGAATAAAAACAAACAAAATTATCTATAAATAAAGAGATTGTAATTTTATTAGTTTAGATTTATGACAAAATAAATTTTTGTGAATGTGACAAAATAGAAATACCAACAAAAAATATAAGACGTTGAGATGCACAAATTGTTGGGGTCGGATTCCACCCAGGTAAGCGAGCCAACCATGTTTCAACGCCTCGGGAGACATCGAAGAGTTATCCCGAATCGGGCCACAAAACACCTCGGAGATCGCATCAAGAATCCATACCGAGGCGATATCGAGAATGCTTCGGAGCATTCTCGTGAAATGGTCCCCCGACCCGACCTCGAAACGCCTCGGACATAAAATCTGGCAATTCGTCCCGAGGCGGGCTCCAAAACGCCTCGGGAACGTATCCTCGAATACCGCGGTCCGAGCATCCCGAGCACGACCCGAGGCCAGCTAAATTTCGGCTCGGAAGAACCTCGGGTTAGACGAGAAAACCTTCAAAAAAGAACTTAGCCGGTATAAGTTCAAACACATCATTTCCGAAAACCCGGAAGAGACAATCTTCAAAGATATCACCGAATACAGAAATTCCGAGAATCTTCGGAAGATAAGGACAATCTCCTTCAACAACT
Organism: Arabidopsis thaliana; assembly: GCF_000001735.4. Taxonomy (NCBI): domain Eukaryota; kingdom Viridiplantae; phylum Streptophyta; class Magnoliopsida; order Brassicales; family Brassicaceae; genus Arabidopsis; species Arabidopsis thaliana. Next base: position 12,673,494 of record NC_003070.9, on the reverse strand, counting down.
TAAAGATAAAGAGAAATCTTCCGAGAATATCGCGAGAGGCGATATTCTCGAGCTCTATAAAAAGCACTTCGAAGGACAAACAAAAGGACACGCACAAAAACGCTCTCAACTTCATGCTATCAAAAACGCTCTGACTTTGAAGACAAAAACACTTATTTTCATATTCTAGAACATTTGTACGATCAAATCATTACTTTCTCATTAATACAATCAAGAACATCGTCCGCAGTAATTGAGAATTCTGTTGTTCTTTGAGAATCTCACAAAGATTCGTTCTTTGAAGAAACCCTTAAAATAAACTCTACTGTGCGAGTTTTGACTCTCACAATTTGGCGCTAGAAGGAGGGGGGATCGAGATTTCTCTTACTCCCGGAACACAGAACCAACCACCCAATTCACAATGGTCAACAATCAAATCTCCGGTAACACAGTTGATGCATAGGGGAACCCAATCCCTCCAATCCAGACAGACGTTCCTGAAGCCGCTGTTCCCGCGACCCTAGCGGAACTAAGAAGTATGATGGCTCAACTTAACTTCAACAGAAGGTGAACGATCAAGAACAGACAAATCGATCCTTGGCACAACAACTCGAAGCAGCTACCTTCCAAGGACAGATCAGGACTACTCGTTTCGGCGCGAGGCATCTTCAGGATCGACGAGCAGCAACAGATCTCAACCCCACACGGCTCGTGTTCCACACGCCTGGCAATACTACAAGGCCCGTCCGCAGAACCGCACCGGAAATCGGAAGAGACCGAACCGAGCCAGCGATTTTGGGATATCGAGAAACGAATCAAACAGAAAGAAACGAACCAAGCTCCCTCTTCCTTGAGCAGAGGTTACCGAGGCCGATCAGATCAATGCCTCGGACAATGAAGATTCAGAAGAAAACATTAGGTGGGCTGAAGAGTACGCCAGAGAACAGGAAATAAGCGCCATCAAGCTCTGCCTAGCCAAGGCAGAGAACGAGATGAAGCTCGTGAGATCCCAAATGCATAGCGCAGTCTCCTGGGCACCGAACATCGACCGCATTCTGGAAGAATCCCACAACACACCGTTCACACACAGGATCTCTAACGCGATAATCTCGGATCCAGAAAAACTAAGAATCGAGTACTTCAACGGGTCTTCCGACCCGAAAGGACATTTGAAGTCGTTCATCATCTCCGTGGCCCGGGCTAAATTTAGACCAGAAGAAAGAGACGCCGGTCTCTGTCACCTGTTCGTCGAGCACTTGAAAGGGCCAGCTCTGGATTGGTTCTCGAGACTCGAAGGAAATTCTGTGGACAGTTTTCATGAGCTATCGACACTCTTCCTGAAGCAATATTCGGTGCTAATCGATCCTGACACATCAGACGCCGACCTGTGGTCACTATCTCAGCAGCCTAATGAGCCACTTCGAGACTTCCTCGCGAATCAACGACGTGGCGGCTCTCTCTGCTCTGAAGAAAGCACTGTGGTATAAATCCGAATTTCGAAAGGAATTAAATTTGTCCAAACCACTGACAATCCGAGACGCCTTGCACCGAGCCTCGGATTACGTATCCCATGAAGAAGAGATGGAACTACTAGCCAAAAGACACGAACCGTCTAAGCAAACGCCTTGCATCGACCAATCCCAACCCAGTGCTCTGAATCATAGAAAAGGTGCCCAAGGCGGGCCATTCGTTCACCATGAAGGACGAAATTTCTCCGGAGCCCATAATTACCAGGCCGATAAACCCCAAGGCGAAGCCGCCCGAGGCCGCGGTCGAGGACACGGTCGAGAATCCTACACTTGGACAAAGGATCAACCCGCAGGAAACGAGCAAGAATATTGCGAGTTGCATAAGAGTTACGGCCATCATACTTCCAGATGTCGTAGCCTCGGAGCAAGGTTGGCAGCAAAATTCCTAGCCGGAGAAATCAGCGGAGGTTTGACCATCGAAGACTTAGAAGCGAAAAAAGGTAAAACCGAGCAGGTCAACACTGTGGCCAATCCCGAGCAAGCAGCCCCCGCGGCGAACCCCGAAGGACCCAAAAGAGGCCGAGGTAATCGCGAAGCAGACGACGATGAGCCAGAGGCTGCTCGGGGAAGGATTTTCACAATTTTAGGGGATTCGGCTTTCTGTCAAGACACGGCGGCATCAATCAAGGCTTATCAAAGGAAGGCCGACGCGAATCGTAACTGGGCGCGGCCATTTAATGGACCAAATGACGAAGTAATCTTTCATGAAAGCGATACCAACGGTTTAGACCGTCCGCACAACGATCCATTAGTCATTACACTGACCATCGGTGATTTCAACGTCGAACAAGTCCTAGTCGACACGGGAAGCACACTTGACATCGTTTTCCTTACAACTCTGCGAGAAATGAAGATCGACATGACGCAAATCATGCCAACTCCACGACCTGTGCTCGGATTCTCGGGAGAAACCACTATGACTCTCGGGACCATCAAATTGCCAGTCCGAGCCAAAGGGGTAACAAAAATCGTCGATTTCTTTGTTACCGACCAGCCGACCGTGTACAACGCGATTATCAGCACCCCATGGTTAAATCAATTCTGAGCTATCGCCTCGACGTATCATCTCTGCCTGAAATTTCCCACAAGCGACGGCGTGAAAACCATGTGGGGAAATCAGAAAAATGCTCGCTTCTGCTTCATGGCAGCACACAAGCTTAGGAACCCCGTCACTGAATCGACAGCCGACACGAATCATAAGAAGGCCAAGCTTGGCCGAGCGGAAGAGAAATCAATTTCCGAGCAGTTATAGCAGCTAAAGATCGAGGAGGCTCGGGAATCTACAACACTAACTCCCGATCCGGTCATCTTAATCTGCCTTGACGACGCAAAGCCCGAGCGATGCGTAGAAATCGGCGGAGATCTGGGAGAAGAACTAACAGCTGAGCTCACCGCCTTTCTCAAAGAAAACGTCAATGCATTCGCCTGGTCCCCAGAAGATTTGCCCGGAGTAAGTGTTGACGTCGTATCGCACGAGCTCATCATCGACTCAACTTTCAAACCCATCAAGCAGAAGAGGAGAAAATTGGGTCGGGAGCGAGCAGAAGCCGTGAAAGCCGAGGTAGAGAAATTATTGAGGATCAGATCCATCACCGAGGCGAAATATCTCGATTGGATCGCAAACCCGGTCGTAGTAAAAAAGAAAAACGGCAAATGGAGAGTCTGCGTAGATTTCACAGACCTTAACTAAGCTTGCCCGAAAGACAGCTTCCCATTACCACATATCGATCGCCTCGTGGAATCAACTTCTGGAAACAAGCTACTGTCATTCATGGATGCTTTCGCTGGTTACAACCAGATCATGATGAACCCCTAAGACCAAGAAAAAACCGCTTTTTACACAGAACAAGGCATTTTTTTGTTACCGAGTGTCGCAGGTCCTAGCCGATTTTATTGTCGAACTACCCACCAAGGAGGCTCGGGAAAACCCACTCGACACAACTTGGCTTCTGCACGTAGACGGCTCGTCATCAAAGCAAGGCTCACGTGTAGGCATCCGCCTCACCTCGCCAACAGGAGAAAGCCTCGAGTAGTCATTTAGATTAAATTTCGAAGCTACCAACAATGTGGCCGAGTACGAAGCGCTCGTTGCCGGACTTAATCTAGCTCGGGGACTAAAGATAGGAAACATCCGCGCTTTTTGCGATTTCCAGCTCGTCGCGAATCAATTCAACGGAGAATACACAGCTCGGGACGAAAATATGGAAGCCTACCTGATTCATGTTCAAAAGCTAGCGAAGAATTTTAACGAATTCGAGTTGACAAGGATTCCACGAGGAGAAAATACATCGGCCGACGCCCTAGTGGAATTCATTGAGAAGCCAAGTATTGAGCTCGGCGAAGAAAAACACGTCCTCCCAATACAATGGACAAATGGAAAGCTCGTAAACTCAAAGCTCAGGCTGCGCGTTTTGTCTTAGTAGATGAAAAACTTTACAAGTGGCGATTATTCGGGCCCTTGATGACATGCGTGGAAGGAGAAGCGATTTGCAAGATCATGAAGGAAATTCACGGCGGCTCGTGCGAAAATCATTCTGGGGGAAGGGCTTTAGCCATTAAAATAAAACGCCACGGATTCTTCTGGCGACTATAATCAAAGACTGCAAACATTTTTCAAAACGATGCGAAAAATGTCAAAGGCACGCGCCAACAATCCATCAACCGGCCGAGCTCTTGTCATCAATCGCCTCGCCGTATCCCTTCATACGATGGTCAATGGATATAATTGGACCTATGCATCTCTCGAAGCAAAAAAAATTAGTCCTCGTCCTGACCGACTATTTCTCAAAATGGATAGAAGCCGAATCTTACGCCAGCATAAAGGACGCTCAAGTCGAGAACTTCGTGTGGAAACATATCTTATGTCGCCACGGGATACCTTATGAGATTGTCACGGATAACGTATGAGATTGTCAACCCGCTTCCAAGGCTTCTGTGATAAGTGGGGAATTCGACTTAGCAAGTCAACACCACGATATCTCCAAGGAAACGGCCAAGCCGAAGCCGCTAACAAAACAATCCTCGACGGATTGAAGAAACGGCTCGATGCTAAAAAGGGCTCGTGGTCCGACGAACTCGAAGGTGTACTTTGGTCGCATCGGACAACTCCTCACCGAGCCACAGGAGAATCCCCTGGAGAAACCCCTTTCGCTTTAGTCTACGGGACATAATGCATAATTCCAGCCGAGATGATAGTGCCGAGCCTACGACGGAGTCTGTCCCTCGAGAACACCCCTCATAACACTCAAAGGCTCCTCGACGAACTCGATCTGATCGATGAACGAGAGATTCAACCCTGGTTCGTATACAAAATTATCAGAATGAAATGGCTCGTCATTACAACTCAAATGTTCGGCAACGAAGATTCCATGAAGGAGATCGGGTCCTCCAGAAAGTTTTCCAGAACACTGCCGAACCGAACACCGGAAAGCTCGGGACGAATTGGGAAGGACCGTACTTAATTTCTAAAATCGTCCGACCCGAGGTGTATGAGCTCGCTGACTTAAGCGGCAAAGCCGTTCCAAGGTCATGGAACGCAATGCACCTAAGGAAATACTACTACTAAGTCAGAGGTGATTAAACTTGAACTACGAGGTGGCTTGATCCCTGAAAAGGGTAGGTAGGCAGCTCGTCTTCGGACGAGTTCAGCTACCCCCCATTAAAAAAGGAGGGAGTGGGTCCGTATATTCATACTCCTATTTTTATTATCTTGTAGATTTTCGAACCGAAATATGAATAAAAATTCTTCGCAACCTTTTATTCAGAGCGACGGCTCTGAGTATCTATTACGCCTATTCGGCTACAGCGCGCTATACAAATACGAGGTGAAATCTATCATATTATTTCTGATAAGAAATTTTCATCTTCAGAAACCCGGTTATACTTTTAACATTGGTATCCCAGCTCGTTCCTAAACGCTGGTCGGGAAGTGAATACGATCGGGTCGCAACCGAGAGACTTCACTTTAAAAAAAAACCAATCTTATACTGGTAAAATAAAATGGTTCGGAACTAATAAACCAAAACTTTTGGATTTCAAAAAAGAAACTTAAAATTGGATAAAGTCGTCCAGGCACAGGTTCTACATACCATCGGATAAAGCTATCCAGGCATAAGTATTATAACCAAACAATAAGAAAATAGAGAAAAACAAAAACCGCCTCGGGTCCCTAATCAAGATCTTCAGATTGGCGGTTATCCTTGGCAGGAAGGAGCGATCCGGCTTGATCCGTAACTCCCGCCTTGTCGGCTACTGACTCGACCGACCTATGACCACCCGGACTCAGAGGAGCGGACTCAAGAGCTGGAGCCTTGAGATCATCTTTCAGCTCGGCGATGAAGCGATTGAGATTAGCCTCAGCATCGGCGAAATCTTTCAACCACTCATCAACTTGCTCTTTCTCTCTCTCCAGAACTCCGCCACCTTCGAACGCCTCGATTAGCTGCGCATTGGCTCGCGCCTGAGACAAGTACATGAATCGGTCGTTGACCTCATCAAGGAGCGACATTTTGTGCTTGGCAGTTTTTATCTTGGCAGTGAAGGCTTCCGAAACCTCCCGCCTCGTCGTCTGAATGGCCCGAGCCACCTCGCTATCACGAAGCCCTCTCTCCTCAGATAACATCCCCTTGTGACGGACAATCTCAGAATTCGCCTAGAGATTCTGCTCGGCCATCCTTATGGCATTTTCTCTGTTTACGAAGGCCATCCTCTCGACCTCCTCCCTTTCCAACTTCGCTGCGGCAGCTTCGGAGAGTGCCTCATTTTTCTCCCGCTCGGCGGCCTGAATCCGAGACTCCGCCTCGGCTAACTTACCAGCCACCTCCATGTTGCTCCGCATAGCCGAATCATACGAATGTACCATCCGGTTCATCGAGGCGACAGCCTGGAAAAGGAAAAGTTAGATTTATAATGACAACGCTAAAAGCGAATTATAAGTAACAAAGCACATACCCGCAAAAAGTGAGATGCCGTCTCGGCATATTTTCGAGATTCCAGAAGAGTATCTGGAGGAGGAAGTAAGGTACCAACGCATCCCACGAGTAGATTGGCCGAGGCAATGCGATCTTCGAAGATCGGGAGTACTTTCTCCGCCTCGGAGCCGGATGTCTTCTTTTTCGTCTTCTTCTTCTTTGACGATTCATCGTCAACCCGAACGCGCTTACCCGCCGCTGTGTCACTTACAGGTAACGCCACAACCGCTTCGGATGCAGCAACAGACGGCTCAGCTTCCTGAGCTTCAGAGGGTGCCGCATCAACCGGCGCGGCAGCATCGGGAATAACATTCCCATCTCGGGACGCCTCAGGAGCGTCCCGCAGCGAGATCAGTCCCGCATCAACCGGCGCGGCAGCATCTGGAATAACATTCCCATCTCGGGACGCCTCAGGAGCGGCCCGCGGAGAGATCAGTCCCGCATCAACCGGCGCGGCAGCATCGGGAATAACATTCCCATCTCGGGTCGTCTCAGGAGCAGCACGCGGCGAGATAAATCCCGCATCAACAAGGCGTTTCTCCTCCGCCAATCGCCTCTCCTTATCCTCTTTCTTTTTGGCGTAAACCTCCCACAGAGTAAGCTTCGTCGATTGCATGTCTACAAAGAATTGGGTACGGTGATCGAAAGACTCCAAACTAGTAGGACAAGAAACACCGTGAAGAAGACGAAGCGCACGTTCAACTCGCTCCCGAGAAAAATGCTTCAGCCAATCGCACTTCCGAGCCGACAACGCGTGAAAAGCCGAAAGAAAGTCGTCTGGAATCGGCTCGATGAACTTGAGAGTGCGTTCTGCAAAAGGAAAACTGCAATTAGAAAACGAAACTAACATCGCATCGGGTACAAATAAATTTCTAAGTACAACTACCCAAAATTCCCCATCTCGTCAGAACCGTCCCGAGGAGATCTTCATGAACAGCATCTTCGATGGCTACGAAGAAGAAATGATCGGTATACGGCTCGTCCTTGCTCGAGAACCCATCAATAATTTTATTTCCCTTAGCGGAGGAAATGTAATACCGATCCACTTTGGATTTTGGCACCCGCCGGATCTCGAGAAAATTTCTCAGATGAGCAAGCGTTATCTCCTTTTCAGACTCGTAACCTCGAATCAAAATCCCAAGCAAATGCCTCAAGGATCGCATCGTGATCTGGGAAAGGGCAATCTGATATGACGTCACACACTCCAGGACCAGCCTCGGGATCGGCAGCCACAAGAAGCAACCATAAAAGAACCCCTCATACAAGGTATAGAAATTCGCAGGGGGATTGTCGGCCCGCTCGTCAGGGCTCGACACACGCAAGGTTACAGCGCCAAGACTAAATCGAGCCCTAAGGTCCGAGAGAGACCGCTCGGTGCACAATGTTGAGCCGGGAGAATCTGGCATTATCACCTTTTTGTTCCTCTTCCTCTTCTTCTTCTCAGCCTTTTCGAAAGCTTTCTGCTCGTTAAGACGCAGGATATCTTCTGTCTCGTTCGGGCCGAAGCAAAGAAAATCCTCGATCTTAACCGTCGGCATGAAGGGCTCGGGCACATCTTGCCAATTGGATGTCCCGGCTTCGTCAGCCGTCGAGGCAAAAGACCTCCGAACGAGAGGCAGCTCGGGGTCGTCAGGCAAATCCAATTCCCGAGTGATGTCGGCATTGGTTTCTTCCCGAGCCGTGAAGGGAGTCGCCTGCTCGGGGGCATCCGAAGAAGATACAGTATCCTCTTCAGAAGACGTCCAAACTGATCTCCGTTTGTAGATCGGGGGAAGATCATCTAGGTGATTTGAGTCGCTAGAATCGACAAAAGAAGCGCTCGGGATCGACGGAGACTGTGTAGAACTCATTCTCGGTTCGGGAACGATAGACGAGAAGGGAAACAACCAGAAAACAAGAATTTCTCCCGGAAAAATCAAAAATAACAAAAAGAACGACGGAGCTTCACCGAAAAAGAAAAAACGATAGAAATATCAAGATCAGAGAGAATGAAGCAAACCTTGTTTATTTTCTTCGAAAACTTCAAATGAAATCTTGAAGGAGTGGCTCGCCATATATAAAGAGTTTTCAAGGGCGCGTCGGGTCCGCGGCAAACATTCAAAACGCGTTTAAGCGCGTGGGCTTGGCAGAAGGAAAAGATCCGCGTGGTCCTCGGGAATAAGCGAGAAACGTTTCCACTCCTCAAGAATAGTCGGCGACACGCGACAGAAGTTTGACCGTCCGAGAAGATGAAGCGACAGAACTAGAAGACGAACAGTCGGCTCAGGAATCCATTCATGAAGCTCATCGTCTCTCTGCCAAGTCACTGAGCTGGGGGGCAAACCATTGGGGAGCTGCGAGCCAACCATGTTTCAACGCCTCAGGAGACATCGAAGAGTTATCCCGAACCGGGCCACAAAACACCTCAGAGATCGCATCAAGAATCCATACCGAGGCGATATCGAGAACGCTTCAGAGCATTCTCGTGAAATGGTCCCCCGACCCGACCTCGAAACGCCTCGGTTTACCAAAAAATCCTGGTTTACATCAAATGCATCTTTTCTAAGTTTTTGAAAAATCTAAAGACAAAATAAAAATTTACATTTTAATGCCTAGTGGAAAGCCAAAATATGAAAAGGTTATCATACTTCGGGTTCCCGGTTTTTCGAAGTAGTGTAATTTGGTTGCGAATGTTTTTGTCGATGGTTCTCTCTAGGGTAGTTGCAGTGACCGACTCTTCTCTATGCCATCTGTTATTTCTCTCTCGTCACATGGTGTGGACTGTGATTGACAGTGCGTATTGCAGAAGCAGCAACACCTTCCTTTCAACAGTCGGATTTGTGATGAGCAGTGAGAGTTGATCCCAATCCCACTACGAAGTAATCTTTTAACTAGCTTTTCTCATATTTCCCTTGAATAACAGCATTGAAAAAGAGGTGGTTTCTAGTTTCGACCCGTTTAATGCAGAATTTACATGAGATATCGGCTTGTATATTCCACTTCTGCATGTAAATGCCAAATGATCAGAGCACATTTTAGCATACTAGTATTATATTACGATCCTCACAAGCCAACCTGACATAATAAAATGACATAATATATGGTACTATTTTATGTCATGAAATTAGTGATACAAAAATAAAATTGAAGGGGTCAATAGAGGATTTAGAACAAAAGATATAGGGATCATCATAAACATTATTAACCAGTTCACTTAAGTTTTACACTTAAAAATTAAAATACAAATAAATATTTATAATTTACAAAATCTGTTGGGGTCAGTTGACCTCCCACCTTACCACGTAGCTACGTGGTTAAAACAATATGTTCTCGAACGTATACTTGTTCCAAGTTACCAATGCAACTTCGATATTAAAACAATATTGTGATTACTGATTAGTCATGACTCATATATCCTTTTAATCCTAACTAATTAATAAACATAATCCATTGAAAATGCGAACCCATTGCAATATTGCATCTTTTAAGTTGACGTCGGTTTAGTAAACCGTTGCCAATACCAATGCTTCTCCCAAACTTGATACATAGAATCCACAGGTATCCCTTTGGTCTCGGGCAAGAACATGATGACGAATATCGTCATTGTAAAGATCCAACCGCCGTAAAACAAGAAAGCACCGTACTTGAAATCGCAGAGCGTTGCTAAGAACGTTTGAGAGAGAGCAAACGTTGCGGCGAAGTTCACGGCAACGCTTAAGCTCTGACCAGCTGGTCGTATCTTGAGTGGGAATATCTCACTTGGGACAAGCCAGCTTAATGGCCCCCACGACCATCCAAACCCAGCTGCGTATATGCAAAGTAACACCACCACCGTCACGGCGTAACCCTTCTTCATCTCTCCGTCCCCGGTGGCTCCCACTGTCACAGCTAGTAACACAGCCACTGCAATCTGTACACAAGATTGAGTTATCAATATTTGGCAATTGGCATGTTTGGCCCAATCACATAATTTTTTTTTTGTCACTCTTAACAGTTTAGTATAATTTGAAGATGGTAACCAAAGTAAAACGTTACTAAAAATGCTTCATATTTCGGAACACATTTCATTTTAGATTTTCATAGTTACTTTTCTAAGATTATGTTAAATAGACGAAGAAAAAACTAAAAAATGTGATAAGTGTCGTTAGCTCAATTGGTAAAGACCGTATGCAAAGTTTAGAGGTCGCCGATTCGAATGACGCTTGGGACGAAACTAATATTACATGCTGTGGTTTCGGGCTTGGGGGGATTACGGGATTCGACCCAAAACCTCCTGGTATTCAAAAAAAAAAAAAAAAAAACTAAAAATGTGGTTGGTGGTTCTAGTTTGGACCTATTTCTTACATCACATTCTAAACTCTTGATATTTTTATTTTTATCTGAACCGTTATAATATTTTCAATCGAGTAAATTTTTAAAAGTGGTTATATATATTTTTTATATAGTTTTCTTATATCATTTTTTTTACAGCTTTGCATTGTTCCCTGACAGCTAAAAAATTTGTACAACTTTTGGTTGCTAATCAGATTTAGTATTTTTATACTCATAAACGCAATTATTTTTCATTAATAAATTTAATGCTGAAGTCAATTTTTTCGATTTAATGCAGAAGTCAATTTTTTATTTCAAAATAATATTTACTAGAAATGATTGAGTTTATCATAAAAGTTATGGAAAATATTACTATATACGTAACAAAATTTGCGTTTAAATAGTATTCATAATCATATGCGTAAGCATAACTAACCCATAACTTATTTAGAACATACCTGACAGAGAAGCATCAGAATACCGCCAGCAATGAACAAAAACCGTCTACCAAACCGGTCAATAACCATTGTTGAGAGAAGAAGCGAACCAAGATTAACAAACCCGAGTATGAACGTCGCAATAAGAGCCGGACCAGAACCAAACCCAACCGATCGAAACAGAACCGGCGCATAGAACGCGTTCACCGTTATTCCAGTTAACTGTTGAAAACATGGTATCACCACAGCAACCACAAGATGAGGCCTATACCGTCTCTGCAATATCGTCTTCATAAACAGTTCGGCTCTAGCCTCAATGGCTAGCTGGCTTGACCTAACCAACTCTGCTAGCTCGGTTTCCACGTCAGCTATGTTTTCGACGCCACGTAGCTTAAGCAGCGACGTGTGAGCTTCATCGTGTTTCCCACGCGCCAAGAGGCTAGAAGGTGTGTCGGAAATGAATAGACATCCCACGGTCATGATCGCGGCTGGTACAGCAGCTAGACCTAGCGAGATACGCCAGCCGTTACGGTGACTATCGGTACCGTAATTTATTAGATTGGCTGCTACTACTCCCATACTGATGAAGCATGAAAAGCCGATGTTGAATGCTCCACGCCATCGCGGTGGTGCTACTTCCGATAGATATACCGGAGCCGCCTAGAGTGTTCACATTTTTTTTTTTAAAAAGAGTATAGTTTCATCCGTATTTATATTTATTAAATGTGATAGATATGCTAACACATTAAATAAAATTGTTTAAACCAAAACCGTTCAAACCGAACTAGATTTTGTTTAAAAACCGACAAAAACAAACTTAAACCTGATCTAAAATTGTTTTAGACTTTATTTTTTGGTGAAAATTAAAAACTGTTTTAGACTTTTGTGTAACTAAAATTTTACAAAGTAGGATACATAAATATATATATAAAGTCGAATCTAAAACCGTAATTTTATCAAACCTAACGAGTTATAAATTATTGTGTATTGGTTTCAGGTTTAATATATAGTGATAAACCCAAAATAAATCAGAAAGAACAACTTAATTAACCATATACCAACACTCAAACGAACAAAAATATGCTATGGGCTCTAGTGAAATTGGAACTATATATAGCTACCTGGTTGGTGAAACCGACACCAAATCCTAGCAAAATCCGACCGGAGATGAGCATGGCGATGTTAGCAGCTAAGCCATTGATCAGAGCACCAAAGAGGAAAGTGAAACCGCCAAGGATCATGGTGGTTCGGCGACCATAAGCCGCTGTGAGACGGCTAGCCACTAAGGAAGCTACTAAGCCGGCAACATAAAGGCTAGATGTGAAGGCCGTAAGAAGTTGGCTGTCGTAGACGCAGTAGACATTCGTCTTAGCTTCCGAAGCTTTTTTAAGAACCGATGGAAAGAATTTCTCAAGAAACGGCTTCATAGTCGTCACACCCCCTTTGTTAAATTATAATCAAAGATAAATTAACTAATATACTTGTTTAATAAAATGATCCTTTTATGTTCTTGAATTTGTAACCTGAGATTCCGATGTCATAGCCAAAAATGAGACCACATGAGGCAGCCACAATGCAACTCATGACAACTGCGGCTGTGATCTTGGCATCAATGTTTCCGGCGCTGGAGACATCAAGAGCCAATCCTCCACCGGCCATTTTGCTTATGTCTTACGCATGAAGTGTTTTTTTTTTGTTTTTTTTTGGTTGTAAAACCAAATGAACAAAGAGAATACATTAAAGATAAAGAAGGTTTTTAGGTGAGTCTTTTAGTTAGTTGGCGTGGTGACTTGATGGTACTAGTGTGCAGCCACTTATCTATGCATATGTCGGTTAATAACGTCATAATCTAAAAGGACTTAAGAAACTTTCAAAGCAAGAAATGAGTTTTTGATTTTTGTGTCACATAAAAACAGTCGCTAAACTTACTTAAACCGATTCAAATATTAGACACACAAATAAACATCGAATGTTATAGTGGTGTCAAAATACTTAACGTCACAAGTTATCACGATGGTTTTTCAAACTGATGCTATTTTGTTCAAGTCGGTTTAGTATCGACGTCAAGGTCAATAAGAACCGACGTCATGCGCCGCTTTTTTGTAGTGGCTACACCACATATTTTATTTGGTGTAGTGAACTAATTTGAATTCTCCAAAACAAAATGTAAATGTAATAAACTAATTTACATTCTTCATACGCAGTTAGTAATAATAGATCGAGTTTGGTATAACATCCTTATCGCTGACAGAAACTGATGAAAGAATCCAGATAGAAGATAAGAATATGAAAATAAATAGCCACACAAAGACAAAGTTTACATAATGGTGGTTTGTCACGTGTTCTACCATTTTGGTAGGAAGAATTAAAGACGTAGTTTTAGCCTCAGTGCTTTGAATTCTAGTACCGTATAAATAAGTGTGACGACATTTAAGCTGACTAAGAAACTAATTTGGACATTAGCATATTATAAAATTTCCGAGATCATGTAGATAAATCTAAATGTGTAATATTTGCATTTGTACCATTTGCGCATGGATCCATTAGAAATATAAGAAAATTGAGAATGAAACCCATCAATTAGTTTGGTTCGTATAAAACACTAATTAATATCATATACAATAAGTCCATGACTCTTTGTTTTGTATATCTATTAATTTCTCCATAATATCTTTGAGGTATGAATTCCAATTCGAACCCACCAACTCATTTTCATAGAAAGGAGTCTTTAACAATAGAGCTATTGGAACTTTTCATTTGAATCCACCACCTCTTTTTCACTTTAACGAGTCTTTAACAATAGAGTTATATTGGAAGTTTTCATAATTAATGGCTTCTAAATTTAATATTAACACATTCAAGGCCACAAACACTTGCTTGTGTAGCTTCTATTGAGGGCTGGCTCTGAATATAACTCCTAATTATTAATTGACTTGTAATAAGGTTTAGATTTTTTTTTCTTAAGTACGTCCAATTTCTACACCTTTGTATGTATTGAATAAGCAAGCAGCTTCTCCAATTTCTACACCTTTTGTATTGAATAAGAAAACACTTTCTCCAATTTCTATACTATCTTTGACGTTTCAACCTAACTATACTCATTACAAATCTTCAATACGTATTAAAGTGTAATGAGGTATATTGTTTAATTTGTTTGAATGGTATAAACCATATATATATGTTTCTCTTTCGAGGATGCTACTATAGATCTTGACATAATTGTAAAACAAAATATATTTAGGTTTCAACTAGAGTGCGATTTTTTAAATTCGTGTTTGTATGTATATAGCAAAATCTAAATATAGACCTACGTTAAATTTTTTAAAAAATGTTATGATCTAAAACTAACAAAATGTATAGTAATAGAACGCTATATTTTAAGACTTAAATCTCCAACTACCTACTTATATTGACTACTTTTTAGATTTCAGTCTACCAAAAAATATATATACATTCACAAGAATATCAATCTATCTATAATACACTATATAAATTATCCTAATCCCTCACCAATCTCTCAAAACACTAAAACCATTATCTTCTCCAAGGAAAGAAAAATGAAATCTTCAACAACTCAAACCCTAATCTTCACAGTTTTTCTCCTTCTAATTCCAACATCATTCGCAGCACCACCAAAACTCAAAGACAGTTTCACACAATGTGTAACCGTTTTCAAACCTTCCGTCCCAATCCAAAACTTCACATACACGCAACAAAACCCTAACTTCCTCACCATTCTCAACAACTACGTCCGCAATCTCCGTTACTTCAACGGTACTACACGTAAACCGGTAGCGATCGTAGCCGCGGCTCACTTCACTCATATCCAAGCTACAATCAACTGCGCCAAAAAACTTGGCCTCCAGCTCCGTATCCGTAGTGGAGGACATGACTACGATGGAATGTCTTATTTATCAACCGTTGATTTCGTCGTCCTCGACATGTTTAATCTACGTGCAATTGAGATCGATCCAAAACTAGATACCGCGTGGGTACAATCCGGTGCAACCCTAGGAGAGATCTACTACAACGTTGCCAATAAAAGCAACAACCTCCGTGGTTTCCCCGCTGGAATCTGTCCCGGTCTCGGTGCTGGTGGGCATTTTAGCGGTGGAGGTTACGGAAACATGATGAGGAAATACGGTTTATCGATTGATAACATTATAGACGCTAAGATTGTTGATGCTAACGCAAGAGTCTTGGACCGGAGTTCCATGGGAGAAGATCTTTTCTGGGCCTTACGAGGCGGTGGAGCCGCTAGCTTCTGTGTTGTCTTAGCTTGGAAGATCAAGCTAGTTCCTGTCCCGGAGAAAGTTACAGTCTTTAACGTTGAAACAATCGGAAACAGAGGAGTAATCCCTACCGATCTTGCAGCGAAATGGCAAGAGATCGCCGACAAGATCGATAACGATTTGTTCATAAGATTAACGTTGAGCTCAAGTAACAAGACGGTCAAGGCTTCTTTCATGGGAATGTACTTAGGAAACTCCGAGAAGCTTCTAGAGATTATGAACGCCAAATTCCCGGAACTCGGTCTGAACAAAACAGAGTGCATAGAAATGAAATGGATCGAATCAGTTCTGTTCTGGCTTAGTATCCCACCGGGTACAGCACCAACATCGGTCATGCTAAACCGAATCCCACAAAAGCAAATCTACCTTAAAAGAAAATCCGATTACGTGCAGAAACCGATCTCAAAACCCGGTCTAGAATCGATATTCAAGATTCTTTCAGAGAACGAGAACGTGTCGATGGCTTGGAACCCATACGGCGGGAGAATGAGCGAGATTCCGGCGACAGAGACGGCGTTTCCTCACCGAGCAGGGAACATGTTTAAGATTCAGTACTCATCTAACTGGTTCGTGCCAGGTGAAGAAGCGGCTAGCGATTGCTTGAGCCAAACGGAAAGAGTGTTCGAGGCAATGAGCCCTTACGTGTCTAAGAATCCAAGAGAAGCGTTTTTGAACTACAGAGATATTGACATTGGGAAGAACTTGAACTCAACGTACGAGGAAGGTAAAGTGTATGGAGTTAAGTATTTTAAGAATAACTTCGAGAGGTTGGTTCAGGTTAAGACTAGAGTTGATCCGGACAACATTTTCCGGTACGAGCAGAGCATTCCAGTGCACGTTAGCCGTTAGAGACATTCTTATTATTTGTGTCTTGTATTAGTAATGTTAAATAATATAATCTTGTGGGAGAGGAGATAATTAGTACTTTTTTTTGTAACATCAATTAAATGTTATTTAAATTTGTATCTTTTGTTGTTATTAGAGATAAATGTAATATTCTTGTTTAATTAAATCTGAAAATATAAGTGTCAAAAAGGAAACAATGTATTGTTAATTTTGCTCTTTTTTAAATTTATTTATTTAAAATCCAAAAATTAAAAATAAAATCCAAAAATTATGATTGTAGATAATTATGAAAATGCCCATTAGACCATTACAATATATTTGCCAAAATTATAAATAGATTTTGATTTTTATTTGGAAGAAGAATTTGTTGGATTTGAAGTTTTAAAATTAACTCAAAGCATGATTGGTTTATGTTTATTAGACTATTAACAAATCTAATCTTTTGACTTAGATTTGCTAAGTGCGTTGACCCAACCAAAAAACAAAAACAAAAAAATCTGCTAAGTGGGCTGAACTTGGGCCTCATAACTCACTAAACGACAAAACAAAAATTAGGAATTGTCTTTTTCGAAGAAAAAAATCGGAAACCTGTGTATGTGACCTTTGTGGTTGTGGGCATCGACGATCGTCATCTTCCTTCTGGTTCTTTCTGTTCTCTCAAAACCATTTGGTCAAACCATTATCTCGAAGTCGTCTCTGTAGAACTAATGGAGCCGCCTGAAGGTTCTTTTACTACGATACTATTTGTGATTTCATAAGTTTCATAAATCACCCACCAAGTGTTCGATGATATTCCCCACTCAAATTTAATGACTTGAAAGCTTTGTTTATGTTGATGATTGTCAATGATATACAGATGGGAAGGTTAATTTCGCCAAAGAGCTTTATGGAGAAAGTTTGCAGATTTCGAAACTTAGTGAGGACTCTTTACTTTCATAGGTCATAAACTTAGTGACAATTGACAAAGTTTTTGCTTTTCTGATTAGAACTCTTACAAATTTGTTTCTGATAGTTTAGTTGAGGTCTTTTGTTTGCTCAGATTGTTTAGGCTTAGAGCATTGTATTGCTAAGTTTTTGCTTTCCATGTCTCTCTGATAAGAACTATCTTTTGGTTTAGGTAATAAAGATCATGGTCTTGAGAATTTAGATGATCCCTTTTACGGAAGTTCAGATGAAGATTATAGTGAAGCTCGCGTGTTGGACAATGAGAATGAGCAGAGACGTGTGAAATTCCACTCGGTATTCTTTTTTGCTTTATCATTCTCTCAGTGTAAAATGTTTGTTCAATTTTCTCCATGTCTGTTTTTTTTTTAATGGTAAATCGAAATCGTAGGCTGGATATCGTGATGGGATTGTTGTCGGGAAAGAAGCTATTGCGCAGGAAGGTTATAACTTTGGCTATAAGGAATCAGTTCTTGCTGGTTACAAGTTTGGTATTGTTAGAGGTGTTTCTAGGTAATTACAAGTCTGTTGCGATGTGTTACATATCCGATGAAGCTTATCGAGTAGTAGTAAGTTATACATTTTCTGTTTTGACTCTTTTTGAAGTGCGCTGGCTTTCCTCCCGGTTGAGTTTAGAGAAAAGCTTATCGATGAACAAGAAACTAGAGAGAAGTTTCAGAAATTACACAGTTCTGTGCATGCTCTTTCGACGGAAGTCGCAATGAAGCAGTTCTATGAAACTTTGACTACGAAACAAGGGGAAGAGAAGAGTGGAGAAGAAGGGCCCGACTCTTGTTCTGTTTCAGGTTCTTGTTCAGGTGTTAATGTCACAGCCGACTTAGGAAGCTATGTTACTGAGCTAAGTTCTCTTCTTGACAAATCTCCAACGATTGAAGTGAAATTTGATACATAGACGAGGCTTGTTCAGTAGACGTTATTCACAAGCAAAAGCAAGATTAGCGTCCAGTTTCCAAAAACTGTTTGTAAGCTCGGTTCTGCCTCAGCGAGTAGCGACGGCTAAATCATGCTTTCTGCCTCGGCAATTTCATTCAACCTTCTCTACCAATTGTAGCCGCACTCGCCGAGCTAAGAAATTACTCTGTTAATTTGGGTTGACAAACCAACAAAGTACTTTGTCAGCAAGATTATGGCTAGTTATTTGTTAATGTTATAAAATGGACTAATCAATAAAGATTTTGAATTAAAATAAATTGTAACAAAGGCATTCCATATATGCAAGCTTTATCTCGATGCAATGCAAATCATTGGAATAACTTACCAAGAAACATTATCAGACGTGATCTTATCCGATCTAGAGTTTGACAGAACTTAAAGAAGTCTTTTAAGTCACTTGATACAACAATCTTCTTCTACTCATAACTACTGTCTTTGAAGTATTTATTTAGAAAGAAAAAACAACTCTGGCACAAAATGTTTGATTTCTCGTCGAGCAAATGTTAAAGCGGATTCATATGCCTAAAGAAGTAAGATGTCGAGAGCAAGTTTCGAGACTTGCTTCGTTCAAAAGAGGCCTAAAACAGCTCAAGAACTTTAGTCTTACTAGGGTGTATCATTTCTGGTGTTGCTTCAAACAGAGACTTCCACAAGTGAAAAATGCTAGACTCTATAGCTTCTCTCGCAAACCCATTCGCCTCCGATACATCCTTGACAGATCTCAAATGCTCCTCTAGCTTCTTAAGCTCTTGGTTGTAGTGTTTAAAACCAGACGGTTTCACTAAGCCACCGATTTCAAGAATTGAAACAATGCGAGCCAAAACTCTGACTCCAAAAGAAAATTGATAGGAAAACGTTTTGAACTGTTCCCATTGGCTCGACTTGCCACCATCCTTATAGACTCCATTCTTGGGTTTGATATATGTTTCAAACACATACTGAATAACATAAAACACTCTTCCTACCACGGGACCGTCAAAGTTTCTCTTCCCTGCATACTTGAATAGCCAAAAACAGAAGACTAACATAGAACGTATGCATCTGATAATAAGAACATTGCTTCAGCGACAAAGAGAGAGAGCTCAACTCCTAGTTGTACAGCCTCCTCTTTCTGTTTATGTTTCTGCTTCTCTTTTGTCCTGCACAAATTGATACTTTTCACTTTCTAACACGAGTAAGAAAATAAACCTTCAAAAGGGAATGATGAAGATCACTAACCCTAAAGTGTATGGAGAATATCTTGACTCTTGTAGTAATCTTTTGTTGTGTCGGAGAACTCGGTCAGTCATCGACATTAATTCAAATTGTTTCGAGATAATCGACATGTCAGAGGAACTCATTGAAGAAGAAGACTCGTGATGCAATTTTTGTGGGCTTTCCAATGCACAAAGATTAATAAACAACAAATTCTAGTCAGAAAAATCAGATGCAAATTCCCCAAAGCATTTAGTTCTATGGATCGGTCAACAGAGAGAATAACCCTAGATATGGTAACTTTAGCCTTCAATTTGAAATCAAAGAGAATAACCATAGATCGTAACTTTAGCCTACTTGAAACCTTTTAAATCAATATGAAATCCAAATTCCTAAAAAAAAAACAAATCATGGAAAAAGAAGGTATCATGCACTGACCTCATCATCGTTGTAGTTTAAAACCTAAATGTATCTTACTAATCCTTTCCTATTCTAAGCTTTTTCTTTAACCTGGACAACAAATAATAGAAAACAAAAGGCTTAATTATGGATGTTTTTTTTTTTTTTTTTTTGACGATTAAAAATAAACCAGCTCTATATATAATTTAATAAACTTTTTTGTTTGTTTTATAAAAAAACCACCAAATATATTTATTTATTTTTAAAGAAAAACCACCAAATCATTTTTTTTTGATAAAAGGTTAAATTTTACACCATTTTCGATTTTTGACAGATATTACAAAGAATACTAGAAACGGAATAAAGCAACCTACATAACTTAAAAACACCGATTCCGAGTCCGCAAAGCTCAGAAATTTGCGTGGTTGCCACAGAACCGAAGAACTGGAATCCTCATCCTAGTTACCACGAGCATATCTATTTGAGGCCCGTCCACAAAACCTCAAGATAGAAACCTACAACTTCTCCGAGAACTAACGCAAAAACGCATTGACAATCATGGACTTCTACACCAACTCAAGAGAAAGCGTTGCCAAACAGACCTATTCGCCAAATCTTTTCAAATTGAATAGAACCACCAATCTTTATTTTAAAGAAATGACCATATGATGTAACTTTTCAAATTTTACCTAGGCATGCTTTTTTGAGCAGGCAATTTCTCTTCAGCTCCAGCAGTTCTCTCCGCAAGGAAAGGATCACAGTTTGGCATGCATAATGAATTAGGGATCGTCTTCGCCAAAGAACTCTTACAAATTTGTTCTCATTGTTTAGCGGAGTTCTTGTGTTTGCTTGGATTGTTTAGGCTTAGAGCATCCTCAATGGAAGGTTTTTAGATAGTTCTTATGCATATGAAAGTAGAATATGAAGAGAGAGAATTAGAAAAAACTCTTAGCTAAGAGGCTTGATGATTTATATATGAGACACATGTCTCTTTTATATTGGTTCAATTTTCTAATATGGTTAATGTGCTGGCTTTCCTCCCGGATGAGCTTAGAGAAAAGCTTATCGATGAGCAAGAAACTAGAGAGAAGTTTCAGAGATTACACAGTTATGTGCATGCTCTTTCGACTGAAGTCGCAATGAAGCGGTTTTATGGAGCTCTGACTACAAAGGAAGGGATTTCTGGTTCGGGTGTTAATGCCACAAGTGACTGGGGTAGCTATGTTACTGAGCTAAGCTCTCTTCTTGAAAAATCTCCTAAGATTGAAGTTAAATTGGACACATAGATGAGACTTGTTCTCTAATGGTTATTGCCAAGCAATAGCAAGATTAGTAGTGTCTAGTTTCCATACCAAACTGTTGGTAAGCGCGGTTCTGTTTGGTCTAGTAAAACTTGCTTGCCTTGATATGAATTATTTGTAATTTCGACTAAATCTCACTTGTTATTCAACTGATATGTTGCTTATAAAGATTCCTTTTGGGAGTTGGGGACTACAGTAAGTCGGGACGTAGCGTAACCTGACATCACCTTCGTGTGTTTTTAACGCCAATATCATGCATGACACAGAAAACAAAGTTCGTTTCACTTGTCATGTAATAAAATGCCTTCGTCTGTTTTTGTTCGTTCATAACTTATATCTCAAATCATAGTTCCAATCCTCATAATCCACAAACGTCGGTTTAGATCATACTAATGTTTTAGTCGTTTTACAATCTAAACTGAATACTAAACCGACTAAATTCGATACCAATAGCTCTGGGCATTTGGGTATTCGGGTCGCGTTTGGGTCATGTCTTTCGGGTTGGATTCGGTTCGGATTTACTTCAGATCTGAATAATTCGGGTATTTGTTGAAAAACTCGATAAATAACCAAAACTATTTCGGATTGAATACTACTTACCCAAACTTTATCCAAATATATCCAAATATACATAAAAGTATCCGTAAAACCCAAAAGACCTGAATTATAACAAGTTTTTCTTTAAGATAATAACATGAAACAAGATGTAAACCTTATTTTGAGCTTGTTCCATAATCCAATCAATGTATATATGTCCTCATGTGTATATATATGTTCGGGTATAAAAAATACTCACGGATATCGGGTTCTGTTCGGGTAATACCCGATACCCACAATTATTTGAAAACAGAATCCGATCAGGTAATTAGTTGGAACCGAAGTAGAACGGATTCAGATATTTCAGGTCAGATTCGGTTCGGTTCTTCGAGTTCAGATATAATGCCCAGGCCTACTAAACCCGATGCATAAACGACCCAATATCTTCTTCTTGTTCACTTGATTTATTAAGCTCCAACAATTAATTGATTATTCTTATTCAACACCATTAATGTATAACATAACTCTCATCCAACACCTACTTAATTTGATGATCTAATGAAGTTGATGTTGAGTAAAAAAGAAAACACCAATATTTCCTCTGTTTTTTTTCCTCCTTAAATTAAAAAAAAAAAACCAGAAAACCGAATGATCCATAAAGAAATCGGGTCGGGTCAGATCTAGCGGCCGACTCCTCCTATACACAGATCCAGAAGCACACACACAACCGTATAAAGTTTAATCTCTGCCGGAAGCGCGTCGCCGATCACGCGCATTCATCTGCATCTTCTCCTTTCTCTCACCTAATCACATTTTTGTACTTTAATGGCGAAATCGATCTAATTCGTCCGTGAACAACTATAACCAAACTCTTCCCCCAAAAAACCTTGCTTCAACCATACTTCACACAAATCCTTCACCACCACTCTTCTCGCGTCTCTGTGTATATATATATTTGGTAGAGAGTGCTCATCGACGACGACAATGCTAAAATGGCTCAATTTAGACAATCGGGAACAGATAGATTTAGTGTTCGCGGCAACGGCGGAGGAGCTTCTTCTGATCACGTAACGATCGGGATCCGAAACGGCGTCGGTGGAGCTACTAAAGGTAACAACAACAGGTGGCGAAGATCCGTGAGAGCTGATAAGATTCGTCGACTTGGAATCGGTTCTGTTGTGTTTGTTCTTTGCTTTGTGCTTCTTGTTACTGTTCTCGCTTACTGTTATATCTCTGGGTTTACTTATAATAGCTACGATGATAAAGGTCAGTTTTTTTTTTGTTCTCTGGATCTTTCTGTTGAAGTTCCTTAGATTGTTTTTGATTAGAGTTGTGTTGTGGGCAGGATTTGTTGATTCATATGAGGGTGATTTTTTGACGAATGTGACTAGATTAGATCCTTCGAAAGTGCTTGAGTTTGGTCAAGGTTCAGTGATTCATGGACGAGATTCGAGGTATTGGGATAAAGATGATAGAAGAAGAGATGATGATTATAATGAGGATGAAGTGAAAAAGGATGTACAACAAGTTCATAATCCTGTGAAGGGGATTGGTTTGTATAATGAAGCTGGAAGGAATGAGTTGAAGATGTATGAAGCTGAGTATAAAGCTACGCTTGGGAAAGGTGGTCATGAGAAAAACAATGAGGGAGTTGATAGGGATCGTGAGGATGATGATGCGATTGATTCTCATGATGGGGATGAATATGTTGATTCTGGGCATGAGGATGATAATGAAGAGGTGCATAAAGAGAAGGTTGTTCATTTGGTGACCAAGCAAGAGAATGTGGACAAGGATGATGGAGGTGTTTCAAAAATGTCACTTGGGGATTCTTCTCTTGTTAGTAAGGGTGGTAAGTCTGGGAAAACATCACGATCTGATACTAAAAGAAGAGGTCGTCGCAGATCTTCAGGTGATAATTTGTGATCAGCTTGGTTGTGAAGTCAGTGTGGGTATTTGCTGCTCATCATTCATTTGTTGTTCATATCTTTCAGGTTCATGTGAAATGAAGCTATTGAATTCTAGTCAACCAATAGTGGAGCCCTTGAATACTCGAAAATCTGCTAGATTTTCTTTACAGTACATAGAGAAGGAAGATAAGCCTGATGAAGAAGAACAGTGGGAGCCTAGATTTGCAGGTCATCAGAGTTTACAGGAGCGAGAAGATTCCTTCGTGGCTCAAGACAAGAAAATTCATTGCGGCTTTGTCAAAGGTCCCAAAGGATCTTCAAGCACTGGGTTTGACCTGACAGAAGATGATACTAATTATATCAGTAGATGCCACATCGCTGTTAGCTCATGCATCTTTGGCAATTCTGATCGTTTGAGGCCTCCTGCCAACAAAATGGTATGCTTCTGTCCATCGTTTAGATTATGTTTATGTTGTGGTCGTTTCTTTTCCATGTTAAGATTTGGAAACTATGACCAGTGAGTTGTGTATGTTTAGAGTAGCCTACCTCCCATACGTTGGCCCTAAGCTTACATAGTCAGTAACAGAGACTTGCGAGTTGCGACTTGAGTTATCTTTGAGTTCGAGTGGCATGTGTTGAACTGTGGATGTTGTTGTAGACTAGTTGCTGGGAATAAGATTAAATTGAGCAGTTTTGAGCTAGGTACACAAATTGTGTGTTACTAATATTTAGATAGCTGGCATCTGAAAGTTGGTTTTGTGGGTGTTTTCATCAACCACGGACAGCCATCTGTTAGAATCGCTTCCTCAAGAACCTCAGAAGACATATTTGATCTGTTGTGTTCGTATTTTCCTTTTGATTCATGGCTATGCTATTTTTGTTACCTATGCTAACCTTAGTTCTTTTCTTTTTTCATTTAGATAAGTCGGTTGTCGAGAAAAAATGTATGCTTCATTGTGTTCGTGGACGAGATTACCATGCAAACACTTTCTGCAGAAGGACATGCCCCAGACAGAGCAGGATTCATTGGTCTGTGGAAGTTGGTTGTCGTGAAGAATCTTCCTTACGCAGATATGCGGAGGGTAGGAAAAATACCAAAAATGTTGCCACACCGACTTTTCCCATCAGCAAGGTGAGTCTCATGTCATAACGATAACTCTCATTTTGATGGGTCTGACTAGCACATATGTTTTCCAGCAGTTGCATGTAGAGAACAGGTCAGTGACTCATAATTAAGTATAATTGAAAAAAGTACCGGAAATAACATCAGTTATAAAGCATGTGTATACTTTTCATTCTGAGCTACAAAGACAAAGGTTAAATGTGAAATACATTGACGATTAGATCTTGAAACTGGTTCTCTGGAAATATGCTTTGGAATGTGACATGCAATACCCGCTGAAAATTTTCTCAAGTCAGACCAGATCTGTCATTTGTATCAACCCACACACAGAAACTCACATGGTTTATATTCTTCCAGGTACTCAATCTGGTTGGACAGCAAGTTACGACTTCAGTTGGACCCACTACTCATTCTGGAGTACTTCCTATGGCGTAAAGGTCACGAGTATGCTATATCCAATCACTATGACCGTCATTGTTTATGGGAAGAGGTTGCACAAAACAAGAAGCTGAACAAGTATAACCATACTGTTATTAATCAACAGTTTCAGTTTTACAAGGCTGATGGGCTGACCAGATTCAATGCTTCGGATCCGTTCAAGCTTCTTCCTAGCAGTAAGGATCTGTGTATTGACTGATATAAACCAGGATTAGTACCTTCCTTGGAGAGTGTTTTCATTAGTTAGTGTCTTTAACTGCTAATGGGTTTACTCATAACAAGCACACAGGGTTTTGAAATCTTATCTAGTATTATAAGGTTCATGATTATTCACACTAGCAACTGGATCCTTAGGAACAGTATCTTCATAGTTATTCCAGCATTTAGGTTATATGCATTTTGTGGGTCGAATCATTACCTGGTGTTGGTCATGCGTACAATACTTTTGTACGGATTGCTTGCTTATAAATTTACAATCGTCTTTTTTTGTTTTTATCTTATCTGAAGATGTTCCAGAGGGGTCTTTCATAGTACGAGCTCATACTCCCATGTCGAACCTATTCTCATGTCTTTGGTTCAATGAAGTGGAACGCTTCACTCCCCGGGACCAGCTGAGCTTTGCCTATACTTACCAGAAACTAAGAAGGATGAATCCTGATAAACCATTTAATCTTCACATGTTCAAGGTAAAGATCTCTTTTTTGAAAAGTCTTCATGATTATCTAAACTATTGATTTGCCTCCATGTGTGTAAGCTGGGTTTAGAATTGTAATGTCAAAAGTGCTCTTGACATGATATGAACTGAAGTCCTCCTATAAACTAGTAATAGAGCCAAACATCGAATGCAGTAATTTGTCTAGTCATGGAGCCCGTGGTAATATGTAATGGTTGTAACCTGAGTCATTGATATTGGTCATGAAACTATGTAACGATTGAACTGTCAGTAGAAAATGATAATACCAGGTCGAATATGTGTTGAATCCCTGTTGGTTAGTATAAGAACCATATCCTATGGAACAGAGAGGGTCTCAAAACCGATGCTCTTGTTCATGGATAAAACACAACCGATGGATTTGTGGAATTATGAATTAGGTTCATATTTAGGTCTGAGTAGTTACGAGTATCGAGAACCAGATTTCTAAGTTTCCTTATGTTTTGTTTGTTTCCTCATCTGGATTTCAGGACTGTGAGAGAAGAAAAATTGCAAAGTTGTTCCGTCACAGATCAGACGAGAAGCGAAACCTTATACAAGCAGCAATACAATAAACAACTCTATGTTGTACCAAGCTGTATCCGTCGTGTATAGTACTTTGAGACTCTACTGCTATATTCACATGGAGAAAAGCCACTTTTTCTTTGCTCCAGTGACTTGGAAACTGCTACAAGAAGATCCAGATGTTGTTGTACATTGGGACCGAGTCTGTTGCTTGTGGCGACAACCAGATGAGGTATATACGAAAACAATGTGAGGTGATTTGTAGATTTAGGCGGCGTTAAGAGTTGAAACTTTGAAAGAAGAAGAAAAGGGGCTTGATTAGATTCATGAAAGGGTTCCTCCATTTTTATTCAATTCATTGCTTTTGTTTTTGTCTGTATCCCTATCGTGCAACAATTTACTCTTAGAAAATATACTCATCCCCTATATATTATTTATAAATGATTTCTCTAAGTTCGCTGATATCTTACTCTCTCATGTTTACTCACACAAACATTCACATAACACGGTATAATCTACAAAAGACAAGATTATGCTCTTAGGAGTGTTTTCCCGGTTAGGAAGAAAATCTTAATTTTGTCAAGTTTAAAACTGGTGTTCAATTTTAACTTTTAAGATCTTTTTGATTTTTTAAAAATTCATATGAGGTTACTATGTACTCGATAATATCGGATTCTGATCTGGGCGAATTGATCAGGAGAGCTAATCTAATCGTGTGAGACAGAGACTCCTATGATCAGTAAACATTGTTTAAGAGACGTTAGATCGTAGTATTCATTGATGTTGTGAAATCCGAAGCTGATAAGTGTTTTGGAGGTAAAGTGATTATATTTGGAGGAGACGTTAGACAAATTTTATCGGTAGTTAAGTCTATTGGTAGAGGAAGCGTTGGAGGAGACATTTGACAAATTTTATCGTAGTATTTGGTGAAAGGTAAAATTTCCAGATCCGAATTCGATTTTTCTTAGAAACAATAAACACATTTGTTTAAGAGGTCAGTTGGGACTTGGCCCAATTGATTTACATGGTAGTCAGAAACACATTATGAGATTATGAGAGTAAATATAAACATGATAATGTGATGAGAGTTTAGAATTGGAAGAAGTTATATTTACTCTCATAATCATAAGCTTTGGGTTACATATGTTTATATAGTAACATGGTTTTCTAAACTAAGATATAAATAAATCTATACATATCAATATAATAAATATTACAATATCTTCATATTAACTTGTGGATCTTCTAGATCCTTCTACACACAGGTCAAGAAAAGATATATCTTAGTTCATATAGCATCGAGGTGTTGGTCATCAACAAAAAAAATGGGATGGTTTATACACCAATTTTTTTTAATAACGTAAAAATATCTGGATTGCCAAACCATATATTAGTATTGAAGATCGGTGTTCCTATTATGGTGCTCCAGAGTATCAATCTTAAAAGTTATTTGTGTA
The DNA here is from genome assembly GCF_000001735.4 of Arabidopsis thaliana. Classification (NCBI taxonomy): domain Eukaryota; kingdom Viridiplantae; phylum Streptophyta; class Magnoliopsida; order Brassicales; family Brassicaceae; genus Arabidopsis; species Arabidopsis thaliana. The sequence continues at coordinate 12,645,680 of NC_003070.9, read as the reverse complement.
ATTGTACAAGGTTGCAGATCGCTCAACTAGCGAATCATGTTATCGAGGCTAAATCATAACTGGTACTATGATTGGAGAGATAGTTCTAATACCTAGGATATTCCTAACCCCTATGAGCCAAAGTTTCTATTTGGGATGCAGCGTAGACAATTCTCAATCACCGTTGCTTTCATAATAACTATTAGTAAAAGTCAAGGGCATACTTTAACCAAAGTTGGGTTGTACCTGTCTAGGCTAGTTTTTTTCATGGACAATTATATGTGACTGATATTTTCTGTTTTTTTTTTTTTGGTTTTGAGTTTTTGTTTTCTTTCCTATATCATATCTTTTACTGAGTCAAAATGTGTTTTTAGAAGGTCGTCAACTTGGTATTATGGATAACAATATCCCACATTCATTTCAGATAGTTGGTTAATTCATTCATTGCCAATTAGTTTTGAATTGGAAGTAATATAGTACCAAAGCATGATCCACGCATGAATATACCAGGACCAATAACTAGAGCCACCATCTCGAAGAAACGTATCAGAGATAACAATATCTCATAGTGGAAAGGTCATGTCTTGACTAATATTTAAGATAAATAGGTCGATCCACTAGTTATCATTTCACAAAAATACCTTAATTTGTAGATTTAATAATTACAATCTAACATCTTATTATGACAACACTTAAAAGTTCACATGTAAATAAAATTTAACTTCTTATTAGAACTTGTGACAACACTTTAAGTTTTGGATCTGAAGTTAGATGTGTTCACAACTTTTCTATGACTTGACTAGCATGTCATCGATATATATTGAGTGGTACGTGGTTTCATAATTCTTTAATTTAGACCAAAAAGTATTAACTTATAATAATATATATAGCATTGTTTAATTTAGACATAAGGGAGTAATGAATTTTACAATAGGCAATAGCCCTCCTGGGTATCCCTAGATCCAAATGGTGCCGAAAGACCGATCGCCGACTACAAATTCTACAAGTTTTATTACATCCAATAAAACTTAAAGTGTTATACTGGTGCATAGTCGCATTTTTTTTTTATCTCTTGTTCCAATATAAGGCAGATAAAGGTCACGAATGATGATGACCTTGGACTTTAAATTTGTCAATACCCATTCATTGAAGTGTTCGGAGAAAAAGTCCACGTACTTCGTTTATCGATCATGATTCGTGACACGTTATAATCAGGTATTACTAGCTCGATTAATAGTTCTTTATCATGCAGATTACTGAGACATCTCATTTCATTTTCCTTGAAATATATTACAATATCTGATTTCAATTATGGGATAGTCGTGTCTAACTTGGACGTTATTTTTCTCTGGTGTATATTGGTCATGCCTTTTTAGGAGTCATAAAGCTTTTATCCACGGACCGCATAAAAGTTTTAATTCACTACAAAAAGAATTAATTTTATTGTCTACCCAAAAAAAAAAATTAATTGTATTGATATATATTATTTCGTCACTATGCCAAAAAATCTGTAACAATAAAAATATTATGACGAATTTGTGATTAACTATAAACAGTTGCAATATACTTGTCATAATTTTTTTCCGTATCAAAAACGTTACAAATATTGTGACGTTATATTTGGTAACTGTTTTATCACAAACAGCGACGAAAACTAAAAATAACAATACCGTCATATAACTTCCCTCTCTCCCTCGGCGACTACAGAGGCGACCAACAAAACTAATTTCCTGTTTCGTTTTTTACAGGCTGCCGGCATTTGTCGGTAGTTTTTTTTGCTTTTCTACTTCTTTTTTCTTCTGTTTTTAATAATTGTGATGGGAGACATTTTCATCAATCGGATTTCTGTTCGATCTACTTTCTGATTTCGAATAGTGACAGTGTTTATTGTCATGTTTAGAACAGTGACAAACAGTTACCATTTTCAAGTAAACTCGTTGCCATATTCGAATCAGAAAATTCATCCCATCAATGTCTCTTTTCCCATGTCATGTCGATTCATTTGAATCGTGATGTATTCCCTTACCTAAAGTTTGGTTTTGGTGGTTGCTCTCACCAATGTAATCTCCGGTTCTCAACCGATGAAATTTCTTCAAATCTATGGTTTGGAGAAGTCATTTGGGTATTTGATCCAGGAATCAATAGACAAATTTTTTTGAGTGAAGGAACTGGCATCGACGATAATTTCCTCCTTCCAAAGACATGGTCCAATGATGGTGATGTACTCGTTGTCCAACGATCCGTTTATTCATATTCATGGTCCGATGATGATGATGTACTTGCTGTCCAACGATCCATTTATTCAAGTTCTATGGAAAAAGAAATCATGATCACTAACCGGCGACGATGGATAGAGTGTTATAAAAGACATGATCGAGATTCATCTCAAGCAATATATCGGTGTGTTCGATTAATCAAAGTGATGCAGAAAGCATTTGGGAGTTTCATCTATAAAATATTAGCCTTTTACGAGTATATGACAAGGGGACTTAACAGATTTCATCTGTTGCCTGTAAGACTTCCGTTTGGAAAGCAGGGTCACTTCCACATTTTCATCGAAATTGTGTATAATTTCCATTATTTTATTTAATGGTTGTATTTGAATAGGTTCATGTATCATGTATTATTATGTAATACTCTTATAATCTAATATATTTGGTTTGGTGTTAAAAAAAAAATAATACCGTCATATTTACCGACTATAATGAGAGTTTTAAAACCGTCATATATCGTGACTAACAAAATGTCACAGTTCTGTCACTAATTAAAACGAAAATATAGTTATTGAATCATTACTAGTGATGATTAAAAAATCGTTACTTAATCATCACATTTATCGACTAAAAAAATCGTCAAAAAATCGTCATATTTTGTGACTATCAAACATCACATTTCTGTCACATTTGAAAGCGAAAATATAGTTACTAATTCGTTACTAGTAATGACTAAAAAAGCGTCACAATTATGTCATTTCTTACAATGGAGCTATAGTCACTAAATCATCAGAATTACCGGTTAAATCATCGTCTCCAATTGTTATGATTTAAAAATGCAATGTTCGTTTGCCTGTCACTGGTGACTGAAAGCAGCGACAGCATATTGGAGTACATAGGCCGGTTTAGATTAATTATATTTGTTCGGTTTAGTATTGGTTAGATCTTATACCACACTTGTATATAACAGAGTAATTGTACAGTGTAATTATTAAGATGAATGAGAACTTTCTCTTTCCGTAACAAACTCTCTCGATCTTCATCTTCTTCATCGATCCTTTTCTATCTTTGTAATATGGTTAGACTATACAGAAACTTTTTCTCCTGTGGCTAAGATGGCTACAGTCAAGTTATTGTTGAAGGTCTCAGCTTCTAAACAGTGGTTTCTGAATCAGCTTGATATTTCTAATGCGTTTCTCAATGGTGACTTGGACGAAGAAATTTATATGAAACTTCCTGATGGTTATGCTGATATTAAGGGGGACTCCTTACCTCCTAATGCTGTTTGCAGGCTAAAGAAGTCTATTTATGGTCTGAAGCAAGCATCTCGTCAGTGGTTCAAGAAATTTTCTGAGTCTTTGCTGAAACTTGGTTTTATGAAACAACAGGGAGATCACACATTGTTTGTTCGTTGTCAAGGTTCAGATTTTATTGCCCTCTTGGTGTATGTTGATGACATTGTCATAGCTAGTACCACGGAGTCTCTTGCTATTTCATTAACAGAGGCATTAAAAGAAAGCTTCAAACTGAGAGAGCTGGGACCACTGAAGTATTTTTTGGGTCTGGAAGTTGCTCGCACCACTGAAGGTATTTCTCTTTGTCAAAGAAAATATGCTTTGGAATTGCTTACTTCTGCTGGTATGTTAGACTGTAAACCGTCTACTATACCTATGACACCAAATCTGAGATTATCCAAGGCAGATGGTGTTTTGTTAGAAGATGCTGAAATGTATAGAAGCTTGGTTGGTCGTTTGATGTATCTCACCATTACACGTCCGGATATTACCTTTGCTGTAAACAAGCTTTGTCAGTTTTCTTCTGCTCCAAGAACATCTCATCTTACAGCTGTGTATAAAGTTTTGCAGTACATTAAGGGTACAGTGGGTCAAGGCCTTTTCTACTCTGCAGATTCTGATCTTACATTGAAGGGTTACACAGATGCAGATTGGGGTACTTGCCCAGATAGTCGGAGATCTACAACTGGTTTCACCATGTTTGTTGGCTCTTCTCTAATCTCCTGGCGCTCGAAGAAACAACCCACTGTTTCTCGGTCATCTGCTGAAGCAGAATATAGAGCTTTGGCTCTGGCTTCTTGTGAAATGGCATGGTTGTTCACTTTGCTTATAGCTTTACGGGTTGCTACTTCTGTTCCCATTCTATACTCGGACAGTACAGCAGCCGTATACATTGCCATCAACCCTGTCTTTCATGAGCGCACCAAGCATATCGAAATCGACTGCCACACGGTTCGAGACAAGCTTGATAATGGTCAGCTGAAGCTTCTACATGTCAAAACAGAAGACCAGGTAGCTGACATTCTTACCAAACCTCTATTCCCTCACCAGTTCACTCATTTACTGTCCAAGATGAGTCTACACAACATCTATGCCTCATCTTGAGGGGGACTATTGGAGTACATAGGCCGGTTTAGATTAATTATATTTGTTCGGTTTAGTATTGGTTAGATCTTATACCACACTTGTATATAACAGAGTAATTGTACAGTGTAATTATTAAGATGAATGAGAACTTTCTCTTTCCGTAACAAACTCTCTCGATCTTCATCTTCTTCATCGATCCTTTTCTATCTTTGTAATACAGCAACCAAAAATTGTTTATTTTCCCGTCGTTGGTTCAGCGACAAATTGCAGCGAAAGTTGACAGCGACCAGCGACTGTAATTTTCATTCGCTAAATTTTAGTGATCAATAGCATGTTTTTGCGATTAGTCGCTAAGATTGGTCGTTGAATCCATCGATAAGCAAACGAACAACTTAGTGATAAAAAATATAATTTAAATATAAAAAAAATAAATTAATTTAAATTAAACTTGATTAAATAAATTAAACTGAATTAGATTTGAATAAATCTTATAAAATTAAGTTAAAATAAAATATTATATAATTAAATTAAAATAAATCTTATAAAATTAAGTTTAAAAACATACATACATTAAAATAAAATATAATTAAATTAAAATAAATCTTATTAAATTAAGTTAAAATAAATTAAATTCAAATAACTCAAAGTAATTATAGTCTAATTAAGTTTGATAAAATTAAAGTAATCGATGAACACCGTTTTTGATCTTCGATGGTATATAGTAACAGTAAGAGATAGAGATTATTGCAGAACCCCATACTTTAACGAAGCTCTTCAGTTCTTCCTCCATTTTTTTTTTTTTTTTGTTGTTGCTCAGTTTCTGCAATAACCTAGTTTTAACTTGGTGGTTGTTTGACGTGTTCCAAACGTAATCGATTGAAGAGAAATAATGTATTTTTTTAAAAAGCAATCTAATAGGAGATCACTCAAAATACAATATCGCTGGCATCGGATTCTTTGAGTTAATAACGTATTTGTAGCTTCCAAATACACAAACACTTTTCTCTTAAGTAGATCGAAGTAAAATCTTTTGTCTTATTGTACTAAATCTATTTCAATTCACTAACAGCCTGTTAATTGTATTCATATGACTCGTATCATATTATCACACAATTCTTTCATATACGGACAACCTGGAGAAATGTTTAAGGATAAGTCAGCCATAATTTTTAATCACAATTGTTTTTTTTTTTATAGAGAAAACTTACATGCACAACAGTTGTGTGTATCGTCATCCTTTATTGTATTGTACCACATGTGAAAGTGGAGATCCACGATGGTTGTTATCATCAACAACATCCTCTCATCAGGAGTGGCACAATAATATTTTATTTTGAAACTTTGTTTATTACGGCATAGTCAAACAGTAAAACTTTGGAAAAATAATTCGTTGAGCATGGTTAGCCACTTAGCCTTATAGAAAAAGAATTAAGGGAGAGGTGAGATTGGGGGTTCGATAATTTATTAAAAAGTAATAAAGTAGAATTAATAATCACGTAGATTATTAAATTAAACACGTAGACCACAAAATAAAAACGTGAGATTCATATTAATTAACGTGCACCATTGTCTTCTCTGCTTCATTATCGGGTTGTAGAATAGTTATACATGCAGATGCATGAGATGTTAAGCATGAAAGCGCCATTTATTTGTTTTACTAATGCTATAGTAGAATAATCTATCATAGCATACGGAAAAAACGCTATCTGTTGTAAATCAGATTCGATTTAACACCAATTTGCTTTCTTCGATTGTTACAATTACGAGATAAAGAAGAAACTAAGAACACGAGATTTACGAGTTCCCTCTGTTGCAATTCGCAACGTTGAGGTACGTCTCGGTGAGGATTTGCTCCTCACAAGCCAAATCCACTATCTAATGTTTTAAGAGGTTACAATGGTGCTCTTCAATGGAGATCTCTCACCAACTCTCGTTTACAAATCTCTCTCTAAGAAGATGAAGAAGAAGAAGATAAAGAACAAGAAGAAACCTGAGAATTACTCTCTCTCACTTCTCTCTCTCTAACTCTCACCAAGAACCCAGAATTGAGGATAAGAATCTGTTTTGATTACACTCACCTCTCGACTCTAGTAACCAAGAGAAACTAAAGCGGTGAGCTCTGTGAATAACAAACTTTCACACGTATTAACCCACACGTGTGACTTTTCCCTTATTCCCTTGAGAGTCTCTCTTTGAACTAGAAGCTTTCACTTGAACATGTCATTCCAATACTCTAGTTGCTGTAGAGGCTTTACCAAACGTTACTCTGCTTCTTCATGTTTTTCTCCATGATGATTTAGAGTCTCAAGGTTGAATCATACTTTTAACACTATCGTTTATGAAAACGCTATTGATGATATTTAATAGTTTTTTTCTCTTACTAATAATGTAGATATTTCTTGTAGTGCAAATGTGGACATTTTAAGATATGAGAAGAGCAAACAAATGGAAACATTCATTGTAACAAGGTTTTGGGTTTAATAAATTTTACATGCATTTCAAAAAAAAAAAAGCGAAAAGAGAAGAGCAAACAAATGTTGCTTCTCCAACAAGTAACTCAAGATCTCTCTTGTACCCTCGCAAACAAACCTCCTTTGATTCTAAGTGTCATCGACAATAGAATCTCAGGACGCTCCTTCCCTGGAACCTCAACCACAAACCGCTCTAAAACCGCAGCGACTATCGATTTCATTTGAATATAAGCCATATCCTTCCCTACACACATCCTTGGTCCAGCATGAAACGCAGGAAACTTAGAAGGATCCTCACCTCTAAAACAACCATTTGTTTCATCAATCCACCTCTCAGGATCAAAACGATCACAATCTTTCCCCCAAATACTCTCCATCCTTCCCATTGCAAATATGTTATAGGTTATTGCCCAACCTTTACCTACAAATGTCCCATCAGGCAATACATTGTCCTCAGCACAACTCTTTATGTCCACTGGCACAGGTGGATACAATCTTAAAGATTCAGTTATAGCAGCGTGAAGATAATTCATCATCTTAAGATGTTCAAACCCGTAAACTTCCCCGATTCGCTTCCCAGTTCGTGCGCGAATCGAGTTTAGCTCTTGCAGAATCTTATCTTCCACCTCTGGATGCATAGAGAGTAACCAAAAGAACCAGCTCAAAGCAGAGGAAGTCGTGTCTCGTCCCGCGAGGATGAAACTTATGACAATGTCACGGAGTATCTCCGGCGAATTCATCTCCTCCTTGCTGATAAACCGAGAAAGCAAATCTTCCTTGTGGTCACTTGATCTTCCTTGATCAATCCTGTTACGCACGATCTCGTCTGCGAATTTATGGACGGTCGCGATTGATTCTCTCAGAACTCTCTCTGATCCAATGTTAAGTTTCTTTTTAATCCTCCATGCACACGAAGCCACCGACCGAAACCGCTGCGATATAATCGTCGCAGCGGTTTCGAAGGCCCGCATGAAGTTTACACCGACCGCTCCGTCGTGGCCGAGACAAGCGCAATCAACATTGAAAGCTAATTTACAGATGTTATCGAACGCGAATCGCTCCAATATGTCTTGGAGATCTATCAACTTTCCGGTGGTTGCAGCTTCTACTAACACCGGAACAAGCCTGGTGTTGATTTCGACGGTGACGTTGCTCATAACAAAGTCACGGAGAGATTTAGTACTAAATTCGTAGCTCGCCGTCTTCCTCTGTTTCCACCACATATCACCATCGGAATTAAAAATCCCGTGGCCGAGAAAATCCTCAAGAACCGAAGTAAACTGTTGGCCTTTAGGGAAGCTCTCGAATTTGGTCTTGAGCATATACTCGACGTTAGATGGATTCGCCGTCATGATGAGTTGTTGCTTCCCTGGTCGCCGGAAAATCGCCGTTTGGGTTGGACATCGAGAAAGAGTCTCCACCGTCCAGTCGAGGAATCGGTGACGGTTATTCACAAGACCAGGAAAGCTTCCGACGATTGGATACGACTTGAAACCAAATTCTGAAGAAGATTTCTTGGTGAAGAAGATAAAGAAGATGGAGATAGGGAAACAGAGGAGGAAGATGAATATTAAGAGCGCCATTTTCTTTAGTTTGTCTTCTTCGTTTTAGGTTTTGAACATAATAAATAGTTTGTCGTCTTCTTTGACTTGCCTTCTTTACTTCCTCGCACGTAATCTGATACGAACTAAACGTGAACATTGTACGAACTAAACGTGAATATTAAATCTCGATCATGCTATGACTTGATACAAAATAGCCGTTAATCATATTTTCCAGTTTAACTTAATCAGCTTTAGCTGTTGTGATTAGAAAAGATTGAACTTTCAAAATCATTTAGGATTAAAGATAAATTGACTCTTCAACTGGATTTTTTAAGCCATCATCATGTACCGTATCAACAGTGTTTTACAATTTATAACCATAAATACAATTTTTATAGCTACTAGATATTGACCCGCGGTACACCGCGGGTGTATATGTTCATTGAAAAGTTATAGATGTTTTTTATAATAATTATTATTTGTATATGAATAATATATTCTTGACACATAATTTTTATCTATGTAAAGCTTGGGTAATTCATGTTTTATATTTTGATATTTGTTGTATATTAGTTTTTTATTAAAATTCTGTATTTTATTTTTTTAATTTGTGGTTTGGGTTTTTTTTAGAGATAATAAAGATTTAAAACTTGTATTATCTAATGAATGTGTAATGTGTAAAGTGAAAATTAATATTGTATATTTAATTTGTTATATTTGGTTTAATTAGAAAAAAAAAAAGAAATCGAAGTATATTTTCTTCTCTTACCAGAGACTGACCCGCGGTACACCGCAGGTTGATATTTTTGTTAGAAAGTTAAAAAATTTATTTTAGTTAATATTATTTATATATGAATATCATATTACGAGGTATATCATGTACCTATATTTTTATCAAAAATTAAAGTTTTGTTTTTAAGATGATCTATAGATATATGCTATTGTTTGTTTTATGTATGATACAACTGGGAACGATTTTTATAACTAAAAGATTTGAAATTTTAACTTTTGTTAATATTGTTAGTTTTGGTTAGTTTTTAAATTTGTATAATTGTATTTCGATTGTTAATTCTAAGATTTCACCCATAGTATATACCATTCCGTATTAATATTGACTCAAACCCGTCCACTCATATAACCCCGTCTCGTAAAATTAAATATCATTTTCTTGTTTTCTTATAAAGTTCAAATATTTGTAATATTTGAAACTTCAAAACACTTTTAATATCGATCCAAACTTTATAATTGTATTTTGATTGTTATATCTACGATTTCACCCGTAGTCTACCGTCCTGTATTAATATATTTTTAAATATTTATAATATTTAAACTTTTTATAAAGTTAAAATATTTATAATATTTAAAACTTCATTAAATTTTTAAAATTATAAATATTTAAAATGTTTTATAAATTTAATATTTTAAACGTTTTAAATTTTCTAATATTTAACTTTTAATAAATTTTAAATATTTATAATATTCTGAAAATATTTAAAACTTCTATTTATTTAAAATAAAGAACCATAGTAAACCTTGATAACACTTATAATTTTGGATGCCTGATAAATCAAGCTTTTTGCTTGTTCATATTCAAATCATTTTGGTCTTTTTTTATAGTATGACTCTCAACCATTGGCTAGTTTTTTAAACATTGTGGGACCGTTTATACATATTTGTTTTCTTTATCGATTGAATAATATATTTTTATTTTAAAATTTTTTGAATTACATCATATGCAGAAAATATATAATACTTTTTAACCATATGTATTTTATATATAAAAGAAAAACAAATTAGATATAAGAACAAATAAAAGTGAAAAAAAAAATCATTTATTTATAATTAATGTAGATAGAGAATTTTAAGAAATTAGCAATTAATTAAATCTAATTCAATAAATATAAGATTTAATTAAGGATATAAATTTTGAATAATATATTTTTTTAGATAGATTTTGTAGGGACTAAAAAGTAAATAGAGGAAAAAGTTAATTCAAGTATTTAATGCAAATTTTGGTTTGTAAGTTTTTAGGAATATAATATTTGGTTGAGATAGAATTTGTAAAGATTTGTATGTTATTAGTAAATAGTAGAGAGATTTTTGGCAAAAAATATATATGTAGATAATACCATTTACCAACATATGTTTGTCAATGATATTCATACATGTTATCGTTATAAACAGACATATTCCAAAGAGCCCCAAGAGGTATATAAGAATTCAAATTTACAAAAAGAATAAAATATATATATATATATATATATATATATATAGATATATAAATTCCAAATGAACAAAAAAAATTTTAAAAGAAAAGGTACGCATAAAAAATAAACATTAACCAAAAAAAGAAAAATAAACAAATGATAAGAATGCATTACTGTATTAAACTTAAACCCTTGTAATGAGCGTGTTAAGTTCTTGATTATATAGGAAAAGGTTCTGGTTCTATGGTTTATTATACTACAAAAATAATAATTTTATTGAGACATAAAATTTTGGGTAGTTTTGAGAACTACTCTGTTTTTAAGTTTTTGTTTGAAAAATACACTTATGCTATTTTAAATTTGTCCAGATTTTAAATTAAAAGTTGTATTTAAAAAAATCAAAAATAAATTCAAACTTAACAGAAAAAAATAATAAACAAAATTCAAAATAATTAAACTCGGATTTAAGCTTTATTAACTGAAAATATATAGTCAAAGAACATGGCATCTGGAGCAATGGATCCATAACGATTAAAAAAATAAAATTAATCTTTATATATAATAGTTAAATCATGTTTTCATCTCCAATAACGATTAGCTTGAAAAACATAAAATTAATCTATCATTAGAATGTTGTTGTGAATGGTGTAGACGTAAGCTATCATTAGAACATGTATGTGTTTGTGTCTTTGGACTGTGTAGTGTTCTTAAGGTTATCCTTTAATCCAATTTTAAGAAGCAAACCAGACTGTACAACTTCAAGCTATCGCATATGTATTACGTATTGCAAATCCAAGTCTTGTAATTATTCTACCTATATTTCCAAAAATATATATTTACTCCCAGACCATTGCTTGTGTCTTAGATTAACTTGGACCAGTTATACAATTTCCTCGTCAACTAATTTACCACATGATGCACTAAAATTGTTAATTTCATCAAATATTAACAATATATAATCACAAACTGAAAACATTAGTAAATATTTTTCACAAATAATTTAGTAGCTTAGCATTAATTTAGTATACATATACGTATAATTTACTTTTTTATAATTATTATTAATTTTTTGAGACAATTTTCGTAATTTTATATATTAAAAAATAGTTTTGTTGTTTAAAAGTATTTTTCAAACAATACTCATAAATAGGATATTTTACCAAATTTACTCTAAAATTTTCGTCACAAATCTACAACATTTTAGTTAGATATTATATCTAATTTTATTTGTCACAAATTTATAGTATCTCTTGTTATGATATAGTGACAAAAAAATCATGACGAAGATTTGTCACATTTAGTGATTAACATGCGACAATGATATCAATTGTAACTATTGTAACAATATTGTGGCCAATATGTTATCCCAAATTAGTTACCAATTTGTAACGGATATGCAACTTGTCGTTTGAGACATTAGAGTGAGTAAATATTAGTCACAAATTTGTGATAGATTAAGATATTATCCTAAATCCATTAGCGCAAACCCTAATTCTAATTTAAAAAAAACTATTCAAGAGATATTAGGGTTTTCCTTTTTATAATTTTGTGCCTTTTACACCTAGAAAGAAAACACTGTGAGAGAAAGAGTAGAAAAAACCGCCGGTAAAATCAATGACAGATTTTACCAGTCTTGGGAAATGGTGTAAACGGAAGGTTTTAGTTATCACTAGTAACCATTCGAGATTATAGTTATGTAATAACGAGTTCTAAAATTAAAAAGTTATGTTAAACACAAATTATGACTATTTTGAGATGATGTTTTAGTCTGTAATTAAGACAGTTTTGTTACTTTTGTGTCGTAACTATCTTTGACGAAATAATTACTATAATAGGTTATGAACCCCCACAATATCATGGAGAAACTCATTTTCAACAAATATTTGTATTTATGTATTAAATTACAAAAATTTATTTGATTGTGTTTATGTATTAGATTATTGTGAAGATATATACAAATATTTTCCAAATATTTTAAAAAATATTTATGAATAAAATTGTAAGAAAAAAGAATTATGAAGTTAAAAATATTTTCATTGACAAATACATAAGAAAAATGTATAATAAAGAGAAGATAGTCCAAAAAACTTCTAGAAAATGATAAAATTAAATTCCATACTGAGAAAATCAGATTAAACTTGATTAATCTTGACCAAGTTCGATCGGACAGGTTCATATGAAATTACAAATTTTCTCCTAAATTTGGGATTTGCATAATTTCTTCTTCTTCATCTAATCGAATGGATCATACGTTTGATCATACTTTTGTGAAGGTTAATGGAATTAGTATGTACGTCGCCGAGAAAAGTACTTCCGTCGTTGGATGAAAAATTGTGACAAAAAATGCAATGAAATATAGTTAAGAGATGAAAAGATGCAACTATAAAGATACAACCATAAACTGAAAAATGCAACTGTAATTGAACAATATAAATGTTTAAAAAATAACCATAAATATTCCATCAAAAAGATGCCCTAAAAATACAACCAGAAAAAATAATCGTCTATACTTTTACAAAAAATTGCGATAAAAAAATAACCAAAAAAATAACGATCAGTTTTTTAACGGAAAATTACGATAAAATGAAATAAAGAAAAAAATAATCCTCAATATATAAATGAAAAATTGCAATAAAAAGATTTAAGAAAACAAAATAAGTTGAAAAATAATAACCGTAAATATTTCAACAAAAATATGCGATTAAAAGAAACAACCAGGTAAAATAACCGTCAATATTATAACGGAAACTTGCGATAAAAAAAACACAGCTAGAAAGAAATAGTCCTTAGTATTTTACCGGAAAGTTTTAATAAAATGACAGAGTAAAAAAATATAAACAGAAAGTTGTAATAAGAAAGCACAACTAAACAAAATAAGTTGAAAAAAATAATCGTAAAATTTTAATGAAAATATGCGATGGAAAGACACATCCGGGAAAACTAATTGACAATATTTTAACGGAAAGTTACAATAAAAAGACACAACCACAAAAACATAACCGTTAGTATTTTAACGGAAAGTTGCGATAAAATGACACAAAGAAAAAAAATAACCATCAAATATATAAACGGAAATTTACAGTAAAAAGATACAACCAAACAAAATACCTGTAAATATTTTAACAAAAAGATACGATAAAAAGACAAAAAAAAATAACCGGCAATATTTAAGGGAAAGTTGTGATGAAAAGACACAACAAAAATATAAATAACTGTCAATACTTTAACAGAAAGTTACGATGAAAAAATACAACCTGAAAAATAACCGTCAATATTTTAACGGAAAGTTACGATAAAAAGACATAAAAAAATAACCGATAATATTTTAACGGAAAATTGCGATAAAAAAACATAGGCGTTAAGGGTAAAAGATCTAACCGAAAAAATAACCGCCGATGTAACGAAAATTTGCAATAAAAAGACAACCAAAAACAACTGTCAATATTTTTAACGAAAAATTACGTTAAAAAAGAACACAACTATTCTCGATAAAAGACATAACCGAAAAAAAAACCGCCAATATACTGGAAAGGTGCGATAAAAAGACAAATGAAAAAATAACTGTCAATATTTTAACAAAAAATTGCGATAAAAAGTTACAACCGTTCACATGTGAAAATGACATTTATTGAGATTGTTATTATTATTAGATTTGTAACAATTTTTGAGGTTTTTGTTTCAAATAAAAATTTGTGACGATTATATTGCAATCACTGACAAAATCGTCACAAATTTGTAGTTATGTTTTATATTGTTATAAACTATTTTTCTTTGTGATTAATTATAAAGTCTTAATAATATTATTGATATACTCCTACTGATAGGATGTTGTGAATGATAAGGGTGCCTCAACTTTCGTAGGAGCTCGGCATCTTTAAAGCAAGCTTCTTGATTGCAAATAAAGTTGCTTTCCGACTTTGTAAAATTAAAATAGGTTGGATAAATGTAGCTCACTTATGATAAATTTCACTCGTCAATTAGAGTGGCCAAAGTTGCCGTGGACAACTGGTGTTGGTGGAGATAGACAGCGGAAGGTCATAAAATTGGTGACATCGACGATTGGTGTCGATTTCAGGCAAATCGCCTCCGGTGTCGCATTGTGTGAAAAAAGAGAGAGAAAAAAAAAACAAAAAAAAAAGAAATACCCAATCATAAAATGCCATATATCCGGCTCTTAAGTCTTAGTTTGACTCTTATAGAATAATTATTCTTAACAATATAATCAATAAAAACATTATATTTCATATCTAATTAACCTAACAACTAATCTAAAATACTATCAATAATAACGCTTCTATAACAACAATCATGGATCTCCACTTTCACATGTGGTACAATCACTACAAGAAAACAGTCGATTTGCGAGGGAAGAATTACTCGTCAATCCCTCGCAAACAGCTAAAAGCAAGGGATTTGCGAGGACAACAAGTTCCTCGCAAATCGCTCCTCGCAAATGGTAAAATGTCGCAATTCTCTCACAAAATTTGCGAGAAACCGTTTTCCTCGCAAAACACACGCAATTAGCGTTCTAGTACTTTCCTCGCAATTGCTACGACGGATTTGCGATTCTTCTTTTTTTGCCTAGCAAATCCCTAGCAGCATTTGTGATGGATTTGCAAGTCTTCTGCAACGTCTTTCAGATATATTAAGGCTTGATTAGTGTTGAATTAGACTCTAATTACCTAGTTAATTAGTTGTTAATTAGACCCTAATTAATAAGTTATGGCTTGATTAGAGATGATTTTTGCTTCTCAAATAAACACACATTTGAAAGCTGAAATTTCATAAGTAATTTTCAACACAACACAACAATTGTAATGTTTGAAACCATAATCAACTTGTTCTAAAGAGATAACAGGGAAAAAAAGACATTGTTTTCAAAATATTGATGATGGAGAGGATCCTGTTGCAAGGTTAGCTAGGGTAGCAGCAGCTGTCTCCTCATTGGCGACCTGCTGTTCCGGAGCAGTAGCCACAGGTGCTTCATTTGCGCTGGCCGGTCCTGTCTGTGTCGAGGAACCACGTCGAAGAATTGCAGCTAAAGCTGGATCTTTGTCAGCAAGATAGTCAAACAGGATATCGAAGCTATTGATCTTCTCAGCCTGAGATTGAATGCAAGCTTCAGCGGCAGCCAGCTTTTGAGAAAGTATAACCGGATCATCACTAGGAAGCGTTGAACCACTATGGGCTGAGAATGCTTCAAACTGCAGAGAACCAACCCCATAAATCCTTCCTTTCTTTCGCGGAGCAACCTGCAAAGATCACAAAAACTCACAAGGACACAACAGAAAAACTATGAGAAAACAAGTTCAAAACAATACAAAAGAATTCAGACACAACTAGACAACCAATAGAATGACAAGGCAAATCAGACACAAGTACACAATATTTTAATTCAGACACAAAACTACACAAAGTAATTAAGACACAACACAACAACAGAACCAATAGAGTGACAAAGCTAACCGGGACTATCAAGTACACAACACAACCACATAACCAATAAAATGACAAAGCTAATCAGACACAAGTACACAATACAAAGCGCATGAGAAAACAGACAATAGAAAGCAATTCAAACAGAACACTACACAAAGTATAATGAATAAGCTGCCAAGATGACGAGAACCTTATACCAAAAACTAGAGACGCACAACATAAACATTTCAGACACCATACATAACACACGGACTAAGGACTAAAGACACAACAAGCACAAAAGAAAAAGCACAGAAAATTTACCTCAACAAAAATCTTGTTCTTGGCATGAACAGATAATCCACATGATCCAGTGCTCTCTGGATTGTCCCCTGAACACATATGAGACTCTTCCTCTTCTATCCTAGATGTCACTTTCTTGTAGATCTCCTCTGACTTCCCATCGATGAAAGTTCCATCCGCTTTTCTGTGTGTCTCATCTAGCAGCTCAAGGAAATCAGGAGTTGTTTCTCCAGTCTTCTCACACTGAAACACAAAGAGATAAACAAGTTGTCAATATAACATTGTAGATTAAGTAATGGTAAGGAGAGAAGAATACTTATCTAACCCGTTTTCTTGCACGAGCTTTGTATGAGGTCTGACCTGAACAGTGTTTATATATGCCCTTGCCATCCGAATCATGATATCTACCATTTCTGCTGTTGGCACTCTTTATTTATCACTTAAGATCTTGCCAAAACTGTACTAGACCTTTCCACACCTCAGGATCAATCCATTTTGGCTTGGCTTCATCACCCTTCTCCTTCCAATTTCCCTTCCACCGTGACACTTGATCAGACATCCTAGAGTTTAGCTTTGCTTCAAACTCAACCCTTACTCTTTTGTTAATTGAACGGTCCCAGTTATATACTTGCTACAAAACAGACAAAGCACACATCAGAAATGAAACCAAACAACAAAACAAGCATAAACATAAAAAAAAAAAAGCACAGAACTTACCGCAAATGTTTCATACCATCGATCGATTGTAGCCTTTGATGTCTGTGACCAATTGGCATGAGGTTCTTTGAAATCTCTTTCAAATATGCTGCGGACTGTTGCTGCAACTGTAGAGTCATCGTCAAACCTACAACAAGAGCAACCAGCCCACACATAAGGATCTCTATGTCTTTAAACTTCTAAGACACTACAATGCTAAGTACAACCAAGCTGTTTTACGTGTTTAAACTTCTAAGGCAGAACCAACCTAATTCCATTTTACAAGACTGTTCTACACGAACTATGAATTTAACCTTACCAGAGAGTTGCCAGAGGTCGCTTTGGGTCTAGTCTTGTCAAGCCAGCACGACCGGGACTATCAAGGAGCTCATCCAGTGTCAGATTGTTGAGACGCTCAGCTTGAGCATCAGAATGATTGACAGAAGGCTGAGTGGTTGGCGTTGGAGGCGATGGTGGATGGCGTGAACCTGAACCTTGAACCCCTGAGATATTCCCAGCACTAACAGGAGAATTGACATGCAACGGGTCACGCTGCTGTTGCCTAAACCGTATATAAGTATTATCCGACGGCATCTTGCACAAAAAACAAACCCAAAGTTAGAACCGTAAACTACAAAAGGTTAGATCTGGAAAAAAGAAGTAAGATCGGAGAAGAAGAAGAAGTTAGATTTGAGAGAAGAACTTAAATCGGAGAAGCAGACGTTACCCTTAGAGGCAAAACAGTTCGAGTCAGAGAAGAAGAGACGCGGCGGTGTTTGAATACAGATCGGAGAAGAAGAGAGGCGGCGAAGAAAGGCGGCGACGTAATCAGATCGAAGAAGAAGAGAGGCGGCGATGAGTATAACAGATTAGAGAAGAAGAAGAGATGCGGTGACGGTATCAGATCGGAGAAGAAGAGATCCGGCGACGAACAAAACAGATCGGAGAAGAAGAAGAGAATCAAAGAAGAATATTAGGGTTAGGGTTTGATGCGGCTGGTTTGAGCGAAGCTCAAACTAGGTCTTCGAGTATATATAGATATTTATTTCCTCGCAAAACCCTCGCAACGTTTGCTTCGAAATTGCGAGGAACCGTCTTTTAAACCAATTAAAACAAAGCATATATTGCGAGGGAACTGCGAGAGCTACTAGCAACTCCCTCGCAATCTTTGATTTTAAATAATTTAGGGTTTAGGGTAAATATTTGCGAGGGTTTTGCGAGAGCTACTAGCAACTCCCTCGCAATCCTTGAACCTATTAACTCCATCATTTTGATTCAGTGTTTGAATCAGATCTGATTTAGATTCTCCTATTTCAAATAAGACCCTCAACAAATAAAAACATGACTAAATATTTTAAATAATTTAGGTTTTAGGGTAAATATTTGCGAAGGAAGTGTTACGAAAGACTTGCAAATCCCTCGCAAGGACCTCGCACTGTAAAATCAATTTGAAAAAATACAACAAAACACTACTCAAAATCATTCGGATTCGTTATTCTGAATCATTAGGAAGTTAAATATCTACATTAGAATCTACTTTCTCATCATATACTTCAAATGTGCATTTTTCCCAAATACATCAATGATGAACTTATGTTTTTTTATAATTTGAATCATAAGTGTTTAACATTTTCAAAAAGAAATGTTAATATTGAAACATATATAATATGTTTTTGTGCATCACCATATAATCAACTTGTATGATTATACGGTCATTTAGATTTACATTTATAAATGAAAATCAAAGATCCCAAATCACTTCTATGTATTTTAGGGTTTAGGGTAAAGATTTGCGAGGTTGTTGCGGAAGATTTGCGAGGGTTGATATTATTCTTTGCAAAGTACTCGTATTTCCCTCGTAAATTTACAAGGAAATAGTCCCTCGCAAATATTGCGAAGGATTTGCAATACGCGTCCGTAATCTAGCAAACTACCTGCAATTTCCTTACAAATTTGCAAGGGATTTCTTCCCTCGCAATAGTTCCTCCCAAAACAATTGTTTTCTTGTAGTGAATAAAATAAAGGATGACGATACACATCTGTTATGCATGTAAGTTTTCTTTATCAAAAAGAAAAGATTGTGATTAAAAATTATGGCTGACTTATCCTTAAACATTTCTCTAGGTTGTCCGTATATGAAAGAATTGTGTGATAATATGATACGAGTCATATGAATACAAATTAACAGGCTGATAGTGAAGTGAAATAGATTAAGTACAATAAGACAAAAGATTTTATTTCGATCTACTTAAGAGAAACGTGTTTGTTTATTTGGAAGCTACAATTACGTTATTAACTCAAAGAATCCGATGCCAGCGATGTTTTATTTGGAGTGATCTCCTATTAGATTGCGTTAAATAAAAAATACATTATTTATTTTCTAACGATAACGTCTTGAACACGTCAAACAACCACCAAATTAAAATTTTGAAAATATTATATAAAATTACGGTAGCGTAGATCTCTTAATATTAATCGCAACACATACGATTTTTTTAATTTTAATTTTATTTTAAATCTATATTATATAAAATTAAAACGACCAAATTAGCCATTTAGTAAGTAATGTTTTCAGATTCAAATAATATTTTCTATTAAGATACTTATAAAAAAAAAAAAAAAGCGATATATATATTAAAACAAGAAAAATGTAAATTTAAAAGAAAAATATTTGAAAAAACAAAAAAACAAAATAAAAATACCATTAGGTCAAAAGCTTTAATAAAAATACAAAACTAAAAAAGCTATGGCAGTTTTTTTATCTATAATATAAATTTATTACAAAGGGTGAATAATTTTTGTATGATATAAATGTGTTTTTAAAAAATATTGTTTCTATTTTCAATGTGCAAGTGTTTGAAAATATATCTTTTTATAATATGTATATTGACATTTTAAGAGATTAACAAATGTATGTTTTTGACATATTTATACTCGATAAAAATTTTTTTTTGAAATAATGTAAAATTATATTCAACCAAAAAAAAATCGTTTATACAACGGGTGCATTGCATTTTTTAAATGAAATTGAACAAGATTAGTAACTAGTCAACATGAAGAAGCTTGTTATGAGGTGGATCGAATGGTGAACCACACGATCAAGCCTTCGTCAAAGTTTCTATCTCCCGTGTCACGGATGGAGCTAATTCGATTTCTGACATTCTTGTCTATGTGCTTTATTAATCTGCTGGTATTTGAATTGATTTCGCCATGTCGCCTTACATTTCTTTCTTGCCAAATGTGGTACTTATTTTTCTATTTGTTAAAATATTATAAACATTTAAAGTCTCGACGGCTATTATCCGTGGGCCTAACATTCCTCTCTTGGTTCATGGATTCCACTCTCGTCTCACGGCAGTTTTGTTACTTATATAACATTTCGTTTACATATTAAAAATTTAAAATCATATCATCTCATCTCTCTTAAGAAATATTTAATATTTATACAGGGAATGCTAGTTTCTGATGGAATCAATGTTACTTTAACAGCCTAGAAATATTTTTTTTTTCTTAAATGCAAACTAATAGAACTTCAAACATGTGAGGTGTTTGCGAGAAAAATTGAAATTATATGCGTTTTATATACAAGTAAAAGTTGAAATCATAACACAACATGCTAATTTATTTGTGTTAGAATGTTGTATAATCTCTTTAAATGGGGAAATATCTTCATATAAGAAATGTAAAAAAACCTTATATATATATATATATATATATATATATATATATATATTGAAGTAGTTTGCAACACTTTTATTTCATAAATCCTCAAGTTGACTTATTTATATATATAATTTTGTTTGCAACACTTATATATATATATATATATATAGATTATTACATAAGATAATTATCACACGTCAAATTTTAGATGTCAAAATCCATTTAAAAAAGAACCGGTATCAAAGTTTCCAAAATATTGAAGTAGTTGATAGAAGAGATAAAATTAAATGAAGGAAATGACATTACACATTTTGGTAATTATAACAAAAAATTGGAAAGCTTGTGTTTTACGAAATCAATGATTAGTGAGGCTTCAGTGGCGCGTCTCTCCAACATGTTGCTCCTTTCAATCTGACGAAAAAAAAGAAAATAACCTGTGACAACCAAAAACCCCACCGTGATCAACCGTGACAACATCGGACTCAACGACCATCGCGTCTTCCTCTTCACGGCTTTTTCCATCGCGGTGCAAACCCCCTGTAATACAAAGAACCAAGTAACTTCCCAAGTAGGCGTCTCACGGTTTATGTAGAAGTATACCAGCTCGTGAATCAATCCAGAGACGAAGAATGTGGTCCAACACCCCATGAACCTTGCCCAATCAGACCTCATTTGGGGTTGGCATACCGAACGCATGGGATGGTAGACGCCTGGCCGGAAAATGGCCGGGACCATAAGGTTCCAACGGCGACCCCAAAAGTCTTGAAGAGACGTGGCTAAGTATGGTTCGTTGAAATGTGGCTCCAGGTCGCATCCAAGAATGATTGTAAGCAAAGCGTTGACGATGGTTAAAAGAACGTCAAGCACAAGGTATAGATGCAATGGATAGAGACATATTAGAAGAATTGGAGGCAACGAACTTTTATAGTTATGGACGTTTAACAACACCCCAAAAATTGCAGCTTTACAAAAGAAAACCCATTTAGGTAGATGATTTTGAGAGTTAGGGTTTTTTTGAATCTTGATGGGCAAGCAAGTAAAGCATATGAATCGGAAGAGATTAGCGGGAAGTGGTAAAAGAGGACCTTTGTCGAAGGCAAATAAGATGAGCTTAAAATTAGCAAGTATAGAGAGGCAAAACGCAGTGGTGGAAGAGAAAATCGTAAAGACGAAGAACAAAGGAAGAACAAGAAACAGAACACAGACAGGAAGAACCGAGAGTAATCGATGAACACCGCTTTTGATCTTCGATGGTATATAGTAACAGTAAGAGACAGAGATTATTGCAGAACCCCATACTTTGACGAAGCTCTTGAGTTCTTCCTCCATTTTGTTTTTCTTTTTCTGTTGCGTTGCTCAGTTTCTGCAATAACCTAGTTTTAACTTGGTGGTTGTTTGACGTGTTCAAAACGTTATCGATTGAAGAAAAATAATATATATTTTTTTTTAACGCAATCTAATAGGAGATCACTCCAAATACTACATCGCTGGCATCGGATTCATGGGGTTGTAGCTTCCAAATAAACAAACACTTTTATCTTAAGTAGATCGAAATAAAATCTTTTGTCTTATTGTACAAAATCTATTTCAATTCACTAACAGCCTGTTGATTGTATTCATATGACTCGTATCATATTTTCACACAATTCTTTCATATACGGACAACCTGGAGAAATGTTTAAGGATAAGTAAGCCATAATTTTTAATCACAAGTTTGTTTATTGTTTTATTGATAAAGAAAACTTACATGCACAACAGATGTGTATTGTCATCCTTTATTTTATTGTACCACATGTGAAAGTGGAGATCCACGATGGTTGTTATAAGCTGCTACGAAATATGAGACACCCTTATCATCCACAACATCCTCTCATCATCAGGAGTATAAACCATAGAACCAGAACTTGTTCCGCTCATTACAATTTACAAGGGTTTTAATACACTAATGCGTTATTATCATTTGTTTATATTTATATATATTTTTTAGTTAATGTTTTTTTTTATGTGTATCTTTTCTTTAATTTATTTTTTGTTCATTTGGAATTTAAACAAGTATATTTCAGTAATCTTATAAATAATATTTTGCTAAATTTAAATGTATGTATGTCTTTGGAATATTTCTATTCATAACGTTAACATGTATGAATATCATTGACAAACATATGGTGGTGAAAACTTTTATACCTATAAAAATTGTATTATGGTTAAACATGGTAAAACATTGTTGATACGGTACATGATTATGGCTTAAAAATAGATCCAGTTGACTATTAGATATACCATATAGTGTATATACTTAGGCTTATACATGTAATTAATGTCTACTATATAAGGTGACATTGTACAGAACATTACAATTAATGAGAATAAGAAGTTTAATAATCTCAATCTTAATATGGTATCAGAGCTCTAACAAACTCTTTCCGCCATTGTTTCTCATTCAAGCTTTTCCTTCAAATCAACGTCGCTTTCGTTCGATTCTTCTTCGATTGAGCTCAAAAGTCTTCTTTAATGGAGCTTCCGAAGCATCATCAAATCTTTTTTCATCGTTTTTGGTTCTGAATCGCTGTGATTGATCTTCTTCCGTCTTCGTACTTCCCTCTCTTGAAGCATTCTTTTTCTTTGACCTAGATTGTTTCTGGTTCTACACATCTGTATCCAGAACAATTTCTTTTCGTCGATTTCAATTTCAACATTAGAAATGTCATCGATTCCACCAAATTACACAGCGACTTCAGTTGTTACTGATCAGTCTACGGATCTTTATGAGAATCCTTACTTTCTTCATTCATCTAAATTAAAAAATTTAGAGTAGTAAATTTATCTTTAATCCTAAATGATTGTGGAAAGTTCAATCTTTTCTAATCACAACAGCTAAAGCTGATTGAGTTAATCTGGAAAATATGTTTAATGGCTATTTTGTATCAAGTCATAGCTTTTGTTTTGTAGAATGTATCAAGTCATAGCTTGATCGAGATTTAATATTATTTTTTGGACTCATTATATGCTCTTTCCTATGAGGATTTATTCTTTGCTCTTTCCTAAGTTTCTATATATTGCTTTAGGACAACATAATTATATTCGTGTAATCATGTGACTTGTAAAAACCAAGATACAATGGAACTTCTATAAATTAACAATGTTGAGATGGTAAAATTCTATTAATTTATCTATAAATCAATAAGAGAGAATTTTCTAATTTTGTAAATTATAAAATTTCTTTCAATATATAAAATATATTTCCACAAGTAAAAACAACTATTATGTCTAAAAGACAACACCAAAAGTTTTTGATAAAAAAGATATAATAAAAATATTAGAAATAAATTTAAACAAGTACTAATGCAAACTTAAGAGAAAATAATAATACAAGAATTATATTTCACTCAAAATTTTTTACATATAATATATATAGGTGATACATTTATACAATTATTAATTTATGATATTGATGAACTATATGTTTACATAAGATTTTTTTTTATAAATGATTATCTCATTATTTTATCAATTTGTGATATTGTTTTGCATTGACACTAATTCCGACCTAGAAGAATATATTAATTTATAAAAAAATTTACTGTATTAAACTACTAGAAGTTGTCCACGCGATGCATTCGGTTTTAGTTTTGAATATAAAATAATATTTATATTAAATTATATTTAAAACTTCTTTATAATTGTTAATATATCGCTCAAAATAATTAATAATTAATAATAGTAATTTTGATGTTTACAAAGTATGATGTGTTTAGAAAGACATAGTTGATTAAAAGTTATGCACACATTTTTTTTTTTTTTTGTGAAAACAGTATGTTTTGATTTTAAAGATTTGATTTTGTAATTAGTTAAGGGAGTTGCAATTATGCTAAAAAAAATTCATTTCAAAATTGTAGTTTAATATGTAGTAATCATAGTTTAATGACTATTTTCTAAATATATGGTCTATCTATTAATAAATTATTTTAGTCAAATTACAATTAATGATAAATACACGTGTCATCAAAGTAGAATGCCAAATGTCGTGCCAAATGTCGCATTGGTAGGCAAAGTTAGAAAATATTATAAAATAATTTAATAATATATATATAATATTTATGACTAAATAAATATTAAAATGTTTAACTACGTTTTAAATAAATTAATCGTTTTATAGTCGGTTCGGAACACCTTGGTTTTCTTGGTACTGTGAGGAAACAACTTAATTTTTTTAGTGAATATCTAAATAAGGTTTCAATTAACATTGTCAAACTTAAAAAAAAATAAAGGAAGTAAACTAAGATGACAAATAAATATTTTTTTCTATATAGTAATCTTTAGTAATCATAGTCTAAGAATTTCCCTCTATTTCATGAAAATAAGGTTTCAATTAACATTTTGTCAAACTTAAAAAAAAAATAAAGGAAGTAGACCAAAATGACAAGTAAATACTCTTTTCTATATAGTAATTTTTAGTATTCATAGTCTAAGAATTTCCCTCTGTTTCATGAACTTCTTCAACCTTTTTCTTTGTCTTCCTTGCCTAGAAAAAAAAAACAAATGGAGATACACAATCACGGATAATGAGTAGGTACTTTCGGATTTGATCATTCTGGGAAGAACAATTATGCATCTCAATGGACTTTAACACCACCAGAGAAAACTTTGCATATATTTACCCAATATTTATTTAGCTAGCATATCCCATAATTGTTGTGAAATTGAGAATTTGAATTTTCAAAGAATATACAAATACTATATACAAATATAAGTTAGTGTAGAGTTTAGATGTTTACTGAACTTGTGAGGAACACATCCAAACTCTAGAAAGATAAATAGATGTACAACTAAAATATGTAAAAAAAAAAAAAATGGATATTGTATTTGGAGCTGAGCATTTGAGACACTTGAGGTTGCCAACTGCTTCTTCTCAAGTCATGCTTGTTATATAGTTGCATTCTTACGCCATTTTCAGTTATATATTAAGTCATAAATTATACTTTAATGTGGTGATCAAAATATTGTAACTTATAAGATATAAAGGATCATAAATTTTTGAATTAAAGTACTCCTAAATAGTGTTGAATACCTTATTACGGTTAAGCAGCTAAGAAAATGTAAAGAGTATGCATTAATGGTAATCTATAATAGTGAATATAATGATTTTTATTATCAAAAATATATTAATAATGATTAAATATAGTATTATTTAGTTGTTAAATATATTGTATTTTTTTATTTTGTAATTAGTTAAGGGAGTTGCAATTATGCCAGAAAAAAATCATTTCAAAATTGTAGTTTAACTAGATTTTAACCCGCGGTACACCGCGGTGACAATTTATCTTTTTAAAGTTAGTATAACTTTTTTTTTGCAAATTATATCTGTCTATAATATATTTTTATTTTATACTTTACAATTATTATTAAGAACGTCTTGCCAAACCCGTCCCGCCAAACCCGTCCCGTAAAAAAAACATTTATTTATATTAATGTTGATCTTATTTCTGATATGTTTATAAATTATTGTCTAAATATTTTTGTCGATGCGGGACGTTGAACCCACACATTTTTTGCCAGTTGGTTAATATATGTTTATTTTAAAAAACTTGAATCATAAAATATGACGGAAAAAATTAAGATTTTTTTAAACTCTATATATTATATAATGATGTTAAACAATTGTGATATATCAAACTTTTTATAAGTTTAAATATTAATAATGTTTTATAAATTTTATATATATAAATAATAATATTTTAAAAAATAATATTTTTGCTTATAAGGTAATGACATAATAACTCTAAAAGCAAGGATTTAGAAGATTTAAATCTTTAATTAAATATCTTCATTAATAAATAATTAATGTCAATAACATGACATTGTAAATAAGTTCAAATACAAAATTTATTTATTTAAACAAAAAACGTTTAGTAAGAATAATATTTATTTAACAAAAAACTTTGTTTTAAAATATTGTTAGCAAATATGTTTATGCTAATTTTAAGGGATTAATTTGAAGTTTGTTGGGATTAAATTTGATTGATAATGTGATTGACAATTTAAATCAAAAATTTAAAGTAAAATTAATTATTTTGAAAAAAAGATTTAACGCTAATGGCATTAGATTGTAAATAAGTGTCAAGTAGAGGATTTATTTGCTAAAATGGCTGCAAAAATGTATATATAGATATGTAGTAATTTTATAGTTTGATGACTATTTTTCTAAATATAAGATATATCTATTAATAAATTATTTTAGTCAAATTATAATTAATGATAAGTACACGTGTCATCAAAGTAGAGTGTCAAATATCTCATTGGTAGGCAAAGTTAGAAAAAACCTTCTAAGATTTTAATGGCTTTTGCCTACATCAAATAAAGTTAATATCGATGGCCTACATATCAGGAGAAAAAACTATGACTTATCATCGCGGAATTTTACAATCTGGAAACAGATCTTATGAGATGCAAGTTTTAGCCACAATCTCCAACTAAACAAAAATTTCATCAACTAACTTTGCTTTAACCGATAGGCATAGCTGGCGCTAACTCATGTAAAGCTACAAGAAAAAAGAAAGAAAAAAGAAAGAAAATAAACAAGGGCTGCATGAGTATACAAATAATTGATAAGTTCTTAACCATGATTGAACCAGAGAAGACATGGTCAAAGAGAAAAGAAGAATTGATAAGTGCGTTCCTTTAGGAGATCAAGCTCCATGTTTCCATATTCCCACTTTGTTAATTATGTTCTTTGTTAAAGACATCGAAGTCATGAGAAGGAACTAGACTTGAAGATTGACAAAACAGAGTTTATCTCTTTAGTTATTTTGTGTGTTCTTGTGTTAAGACAAAACACATCTCTTTGGCTTTGAGGAGAGACCACCTATCAATAATATCAAGAATATGAAATTTTGGCTTCGACCAAATAAGTCCAGCACTTATCACTACTCCTACGCTCTAGATTAAATCTCCAATTAAGCTCCTTGTAGATTGCTATAGGCGGAACATATATATTTTATGTTATGACAAATTTAATTTATGTCATGACAGATTTATTTAAGGTTATCAAACTGTGGCTTTTGATAGCAGATTTGATAATGAAAGAAGAAACAACTCCAAAGAACTTTATAGTAAAAATATTTGCATATATATCATCAGGTGTTGAATGGTTGCGTAGTATGATGTAGACCGGACTAAAATCGGACCAGCCGGCACTTAATTCATCATTCACTATTGCGGACTAAAGTGCACTAATGCAGACTAAAAATCTCCACACTACCATGCACATGAGCATACAACTCCATACCATCACAAATTCACTACTAGTCTGCAGTTTTTCACTCCACTTCCCAAAAACTCCATACCATCATCAACTTCATACCAACATATTATTATCTGCTGCATACTACAGTACGACATTTTGCATACTAAAATATTGGTAAGTATTATCTAGTCCGCATTATATAAATAACCATTCAAAGCCTCAATCTTTTGACAAGTAGATTGACGATCTTATAATATATTTTTATACAACATTGATGAACCACACTATTGCAAGATATAACTTTAAAAATCATCGCTTGCCAGTGTTATACCATTACCCTTTGGCACGTTTTCGAAATGTAACAATGTCTTGTCCCCATATTTTTTATACAACATTGATGAACCACACTATCACAAGATATAATTTTTTAAACCTTTATTCTCTGCACGTCTTCGAAGTGAAACAATTTCTTTGCCAATGTCTTGTCCCCATATTTACGTATAAATATGCATTTTACGGGCACTAATTAACCATTTCATCACCAAAACTTAAAACTAAACACAATCCAAAAGTATTTTTAAGCTTTCACATACGAGAGAAAACTTAGAAAATGAGGGCAATCGCAGCTTGGTTTTTCATTTTCTGTTACCTTGTTCCCTCTGTTTTTGCGCAGCTCCGGCATGGGTTTTACGAGGGTACATGCCCTCCCGCTGAATCTATCGTGGGTAGAGTTGTTTTCAACCATTGGGACCGTAACCGAACGGTTACTGCAGCATTGCTTCGTATGCAGTTTCATGATTGTGTTGTCAAAGTTAGTAACCTAGCTTCTCCTTGTGTGTTTTTATATGTATCATGTATGTATGGTATATCGTAAACTAGCTAATATTTTGAATTCTTGTGTAGGGTTGTGATGCTT
This sequence comes from Arabidopsis thaliana, assembly GCF_000001735.4. Classification (NCBI taxonomy): domain Eukaryota; kingdom Viridiplantae; phylum Streptophyta; class Magnoliopsida; order Brassicales; family Brassicaceae; genus Arabidopsis; species Arabidopsis thaliana. The sequence goes on along the minus strand of NC_003070.9, from coordinate 12,616,646 downwards.
CCCTCTTGATCGACCCAACAACCGAAAGACCATCAGAGAAAAGCGTCGGGCGAAATGCAGGGGTGAGAGGTTTCGAGATCATAGATGAAGCTAAGAAAGAACTCGAGCTTGTTTGCCCGAAAACAGTCTCTTGCGCAGACATTGTAACTATAGCCACCAGAGACTCGATTGCATTAGCGGGTGGTCCAAAGTTCAAAGTACGAACAGGAAGACGCGATGGATTAAGATCAAACCCTAGTGATGTTAAATTGCTAGGACCAACAGTTTCCGTGGCTACATCAATCAAAGCATTTAAATCTATAGGTTTTAATGTAAGCACCATGGTTGCACTTATTGGTGGTGGCCACACTGTCGGTGTTGCACATTGTAGTCTTTTTCAGGATAGGATTAAGGATCCTAAAATGGACAGCAAACTGAGAGCTAAGTTAAAGAAGTCATGTCGTGGCCCGAACGACCCATCAGTGTTCATGGACCAAAATACGCCATTTAGAGTAGACAATGAAATCTATAGACAGATGATACAGCAACGAGCAATCCTTAGAATTGATGACAACTTGATTCGCGATGGATCAACCAGGTCGATTGTGTCAGATTTTGCATACAACAATAAATTATTCAAAGAGAGTTTTGCCGAAGCGATGCAGAAAATGGGTGAAATAGGAGTTCTTACGGGAGATTCTGGAGAGATCAGGACAAACTGCAGAGCCTTCAACAACTGAAGATCTCTATTCTACATACATTTTGTTGGAACTATGATCAAATCTCGCTTCTGCGTATTCGTCTTTTTCTTAACCGTTTTTAAATAATCGACCGAAGATTTCCGCTATTATTTCATTTCTGTTTTTACATTTGGCCAGTGTGTTGCATTTTGTACTTATGTGATTCTTCTTCTTATTCTATTGTGTGTATTTTTTATATGTACATTTGTTCGTTGCTTTTTTTATTATGCAATTCCTGATGGTGATAGCTTTTAGATTTAACAATATGGTCTCTGATCATAAGATTAGATAATGTGTATATATATAGGGATTGATACCAAAATCTTAAGATTTTGCAACAAAAATTATGAGGCTACAACCATTGTTTCAAGGGTATTATCATTATCTATATTTCAAAAACTTCAAAATTAAGTCCATTATTTTTCTACTGTTTATCTTACACTGTTTATGTGGCAAATACTATAATACCCCTATATTATATTACTAATCTTATTCGATATTACTGTACATGCGAAGATTACGACAATGGTAGATTTTGTTCAAATTCAAATTTGTTGACAATCAAATTATCGAATTAACTAATATTTTATCTAGAGATAGTGATAATAATAATCTTATTGGATAAAATTCATACTTTTCACGTTGTAACAACTCGTTAATTTTTTATATGATATAATAAATGAGTTCAGACGGTAAATATAAATATATCACATAACTTATAACTTATCACAATACAAAATGACTTAGCATGATATAATTATAAACTTCTTGATATAAATTTTTTTTATCATGTTAACCTAATAAATATTACCGAGATATTTGTTATCATGTTATCCTGATAATACGTTATCTGCTAACTATTCTGATGCATGTATTTTTTTACATGATTATTCGGTCACAAGTCAACTTTTTTGCTATTCATGCTAAATATTTTGTTACTTTTTAATAATAGTGTTATTGTGTTCGCATATATATCAGTCTTTAAAATCTAATCATTGGTTTAATAACTGAAAATTTATTTATATCGTCAAATATATTATTAACATATTAAGTTGGTTTATACCCCATATCATTTCATCCATATATCAAACCCCATCCATATTTCGCTAACGATATTATCTCGATAATGCGTTATCTCCTATTTTAGCATGCTAACAATATAGTTATACGCTAACATCATAAAATATTTAAGCTAACGTTTTTTTCTGTTATATAGGAGCACATTTGTCATATTAACTTTGCAAGGAAAAACTCACCTAAATAAAAAATCTTTAGGTATAGATTCTTAAATATTTAGTCTTCCAAATACATATTTTTAACTCACCCTTGTTTCAATTGGCTGTGTTGAGGGCAGTGGCGGACCCATGATGTTTTTCGAGTCAAATAATTTATTTTACCAAAAAATTTTATACATATATATAGTATATATATAAACATTTTTCGCTAACATATTGTTGAACAATCTAAAAAAATATTCAAAACATATATATAACCTCCATGAACTAACTCTTAAACCAAGTTGTGTAATTCACTCGAACCTAGTTTACGAATGTGTTTCGTGTTATATTATCCGAAGACATTCCTTTATATGTATCTCTCCAATTCCCACTTAAGTTTCATAGTTTCCAACTCAAAACAAATTGGCAATAAGTAAATAAATCTATATCCCTTATATACTATTTAAGTCCCACTCATCTTTCCAATGTAGATCTTTCTCCACATTACGGATATTTTTTCCTTCCGAGAGAGAACTATACTGAGCTCAACCAATAATGATGTTGGAATCATTAACGACTACACGCTATCAAATATGAAAGGTGATAATATTGATTTTGCTAATAATTGTTGATAATGAGCCGTGCAAATCTGCAATGGTTGTTTTTTGATTTTTAAGTCTATCGGCATTTTATAGATCGACATGTCAAGAAAGGATATAACTTATTTCATATAGCATCGAGGTGTTGATCCTCAGCAAAAAAAAAGGATGGTTTATACACCAAAATTTTATGAATAACGTAAAAAATGTCTGGATTGTCAAACAATAGACTAGTATTGAAGATCGGTGCTCCTATTATGTTGCTCCAGAACATCGATCCTAAAAGTTGTGCAATTGTACAAGGGTGCAGATCGATCAACTAGCAAATCATTTATCGAGGATAAATCATAATTGGTACTAGGATTGGAGAGATAATTCTAATACATAGGATGTTCCTAACCCCATCCAAAGCAAAGTTTCCATTTAGGATGCGGCATAGACAATTCTCAATCGCCATTGTATTCATGATGACTATTAATTAATAAAAGTCAAGGCCATAACTTACCCAAAGTTGGGTTGTACCCTCCTAGGCCAATTTTTTTTTCATGGACATAGTTATATGTGACTCTTTCAAGGGTGACGTTTAGAGATGGTTTGAAAATCCTATTAACAAATAAAGATGGAAAACATCAGACAACTACTGTAAATGTTGTTTATATAGAGAAATTTTCCCAAAATTTCTGTTAATTTACGTATTTTCTTTTATTGTGTATTAGAGAAGGGTTTTTATTTATTCTTGATGTATTGCTGTGGATTTTATACATTCATCGTGTTGAGGTACTAGATATGTTACCAATTCAATTTAATATGTTCTTGAATCAAAAATTATTATTTATTTATTTTTTGAAAAAATGTAAAATTATATTCAACAAAAAAAGACGTTTTTTACAATGAATGCATCATGAGTTTAGAGAATTCAAAATTGTCGAATAGATTGAAAAAGAGAACTTCCTAACATCGGGTATGAAACCAATACTGCAACCCACCATGGAGTCTTGTATTCCCTGTCCTTTGAATCGTGCTGAACCGGTTTTGAATAGTTTTGTCAATGAACTTAGCAAGTTTCGCAGCCGGAATAGCAGTTTCCCCGTGTCGCCTGCAGTTACATTCTCGCCAAAGACTATGGATCGAAGCTTGGAATGCATAGGGAAGAGTGAAGACTATGGATCGAAGCTCATAAGATAAGCAACAAATTATATTATTGTTGTAAATCCTAACAATCAAAATCTATATTCAAGACAAGAATCTTAGTTCAAAACAAATTGGTTTTATCTACTCCGTATTATTTCATTATGTACTTTTAAATTTTCATTAGTCGATAAATTTACATTTTCTTAAAAACATCCCAAAGCGAATTATCAAATCCAGAGATACAATTAACAATAAACAATATTAGTATACCCTTTAAACATTGAGAAACGAGAGATTCGCGATCAGTAGTTTACGACCTAGAAAATGGAAAACTTGCGCTTCACGAAATCAAGGAAGAACAAGGTCTCATTGGCGCGTCTCTCCATCATGCCGCTCCGTATAAACAGAGGAAAAAACAGCAAACCACCGGTGACAACTACAAATCCCATCGTGAGAAGCCGTGACACTGACGATCTCACTGGCCACCACCGCTGTAAAAACGCTGTCCTCTTCACAGCCACCTCTGTCCCCGTGCAAACCCCATTTAGCACAAAGAACAAAGTGACCTCCCATGTAGGAGTCTCACGAGTTATATAAAAGTATACAAGCTCGTGAAACAGACCGGAGACAAGGAACGTTACCAAATACCCCATGAACCTAGCCCAACCAGAATTCATTGGGCGTTGGCAAGCGCACCGCACAGGATTGTAGATGCCTGACCGGAGGACAGACGAGACCATGAGGTTCCAACGGCGACCCCAAAAGTCTTGAAGTGAGGTGGCTAAGTACGGTTTGTTGAATTGTGGCTCGAGATCACACCCAAGAGCCATACTTAGCAGAACTTTGAGGGGACCTAAGAGAATCTCAAGCTCCACGTATAGATGCAGGAAACAGAGACTCAATAGCACAGTCTGAGGCAGAAAATGACTGTAGTTGTACACATGTAACACAACACCAAATATCATGATTTTAATGGCGAAAGCTCGTTTGTGGAAATGGTTTTGTGATGGCTGAGATTTAGGGTTTCTCTGAAGCTTGATGGGGAAGCAAGTGAAGCAGACAAATTGGATGAGATTAGGAGCAACTGGGAAAAGAGGTCCTTGATCAAATGCAAACAGGATAAGCTTTAAACTGGCCATCTCGGAGAGGTAAAATGCTGTGGAGCTAGAGAAATGCACAGAGGAGAAGAACAAAGGAAGTACAAAGAACAGACCACATATCGGAAGAACAGAGAATAATCGAAGAACACCGGTTTTGATATTGGCAGATATGTAGTAACAGTATGATACTGAGATTATTGCAGAAATCCACACTATGATGAAATTCTTGAGTTCTTCCTCCATCTCTCAAATCTTTTTTTTTTTTTTTTGGGTTGAATTTTGCTTTAAATAAAAAAAAATGAGAGTAAACTAAGGCATGTGCTTCTTACAGCTATACGGTGAAAAAGATTCGAACAACGAAACAACTTTGGTTTCTACGTTCTTCCTATTTCAAAATTGTGGAATTTCTGCTTCTCACTTCATTGAATTTGAAAGCAATAATGAAACATGCTAACTCGAAATTAATTTAGAAGATCGGCAACTTGGTATTAGAGATAATAATATCTCACATTCTTTTATGATAGATGGGTTAATCCACTTATTGCTAATTGATTTTGAATTGTAAGTCCATGTTCTAATATGGTAACATAGCACTCCACGCCAGAACATTACAGAGATCAATGGCTAGAGTCATCATCTTGAGAGAGTGTATTAGGTATAACAACACCATATATACATGGAAAAGCCAAGATATCTTGACTAATATATAAGATAGATAGGCCAATCCACTCATAACCATTTCCCACTACCCAGCGTGCATGAGGTCATCAGTTCAATACCGGATGGATGTATTTTTTCCAAATTATTTTCTAACAAAACGACATCGTATTATGGCTCATAAAACGACGTCGTTTTGATTTAACAAAAAATTCTAACGGAAAGTTAAATCCGTTTACGAAAATTTTACGGCATGTCCGAAATGCCCCCGTTTACGAAAATTTTACGGCATGCTGGAAATGACACAGTCAACAAAACTTGACAATGTTATCAAAAATTCAAAGAAAACTTTATGAATTAAATGACATTTCGAAAGTTCATGTTTTTTTCGTCCCAAATTTGAAAGTTAGCGCTTTTTTCAGACATTTTTCCCCATTTGTATTTGTTGTGTTATTTTTTTAATGTAAAGCTTTTTGTAACCAAAAATACAAATCAAAATACAATTGTTAGTGGAGTTGATATATATTGGGTTACAAAGAATTTGTTGTCTTTTACAGTAATTTGATCTAAATATTGTATACAAAATTATTTCTGATAATTATAATCTGATTACCAAACAATTATATAACATGCGATTGACATGGAATATATGTTGTTGTTTATTCTGATTTAAATTATGCAGTGTAATTGACAACAATATTTTTTCTTATATAATAAATAACTTGGTTTTACGAAACAGTGTAATTGAAAACCTTGCGTTTTACGAAATCAATGAACAGCGAGGCTTCATTGGCGCGTCTCTCCAACATGTTGCTCCTTTCAATCTGTCCGAAAAACAGCAAATCACCTGTGACAACCAAAAAACCCACGGTGATCAACCGTAACAACATCGGACTCAACGACCATTGCATCTTCCTCTTGACGGCTATTTCCATCGCCGTGCAAACCCCATGTAATACAAAGAACCAAGTAACTTCCAAAGTAGGCTTCTCACGGTTTATGTAGAAGTATACCAGCTCGTGAATCAAACCAGAAACGAAAAATGTCGTCATACACCCCATGAACCTTGCCCAATCAGACCTCATTTGGTGCTGGCATACCGAACGCACCGGAGAGTAGACCCCTGGCCGGTAAATAGCCGAGACCATGAGGTTCCAACGGTGACCCCAGAAGTCTTGAAGAGACGTGGCTAAGTATGGTTCGTTGAAATGTGGCTCAAGGTCGCACCTAAGAATGATGGTTAGCAAAGCGTTGACAATGGTTAAAAGAACGTCAAGCACAATGTATAGATGCAATGGATAGAGACCTAGTAGAAGAATTGGAGGCAACAAAATTTTATAGCTACGAATGTTTAACAACAGCACAAAAATTGCAACTTTACTAGGTAAAACCCATTTGGGTAGATGATTTTGAGAGTTAGGTTTTGTTTGAAGCTTGATGGGCAAGCAAGTAAAGCATATGAATCGGAAGAGATTAGTGGGAAGTGGTAAAAGAGGACCTTTGTCGAAGGCAAATAGGATGAGCTTAAAATTGGCAAGTATAGAGAGGCAAAACGCAGTGGTGGAAGAGAAAATCGTAAAGACGAAAAACAAAGGAAGAACAAGAAACAGAACACAGACAGGAAGAACCGAGAGTAATCGATGAACACCTCTTTTGATCTTCGATGGTATATAGTAACAGTAAGAGACAGAGATTATTGCAGAACCCCATACTTTGACGAAGCTCTTGAGTTCTTCCTCCATTTTTGTGTTATTTTCTTTTGCTTTGCTCAGTTTTTGCAGTAACCTTAGGTAGTTAAGTTTTAAACTTGGTTGTTTGGCGTGTTAAAAAAGTAATCTAATTGAAGAGAAAACTAGGAACATGGTTCACAGGTCAACAAAGGTTTGCTTCTACGTGATCTGTCTTCTGATTTCTGAGTTTGCTTCTGATTTGTTTCTCTAAGTGCTGGCTCTTATGTTATTCGTACTCTGTCTCGTTTGATCAGTGCACACTATCTATGACCTTGGAACAAATAGCTAAATGTTTAAAATGGAATTCAAGACCTCATAGAGTTGATTCCAGAGGGAATAACATTTAATCGTTGTAATAATTACATCATATATTTATAATTAGATTATATTCATACATATTTGATTAGATTCATAAAGTAATTGATCGTTTATTAAAAATATAAGAACTAAACATTTGATATAGACATTCCATAGAACAACATATTGTCTCGTCGGAATTTTTGTATACTATTCCGTTTTGACAACGTTTATTACACTTCTTGCATATGTATCGCGTGAGACGATTACTGCGAAGAATATCTTTTTCTTCTCCACCATATATAATCATCTCTTTACCTGGTAACATATACATCTCCTTCCCAAGTAAGCATTGAATATGGAGTGTGATGTCGCATTCACTGCACATATAAATTCCATTCTTGAGATATATTTTTCTTTCACAGACATCACACCAGTGCTCACTACTCGCATCTTGTTCATACGAAAAAGTGAGAAGATGTTCGTCATGCTTGTACCTAAATTTCATTGGTATAGTAGCGCAGTAAAAACACAAAACAAAGTCACATTTTCCACAATCGAAACGGGTTTGTGAGCGTACTTTGCAAATCGAACAGATTCTTGTAGATCCAAAATCAGACGGTAGAAACAAAAGATGTGGATGAAAATGATGGTTAAGTGGCTCAGACGTGGATGCACAAATTACGTCTAAACGGAAATTACAATTGGTCATTAGACACATGTATGTGAAACTATTGCTTTGACGCTGGCAAGCTGAACAACTGAACATATGTCCCACTTGTAAGAAGAGGGCGTGAGGATGTATTACATGTTCTTTTTGCAGTGAAAGATTTGCACATACTGTATGGAGGATGAACTCACATTCCATGCAACTAAAAATATCACAATTATAAACCGGAAGTGCACATGCTTGACAATGTTTGTTATCCTCAATCTTTTTATCAATATATTTGTGGAGTCTCATTTGATGTTTATGACTAAAATGTTGTATAATCCCACCAGCTATCTCTTTAAATGGCAAAATATCTTTATATATTTCATCTGGTTCTTCCTCGAGTTCTTTTCCATCCCATACATCTTTATGTAAAGCACATCGAGAATGAGAAACATAATAACAACCTTTCACGCAAGAATATCCTCCATAGTTCTCATCAACCTTTTTGCGACAAACCCCGCAAAACCATTTCCGAGGAAGAAACGATGAAGCAAATGATAGGCGGTGTTGATGCCGAGATATTTTTATGATGCACGGCGAATATATACATTCTTTATGGACTACAAAATCACATTGATGGCAAATATATAGAAAATACCTTCGCTCGTCCAAAGCACAAACATTGCAAGTAATGGAAGCTTCTCTAGGAAAATAAGACAACATATGTTCGTGCCTTTTTTTGTGGTCTATCGTAAGGAGTGGTGGTTTTGCTTCACAGTTAGCACAAATGCAAAAATTGCATATAGAGCAATAGAAATTCAATTCTTTACGACGACAACAACAATAGCATATTGTGTTTAGCTTTAAATAATCAGATACGAGAACTTGGAGCGGATGTTTACGATGATAAGGATTATTTGTTATCGGTTCGATACACTCTTTATGAAAAAAGATACGCTCCTTCTGACCCAAGTCTTCGCGTAGGAAATAATAGCCAATGTCGTCATCTAACAGATAAGAGCAAACTCTGCACCTGGACTCCCGTTTGCAGTATTTATCTTTGTTTTCTCCGTTGTTGCACCAGACAAGGGGATGTGAACTGCTTGTATGTGTAGACCGAAGAACTTTTCTTTCATCGAGAGGATATAAAACTAGGACAGGTGAATCTTTGAAATGTTCGGAACGAAAGTCTTCTTTTTGATCAAAATCATGTCTTAGACGACAAACAGTAATATTAGCAGCATTTTCAATTTTCAGAGGATCCATAGTTGATACGAGAGAGGACGGTTATGATGATTTGAGAGTGAATATTGCTAGGTTAAAGCCTACAGGCTACATATAACATAATATATAGGCGTGGTTATGAATGTATACGATTTTTTAATTGTTGTAATGCAATTTTTTATAACCTACTACTCAAGTAAAGTACTGATTCTGTTAACAACTTTACCCGAAGCAACCAAACTATACATTCTCACGAAAAGTATCACTACCTAAAAGGGAAGATTCAGATGCTAACCAAAGATTCTTAGACTAATGTTATGATAAATGAAACATGCTTTGCTAAAACGTGACGACGGAAACCAATTACTATACTTATATGTGTTTATATAACAGTTAAATCAATCTGTCAGACACATTTTCACATCTCTAGAGAAAGCATAACAAATGAATATGTGAAAAATTCCCTATGCAATTTGTACCAATAATCTATCTTCTCTTTTTCTTCATGCTGTCTCTGAAGCCGCGTGGTTTACATATATTGAATCTACTTTGTATCTCCTTACACAGCTTCAGGACCGTCTTGCGGTAGAATGAATTGACGCATTGGCCTTGGCGACTTGGTACACTCGTGGCGTCTGAGAGTGAGTGGGATCCCTTCTTGCTCAAACCCATTACTATCTTCCAATTGTTTAGGAAGGCGAAGAGCCAAATTTCCCAAGGACGAAGAACCTACAATCGGACCCTTGTTAATTGCAGAAACATTCTCTCATTTTTCATTTTATACACATTCCTAAAGAAAGAGCTCACCCACCATCAACCATATCCTTTGTTTTGTGAAGCAAAAAGGTTCCTGAAAGGATTGTCACAAACCCACACAACTCCGTCACTATCTGAGTTCCGTCCTGTCGATCCCAGTCCTGTTCCACATAAATTAACAATTGTTGTTATCTCTAGTTACCAAAACAAATTAGAGAAAACACCAAGAGTTATTATATTATACTTTCACCTTAAACATGATGACACTAGCTAGGATGGTCAATGATGTGAACATAACATAGTATATAGGTGAAACTACAGCCGTGTTGAAAGTGTCAAGCGCCTGTAATCAAGAAAACAAAAAGAGAAGCCGAATGAAATTTCATGATATGTTAACAGATATCAACATGAAACTGATGCTACCTCTATACCTTGTTTAGATAGTTCATTTGGGTTATCACGCAGGTGAGAACTATCAGCGTGAAGACCCATGTCTGAGGGTAAATTAACTGATTCATTCCTGAAAACGTAAGCTTTAATGCTATCCCGAGCGCTTTGACGCTCATGACCTGCTCAAATCGTTCAAGTTATTAGGACTCAAAACAAAGCTAATGAATAAAAATGTTAAATCATAAGTTTTGGGTACTTACCGACAATGATCCAACAAGAGAACAAACCCCGATATATACCATGACATGTGACTGACCGTACTGTGGTACAAACTGAACTATGAGTATAATGGCTGCTCCTACTACTGCTGCAGCGTAGAGAAGAAAAGCTGCACAGGACATATCACCATGTCTTAGACAGATTAATCAAACATCAATTAGACGGGATAAAACAAGATTTGAAAAGAGATCAAATGGTACCAGGTTCTGTCGCAAGATTCCATACTTGTAACACAGAATCAATCTCTTGTTCTTGAGGAGCATGTAAGACAATAGTTATCGAACCAACAACACATAAGACACAACCAAGAAGCCCGAAAGTATGCAACTTTTCGTGTAGGATGACATGAGCAAGAGCAGCACTGCAAAATTCACATCCGAAATGTTCTATTTCAATTACTCCAGTGCACAACTCCTAATGGTTCAACAATACTATCATTGTGAATCAAAAAATTTAGACTAGGCCACATTGTATATTCCTTATATAGACAACACTAAAAGTTGATTGTGATTCCACAGCTAGATCAATACATAATAAATCTGACTTAATACTATCCAAACCTGATAATTATGCTGAGAGCACCAAGAGGAGTTACTAAAATGGCAGGCGCAAAGGCATAAGCAGCAAAATTGGCAATTTCCCCTACAATCACTGCAAAACAATGAAACATTGTCTATCCCATCAACATCACTGAAACGCCAATAACTACTTATACCCTCACCATCTTCCAATAACAACAAACAAAACCAATCTGCAGTACTAACAACAAGTAAACCAAGACCCCAAAAAAGGAGCAAACCTTTAAATATGAAGGGAACTCACTCGTTATCATGCCTACCCACCAGAGAGGCTCAAGCAGGTAAGAATAACCTCCAGAACCTACACAACACCATCACCAGAATCATCAACGAGAATCAAAAGAGCAACATCTATCTGATTTGTGATATACTTTTACTACATCTGTAATCATTAACATAACACTTAATTAGCCATTGGCGCTGCTTCACTTCACTCTCACAAAAACACAACAAATGATCAACTAGAATTTGAAACTACCCTGAAGCAGAAATCTAAAACTGGCAGAATAAATTTCCAATCTTTGCATAGTGAAACAAACACAAATCTCCTCCAAATCAGTAAAGAGAATGGAAATAACCTGCTCTGAGACCAGAAGCACCAGCTCTCTTGAGACCTTTCTTCTTAACAATGAAACTAGCACCAATGAATAAGCTTGAAGATAAAGCCAATACTAAACCCTTTATATTATCCGATGACATTCCTTTATACGCATCTCTCCAACTCCCACTCAAACTCGCCATGCTTTTCTACAATACACTTAACCCCTAAATACCCAGAAGAAAAAAACCGAGCTTTAGGCTTGAATCAGGCGATTGGGAGAGAAAAGACAAAAACTTTTTCAGATCTTGGGTTTGTCCATTTGCGAAAGGATATAGGAGACGATTTAGGGATTTGAGAGGGAACGAGGTAGATCGGATATAAAGACAAGAGCGTAGAAGAAGAGAGTGACAGGAGAGAAATTGTAGTGATGAAGAAGCATCTAAATTTACGAAAAAGGTAAAAGATTTCTCTAGCACTCAATTTTTTTTTGCCTATCTAATTGATGCAACCTCTAAATTGTTTTAAAATAAAATCTATTTCTGGTGACATAATAAAACGATGCAAGTATTCTCGATTTTTACTAATTGCGAAATAATTAGAAAATATTAAAAATAGCAACACAAAAATAATAGTTCATGTTATGTAAAAAATGAACAGTATTAATATTTACTATTGCAATAAGAAAATAAATTAAAAGAGTTTTGTATGAAGTAATTACGAGTCTAAAGTTCAAAACCGATTGGATGCAAATTTTCATAAATTGTTATTTAATTTGTGCGGAAGTGTTAGCGGAACATATAGTATAACCGGTTTAATGATAAATATTAAATAGATATGGTATGGTAAATATTATGGTGAAATTTTTTATAAAAAACATCAATTAATTTTTATTTAGACGTTTCATACCCAATTGTTTTTGGTTGGAAGAAAAATACACGAAATAATGTAATTTAATATCTAAACAATTAAATATTATTATTTTCATACTTACGATCTCACAACTAAAATAAAATTCCAATTTTCTCTTTATCATCTCAATTAACTATTAAGTTTTAGATGATATGAAATTAATTTTATTAACATTTATTTTATTGTGTCTAAAAATTTAAAATTTCAGTTTTACTATAACTATTTAATTTTAAAATTTAATATAAAAATTAGAAGAAAATCAAAAATATTTTAAAATGGTCACGTCGTCCTCTTTTTATAAACTTCTTTTACGTAATGAGAGACTCTTTCACGGATCTAGATTTAAATCTTTGAAAACTGTTGACTTTTAACTTGACTTGGTGGCGTTGAATGTGTCGAAGGTTCGATTCCTGGAGTTTCATTTGGAGAAATAAAGTTTCAGATTAAGCTTGGAGTGCCTCATTCTCTTTACCAGCAGCTGGATTTGGAGAATGTTAAGTCCATCTTCCCATAGTAAGTTCCACAGGTAACCTCCTCGATCATAGAATTTCTAAACAAAGTTGTTGTCTTCCCAGAAGAAACTTGAGTTCTTTGTTTCAAGTATTATTGTGGAAAATTTGAGTTCGAAATTTTGGCTTTGTACTAGATATAAGTTACTGTGAAATTGGATTAAGATTGGTGTTGTGAAAAGTAGACAGAAACGAGCATTACCATTTACTTATTTGATCCAGTATTGTTTGTGCGAAAACATCTCTCATTGTGTTACTTAGTCTTGGAGTCAGCTTTATCTACCATGTTATCACAATCATTACTTCCTTCTTTGTTTGAAGTGGAGATTGTGAATGTGGAGGTAGTGGATGGAGGACTGATTTGCTCAAGCGGCGTTCTAGTTGAAGAAATGGGTGATACAAATGAAGATTGCTATATAGTGTATGCCGCAGTCTACGGTGGCTAATGGCTACTAAGTCTCCGAGTTTAACAATGTCATTCTCGTTGATAGGAGAGAAAAAACGAGAACAATTGCAGTCACTAGCTTTTAGTTGTATATCTTTATTTAAGAACCAATTTGGTTTGTAGGAATCAATACCACAATTTCAGTTAAAAAGTAAGTTTGATTCACACTCCATATTTCAGTTAGAGACTCATCAAATGGTTGCAGCGTTCGGTACGGTATAAAAATAATCGCGTTCAAAAGCTCAGATTATGGTGGTCAAGGATGTAGAGAGACAAGCGCAGACATGCGATGGCGATATTACCATATTACGAAAAGATTGAACATGAATAATTCATCTCTCTAATGACGAGAAAAAATAATGACTTGACTCTTTATTCTAATTGATATGTAAATGAAATATCTGAATTCAAAAAAACCTTTACAAACCAAAAAATAATATGCAGACGTAAAAACAATGTAAAAATTGATCACACGATATTTTACAGGTTCACTGTGACACTCAAAATTATATTAGCAAGAGAATATTGAAACAAGGATTGAGTTAAAATTAGTGCTGCTCAAAAAGAATCTAAATTGAAAATGTGTTTGAGAGAAAGCAAACTTAGGCATGACCAAAAAAAAATAAAAAAATAAGTTATGTTTAATTGATGATTACGATACGAGTAATATCAGAGGCAAAATTTAACAAATTATCCGACCGTTTATACTGTTTTTAATAAGATAAAAATATATATTGTAGATCAACTTTTCTTAATTACAACATAGTTGTTTTTTTTTAACATAGATTTTTTCATATGCACTATCATTAAAACAAAAAAATTATCTGAACATTCGATCCTTGTCTTTTGCATTATACACACTTACAATATATTTGTAAGGTTTTAACCATATGGTTAATTAACAGTTAAGGTTTTAACCGTATGGTTAACCATACCTATATATTTTTACGGTTAATGGTTAAGGTTTTTAACCGCTTGATATGGTTACAGACCAAAATATGGTTACGTGATCATGAAGTTGTGGAATTTATTTTTGCATTTTTATTGTATTTTTATGTTTACTTGTTGCGTGTGTTTTAAAGATAATGTTTTTTGTTTGTTTATAATTAATTTATGTGATCATGAAGATGTGGAGTTTATTTTAGCATTTTCTTGTATCTTTGAGTGTGTTTAAAATTAATGTTTTTTTGTTTATGATTGATTTACTTGATCATGAATTTGTCGAATTTATGTTATCGTAATTTGTGGAATTTACAAAGTTGTGGAATTTATTTTTGCATTTTTATTCTATATTTTTTTTTACTTGTTGCGTGTGGTTTAAAATAATGTTTTTTTTGTTTGTTTATGATTAGTTTATGTGATCGTGAAGTTATGGAGTTTATTTTAAGTATTTTTATTGTATTTTTGTGTTTGATTAATATTTTTTTGTTTATGATTAATCTACGTGATCGTGAATTTCTCGAATTTATGTTATCGTGATTTTGTGTAATTTACTTGATCGTGAGTTGTGGAGTTTATTTTTGCATTTTAAGTCTAATTTTTTTTTTTTTTGTGGTGTTTTACGTCTTCGTGCGTTTAGTGTTTTTTTTTTTTCGAGTGTAAGGAACATTTTTGGCTGTGTTTATTTTTTTTATGAGAGAGAGAGCAAGAGAGAGTTAACATTTTGTTATTTACTCTGAGCATAGTGAAACATATCAAAAAAGATAATCACAAGATAAAATTGATACAACAAAATTAGAGCCGAGAAATAATTAATGAAACTTACTATATACTCAGCTAAGGTTGCTTCTCATTCGTACTTTTAACCTGGACAAAAGTAATGCAAAGTAAACTAAAAATACTAAAGAAACAAGTTACCTTAACATGAAAAATGGTTGGCTCTCCCATATTCACAAGACTTTTAATTTTTCACTGACGTCTTTAAGTGTTGCTAGTCCTAATATAATTTAGCGAATAATGTTATACGGATATTAAACAATACAGAACACAGTCGCTATAATCTTTGGCCAACATTCTAAGAAACTACTCTACGAAACAAAAGCTTACCTTCTTCAAGTCTCTTTACCAACTCCTTAATAGATACATCAACAGGCTCACACTAAGTTATATTCCTGCAATACAACTCCTTAATAATGAACAATGTCTACATCAAACGGACAAAACCACACAACTTAATTTGAGAAAACATGCAATAAAACACTAACAGTCTCTCTAATCTTGAGGCAGAACCGGTGGGAGCTATCCTCTCAAAATAGAAGATTATAACTACACCCCTGAATACTTGGAATATAGATTAAACTCACATTGGTTCTATTAAGAAGAGTATAAAATGATGGGAATAGGTTTAACATGATTACCTTATCATTCATGAGTACGTTGAAACGCATCTGAGACATTTCCTCTTTCTCATGAAACCATTTACCAAGAAATAAGTTAATAGAAGCTATTCTAAGGCAATATATTAAAAAAGAGTTCGAGATGAGGAACAGTCACAAAGCAAGTTCTTGACATCAAATATGATTATCCACACTTTTGGTTAAAGAATTTTTGTAAAAGTTTGTTTTCTGTTTTGGAAGTTGTTTGGACGTTCTGTGCTATGTTTTGGTTTTGTGTGTTTGAATTTCGCTGTGTCTTAGTGAGTTTAAGTTGTGTTTGTGTTTCATTTTTTTGTGTGCATTTGAGCGTGTGTTTTCGTGAATTTATGTTCTGTTTTTGAGACAGTGCAAGAGATGTGATAAGTGAGAGAGAGAAAGATTGAGAGAGAGAGAGAGAGAGAGAGCTACTTCATCAATCACCATACCTTTGAATAGTCTTCAGATCTTCTTTGCAGCTAAACACTCCTTCATCTTGAAACCCTTTATCAAGAGTTCTTTGCAGCTTGAGAAATCTCTTGACACCAAAGAACCCTTGTTAAAAATAAAACGAATATTTAACAGGAAGAAACATGTTACCGTCAAATCGAATTACCTTAACATGATGCACTAAAAGAATGCTTGGTCATCTTATCACTGAGGCTCAAGATTAGGGGATTCTGTTACTGTCATCCACAACCAGAGCCTTTTTCTGTGTGTATTATGTTGATTCCCCTGATCAGAAAGTAATTAATTACCCAATAGAACCGAAAATACAATGAAAAAACAGAAACCATAACTCTTAAAGAGCCTTAAACATTATAAAATCAAGTACCTGGTAACCAAATTTCGTAGCACCCTGGGGACCAGAACAAGATCTTTTCTACTACTTTGACCTGGACAGACGCATAGGCTTTTATTTTCCAGAAACTTATCCATATCCGCAAGCATCAGAGGCCGTGTACTCAAACACCACCTTCAAGCACTATTCACCATCACAAACAAACACATCATAATCTGATCCATAAAAAGTACCACAAAAGATGGCACCATCATAAACAAACACATCATAATCTGATCCATAAAAGTACCACAGGAGATGGCAAAAATGGGTTATCGAAGTAGCTAAGAAAATCATTAATATGTTTGAGGCACTTTGAGCTTTGCGGGCATTCTTTAGTTAGCTACCTTTTCCTGGTAATTGTTTAGCGACTGCATACCTTGAGAGATATGCGGAGTTTCAGCTGCAAGGCAATATCTCAATTGAGAATTCAAAATTAAAGTTTGTGATAGTGGAGGAAGGTGCAAACCTTTGTCTCAGGATCCTTGAGTTTGGTGACAGTCTCGCGCCAAGCCTCGCAGTTTCCTAGATGGAATTCTGAAGCAAGGGCCGTCACTTCTTGACAGAGGTTAAACTTTTTGCAGAATTGGTCTGATTTGACTATAGACTTGTGTGAAGAAAAGCTCGGTAAAATGATCTACCATGGAAAACATTGCATTATACACATAATGGCAGAGTTAACATGTAATCACTAATCAAAAGAAACAGAACCGAAGAGCTGAGAACAATCGAGAAAGAACCCACAAATGTCAATGTTTAATCTTACTAACTAGTTCGAGAACAATCGAGTTTCTAGCATCACAAGACCATGTCAACCCCAAGCGGGGTTAGGAGTAGGACTCCAATCTACCGTCCATGGTTCCTCCATAAACTATAACCATTTAATAATCAAAACTGATTCAGAGGTCATCAAATTTAAAAAGCCTTAAACATTATGGAGATAACCAGAATAAACAAGTACCTGGGAATTAATAGAGGACTCTTTCCTGCAAGTTACACATCAATTCGTGGAATGTGAAGTTTTTTGTTCCTATTGTTGAGTTTTACTGTTTGAGTTAGAATTTTTCTACGATTGAGCGTGAATTGTGTTTTTTTTTCTTCTTCTTTCTTTTGAATATGCATGCGTTTGGAAGTGTGTTTGTGTTAAGTTTTCGTGTGTTTAAATTTCGTTTGAGCGTGAATTTTGTTGTGATTGAGCGTTATTTGTGTTTTTGCCATCTTTGATCTATTTCTGGGATAAAACAACATGGAAAAAAATACATGATGAACAAGCCACAGGCCAGAGGACTAGTCTGTGGCCAGTTTGTGGTAAGAGAGAGAGATACTTACCTCAACACTTGTATGCTGAAACTTTTGGTCTTTGAAGCTTGAAGATTTTTCTTTTGAACGTGAAGTACCTGATCAATAAAATCCAACAAACACAGAGATTATAAAACTAACTAGACCAACAAAAATAACAGAACCTTCTGGCTAGATAACTATGTTCACGAGATACTCCAAGAATATAGTTTAATTTTTTTTTTTTTTTTGTCATCATATAGTTTAAAATTTATATCCGACTCTTTCGAATAATTAAGTGTTGCTAACAATTGAAATGGAGATATGAAAAACATCCATTAGAGAATCACGTAACATCTTATGGATTGGACACTAAAACATCTTATGAGTACTGTAGTTATCTCTAAGCTTTGGTACTATCAAGTCTAAGAACTGAACCACGAAACTGAACCAATCTACATTGTAATAACAAAAAAACTGAACTTTAAGCAAAAATGTACTCACTTCTGGATCAGATATCGAAGCTTTGATGAAGCAGAAAAGGAAGACGTATTGAGTCGGGATTGTCAAATACCATTCGAGGTTTCCAAGAATTGCCTTCTTCATCACTAGAATCTGTCTGCTACTGTAAGCATTGTCCGTGACATACACCAGATCGTTAACCTGCACATCACATGAACAATAATCATCAGCTCACAGTCACATACAAAAACACAATCAAATTATTGACATCAAACAGTAAGTACCTGAGGTGGCCAGATTTCTTCATATTTGGAAGGCACTGATTCCCACTACCTGCAACTCTCTCTTGGGAACAGCTTTCACATAGAGGAATCGATCAATGATGTTAACAGTGAGGTACAGAGTTTCAAGGTTAAGCTCAAACTTGATGTGAACTTCTAGTAACCAATCAATCAAGATCGCTCTCATCTTCTCATTCATCTCAGTTTGAATGTGCATGTACATCTTAGGCTGACTCTCCTTCTCAACTTCTTTATAGAACGAGTACATATCATCAACATACTCCACTGCAGCCACATGATTATCTTTGTCAGATTCATCAATATCAAGAATCTTTGGTTTGTTGACTATACCACAAGCAGCTTTGCTTTGAGCACTAAGTACATACGAGTACGTCACTTTCTTATTCTTAGGTGACATCGCTACTTCCTCTTCGTCTCGATCACTTCAACAGGCTTCGTCTGTTGCTTAACCACTAGATTCTTCTTCTGAACCGCCCTTTGAGCTTCTGGGTTTCTTGCAGCAAGAGGCTGACTCTTTGGACCAAGAGCTGGAACCTTGTTGTCTCCATTGATTGGCTTTCTTTCGAGTTGGGCATTCGCTAATAACTGGGCACGAAAACTAAGAGTAATGGGTCGATTAATCGGAGGTTGAGCCTTTCCTCCTTGAACTCCGGGAACAGAAACAAGATTTCCGATGTCACCGAGGGCACGCCGATTCTTCACAGCACCGTTTTTGTTCTGAATCTTCAAACCATCAACGAGAGGAGCACCTGTTTCACAGAATTCAAAAGAAACCCATCAAGATCTTATCTTTGTTTCTAAAGATTCACAAGATTAACAAAAAATCGATCCCAAAGAAAGACCGTTACAAGATACTTCATATTCAAATTGGATCTGTATCGTCGACGAGTAATCATAACAATGCCCAAATCAGACCGAGTTAGGGCAAACGAGTTATATTCAAACCCAGATTTTAGATCGGCGAAATACAAAAAGCAATGATTTCACACGCGTATCGTTACATATCAAACACAACCCAGAGAAATAAATCATATCGATATAAAGAAATCAAAACAACGATAACCTACTGAAACTCAAATCGATTCATAGAATTAAGAACAAACCTCTGACTTGTTCAGGTATGTTTGCCCTCGTCGCCATGATCGCTCAAAACGCACAAAACAGTTTTCAAAGTTTTGAATTAGCAAAAGTGATTATGAGATAGAGAGACAAAACTGAACCACGAAACGTTTATAATTGCATCGGCTGTGGCACATGATGATAGTTGAAACAAACAGAGACAAATCATCTCAAATAGTTGTGATTTTCATAATCAAAGAAACAACGATCAAATCAAAACACATGTAACTGATGTTATTCAAAACCATAAAACGTTGATCATATATCTATTTAATCTTTCAAAAACTAGCAATAAACAAGATTAACAGAGATGATACGAAGATCATCATCACACTGATTCTTCTAGATCGCTAAGAATAGGGTTTATACCTGAGAGATTTGTGCGTTTGTGTTCAACGATCGAAGCAACAGACCCAGATTCAATCACACGCTTCTGTTCTGGAATAATCGGAAGAGAATTTTGAAGTGAATGAAATGATCGATGAATCAAAAACAAAATTAAAATCTTGGAGAGAAATGAAATGAATAGTTTGCGGAGAGAAAAGGAAAAAGCTTGGTATATGTAATTACGAAATGCCCTTGTTTATTCCGTTAAACAATTTGGATTCAAAATTGAAAATGAGAATTTTCCCCCTGATCTGGATATTTTGTGTCCGTTAAACTTAAAACACTCCACAAAATTCAAAAATACATTTCGAATCACATGGGCTAATATATGATTTCTCAATACCGTGTTGTGTAGTGT
This sequence comes from Arabidopsis thaliana, assembly GCF_000001735.4. Lineage (NCBI taxonomy): Eukaryota > Viridiplantae > Streptophyta > Magnoliopsida > Brassicales > Brassicaceae > Arabidopsis > Arabidopsis thaliana. The sequence continues at coordinate 12,595,812 of NC_003070.9, read as the reverse complement.
GGTTTCCGATTTGTTTTTGTAAACCGCAATTTCAAATAAAACTCTGTTCTCTCTCACATAACTTTCAGAGAGAGAAAGTTTTTGATGTTTACAGACCGGAAATTTTCCGGTGAATCGCTGTCCCAAGTGTTTTGGACTGTTGCCCGATATCTTCCAGTTCTGTTAGTGGAGATAGCCGGTTATCGTCCGGCAAATCCAGCTTCTATGAGTGGTTTTGGCCGGCTTCTATCTTTTCTGCCGTCGATCGGTTTTATAACCGATTACTTTTCAAGTTTTTTCATGTTTTCTTTCAATAATTTCTATAGATTTGAGTTGATAATTAGTTTTTAAGTACTTATTACTTAAAACTAATGTCTCCGGCTTGTCTTTAGAAACCTCAATTTGCAGGAAATCATTCAAGCAATTTCATCTTGGTTTAAAGGATTGCAGAATATTCTGATGCATATGATGATTCTCTCATGTTGTGTCTCTTTTAGAGCTCCGTTCAGATATATTTCGGTGGTAAACAAGGAAATTTCGTGCGAAGTTTCGACGATGTTTTACTCACCGGATTCGGTGCTTCTCGATGGCAGAGGCTGATGTCGGTAAACTTCTGTTGACTCATCAGAACGTGTTGCTGTTGTAATATTAGGTCAACACTTGTCTTTAGATAGAGTCCAATATCAAACAGTCTTTTGCCATAGATGTTAATGTAATGGGCCATTGTTGGGTATCACTGTTACCCTGCTTATTTACCCTTTTGTGGTTTAGTAAATTTCACTTGAGACAAAAAAAAAACTCTGTTTTTTACTCAATAATAAACTGTGTTCCTAAGAACTACTACAAGAAGTGTTTAAACAAGGAATTACAAGAAGGAATAAACCCTAAGAGCATTTACATGTCTTAACTATAATTTATTGGCCAAATGAAGAGAGAGAAATTTGTTGGCAAAATGAAGAGAAATAAATTTGTTGGCCAAATAAAAGAAAAAAATAAAAAACAATAGCACCAACCAATAACATGATGACATATTCGTGTCTTCCAGTATCAAAAAATATCTTCCCACAGACATCAAAGCCACCTTGTCTCTCCTGTTAAGCGCATTAATTCTCATTTTTCTATTTTTTTATTCTGTTAAAATTTGAAGATACCCTCTAAATTTGTCCGATGGGGATGGTCTAAAAAGATAAATAAAAAATAAAAAGTACTTAAGCCCAAGTTATGTTTAAAACAAAGCCCACGAACTAAATAAGATGAGAAACAAAGTAAAGATGTGTTGAATCAAAAGTTTATAGTGTTTTATAATTTAAAAGAAAACATATTCTATATTTAACATAATATATTTTATATATCTATTTAATACATTGATTATTATACTTAGATAGTTTTTTTTTAATTTCAATAGTAAAATAAAGTGAATAAAAATAATTAAGCAAATTGATTCTTTTTACATTGTCAATAAAAAACTAACGTATTATTGTACAAGTGCTTTTGCTAAAATCGTTATCGTCAATTTTCTATATATTAAAAAAACATTAGGACATTTTTTTGTTTAGACTAAAGAGTATGTAAAATTTTCTATACTTTTTCACTATGAATTCTGATTTAATTTTCGCAAAAAAACTTTCTATTTTTTTACCATGTAAATTTTAGATTAAAGAGTCATCTACTTCAATAATTTCTAATGAAATTAATAAATTAATAATATTTATTTTCATTTCCCTTTTAATTTAGTGTTGAAATTGAAAAAATAAGTAATAATAAGAATCATACAAAATATATTTTCTGTTAAATATAGATTGTGTTTATTTATTCTATAATACCATAAACTATTCAATAGAATAACTTCTTAAGAATATTAAAATAAAAAAAAAATCATTTTTCGAATATTTTTGTTGGTCAATGCTGATCAACATTGGTCAATACTGGATTTCAACAATTTGTATACCGGAAAAAGATGTTCATTGATCACATGCCGTCATGTAGTTGGTATATGTGGGGATGAAATACATCTAGTTCGTGTAGTTGATTGTACATTTCTAAACTTGGCATGTGTGGCTATGTATTCCACTATACTTGGTGTAGCTATGTATTCCACTATACTTGGTGTAGCTGATTATATTTTTTCCTATGTATTAACTCGGTTCACTGTAGATTTCTAATAAGAGATTGGTTTTAAAACTAACCAATCTTAAAATAACCTCTCACGATTTGGGATTTGTTGATAATAATAATGGGAATGTTCCACTATTAGGCACTTTTAAAAGAATGTTTTTCCGTTTGAGGCGCTTTATAGGGAATAGACACCTTTTCTACTAATTCATTTTTTTATAGACTTTTTTACCCTCAATTCAATATTTATGTTTTTAATTCTCAATTTCTCTTTATTGTTATACATCTTCCACGATCCTTATCGAAAATAAATAAAATATCTGTCTCTTTTTTTTTTCTCTCTCTCTCTCTCTCTCTCTCTCTCTCTATGATTTGTAGCGCCTCTCTCTCTCCACGTCTCCATAACTTTTGGAGAAGTTTCTTAAACAATTCGATCTCGATTATCTCAGGAATTTGGTAAAAGTTCTATGTCCATAAGGTCTTGGAGGTGGAGGTCTCTGCAAACTGTAACAAAATCAACAAACAATGTTTTGGTGTCCATAATAACGAGTCCATTTAAATATATCCCTTCGGAAACCTTTTTACTGCTCTATATCCATTCTGTATACCATGTCCATGATAACAAGAAATTCGATTAACCGGAATCTCGATGCTACATAGATGAAACGAGTTTGACACATGAGAGAGAGAGCAAAAATCAAATCAAGCCGCCATTGTTGAAGAAGAAGAAGTTTCTTAGATAACTGAATCTCAAATTTAAGTCAAAACAAATATTTAAATTTCAAAATAAATCACAATCTTATAAGAAACCAAGACCTCGTATTCTCCAATTAGTCTAGAGAGAAGAGAAAGCCATCGCGTAGTGTGGATTTGGAGATTAATTGCAGATTTGGAATTGAAGATATTCTGGAAAAGGTTTTTTTCTTCGATAAAGTGAGAAAAAAGAAAAAAAAAGAGAAGAGATGGGAAAAGGAGAGAGAAGAGATGGCCGATGGAAAAAATGTAGTTAAAGGGTAAATAAGTAAAATAATTTATCTAAATTACCTTCTCCATTTAAAGTGCCTAATTAGGAACTAACTTTAAAAAAAGTCTCTAATTACGTAATATTCTCAATAATAATTGAAATCATAATTTAGATATAAAAATAAAATTAGCAATACTTACCCATATAAGATTGGGTTCTTGAAAATCATTGCTCAAGAGATCTGTTCAAACAAAAAAAATCATAGATTGGAATTTCAATCGAAACATTTGGAAAAACTAAAGTCTAAATCTGAATCAATAATAACCTTACCTCTTTGTAAAATTCCAGCTTAGCTGCTAGAAACAGGAATATCACTCTCATCCTCAAGCTAATTTTTCCAGCCTCATTGTACTTCATTTGGCGGGAGAGGAACCAACGTCTTCACTCCGCTACTTCACGTCCTACTACTTCTATCATTAAGGAAATCAAGATGATAGTTAGGACAAGGCTTGATCCTCTTTCTAGGGCTCAGAGATCCACCCCTCCTGCCTTGACCCTCCTCGCCACTTGGTTCTCCTTATCCCAATGACATTTTCAGTTGTTGTTTCTTTTGTAGGCTTGGTTTCATTGGGTTCACTTTGTGTTTGGACCTTCCTCTTGCTGCGGGGGCTGCGTCCTCTTGTTTCGGGCCTCGGCCTTGTTTGTTTCTGTTTCAGGTTTGCGTACCCCTTCTCGGCATTTATCATATATGTTATGTTTTTCTAGTAAAAATTTAAAAAAAAAAAAAAAAAAAATTTCAGATTAGCGATTAACAGATGATAAACGGTGTCATAGTGTATTGATTATCAAAACAAATTGCAAGTGATTCATACTACGAACAACCGTTTGATTTTATTTTGGTGTGTGTTTGTTTAGAGAAGAAGAAAAGACAAGGTTTCTTCTAGAATTATCTATTCAGGTAAATAAACATTTATCTTTTCAATAAAATACAAAAATCAATCAATATGTGAAATGATCTGAAGAAAGTTTTGTGGGTTTCGGCCCAAAACAAAATTGTCATGTTATTCATTAATGGACTCCTAAATTATTCGTTGAAGCAAACAATTTTTGGCATTTTATTAGATATTCGATAAATAATCATAAATAATAGACTTATTTGTCTAAAAAACCACAAAAACAAATAAAAATTGTATGACTTTTTTGTGTTGTCGTCGTCGTCGTTATCAACCCTCATCATCATCATCACCAACGTAACCACCGACGCCATCATCATCGCCATTAACAACTGGATCTGTCTCCGTTTCCATCAAATCTCTTTCTCTCTCTGCAGATCAATTGATTTTTTACAACGTGATTGAAGCGGGGCTAGCTCCGGTGACGATAGTTGATTGGTTTTGTCCCTTAAGATGAGCTCCTTCAATGGTAACGAACGGCGTCGGCGGCCGTGAATCATGAGAGAGATGGCTCAGTTTCTTTTTCTTTTCTCTGATCTTCCTCTTTATCATCAGATTCTATCTCAGAAACTTATCAATGTGCGTTTGATTTTTTTTGCTTGGGTTCCCTTTACAATAATCATTAGGGTTTAGTTTTTGAATGGAATTCTCTTCCAATAAACAAAATATCATTAATGGTGAATAGTGAGGACGCAAATGATTATTGAAAAGCTTTGATTTCGAATACTCGATTGCAGATCTGCCACAAATCTGAAACTCTGTTTTTACTATTCACCTTCTTCTTCATTTGCAAGATGATTTCATTTCGTTCGTTTAATTTTTTGCTTTGGTTTCATAAATACTATCATCTTTAGGGTTTAATTATTGTGAATCAATGAATGTTTTTAGTTAGAATAGATTTTAAGAATATGAGATTTGGAAAAAAAATTGGATTTAAAAGAAGAGGAGCGTGCAAGAAGATGATGAGAGAAGATGATGAGATTATTCAGGGGTAAAATGATCAAATCGCCCTATCAAAACTACTCTTTTTCAAAGATCATACACAAAAGCCTCAAAATCAAAATTTTTATCAAAAAACATCCTCTTTTGACAATAACCCCTAAATAATATTATAAGTATTATACACTAATATTCTGCAACTGTCCAGATTATTTATCATTTACCAAAGAAATATATTAAAAATTATATTTATCTTTAAATTCAATATTTATAATGGATCAAACATCAAACAAATTTGTATACCGAAATTTTTTTAAAACACAAAATATAAGTTTCTCCTTAATTTTCTTTTATGAAATTTTCTTCTAAAAATAGAATAACATATAAAATAATACATAAGAGAGAAATCATGCTTTATTTTACAGAGAAAAATAGAGATTTACATTGGAGATAATCTTATATGAAAACTGTAAAAAACTATAAAATCAGGGCGAAAAATGTGTATGGTAAAAAAACTTAACATGTGGTTAAAGGTTTTAAAAAGATTACAGAATAGTTCTCTATTGGGCCTTCGAAAAAAGCCCAATACCCAACAACAAAAACGCGCGTGTATCACACCTTCAATACACTAGTAAGAGTCACACAGTGATCGTCACCGGTAAATTAGTTGGCAAACTCCGCCTGCTCTTCGATAATTCCGAGGAGCTTCTTCACTCTTCTTATATCTCATTTCTCTCTATCTCTCTCTCTCTCTCGCATTGCGATTAACGAAATTCGAAAAATGTCTCGTCTTCTCCAAACACCCTTCTTACCTTCAGTTTCCCTCCCCACAAAAACACGATCTTCCGTTACGGGTTTCCGGGTAAAGCCCAGAATCATCCCAATTCAAGCAAAGATCCGAGAAATCTTCATGCCTGCACTAAGTTCCACGATGACCGAAGGCAAAATCGTCTCTTGGGTTAAATCAGAAGGCGATAAACTCAACAAAGGAGAGAGTGTTGTTGTTGTTGAATCTGATAAAGCTGATATGGATGTTGAGACTTTCTATGATGGTTATCTAGCTGCAATCATGGTTGAAGAAGGTGGTGTTGCTCCTGTTGGTTCTGCTATTGCTTTGTTAGCTGAAACTGAAGATGAGATTGCTGATGCTAAAGCTAAAGCTTCTGGTGGTGGTGGTGGTGGTGATTCTAAGGCTCCTCCGGCTTCTCCTCCCACGGCTGCAGTTGAAGCACCTGTGAGTGTTGAGAAGAAGGTTGCAGCTGCTCCGGTGTCCATTAAGGCGGTGGCGGCGTCTGCGGTGCATCCGGCGTCTGAAGGAGGGAAGAGGATTGTGGCGTCTCCTTATGCTAAGAAGTTAGCTAAGGAGTTGAAGGTTGAATTGGCTGGTTTAGTTGGAAGTGGACCGATGGGAAGGATTGTGGCTAAAGATGTTGAGGCGGTTGCTGCTGGAGGAGGAGTTCAAGCTGCTGTTGCTGTTAAGGAGGTAGTGGCAGCTCCTGGTGTGGAGTTGGGATCGGTGGTTCCTTTTACGACAATGCAGGGGGCTGTGAGTAGGAATATGGTGGAGAGTCTTGGTGTTCCTACTTTTAGAGTCGGTTACACGATTAGTACGGATGCTCTTGATGCTCTCTACAAGAAGGTGAGTGTGTTTTGAAATCCGTTTGGTTGGTATGATAGAGTAGACTGGAGATTCCATTGATTGTGATAATAGTTGCTTGATGAAGTTTTGAACTTTGGGATGAGATTATGAGAGATAGCTAGTTGAATTATAAATGATAGTATCTTATGATGTGCATCAGAAGCATACACTAGTTACAAACTGTAAGTGTAAATGTTGATTTGGTTCACATTTTGTGTTTGGTTTGTTTAGATTAAGTCGAAAGGTGTGACAATGACGGCACTTTTAGCAAAGGCAACTGCACTTGCACTGGCGAAACATCCAGTTGTAAACTCGTCTTGTAGAGATGGTAACAGTTTTGTGTATAATAGTAGCATCAACGTTGCTGTTGCTGTTGCTATTGATGGTGGTTTGATCACTCCGGTGCTTCAGAACGCTGATAAGGTTCTTTTCTTTTGTATGCTTTATAAGAGATTTTGAGTTTACTCTGTATTCAAAACCGGTATCAGTGGGTTGTTCTATCTTTTGTAAACAGGTTGACATTTATTCGTTATCTAGAAAATGGAAAGAATTGGTTGATAAGGCTCGAGCCAAGCAGCTGCAGCCTCAGGAGTACAACACTGGTAATCCTACTACTAGAATATTGAAGTGATTTGAGTTTGAGTAATCCTTCAACTAGATTGTTTGAGTCTTGTTGTTTTTATTTCCCTTCCGGGTAATTGCAGGTACCTTCACTCTCTCTAACCTAGGAATGTTTGGCGTTGATCGGTTTGATGCTATTCTACCCCCTGGAACAGTTAGTGCTTTTACCTTTATGCGTGTATTTTAGTTTGTATCTTGGTTATGTCTTTTAGCCTAATAATTATGCTAAGGATAACAGCTCATTGGTTTTCTTGTCTTTGATCAATGAAGGGAGCGATTATGGCTGTCGGAGCATCTCAACCTTCAGTGGTTGCAACTAAAGACGGCCGCATTGGCATGAAAAACCAGATGCAGGTAAATGTTATTATCAACCATCGTTAGAACTTGTTCCTCTTCTCCTTTTTGTCTTCATGAAAACGTCTCGAGTTTTCCTGGGAACTTGTTAATGATGACTGGTCACTTGCAAACCCACAGGTGAATGTGACGGCAGATCATCGTGTCATCTATGGTGCTGATCTTGCACAGTTCTTGCAAACATTGGCAAGCATTATTGAGGACCCAAAGGACCTTACATTCTAGGCCAAATTACTGCTTTTCGCATCCCAGTCTTCTCTGCTTTTGATTCCATGGGAGCTTGTATTTCTGCGGTAATCAGTTTCTTTGATAGAACAAACCTTTTAAGATTAAACATAATCATTTCTTTGTTTGAGATATATCTTCTGCAACATTTTCTGCATGGAAAGGCCGTCCCACATGATTTTGCTACTGACTTCATATATATCCACTTCATGCGATGAATCTTATATGAACTGATAACTTTAGCATGATTAATAACATGAATCTTATATGGACTGATAATTTTCAAACTACAACTGTGAATGCATTACATCTTTCCTGTTTCTCTCAGCATCTCAAAAATGGAGATGCAGATGATAGTCTGTCAGAGGAAAGAAACCTCTCTAATCTCTATGCTGCTTATACATACAGATACAGTAACAAGCAAAAATTTACATATCATGCATCTGACACTTTTAATTAGAGTCTTGTGAGCATCCGTAGAACAGTCTTCATCTTTGGTCTTGCCCCAGGAGAGATGTTTATGCAGGCAAGAGCAACACCGAGGGCACGGAGCATCTGCTTTGTTGCTACAGTTGATGTTTTGCTCACTCTGAGATCAAGAATGTTGTTCTGCTGCTCTTGATGGCTCGAATGGCTCTGCACCCACTTAGCCAAATCTCTTCCTTCACTTACAGCTGGCCTTCCAGTTAACAACTCTAAAAGAATCACCCCAAAGCTGTAGACGTTCCCAGCCATTGTCACCCTCATCGTGTAAGCATACTCTGATGAAGTGATCAAAAGTGAAAGATTAAGAGAGCTGTTGTTTCTCAGACAAGCCCATATAAGTTTTGTATAATGTGTTCACCTGGTGGAATGTAGCCGATGGTGCCTGCAACTGCTGAGAGGCTGCTGTTGCTTTTGGAAGGATCGATTACCTTGAACAGTTCAATGTCCCCTACTAGAGGCTCAGTGAGCGACTTGAGTAGTATTTTTTTACTAGACAGATCTGGTAGAAGGATTGGATCACGACCGCTGGATTCGGATCCATGCAAGTAAGAGATTCCCTGAGCTATGCCAACCGCAATACTATACCTGCTTGTCCAATCAACCACACCACTGCTATGGTTGTGTAGAATCTCGTAAAGTGTACATGTGTGAGAAAAGTCATAGATGAGTAAGCATCCTTCTGAATAGAGGACATAAGCTAGTGGAACCATTACGTTTGTGTGATGTAGCTTGCCCAACATCTCTAGCTCTACCTCTAGTTGCTCACTACTCGCTTGCTGGAAAACCCTGTCTCTTGTGTTAAGTTTTTTGATGAAGTAACTCGAACCAGAGGGCATGACAACTCTGTAGTAACTCCAGAACATTGTCTGATGCAGACCATGTTCTGGATGCGCAACAGCTTCCACAGCTTTGGCGAAGTTGATGTTTGATCTATGTAGAGCGTTTGAAGTGAGAAGCTTTCCATGAATTACCTCAGGGAGAACAGTTGACCCTTCTTCATCTGGGTCGACCTGCATGTTGTTAATCCCCTTGCAGCGCCTTGAAAATTTCAGCACGGTGACAGTTATGATCCCTGTAAGCAGAGCAAGAACTCCAAGGGAGACAAATATTACAATCATAACTAGTTTGCTTTTCCCTGATGGATTTCTCTGGATAGAGACTTCGTTCTCAGTTTTCAACTTAACCCCAGGGTTTCCTCTGACATCGACTGAAACATTATGGGTGAACCTTGGAATATTTCCGGTAAGCTGATTGTTGGAGAGTATGAGCTGTGTAAGGGACATTAATCTGCTCAGGAAATTAGGTATTTCGCCGGAGAAGTTGTTATTTGACAGATCAAGAACTTCCAAGCGGTCAAGTTCAGACAATGTAGTAGGGATAGATCCTTCAAACAAGTTGTAGCTGAGATTTAAGGAAATTTGCAACTTTCGTGGCATTACTGGGATCCTCCCTCGTAGCTGGTTTTGTCCCAGCTGAAGTTCTATCAAATCCTCCAGATTTTGAATGTTATCAGGTATGGTACCATTCAGATTGTTGCCTTGCAAGTTCATGTTGGAAAGCCTCTTTAGCTGAGAAAGCGAAGGCGGTATGGATCCACTTAGAGAATTGCAGCTGATGTTAAGAATCAAGAGGTTACTCAAAAATGCGATTGTATCTGGTATTTCTCCCGTAAGCTTGTTTTGCTGTAGTTTTATCACTTGAAGCCTGCTAAGGTTTCCAAATGCAGGAGGTAAGATCCCGGTGAACTCGTTCATAGCCAAGTTCAGGAGATTCAAGCTCACAAGATTTCCAAATGAAGGAGGTATGAAGCCAGTTAAACTGTTGTTGTCCATCTCCAGATACGTTAGGAGCTGCAGCGATTCAAACGCAACAGAGGGTACTGACCCTGTTAGCTTATTGCTTCCTAGTCTTAGCCTAACCAGGCTAGACGAAATGCTTTGTGGTATCCATCCAACAAGTTGATTAGATGACAGATCCACAGAGACGAGTTTAAGCTGCGACAAAAGGTCACCTGGAATCGACCCCGCTAAACTGTTGAAACTGAGATCTAAGTTCTCGAGGTGTTTTGTGAGCCCTGATGGAATTTCTCCCGTGAATCGGTTACGGTTCGCTGCAAACCGACGCAATGTCTGGATGCTTGAAAGTGATTCTGGGATTAGTCCACTAAGATAGTTGTTGGAGAGAAGTAAACTTTCTAACTTGGAGAGGTTTCCCAACGAACTCGGGATAGAGCCGTTAAGCTGATTATCACTGAGATCTATCAGCGTTAGTTCTTGATAATCTTTGATGCCTTCGGGAATAGTACCGCTCAAACTATTATCTGAAACCTCAAGCTTCTCTAGACTTTTGGTCAAATGAACCGGAACAGAACCAGTTAATCTGTTGAAGCTAAGATTCAAACTCCTCAACTGAACCAACCCATCAAAACCATAGTCTCCAACGTTCCCACTCAACACGTTGTGAGAGAAATCAAGAACCGCCAATTTGGAGAAACCGCGGAAACCAGGGGAAGTAGAAAACTTGTTCGTGCTGAAGTTCAGATGCTTCAGAGCAATGAGTCTTTCGCAATTTGTAACGAACCCTTCTGGGATTGAGCTCAATCTGTTGTTGGAGACATCAAGAGACTCCAAAGTCTGGAGATTGCAGACAAGTGGTAAGAAGGAAGAATTGGAGAGATCAAAGTTAGAGAGAGACAGGCTAATCACAGAGCTATTGTCTGGTAAGCTGCAGAGAACACCGTTCCATGAACATGGATTCCTCTCAGAACCAGGAAGATTCCAATCCGAGATATTAAGGAAACTAGAGAGTTCGATCATTGTGTTTGTCTGGTTCAACGACAACTCAGAGAAACATACATGGCAACAAGATAAGAAGCTGAAGAAGAGACAGAACATGAACTTGCCTGTTTCTGGAGGAACATGTATCTTCTTCATCTTTTTGACCCCAGTGAACATTGCTTTCAAGCAAAAAAGATGAAAAGCTTAACGAGTAGAGAGTGCTGAGAAAATGGAAAAAGAGAGGTCACGGAAAGTGAAGAGAAATTACTACAGTGAATAGTGTGTCGTGTTGATTGGGTCGAAGGAGTTGACTTGACTGATACGTTTTTCATGTGTTTTGAGATTTTCTGTTCTGCCACGTCATCACTCTTTGTTTTTAACTCTTTTTTTTCCATCCTTTTTTTTTAATAATAAAAGTGGGTTCTCTTTTGTTGACCATAATACAAGTTTTGTTTTGTTCTCTATATAGAAAGAAAATCATGGAGAACTCTAAAGTCTCTCTAATCATTCAATTGTTCAGAAAAAATGAAAAAATAAGCCTTGGAAATTTCAAAGAAAATGTTTAAATAATTCTTATTGATTATAATATATAAATTTTAGGAGTTTTAAAGGCTAGAGATATAAAAAAATTGTCAAGCATGTTTCAGAAAATATATTATATTGACTAATCATGCAAGTTTAGTTATTAGTAGTATTTTCTAGAAATAAACCTACTGGTATTTGTTTGAAGTAAAAAATATGTAATACTCACGTATCCTTAAAATAAAAAAAACGAGTATATGTGATATGTTCTTTATCTATAACATAACTAATTGATACGTTTCGTGGCTTATGAAATACTTGAAAACCATGATATTGAAAAAGAGCATAAAAATGATTCAATATCACCACTAACAATTGAAGAAATATTTGAAATCATATAATATTCTCAAAACTGAAGATAAGAAAGACTTAAAAGATGAAAAGATTGTTTCTTATGTAAAGAAAATGAAAAAAAACTAAAAAGACACTTCAATTACTAACATTTTCTACTTTCCAACTAATATATAGTTTTTAAATATATATGTTTTTGTGCACTAACTTTTTGATTTAAACTAGAAAGATACAAGAAGATAGTTTATATTCGAAGAAACCCAAATAGCAAGCTTGGAAAATAAAGTACATGAAGATATATAAATAAAAAATAGAAACACAAGCTCAGTGAAACTAGATAGAGCATCAAAAGAAATGACGAAAACAAACTAACACGAGCAAATATATGATAAAAACACACATTAAACAAATAATCACCAACTGGGTAAGTAGATAGTCACCATACCTTGTGACGTTTTGTTACATGTGTTTTCAATTATCAGTTAAAAAATATAAATAATTGTTTAAGCACAAGATGAAATTTTGAGATGAACGCCGATAACTTATAAACTGTTATGTTGGTATATGAAAAGAAAAAGAATTAATAACTAATGCATAATCAAGAAAGAAAACGATACTGAAAGTGTGATGAGAAAATGCAAATCAGAGTTGATGGACGAGTAAGACTCGACCCTATAAATAGATATGAATGAAAATTTTTTTTTGGGGGGAGGAGGGGGGAAGAGGGAGAGAAATGAGAGTAAGCTGCTGAGAGCCCTCATTGTTACAAAGAAGGAAGCCGACAAAGAAGAAGGTAAGAGGGACACTGAACCACCTCCAATGATTCTCGAATTCTTGCTATGGAGTTCGTGAATGTTCATACATTGGTTTGTGGTAGAGTGTTAGATGAGTAAATCAGCAATTTACGTAATCATATGGGTTGGGGTATTTTCACGGATGTAAACTAGCCCTGGGAGTTCGGTAGAGTCGGGTTATTCGGGTCGGGTTAATCGGTTTTGAGAAAATTCGGTTTTTGAAAAATTCTCCTGAATTGAACCGAAATTAACTTCGGTTCGGGTCAATCGGTACTCGGGTAATTCGGTTCGGTTTAAGGGTATAAAATTAATTCCGAATTAAATTGTTTATTTTTTCTATTTCGGGTAATTTGACCCGAATTACAAATAAAATATGGATAATAGGCTTAAATAAAGCCCAAACTCATTATTATTAAACTGCATTTACATACCCAACAAAACATTTACAAAGCCCAAACCCATTAACATTTACATACCCAATAAAAAGTTTACAAAGCCCAAACCCATTAACAATTAGGGTTTTCGATACATTTGTTGACGGTGAGGCAGCGACGGACGGCGACGGCCAATCTCTCTAACCTCAAAAAAAACTACCACCAACGAGATCATAATCATAACCACATGCAATCTATCATTTAAATTGAGAAAATTAGAAAAATAAAACTATAAAAATTGAAAATCCGATGAAAATCAATAGGATCTAGAGAATTACCAATGAATCCATGATTTTGGTGATAAGGAAAGCTTAGCGAGCAATCATCAAAGAATCAGACGAAGATACGATTAACGAGAATAGAGAAGAGCTAACAAAGATTGAGATTTGAGAGAATGAAAGAGCAAGTTGAAGATGATGAATTCATGATGGAGAAGAAACGTTAGGCTGGTTATGGACTGATTATGGATTTGGTAAAGGAAGAAGAAGAACTCTCTATTTGAGTTTCGTAAGAGGCAGCGCAGATCCAAAAAATTGAGACTAAATTAGGGTTAATGACCCATAATCTTTATATATGGCTGCAGATTCTCGGTTTAGGTAAAACCGATCGCTTCCGGTTACCGAACCGACCCGAACCGAAATCCGATTACCCAAATTAATTTTGCCGATCGGTTACGTGGATTCTGTTCGGTTTACGCCGATAACCGAAAATTTCGGTTTGATCGGTTCGGTTTTCTCGGTTATTTCCGAACTCCCAGGCCTAATGTAAACATATGATTAAGGTGGTAGTTAACTCATTGATGTCTTCGTAGTAGATGACTACTGTTGAGGGCTAGAACTGCTCGATGGTTGCTTGATGAATCAGAAATACCACTATAAAAGAAATTGATAGTATAAACGAAATAGTCTTATCCTTGTTTTAGATCTTTCATAAAACTTGGTGAATAGACTACTCGACAGCTATACTCACCGTAAACAGTTTAGTCAAATGGTAAATGCTCATATTATCTACGGTTATCAAAACGTTACTGGAAAATAAATTAATATATGGAAAAAATATGTAAAATTAGATGACGATGCTGTTTTAAAAACAATCACATAGTAGTATCTTATTCCTTAATCTCCCAAAAAACAATCTACATTGATTGTTTTAATACAATTCAAGCATGTGAAATGAAGAAAAAACTCTTTACCAAAATTTGAATACTCGTGATGCCGTTACACCCGATCTATGATAACTTTTATATCTTTTTCTGCCTCTACTTATTTATTTATGAATTTTTCCCCAATCATGATAGTTGAAGTATTTATTCACACAATACTTTAGTTTATGTATAATTTCGACTTAGTAGTTTTATTTGAATATGAATTGGCCAAACTCCCTAGTTTTCCATCATTATATATTAACTAGTTATGAGTGGTGACACAATTGTAGTGATAGATTTAAGGAAATATTTACTAAAAGTATAACATATTTAACAGTATCATTTGTTTATGTCTCCAAAATATCCGGTTTTGCAAGTATAATAATAGGTAGAAGATAATCTTTAATTTATTGAATGACTATATACTTCTTGTTACACAATTTTCTTTTCAAAATATCATAAAATAAATATTACACTCAAATTTTTAGAATGTAGATGTGATATGTAGATTGTATAAATTAGAAAGAAAGCTTAATATCACGACAACAAGGGGATTTTATTTTATTTATGGACGATGGAAACAAAAGTGCATAATACAAATGCATGCAACAACAAATAAGAGAAAAATAAAAATAGAACGAGACACCGGTAACATTTTTGACCCCTTTTTATTAAATATGTTTTGATTCTTAATTCAACTTGAGAGACTCTTACTGGACTTCAGGTTTTTGACCTCCTCTTTTGAATATATCAATATCTTCTTCACCATTTTGCAGAATTCACTCCATGCAAACAACACAAAAATGAAATATCAATGTCTCTCAAGATTTTAACTAATCTTTCAATCAATAGAAATAAAAAGGAAACTCACGGCCATGGATCGTCTCCAACAAGCATCTCATACCCGTCACTATCTGTGAAAGCTATTTTCCATTGGTTGCGAGTTTGTAATTGGCCTTTGATATCAAAGAGCTTCTCCAATTCTAGTATTAGCTGATCATATCCATTAAGAACACTTAAATCCACAGCTCTTCCTATTGTTACACCTTGCATTTGAACCTGTTCCATATAAAGATTGTGTGAGTTGAGTACAATGAGAAAAAGTTTCATATATAAGGAATAAGAATATATTGATCTTATACTTACTTTGGTACAAGTCCTAGAAGAACTGAACTGCTTGCTTTGGATCTCTATTGGTGATCTCAAAGTTTGGCTTTGACCAAACTTTTTTCTTTCAGTAAGTTTCGAAATATCCGAGCCAATTTGTTTAATGGGATCTTTGATCATCGGAGGAGTGTCCAGAGTGACTCCAAACAGCCTAAAATTAGTGCCTGCCTTGGTTGTTATATTTTCTTCTATTTGTGTAACCATTTGGTTATTGTAATTTAGTTTGGGCATTGGTTGGACAGGGTAGCTCATTAGCAATCTAGAAGGATTCATAGCAGCTTCAGTTGTATCACGATAACGAAGAGAAATATTCATCGGGGAGGCCACGCTTAGTTGTCCAATTTCTTGTCCTTGTGTCAATATAGGAGGCAAGAGATGTGATGATGAAGAACCTGTATATAAAACATGAATATTGAGAAGGAATTTAAGAATCTCAAATTCATTAAATAGAAGATTAATTCTTTAAATAAAAGATTATAAGAGTCTCTTTTTATACCGAATTCATTAACTTCTCGTAAACGCTTGTTCTTGAGCAAAGATGATCGCGGAACATTTAACGCAGGCACTAAATGTTCGATCTCCCAGGGTGACACTTTATTAGGTCTCGAAAATGATGCAAATTCATCCCACTGCACCTGCAAAATTAAAGTTAATTAGTGATATGTTATTTATTGCACTCAAAAACGTATTCCTAAAAGAATGTTATAAAGTGTGAATGAAATTTTACTTCTAAGCTGCGCCACTCTGAACACTTCCAATGAGGAGAGAAATCACTAACTCCAATAATTGTCCCAAAATATCTTAATCAATTGAACAAAATGTGTTATCATAAATAATATTAGACATTATAAATATATTTATGCAGAAAATAAATTTCATCTAATGTTACCTTCTTTCAGAGAAATCATCACCCTCAAACCGCATTGTAAATCTTGAACCGACATTAAACTTATTGTTCACAGCGTCTAAGAATTTGTCATAACTGACAATAAATTGACTTGACCTGATACTTATAAAGACACAAAATATAAACCTATATGTTGAAGGGACTAATCTATTGATATATCAATATAATCTAAAATGTGAGTTCAAATGGTTCTTTCAATTACCTTGGCTTGTAAACCACAATGAATATACATTGGTTATCAAAAGCATGCTTTGCGGAAGCAATTACCCCATGTCTCATACAATCTATTGATACTATTGATGAAGGTATATTCCCTTGTTGATGTCTTGCTCGTCTGATACCAACTCGTAACTCTCCAGTCTCTCCCCTAAAATCACAAGTAAATAGTTTAAAGTCCAAAACTCAAGAATCAAAAGATATATAACAAGAACCAATATTATACCTAACGAATACAATAACATCTCCTTTAACCAATTTCTTTGATGTTATGAATTCATTCCAACCAGTTGTTAACGAATGTCTTTGCGGTGTACCTTCATGGAATAAGAAGATTATTAGTTACTTCTATAGGATTTATTACCTCAATAGTTGTGTTTGAATTATTTGAATAAAATGAATTATTACCTCTATAGTTGTGTCTGAATCTCCATTGATTATCATGGAGATCTATAGCAAGAATTTCTTGTGCCGGTAGAGGCTGAGACATATCCTAAACCAAAATTTAATATGTAATGTCTAATGAAAGCTTAAAATTCAAATTCGTTTAAAAAAACTATAACATTAAATACCAGCGGAGGGAGACATTCAATGGCATGTTTTTTCGGAACAGAGAATCCACCATAAGCGCTTGTATCTGAGGCCGTTAAAACCTTTGTAAAGGAATTAACTAATGGCCTAAATCGATTTTCACTCTGAGTAGGGATTACAACTTGCTAAGAATTTAACAAAATCAGAAAAAATCAGAAAATCAATGAGATATAATAGGAGAAAAATACAATTGACTGAAAATAAAAGAGAAAAATACTAAATTTTCACTTACAGTTGTATCTGGCATCAAAGTGATCTCAGCATAAATCTCATCACTATTGTTTTCCACCTATAATCAAACATCAAACATCAAACAATTAACCAATTACTTCTTTTTACAATAAAATCAAATATAGATATCATGCGTATTCGCTAAAACATAATAGAGATATACCTTAAGATGAATTGCAATAACACGACATTGAAGCTTAGAAGGAAGATCACAAATTGGTTGTAACTCATTCAACTCTTCTCTTGTAGATGCCTGAACCTGAAAAGGCCGTCAAAAGGTTTCATACACGAGAGAAAGATAGAGAGAAAGAAGAGAGAGAGAGAAGAAAGGGAGAGAGAAAGACGAGAGAGAGAAGAGAGAAAGAGAAGAGAGAGAGAAGAGAGGGAGAGAGAGAGAGAGAGAGAGAGAGAGAGAGAGAAACAAAAAGAGAGAGAACTCACAAGCTCTATATTGCCTTGAGGAAAGTAATAAACATTTTCTCCAAGTTTTGGAATATCACACAAAGGCCCTGCACAGAGTTTCCATAACTGCTCGTACATATAGCTCTTGGATCCATCAACTGCCGAACAAAAACTAAAACATTATAACCAAAACAAGTTTTCAATAAAATAAAATAAAAAGTCAAAATTTCTTACTTATGCCTGATAATTTAGGTTGTGCATTCACAATGTTGCCACTTTCCATAAGCTCGTATCTAAAGATCGGTATACCAAAATATGTTATCTCAACAATTATTATACAACTTTCTCCTTTTCCTCAACTTCTCTCGCGACCATGAGAGTACAAAATATCACATTTATAGGTAACAAGTATCAAAATACATTAAAATACTTCCTTAGATTTGAATACACAATTTAATAAGGTTACCAAAAATTAATAAAGGTAATTTAGAAAAATGTCATTAATATTTTGACTACACATAAGAAAATCAATTTTCTTATATGTTTATTGATTAACTTACCAAAATTAACATATGCATTATTCATATATAAGTTGAGTAATATAATACAGTTTTAATACTTACAATGAAATTTTTTTTATGAATTTTGTTTATAGATAGCCATATAAATTTAAATAGGAGTTTTTGCTAGCTTTTTCTTTTCAACATATGCATTATTCATATATAAGTTGAGTAATATAGGAAAATTTTAGTACTTACAACAAAACATTTTTTTCTATGAAATTTGTTTAAAAGTAGCCATATAAATATTAAATATGAGTTTTTGCTTGATTCTGATTGTATGAATAGGAATTCTCTAGCACCGTGATGAGACCTATCATATGGGATCTATGGTACATCTCATGTTAGCTTTTTTTTTTGCTTCCTCTTTAAGTTTTTAAGGATCCCTTATAACCGGTTTTCTCATATATCGTCCCTCTTTGGAGAAATCTCCAAGGACATATTCCCTTTTCCATTTAGCTTTCCCTTTCCAATTAGCTATGATGTGAATTTGCATGTATCCCATGGCTATTGGGATGTCCTTGGCATCAGGGGTGGATCAATGGTGGTGGTGATGGTTTGACCTTACAAGGGGATGTGGCTTATAGTATGATAAATTCCATCAAAAATGTACAAGGGCTTCTCGCTCCCTCTAAACCTGAATGTCATTTAAGCATTTTTGCTCTATGTTTTATATTGATGATTATAATAGTTATTAATGATATTATTTAGCTTATAGAATTTGTTTTTTATTAAATTATTAATTGAATAAATTTATTTAATTCATTAATTCAATAATTTAAATGACTAATCGTTTTCTCCAAACCATTTGCTAAATGAATTAGATTGACTCATTATCCATTAGAAACTAAATTTGTATGGATATAGATTGGTTTGATTTGGTTTAACCAACTTGACATCCGTAAATATAACACCCACAAAAAAAAACTTATAACACTCCTGTCCGACAGTCGGTGCGCCACGTCCGGGAGGCTTTAAAGACTTGTTACCGACCCTAAAAATTACCACATGATCTTTCTCCATGCTTTGTCCTCACTCGCATGGTTCCGACAGTTACTTTCCGAAAGGTCATCCATCCTGAAACTACTCCAGCCCAAGCACGCTTAACAGTGGAATTCTCTCAGGACCTTTGACCGAAAATATAAGTGCACTTTGGTGACATAGATGGCCAAATCAGTTCTTTTAAATTTCTCCGCATGCACCACCATATTCCCCGAAATCGGGGTGTTACAGTATTCTTCTTAGACGTTAGTCCACTTTGCTACGAAGGAAACAAACCCAGTTCTCAAGCTTTTGGTCACTGGATTTCACTCTTCTTCTCTCAAGTCAGCCTCACTGATCCTGTCATAGCTGTAAAAATCTCTCCTTTTCTTTGATTCTTTCTTCCGCAAGCTTTTTCTCTTCTTCGATCAATGAAAGATAGTTCCTTTTGTAGGTTATCGATGGAGAAGAAGGTAACCAACGACGCAGAGAATTGTTGCCTTCGTATAAAGCTCATAGGAAATCACCAAATCATGGGAGCTACTCTAAGAGGCCACATCAGTTCGTTGATGAAGTTCTTAGAAAATGCAATGTGCCAGTGGGTAAAACTGTTTAATACTCAATGTTCAATAGACTAGCTCAATTCTGTCTCTTGGATATAGTTTAGTGAATTAGCCGTAGAAGTGGATGAATGAATGATCTTACTGGAATCTTGTTTGTGAGCTAGGTTGTTAGATTAAGCAGTTGATCCTTATATATATAATATAAATTATTATATATTTCAAAATCCCAAGCAATATCATTCGAGTTTCTATACAAAACTCTTGAATATGATGCTCCATCCACATTCGAGCCTGAAGCCATTGGAACTGAAATAATTTCTGGAAAAAAGAAATAACTAATGAATGAATCTAGCAATAAACGAATTTCAGCGATGATAAATTACTTATTCGTTTCACTTTTGGAATAATCCCTGCTCAATATCTAAAGGTAAAAGTCAAAAAAAAAATTGACCACTAAAGCCCATATTATACTATTTCGTTCCACAAAATATGATTTTGAAAGAATTATAGTTTTCAATATGAGTTGCAGAGCACGTGAAAATCAAAATCATGAGATGATGGAGATTCTAAGAAAAGTAATAAACTTAAAAGCACATGAATTATAGTTTTCTCTACTAGTATGTTTAGTGTTTATTGGTTTGTTATAAACTTTTAGTTAAGAAACTTAATTAATTTTGTCAAACGCATAACAAAGTATACGGCCGTTTTAAGTCCCAACCGTATAAACGCCCGTATAAGTGCCATATATGCGGCCGTATTAAGCCCAACCGTATTTCTCAAACGCATAGCTTAAATACAGTGCAATAATCTGCCGTATAGCGTGTATACGGCCTCCTAGGGCATAGTTTAGAACACCGACTATAATATATAATTCTAGGCTAGAAATCAAAAAAAAATTTGTCAAGCATGTTTTAGAAAATAGATTATATTAACCAATCATTCAAGTTTAGTTATTAGTAGTATTTTCTCGAAATGGTATTTGCTTGAAGTAAAATATATATGTATACTTCAATATTTTTAAATCCGACTCGGACAGTGAACCGAATTATCTTCTTGATCACTGGATCATGGAATCAATTTTTAGACCATAAGTCAATTGATTAAAATTTATTTAATATTAACAAAGATTATATAATTTTTATAAATATAAAACAAAAATAATCATATTATATTTAACAAAATATGAAATCAAACAATAAGATAACAAAGTGACTACATTGTTTAAATCCAACTAAAAGTGTAAAACCGTAACAAATATAATAAGAGATCACCAATGACGAAAATAAACTAATTAAATATGAGATAGTTACACTTTAAAGCACTTTACACGAAAGTTTTTACAATTTATGCAATTTACAAAGAATAAACACTTTTCCATCTTTTTTTAAATTTTTTTGGACATTTGTACCCTTAACTGAACTAAGAAAAACATAATGTCAATTCTCTCTCTCTCTCTAACCGCGTCATCGGTGAGAGCAACAATGGAGAAGAACACATGAAGAATATTTTGCTCTGATTTGTCTATCGGTTGATTTCGATTTCTCTTTTGTAGAAGTTGAATTAAATTTTAACGATGTTAAAGAAATAAGCAGATGAAGCCAAACTTTTCGAAGACGTGTAGTCGATTGAATCGTTATATGAAGGAGAATGGTTGTTATGGAGATCTGTTTAATCTTCCAACATTTGGATTAATCTTCCTTTCTCCATGGCTGAGCGTATGCACTCTGATTTTAAGCACATCATTCACATGGGAATGGCTTCCTCTGATCTTGTTGCAGCGGTGCAGCCGCCGCTGTCACAACCACTGATGGTTATGAAGAAACGTCGACGGAGATGAATTTCAATCTTTGATTTAAGTTGTTGATTTAGCTTTATCGTTACTGCTACTTTACAAGAATATAACGGATGAAAATTGTTAATGAAGTTTACAGACTTGTTTAATCACTTGTTGAACCTCTTGAACTTGGAATGAGATTAGGGCTATGAATGGTGACATACACAGCACCCAAATCCGCACTGCAACAGTACTGTAACAGTATCAAAATCTCTACATATACATATATATTTATGTATTTTCGTTACTATTTGAACCGCACCGCAAAATCATCTTCAATAATAGATATGAATGTTGATGATGTGAACTGCTCTTTTTTTTTATATAATTATTTCTTTGTTTGCTTTGGTTTTCCTTATGTTCATTAGCATGGAAGTAATCAATTCGTTCGATTAATTTCAGCCTTCTTTAGCACGAGACTCCACAAAGCAAATATTCTTTCTCTTTATCAAACATAAATCTGAAACCAATCAGATACTAATTAGTCATTCAAATTTAGTTGGATAACATGGTATAACTGTATAAGTAGACGTGGAAATTTAAGCTTCGATACTAGAGCTTTAGATGATTCTAAAACCAAATTATTGATTTAGCTCTGTTGTTAAAGCTACTCAATGTTGATTGTCTGGTATTAACCTGTGAAATAGTAATTTGACTTGACCATTTGTGTAGAGATAATTGGTCATTATAAAATTTCATACCTTAAATAGTTGCATCTAAAGATTGATTATGCAGCTAATACCGATACAAAGAGCTCTCAGCAAAGTTGACCATATACTTGGAGTTGTAAACAATTGTCTATTTACTTAATCATAGCCAAAATTGTTCATGGGTTCCGTTAAGACGAAACCGACCATTTATTGTTTTCCACGAAGTTCCTTCCATTCACTTATTTAAGAACTAGACACTAAACTGTAGATGTAAAATCAAAATCTTTAACCATATCCTAAACTATTCATATCGTCAATTAAAAGTACACAGTTCATTTTTCTTTGGCCAATACACTTGTGTATGGTTTAGATTTATAATTTGGAGAATAGCAAATTTAGTATCAAAATTATAAAAAATATCTTTCATTATTAGCTTTTTTTTTTTTTTTTTTTTTTTGTAAAGAAACCAAAGTTCTATGTTCATATAGTCTTGGAGGTCGAGGTATTTGCAAACTGAAAGAAAAATCAACAAACAATTTCTTGGTGTCCATAATAACGATTCATTAAAATATATCCATTCGGAAACCTTTTTACTGATCCATATCCATTCTATATACCATGTCCATAATAACAGGAGATTCGATTAACCGTACTTTGTAAAGAAACCAAAGTTCCATGTCCATAAGATCTTGGAGGTGGAGGTCTGTAACGCCCGCAATCCTCAATAGGATCGTTGGCTAGGACTTGATCCGAGGAAATAAGGTGGAGTCTCGGACAAGTGGGAAGGAGCTGGCCATAAGCTCGGACAAAGGGGAAATCATGCGGGCTAAGCTAGGATCGTAAGGAAATCAGCTGGGTCAGCTCGCCCGAAGCTCAAGCTCAGCTGGAATGAGTGACGGTTACTCGGGTCGAGTGACAGTCCAGCTCGGGCAGCTGGACGAGAGACGGTTACTCGGGTCGAGTGACAGTCCAGCACAGGCAGCTGGACGAGTGACGGTTGAGCTCAAGGTAGTTGGTCGACTGTCTGACCAGCTGGGCTTTTATCCGGACGGTTACTTGGGCAGTTACGGTCGAATGGTTGTTTGCCCAAAGGGTGGATAAGGGCGAGCAGTTACGGGCGAAGAGATGCAACTCTTCGGAAAGGTGCAAGGAACGGATGTGTTGATTCGGGAAGCATCTATTTCTCCCCTAAATAAGGGAGGGCGCCCACGACCATTTCATTCACCACAACACACAGAAAACACCGAAACTCACCATTAAACTCTCGCCCTCTCGGGATAATAAATCGTCGGAGGGTCGAACAAGATGTACCGTGACCTTAAAAGGTACTACCATTGGGTAGGAATGAAGAAAGATGTGGCCAGATGGGTGGCCAAGTGCCCGACTTGTCAACTGGTCAAGGCGGAGCATCAAGTACCAAGTAGGTTGTTACAAAATCTACCTATACCGGAATGGAAGTGGGACCATATAACAATGGACTTCGTCACAGGACTGCCAACGAGGATAAAGTCCAAGCACAATGCGGTATGGGTTGTAGTGGACCGATTGACTAAGTCCGCGCACTTCATGGCAATCTCGGATAAGGATGGAGCCAAAATCATTGCCGAGAAGTACATAGATGAGATCGTGAGATTACATGGGATTCTGGTTAGTATAGTGTCTTACCGGGACACAAGGTTCATGTCAAAGTTTTGGAAGGCTTTTCAAAAGGCCTTAGGGACTCGAGTGAACCTAAGTATTGCCTATCACCCACAGACGGACGGACAGCCCGAACGAATGATTCAAACTCTTGAGGACATGTTGAGGGCATGCGTCTTGGATTGGGGACGAAACTGGGAGAAATATCTAAGGTTAGTAGAGTTTGCATACAATAACAGTTTTCAAGCTAGTATTGGTATGTCTCCCTATGAGGCGTTGTATGGCCGAGCTTGTAGAACACCGCTGTGTTGGACGCCAATGGGCGAACGTAGGTTGTTCGGACCTACGATCGTGGATGAAACCACGGAGAGAATGAAGTTCTTAAAAATCAAGTTAAAGGAAGCCCAAGATCGTTTGAAAAGCTACGCCAACAAGCGTCGAAAGGAATTAGAATTCCAAGTAGGAGACTTGGTGTACTTAAAGGCGATGACCTACAAAGGGGCAGGGCGATTCACCTCAAGGAAAAAGTGAAGCCCAAGGTATGTTGGCCCATACAAGGTGATCGAACGAGTAGGGGTGGTGACATACAACTTGAACTTCCTCCAAAACTAGACGCGTTCCACAATGTCTTTCATGTGTCACAACTACGGAAGTGTTTAAGTGAACAAGAAGAAAGCGTGGAAGATGTACCTCCCGGGTTAAAAGAGAACATGACAGTGGAAGCATGGCCGATGCGGATCATGGACCGAATGAAGAAAGGGACTCGGGGGAAATCAATGGATTTGTAAAAAGTCTTGTGGAATTGTGGAGGCTATGAAGAATACACTTGGGAAACCAAGAATAAGATGGAGGCCAATTTTCCGGAGTGGTTCAAGGAGATGGGTAAAGATCAACTTGATGTGGATTTGGGGACGAATCCAATTCAAGGGGGGGGAGACTTGTAACGCCCGCGATCCTCAATAGGATCGTTGGCTAGGAATTGATCCGAGGAAATAAGGTGGAGTCTCGGACAAGTGGGAAGGAGCTGACCATAAGCTCGGACAAAGGGGAAATCATGCGGGCTTAGCTAGGATCGTAAGGAAATCAGTTGGGTCAGCTGGCTCGAAGCTCAAACGCAGCTGGAATGAGTGACGGTTACTCGGGTCGAGTGACAGTCCTTCTGACGGTTGAACTTAAGGTAGCTGGTCGACTGTCTGACCAACTGGGCGGTTATCCAGATGGTTACTTGGGCGGTTAGGGTCGAACGGTTTCTCGCCCAAAGGGTGGTTAAAGGCGAGCAATTACGGGCGAAGAGATGCAACTGTTCGGAAAGGAGCAAGGAACAGATGTGTTGATTCGGGAAGCATCTATTCGTCCCCTATATAAGGGAGGACGACCACGACCATTTCATTCACCACAACACACAGAAAACACCGAAACTCACCATTAAACTCTCGCCATCTCGAGAGAATAAATCGTCAAAGGATTCCGTAGCCAGACTGTGGCCGACAAGTGAGAAGAAGGGTCGAATTGACTGAACATAGTGAAAGAAGGTAAGGAATCTTAGACTTCGAGTCTAAGGATTCTAGGATGCGATATAGTATTCAGGATCCTTGAAAGGATCGACTAGTGGGCTGGGTAGAATCGGGTCATGTGCAACCTACACAAGACTCGGTCCGGGCAAGGATCGGCTTAGGCGGGGACGCGGCTCGGCGGAGGACCGGCGGGTCTTAATTGACCTACTGGGAATTGGCCGGACTGATGCGTGATCTTCCCCTCTCCGAATCCTGTCCACGGATCCGAGTAGTGTATGGACTATAGAGCATTACATGGACTTGCATATGACTAAGTAAACGAGATTACTTATGGCTCTATGACTTTCAGGAACTAATGGAGATCGTGGGAAGAACTTGGCTTAGGCGCGAGAGACTCAAGGCCGGTATGATGGATGGTTATAGTTCGGATAGCCTAGGGATCGATTATATGACTTGCAATAGCTTATATGCAAACTCATAAGTTTTATTGAATCCTTTGCTTAATTAATAAAGATCAGATTGTTTGTTTACTCTATTCGTTCCATACATTGAATCATAGAATCGTATGAAATAGATTTCACTAGGGAATGAACCTCATAATCGGTTAGGGTCAAGTCACTTAGTGATTTGGGTCGGGAGATCTCGCCCGGACTTAGGCAGGACGGATCGGGGCCTTTCAAGGTCTCTACAAACTGAAAGAAAACTCAACAAACAATTTTTTGGTGTCCATAATAACAAGTTCATTTAGATATATCCATCCGGAAACCTTTTTACTGATCTATATCCATTCTATATATCATTTCCATAATAACAAGAGATTCGATTAACCAGAATCTCGATGCTACGTAGATGAAATGAGTTTTACCCATGAGAGAGAGAGCAAACCTCAAATCAAACCGCCATTGTTGAAGAAGAAGAATTTTCTTAGAGAACTGAATCTCAAATTTATTTTAAAACAAAAATTTAAATTGCAAAATAAATCTTAATCTTAAAGAAACCAATGGCTCATACTCTCCAATTAAGATAAATTTTTATTTGGCTTGAGATTGAAATTGAAAACCAAAAATTATATTACTAGAGACAAAAAGAGCTTCCTTGTTCACTTTGTTCATAGTTTTACAAAAGCTTTGAAAATATCTTCTCATTTCAAGTTCAAGTTCGATTCTTCTATAGAGTAACCTCGATCCCTCAACATCTGAAGCACCGTGCGACGCACCTTGAAAAGCCTCGTGATTTCATCATCCATGTCCGCCATTCCTTCCAAAGTTTTGATTTTTTGTTCTTTTGCCGGCGAGGAAGAATGAGATTAGTGAGGTTTTAGGGTTTATGGCACTCATAAATAATGGTGATATAGCATGTTATTATATTTAATGGTTTGGATCTTCAGTTATATGAGATGAATTTCTTAAATACGATACGATGAATTTCTTTAGGTAATATAGACTGAGACTGAGATACTTGTCCATGATCATATATATCTCAGACCTTGAGCCATAAAATTGCCTTAAAAATCAAAAGAGACGAGAAATAAAGTGTAAATAATCTCACTAAAAAAACATGGGAAAGGGTTTTTCGCTATTTATCACAAAAGGAACAAAACTGAGAGGAAAAGAGATAACAAACAATGTCTACTACTGTCTATAGCCTATCTTTTCCTCATTTGTTACTATTACTTTACGCCATATACAACAACATGTGGATTACATATATGTATAAGATTATAGTCCTTATTCATATCTTGTAGATTGTCTTTGCTTCAGTTATGCGTTGTGTCCATTTCTTTCTTGTCTCTTTTTGCCGCCATTGTTGAAGAAAAAGAAGTTTCTTAGAGAACTGAATCTCAAAGTTTATGTCAAAACAAAGATTTAAATTGCAAAACAAATCACAATCTTAAAGAAACCAAGGGCTCGTACTCTCCAATTAAGATAATTTCTTCTTTGGCTTGAGTTTGAAACTAAAAACCAAAAATCAAATTACTTGAGCCACCTGTGAGACCCAGTCCCGGACGTCTCGGCGTCCGGCGACCGTGTACTCAAGTTCGCGCCTCTTCTCGGCCGAACCTCTTAATTTTTCGCGATTCAACATAGAATTGCCTTTACGAGGTTTAATTCTATAATCGCTCTCTTATTACACAACGAAAGTCTTTCTAACCTTGGTTTAGTTCTAACCAACTCTTGTACCGGTTTCATCGTCTTTGTCCCTTAGACTTAGATCGATCCTTTACTCGGTCAAGACATGCATATGTTCGCTAACCATTCTAAGCCAAACAATCGCATATTCCTTTATCCTACTTTCACGGTCAATTACCAAACGTCTATCTTAACTAATAAGCTAGATCGTTACATACCTTGGCCAATATGCGGATTTGATTCCTTAGCCCGTTTGTCGCCTTACTCCATTCGTTCAACGACTCGTATCCGATCGTGAATTGATGAACCAATCCCTATCGTTACTTAGCCATACAACCAACCAACCCCACTGGTCTAAGTACAACGATAGAGATTGGGGATCGTACGATTCCCTTGGTTCACGATGGCCGAATCAAGCTCTTGGCTTATTGGTCCATTCGTTCACCAAACGTACGCCCCTCCGGCTACATGGTGGACGATTGAGCCCTCGGCTTATAAAACCATCCATGTTTCCGTTTCGGTCGTTTAACACTACGACCGCCCACGGTTTACTAACCGTTTACCCGTCCGGTCCATGGTGGTCGATAAAGCTTTCGGCTTAATGATCCATCCATGCGGTCCGAACGATATCCTTATCACACCCAAGGGTCCGTGGATTCAACCACCGGATCATCGTAGGCTAGCCCATGAAATCTTTCCTCCGTCGGCCTTAGGTTTGCTCGTGGGTCCAACATCCGTTTTGTCCATCGGTTCCCACCGTGGACTTTCCCGTTGGTTATCCGTCGAGTCACCCTTTGGTCTTACCGATCTTCGATCGGTTTCATCATGGCTGAGGAGATAGATACATGAAGGCAGCCGCGATATTGATCCCATATGGTGAATCACGTTCCTTACCCATTCTTGGTGCTTTCTCCCTTTACCGGTAAGATTGCATCCATGGGCGACCCTTGGGTGTGTTCGGATGCACTTATCCTTGTGCTTCCTCAAACACTTTTCTTGATCCATCCCATCCGACGATCGGTCTGTTCGACCCGTTCCGTCAGACGATCGGCCTGTCCCATCCGACCCGTCCGACGATCGGTCTGTCCGATCCAATCCGTCTGGCCGATCCGATCCGTCCCACGATCGGTCTGGCTGATCCGATCCGACGATCGGTCTACCAGATCCGATTCGTCTCTAAGACGAACGGTCTACCCTCTCCATCCTCTACACTCCATCAAACCGTTGGACCGGGAGGTAGCATGCGCATCAGTTCGGTCGAGTTATACTCGCCGAGCCGCACCCCCTTTCCGACCAACAACTTCGGGATGTGTTGGGACTCTTTTAAGAATGTTTTGTGGTGTATGGATGATTGTGAGATGATGTGAGATGCCCTAAAGGCCTTGGGCGTCCTTCCTTATATAGGGGCGAATGGATGCATCCTGAAGCATCACATCCGTTCCTTGCACCCTTCCGAAAGGTCACATCCGTTCCTTGCCTCTTTCCAAAAGGTCACATCCGTTCCTTGCATCTATTGGGCGATGCAACCGTTCGTTGGTACCCGCTCGACCTTACACCTTTTGGCCGAGACACCTCTTCACCCGTGAGCTACCACAGTC
Source organism: Arabidopsis thaliana (assembly GCF_000001735.4). NCBI lineage: Eukaryota > Viridiplantae > Streptophyta > Magnoliopsida > Brassicales > Brassicaceae > Arabidopsis > Arabidopsis thaliana. Next base: position 12,566,537 of record NC_003070.9, on the reverse strand, counting down.
CACCAGCTCGAGTGTCAGCTGACCGGACCACCCAGCTGGGTCAGTACACGATCAGCTCACTAAGCTCAATCGAGCTGTCGGTCAGCTCACCTAGCTGAGCTAGCTAGTCTTCCAGCTGGTTTAGCTCACCTAGCTTAGCTAGCTAGTTCATCCTAGTTTGTCCAGCTCACCTAACTGGTTAAGCTTCAACTTTCTCGTTCTTCCGACTAAGTATTTTAGTCCGTTTCTTGACCATGGTCTAGTTTTCTCCTAAAACAACCTGGCTTCTTTATGAACGCGGGACGCGGTCGTTACACCACCTATTTGCTCAAGGGGGTGGAGAAGCCCGTGGTGGATGTACCAACCCGTCCACTGGAGGTGGTGACGGATACCGCAACAGAGGCAGTAATGAATAAGAAGGATGTGGTGGCGGAAATGGAGGAAGCGGTGGTGGTTACGAGAGATATAGCAAAGGTTACATATCATGTGGAGGTTGTGGTGAAAAAGGATACGGTGGTGGTGGCCGTGAGGGAGGTGGCTGGATGTTACGGAGGAAGCGGAGTGTGAGTTGGTAATCAAAGATAGTCTTGTTTTTTCTCACCGATAGATTGTTGAAAGAAATGGAAGATGATGATAAACCCTATAAGATTCAAATTTGAATTTTGAATATTGAGGTTGTCCTATAATATTTGATTTTGATTCTGGAAAAAGAGAGAGATGAAGAAGAGAAGTTTTCTTAAGAGAAATGGCGAAGATTGGAAGAAATGTTGCTAATGAGAAAGAGAAAATAAGTTTGAGGGCAAATTGGACAATTTAACAAGGCAAAGTGCCTTCTTCTATTTAAGTGCCTTAATCTGCATTAACTTTCCAAAAAGCGTCTAAGTACTAATATTTTCATAAAATATCGCGAATTTAACCAACTATTCTCGGATGTCTCTCTCACAATTTCATTCATTCTCTAAAAGTAAATTGTGAAGTTTTTACCAAAATCTAAAACATCAAATAAGTTTAAGAAGTAAAAATATTTCTAAAAATGACTGAATAGAGTTTAAAATACTATATTTTACTCCAAAATCAAATAAATTTTTTAAAACCCAGACCCGGTCGGTTCAAACGGTTCACCGGGTCACGGTTGAATGGTGAGTTTTTGTGGATTTTCTCGGGTTTGAAATTGTTGGGTATTAGCACTAACCCCAAACCGGAAATATATCTAGATTGCGGGTAAATCGGTCGAACCGGGCAGTCCAGGTCGGGCGTGAAAACACTTACGTATCCTTAAAAAAACAAAAATGTATATATGATATGTTCTTTAACTATAACATAACTAAGTGAAGATACGAAAGACTTAAAAGATGAAAAGGATGTTTCTTTTGTAAATAAAGTGATAAAATTAAAAAGACACTTCACTTAATAACATTATCTACTTCCCAACTAATATATAGTTTTTAAATATAATTTTTTTTTTGTGCACCAACTTTTTGATTCAAACTAGAAAAATATAAGAAGATTGTTTATATTCGGAGAACCCCAAATAGCAAGTTTGGAAAATAAAGTATATGAGGATATATAAATAAAAGATAGAGACACAAGCTCGTCGAAGCTTGATAGAGCACCAAAAGAAATATCAAAACAAACTAATACGAGCAAATATATGATAAAAACACACACATTAAACAAATAATCATCAACTGGGTAAGTAGATAGTCACCATACTTTGTGACGTTTTGTTACATGTGTTTCCAATTATCAGTTAAAATCATAAATAATTGTTTAAGAACAAGATAAAATCCTGAAATGAACGCCGATAACTTATAAACTGTTATGTTGGTATATGAAAGGCAAAAGAATTAATAATTAATGCATAATCAAGAAAGAAAACGATACTGAAAGTATAATACAATGAAAATGAAAATCAGAGTTTATGGACGAGTAAGACCCGACCCTATAAATAGGAGTGTAACATTTATGAATGAAAATGTTTTGGGAGAGAAATGAGACTAAGCTGCTGAGAGCCCTCATTGTCACAAAGAAGGAAGCCGATAAAGAAGGTAAGAGGGACATTGAACCACCTCCAATGATTCTCGAATTCTTACTATGGAGTTCATGAATGTTCATACATTGGTTTGTGGGTAGAGTGTATTTACGTGTTATGGGTTGGGTATTTTCACGGATGTAAAAATATGATTAAGGTGTTAGTTCACTCATTGGTGTTTTCGTAGTAGATGACTAGTGTTGAGTGCTAGAACTGGTCGATGGTTGCTTGATGAATCAGAAAATACCACTATAAAAGAAATTGACACTTTAAACGAAATAATTGTATCCCTTTTATTTGGCAAGTCAGTACCATGTTTTAGATCTTTCAAAAAACGTGCTGAATAGGCTACTTGACAGCTACACTCACCATGAAAGTTTTAGTCATATGGTAAATGCTCATATTATCCATAATTATATTAAATATAAACCGTTACTGAAAAATCATCCTTCTATATTATTTGGGAAGTACATTTTAAATATAACCTTATTTTTTGTAAGTAATTACATAGGTATGCCATTAGAAATAAAATTTTAAAGAGTAAATTAATTTATCTTTTTAAGGATAATAAAATCAATTACTAATTTAATTAATTAAATTTAATAAAAAACGAAATATATTATTAATTTTCAAAAATAATAACCAATCAAAATCAACATATAAGATTTGATATTTAAATTTTAATTAATTTAATTTAATTAGAAAAACGAAATACATTATTAATTTCCAAAAAAGTAACCTATTAAAATCAACAAATTAGATTTGATATCTAAATTATCATATTAATTTTTTATTAATTATTATAGTTCACTTCTCATCTTTATATGATTCTATTTTTGCGAAAAATAATATCATCATTATAAAAAAATAATTAGAGTTTTTTCGCATATGCTATAATTTGAATTTTTGAAAACGAATATAAACTGTTCAATACATAAAAAAGTATTATAACGGATGAAAAATAGATTTAAGAAAATTTTCTACTGAGTAACGAGTTATAATTTAAAATATTTATATTCAATTTCATACATATTATATTGAAAATTTATAATCTTATATACTACAATAATTAATAACATATTAGATTTTTTTATGTGTATGATGTAATTCAATTGTTAATACAAGCTAGAAAATCCTAGAATTGACGGGTTTAGATCGATATTAATACAAGATGGTATACTACAGGTAAAACTCTTAAATTAACAATCAAACTACAAGTGTATAATCTTAAACACTAAACAATATAGATAATATCAACAAAACATATACAACTCACAATTTACTTTTAATATTTTATATACAAAATCAATTAAATCTTAAATTAAATCTTAATCACATAAAAATTAGCACAAAAAAAGTATTCAACAATTAAAAATTTATCAAATCTCTGTGTTATATAAGTTTTGATACTATATTCGAATAAAGTGTAATATACCTTTTCAATTTGTATTCTTTAACTAATTTAAGCTAACTAATATATTTGCTAATCTTATACCTATCAAAACCGACTATCATTTTTTATCTCTATAGTATTTTTGCAAGACTTTTTTGGTGGAATTGGGTAAAAGTGCATTCGGGTCATATGGTACATTCCCCTATTAAATAAAAATGGTATACTCCTATGTTATTAGCTAAAATGTTTAGATTATAATTCAGAGTCATATATTAATAAAATTAATATTAATAAAATAAATAGCTTTTTGGCAAGACGGATTTGGAGTGACGGGTTTTTGAATCAACATTAATAAAAAAGTAAAATATAATTAATACACCGTTTCAATACGGTTAAATCTTTAATTTATTATTTTTAAGACCACTAATATTAAACATATCAAATCATCCTAATTTAGAAAAGATTATATAAAACCAAAAATGTTATGTGGTATGTATAATGTTACCATATATAAAATATAAATGTATTAGAGAATGATATAATTTGCAAAACTTTTATTTATAAAAAATAATTCTTAAATTTTAAAAATTACTACTTTAAAAAACAAATCACAGGACGGGTAAAGAAATTATAGAACGGGTTTTATTTTGGAATTGAGTTATATGGTGGATGTATTTGAATCAATATTTATAAAATTTTAAAATATTATTAATATGCTGTTTTAATAGGGGTTACAACTTCAGTTTTGTAACAATTGTCTCATAGATTCGTGGTATAGCCTTACTTAATAATAATTATAAACTGTAAAATATAAATATTTTATAAAGATAAAATTTACAAATTTTAATATATATTACTTTTAAAAAATAAATTGTCCCGCGGTATACCGCGGGTTAAAATCTAGTTTATCTTATAAAGCACAAGTCACTAAACCAGTAAAAACTTGCTACCTAGATTTTTATTTTTCAATTAATTTTTTGTAAAAGGAATTAAACAAAATACTTTGAGATCGTGGAGAAAAAAAAAGCCTCAAAAGAAAGAAAAACCAATTCTCCGCCTAACAAAATTGGGCTACGTGAAATCAGAAAAAATACATTGTAAGCCCATCACAATTTTTTTAAGTCCAATTGCCCATCCTAATTCTTAGTTTTCTACATGGTTTTTTTTCTTTTTATCTCTCATATGTCGACTATCGTGTCCTATAAAATCTCCAAAAAATGTAAAAAGAATTCTAATTCCTAATTTTGCTCCCACTAACACCTCCAGGTTCAAGCTACTTTGTAACTGATTCATCTTCTATTTAACTCCAATAAATTCACTTTAATTTCTAATCAATATTTCTCTCCTTCGCCAGGTAATTGTTGAACTGTTTTATGATTCTCTGGTTCCAATTATAAATTTCCTCATCAATTGTCACTACATCCTATGCCGATTAGTCATATTCTTTTCTTTTATTTTTGTCAACTCAGTTGAAGATGCCTATGGATTTTACTCATGTTTCACATCTAAATTCTTCAAAAAAGAATAAAAGATCAAAGGTCTAATATCCTTGACCTTGAATTTTTATCCCAAAAACAAATAGAAGGGAGAAAACGAAGGAGATGAGCCTAAAGAAGACAAAGGAAAATAAACTGTTGGCAAAAAATGTATGATTATTCACTATGGAGGGACCTAAATTATTAATCCTGATAATATGTTCTGATTTTAGGGTATCATCAATTGCATGTCTCATCTTCTTTTTGCAGTTTACAATTTTGTTTTGTTTTTTGTATTTCTCAATTATGGTTTAGGTTTGTTCATCATCGTTTCATCAATTGCATGTCTCATCAAATTCTCTATTTTAAATTCTTTCGATTTTCAAATTATGCATTCGGAATTCACAAATTTGCTTTCACTTTGTTCATCATTGTTTCATCAATCACAAGTCTCATCAAATTATCTATTTCACATTTTTTCTTAGTCTTCAGAATAATGAATTTTATATTTACGTTTTCAGTATCTATGACATTACCATGGAGATGAATCTTCTTAAACACCATTCACTCCAACACAATGGCAAGTTATGCATATATCCTTTGTTGCAGCACAAAACATTTTCGAAGAAGAGCAAATTTGAAGGTAAATTCACTTCTCTTATGGTCAACCCTAAACAGATTTTTTATTATCAATTTTGCAGGTTTGTTGCATCTCCATTTACTTATGTTTCATATCATATTTCTGGTTTTTTTATTAAGTAGCCAAGAAATTGTTTAATCTTTTCAAACTTCCAACTCTTTATTTCTTATGGTTTTTCATATGCTATATACATATTTCAATCATAGTCGATGAAGGGTATATCTCTTTTCATCATATCATTTATACAAATTACAATGTTGTTTCACTGTTTACAACGGTTTTTGGAATGCTTTATTATCTTTAACAAAGTTCTCTTTGATTTGGCAGGCTCTCTAGGTCTTTTACAAGTGATCATATACCATTGAGACTCCTCTACTCGCACCAAGTGGATTCCCGTCAAGCCATTACTCGCATCACACCAATTATTCAGATTTTGTATTATACAAGCTAAAGAAACAAAAGACTCGGCTGGGATTTTCTCCAAACCATTTGGCTTACTCTTCATTTTTTTCATCACCATTCATCAATATATCAAAATTAAACATTTTCGACTTTATTAAATCGTATTGTTAAATGTTTAAACATCTAAACATTTCTATCTTTGTTAAATGGTTTAATATATTTTGGGCCGTACGTAATACGAGTTTTAACACTAGTAAACTAATATATGGGAAAAAAGATATTCAAAATTTCTCTGTCGATAACAAAGATGTTTTAAAATGTATAAATGCATTACTACCATTATCGATATGTTCAAGTGTGTTTTATACTTTTTGTTATGTACAAACAATGACGTATATTTGAATATGATTTTATTTGTTCGTTACTCGAATGCAATAAAACTTACTATATGCATTCGAAAATAGAATGTTTTATTATTTTTTGTAGTACTCTTGCATATAGAAACTGAAACTTTTATTAAACAAATATATCGCATCTATGCAACCAAACTTATTTTTACAAGAGTGATTATTCATATTAATTTCTGTTCACCCAAAAAATATATTTTAAGTTAGAAATATACAATTTGGTCCTCCCTCCTTTTCTCTTCCTTCCTTCTTCTTGACATTATCAATTTTGTCCATATTTATAACCATAAAACCGCTTACATTTCTGATTTTTCATATAAGTTACATTTTAAATTTCCAAATCACAAAGTATATTTTCTTGTGCAACAAACACATAGTAGTATGTTATTCCTTAATCTCCCAAAAAAAATCTACATTATTGACTGTTTTAATACAATTCAAGCATGTGAAATGAAGAAAAAACTCTTTACCAAAATCTGAATACTCGTGATGCCGTTACACCCGATCTATGATAACTTTTTATATCTTTCCTGCCTCTACTTCCTTATTTATAAATTTTTCTTAATCATGACAGTTGAAATATCTACTCACACAATACTTTTTTTGATTTAGTAGTTTTAATTGAATATGAATTGGCCGAATTCCCAAGTTTCCCATAAATTTATATATATATATTAACTAGTTGTGAGTGGTGACACAATTGTAGTGATAGATTTAAGGAAATATTTACTAAAAATATAAACATATTTAGCAGTATCATTTGTTTATGTCTTTAAAATATCCGGTTTTGCAAGTACAATAATAGGTAGAGTAAAATCTTTAATTTATTGAATGACTATATACTTCGTGTTACACAATTTTCTTTTCAAAATATCATAAAATAAAATACTACACTCAAATTTTTAGAATGTAGATGTGATATGTATATTGTATGAATTAGAAAGAAAGCTCTATATCACGACAACAAGGGAATTTTATTTTATTTATGGACGATGGAAACAAAAGTACATAAGACAAATGCATGCAACAACAAATAAGAGAAAAATAAAAATAGGACAAGACACCGGTAACATTTTCGACCCCTTTTATTACATATGTTTTGATTCTTAATTCAACTTGAGAGACTCTTACTGGACTTCAAGTTTTTGACCTCCTCTTTTGAATATCAATATCTTCTTCACCATGTTGCAGAATTCACTATATGCAAACAACACAAAAAATGAAATATCAACGTCTCTCAAGATTTTAACTAATCTTTCAATCGATAGAAATAGAAAAGAAACTTACGGCCATGGATCGTCTCCAACAAGCATCTTATCATCGTCACTATCTGTGAAAGCTATTTCCCATTGGTTGCGAGTTTGTAATTGGCCTTTGAGATCGAAGAGCTCCTCCAATTCTAGTATTAGCTGATCATATCCATTCAGAACACTTAAATCCACAGCTCTTTCTATTGTTACACCTTGCATTTGAACCTGTTCCATATCAAGATTGCGTGAGTTGAGTACAATGAGAAAAAGTTTCATATATAAAGAATAAGAATATATTGATCTTATACTTACTTTGGTACAAGTTCTAGTAGAACTGAACTGCTTGCTTTGGATCTCTGTTGGTGATCTCAAAGTTTGGCTTTGACCAAACTTTTTTCCTTCAGTAAGTTTCGAAATCTCCGAGCCAATTTCTTCAATGGGATCTTTGATCACTGAAGGAGTGACCAGTGAGACTCCAAACAGCCTAAAATTAGTGCCAGTCTTGGTTGTTATATTTTCTTCTATTTGTGTAACCATTTGGTTATTGTAATTTAGTTTGGGCATTGGTTGGACAGGGTAGCTCATTAGCAATCTAGAAGGATTCATAACATCTTCAGTTGTATCACGATAAGTGAGAGAAATATTCATCGGGGAGGCCACGCTTAGTTGGCCAATTTCTTGTCCTTGTGTCAATATAGGAGGCAAGAGATGTGATGATGAAGAACCTGTATATAAAACAGGAATATTGAGAAGGTATTTAAGAATCTCAAATTCATTAAATAGAAGATTAATTCTTTAAATAAAAGATTATAAGAGTCTCTTTTTATACCGATTTCATTAACTTCTCGTAAACGCTTGTTCTTGAGCAAAGATGGTCGCGGAACATTTAACGCAGGCATTAAATGTTCGATCTCCCAGGGTGACACTTTATTAGGTCTCGAAAATGATGCAAATTCATCCCACTGCACCTGCAAGATTAAATTTATTGCATTCAAAAACGTATTCCTAAAATGATGTTTTAAAGTGTGAATGAAATTTTACTTCTAAGTTGCGCCACTCTGAACACTTCCAATGAGGAGAGAAATCACTAACTCCAATAATTGTCCCAAAATATCTTAATCAATAGAACAAAATGTGTTATCATAGATAATATTAAACATTACAAATATATTTAAGTAGAAAAAAGTTTTCATCTAATGTTACCTTCTTTCAGAGAAATCATCACCCTCAAACCGCATTGTAAATCTTGAACCAACATTGAACTTATTGTTCACAGCATCTAAGAATTTGTCGTAACTGACAATAAATTGACTTGATCTGATACTTATAAAGACACAAAAAATATATAAACCTACATGTTGAAGGAACTAATCTATTGATAAATCAATATAATCTTAAAAGTGAGTTCAAATGGTTCTTTGAATTACCTTGGCTTGTAAACCACAATGAACATACATTGGTTATCAAAAGCATGCTTTGCGGAAGCAATCACCCCATGTCTCATACTTTCTATTGATATTATTGATGAAGGTATATTCCCTTGTTGATGTCCTGCTCGTCTGATACCAACTCGTAACTCTCCAGTCTCTCCCCTGAAACCACAAGTAAATAGTTTAAAATCCAAAACTCAAGAACCAAAAGATCCCTATATAAAAAAAACCAATAATATACCTAACGAATACAATAACATCCCCTGCAACCAATTTTTTTGATGTTGTGAATGCATTCCAACCAGTTGTTAACAAATGTCTTTGCGGTGTACCTGCATGGGATAAGAAGATTATTAGTTACTTCTCTAGGATTTATTACCTCAATAGTTGTGTTTGAATTATATGAATAAAAGGAATTATTACCTCTATAGTTGTGGTTGAATCTCCATTGATTACCATGGAGATCTGTAGCAAGAAGTTCTTGTGTCGGTAGAGGCTGAGACATATCCTAAACCAAAATTTAATATGTAATGTCTAATGAAAGTTTAAAATTCAAATTCGTTTAAAAAACTATAACATTAAATACCAGGGGAGGAAGACATTCAATGGCATGTTTTTTTGGAACAAAGAATCCACCGCTTGTATCCGAGGCCGTTAAAACCTTCGTAAAGGAATTAACTAATGGTCTAAATTGATTTTCATTTTGAGTAGGGATTACAACTTGCTAAACATTTAACAAAATCAGAAAATCAATCAGCTATAATAAGAGAAAAAATAGAATTAACTGAAAATAAAAGAGAAATACTAAATTTTCACTTACAGTTGTATCTGGCATCAAAGTGATCTCAGCATAAGTCTCATCACTATTGTTTTCCACCTAAAATCAAACATCAAACAATTAACCAATTACTTATTTTTACAATGAAATCAAATATATATCATGCGTATTCGGTAAAACATAATAGAGATATACCTTAAGTTGAATAGCAATAACACGACATTGAAGCTTAGAAGGAAGATCACAAATTGGTTTTAACTCATTCAACTCTTCTCTTGTAGATGCCTCAACCTGAAAAAAGTCGTCAAAAGGTTTTGATACACGAGAGAGAGGGAGAGAGAGATAGGGAGAAAGAAGAGAGAGAGAGAGAAGAGGGAGAGAAGAGAGGGAGAGAGAAAGAAGAAAGAGAGAGAGAGAGAGAGAGAGAGAGAAGAGAGGGAGAGAGAAAGAAGAGAGAGAGAGAGAGAGAAAAAAAAAAAAAAAAAAAAAGAGAGAGAACTCACAAGCTCTATATTGCCTTGAGGAAAGTAATAAATCTTTTCTCCAAGTTTTGGAATATCACACAAAGGCCCCGCACAGAGTTTCCATAACTGCTCGTACATATAACTCTTGGATCCATCAACTGCCGAACAAAAACTAAAACATTATAACCAAAACAAGTTTTCACTAAAATAAAATAAAAAGTCAAAATTTCTTACTTATGCCTGATAATTCAGGTTGTGCATTCACAATGTTGCCACTTTCCATAAGCTCGTATCTAAAGATCGGTATACCAAAATATGTTATCCCAACAATTATTATACAACTTTCTCTCTTTCCTCAACTTCTCTCGCGACCATGAGAGCACAGAATATCACATTTATAGGTAAGAAGTATTAAAATACTTTCTTAGATTTGAATACTAAATTTAATAAGGTTACCAAAAATTAATAAAAGTAATTTAGAGAAATGTCATTAATATTTTGACTACATATAAGAAAATCATTAACTTACCAAAATCAACATATGCTTTATTCATATATAAGTTGAGTAATATAATACAGTTTTAATACTTACACCGTGATCAGACCTTTCATATGGGATCTATGGTACATCTCATGTTAGATTTTTCTTTTCGCTTCCTCTATAAGTTTATAAGGATTCCTTATAAACCGGGGTTCTATAAGTATATATTGTCGATATTTGGAGAAATTTCCAAGGGCATGTTCCCCTTTCCATTTAGTTGTGATGTGAATTTGCATGTATCCCATGGCTATTGGGATGTCCTTGGCATCAGGGGTGGATTCCCGGTGGTGGTTGTGATTTGGCCTTATAAGGGGGTGTGGATTATAATATGATGAGTTCCATCAAAAATGTACAAGGGTTTCTCGTTGCCTCTCAACCCGAATGTCATCTAAGCATTTTGTTCTATGTTTTATATTGATGGCTTTTATTTTGCTTCTCCGTCAAAAACGTGTTTCCGTATTTTGTATCTCTGTCAAAAACATGATTTCGCATCTTCCGCCAAAATGTGTTCAATGATTTTCCCGTCTAAAACATGTTTTCCGCAAAAAAAAGTAATTCTTTATATTTCTGCCAAAAATATAACTTCGTAATTTTCTTTCAAAATGTGATTCAGTGATATTTTCACCAAAAACATGATCATGATTTATGATGGTGATCAGATGATCATTAATAGTGATGATGATCACGAATGATGATGGTAGTATGATGATGATTATAATAGTTATTATTTACTATTAATGATAATTATTTAGATTATAGAATATTTTTTTTTATCATCTATAGAAAAGTTATTAATTGAATAAACTTATTTATCCATTAATTCAATAATTTAAATGACTTATGGTTTTATCCAAAGTATTTGCTAAATGAATTAGATTGACTCATTATCCATTAGAAATTAAATTTGTATGGATATAGATTGGTTGGATTTGGTTTAACCAACTTGACATCCGTAAATATAACACCCACAAAAAAAAACTTATAACACATTAGTCAGACAACAACAAAAAAAAATACGATTTTTATTTGTATAGATTTATTTGATCCAATAAGTTTACCTTACTTAATTTAATTTGTAAATTTTTTATTCTTGTGAGAGTTAAAATTTTATTTGTTGTCAACTACACATTAATTAAAAACTAATTATATGAACGCTTATCTAATCTAGAAAAATTAGATTATAATTTATAAATAAAAATGTAGATGATCGATCTAAACAATCCTTTTTAAAATTATATATGAGAGGAAATCGAAATGAAAAGAGAAAAGAAATTTGACCAATTACAACAATGGTGATGCTAGTGCTATCATTGAGACTACACTCTTAGAGCCCATTATAAGGCCCATTACGTAAAACATAATAATCTCTGAACTAATAACAAACGACTATGGGATATTTGATCAATTGACTTGTATTCTTGTAGAACATACGCAGAGGTTGACGACGATGATAACAGTAGGATTTATTCAACCCAATTCTCTCTTCTCCTTCTCAACTAAATCCATCGACAAGACACAACCTTCACGAACGAAATGGGTCTCTTCCTCGTCCTCTTCCTTTTCTTCTCACTCTTCCGTTGAGACATTTCATCGAACAGGTAATGTGCAAGTTCTTCAGAAAGATGTTCTCTGTGGCAACAATGAAGAAATTAGGAAGAAGAATAAAAGGGTATTCTTCTTAGACGTTAGTCCACTTTGCTACGAAGGAAACAAACCCAGTTCGCAAGCTTTTGGTCACTGGATTTCACTCTTCTTCTCTCAAGTCAGCCTCACTGATCCTGTCATAGCTGTAAAAATCTCTCCTTTTCTTTGATTCTTTCTTCCGCAAGCTTTTTCTCTTCTTCGATCAATGAAAGATAGTTCCTTTTGTAGGTTATCGATGGAGAAGAAGGTAACCAACGACGCAGAGAATTGTTGCCTTCATATAAAGCTCATAGGAAATCACCAAATCATGGGAGATACTCTAAGAGGCCACATCAGTTTGTTGATGAAGTTCTTAGAAAATGCAATGTGCCAGTGGGTAAAACTGTTTAATACTCAATGTTCAATAGACTAGCTCAATTCTGTAGCGTGTATATAGTTAAGTGAATTAGCCGTAGAAGTGAATGAATGATCTTACTGGATTCTTGTTTATGTGTTAGGTTGTTAGAATAGAAGGGCATGAAGCAGACGATGTAGTAGCTACGCTAATGGAACAAGCTGTGCAAAGAGGATATCGTGCGGTTATTGCATCGCCTGATAAAGACTTTAAGCAGTTGATCTCAGAAAATGTTCAGATTGTCATTCCATTGGCAGATCTCAGAAGATGGTCCTTTTATACTTTGAAGCACTACCATGCTCAATATAATTGTGATCCACAGTCTGATTTGAGCTTTCGTAAGTGCCTAAATCGACTTATGGCTACAAACATGTCTCTTGACGCTTGTCTTTCTGTCAACTTTCTTTGTTAAGTGTCAAAGCCAACTCAATCCGGCTGGTTCTTGTGATAGGATGTATAATGGGTGATGAAGTTGATGGAGTTCCGGGGATTCAGCACATGGTCCCGGCGTTTGGAAGGAAAACAGCGATGAAACTTGTGAGAAAACATGGTTCTCTGGAGAGTTTACTAAGCGCAGCAGCTGTAAGAACCGTGGGGAGACCATATGCTCAAGAGGCCCTTACGAAATACGCAGACTACTTGAGAAGAAACTATCAAGTTCTTGCCTTGAATAGGTTCTTTCTTTATCACTTTAAACCCCTTCATTTTGATTGATTATGCATCACTTGTAAGATATTCTTGCTGATTCTTCAATCATTTTTGTATCATAGAGATGTGAGGGTACAGATTCAAAATGAATGGCTGATGGAGAGAGATACAAGCAATGATTCAGAAGTATTGTCAAGCTTCTTCTCAACATTGCATGGATGATACTGACAAGCTAAAGCACACTCTCGCATTTTAGCTGATAGCTAGTTTTTGTGAGCTTGAAAGTAATTTTAGACATTGTAGTTCATATCTGATTTTGTTATATACTTCCATAGATATGAATCAAAATGTGCAGTTTGTTACTAAATTTGTTTATCACTATGGACATGGCTGGTTAAATCAAAATGAACCATAATAAGTAAGAAAAAAAAAAGAATCCAACTTTCTGCTATTCTGATATTATTATTATGGCGAAAACAAAATTACAGACACAAAAGAACTGCTTAAAAGGCTAAAAACTAGAACATCTTACATAACTTATCATATATATGGCAATGCCTTAGAGACTAGTATCTGAAACAGACTCACCAACATTCCTGGGCGAGAAACCACAGGCATTCGCAATAAGCATTTGAAAAGAACTCTCTGAATCATCAAACATCAGTCGCGGAAACTCGTGGAACCCTCCAAAATTACATGTATCAAAGTTCATTGGTGAGAACGACTCCTCAAAACATATCCTCCCATCAGTCATTCCAGGCTGTGTGGTTTCTTGGTTAGCATTTGATGCAGAACCAAGATTGAAGCCAACCATTCCTTGGTTGTTGTTCCCGCCTTCAGAGCTCCCTCTCTGAGTAGATGTACTGGCTGATGGTTTTGTCTCTTCAAGAGGGATTGCAGGCGTGTGTCCCTGGAACAGAGCTATGTGACCAAACAACTTGTCTTTCCTTGAAAATGTTGTACCACAGGAACAAAGCCACTTGTTTTTCCCGCAGTGCTTCTCGTGGGTTTTAAGATCTGCAATGACAGAGAATTTCTTGGTATGGCACCGGCTGCAAGTGAAGCTTTTATCGCAGTGGGTGCGTTTATAGTGATTCTTCACGCATAGAATCGTTTTCAAAGGCTGGAACTTTTTGTGCTCCTTGTTACGTTTGCAACCAAGGAATGGGCACGAGTACCTCTTGATCAGCATCGGCTCAGACCCGGGTACGGATTCTTTGTTCGGTTTCGCCAGAGCAGCTGCTGTTTTGTACTCATCTCCATGCCCTCTCATATGCATCCTCAAATTCGCGTCTCTCTTGAAACCCTTGCCACATATCGTGCAGAAGTGAGTATGCGGTGCGAGAATCTCTTCTTTCTCAAGCTGCAATATCTCATACGAACCGGGAGGAAGGTTCTCTCCTTCTTCCACATCATCTTCATCTTTCATCTCATGTTCCTCCACAACATGACCTTCCCTCTCATCAACAAGAACCGGCTTAGGCAAATCGAACTCTCGAGCACCACAGTTGTTATTGTTCTGACTCTGTGAAGCAACGTTATTAGCCTCCCTTACATAAGGGAACACGGCTGAACCGGGCTGCCCAGTGAATGGACCCGGAGCTGTTGACATATTATGCTTAACAGATGGAAGAAGACTACCTGCAGTTGAAATAAGCTGTATGATAATGGAAGTAAGATCCGTCGTTATAAGCTGCTGCTGCTGAGCCGCGAGCTCGTCTTGACGACCTTGAAGCTGCCCACCACGACCAACAAGAAGATGAACAAGATCCTGCAGCTGGTGAATCTTCTGCTCCATAAAAGAAAGGTTACTCAACATCGTCCTTGGATCCCACGCTTGAGCCCTAACACCTTGTAAGAAATCAACATTTGCTTGAATGCTCTCTTGCAATCCAGGCTCCACACCCATCTCATAATCCAAGATTGAAGCATCTTCCCACTTCTGCTGGGACGTAAAACCTGCGAATGTCGAATTCCCACAGTCTGATGAACCCGGCTCTCGCGATTTCGAAGAAGAGCTTCCCCAATTGGTGTTGCACAAATCGTCTTCAGTTTCCATTTTTTAGTTCAAGATCTTGTTTTTCAATTAAGAGAACAACAAAACCTACAAAAGAAACCATAAAAATCAAATCTTTATCAGAATCAGAATTAGGACCAGCTCAAAGTTCATCATACACACTTCACAGAATCAAATTTCATTACTAAGATTCAAAATCAAACTCAAAATTATCGAAATCAACACAAATTCTTCACCCAAACAAACAAAAAAAAATCTTCACACATAACTCTTAAGATCCAAAAACCAAACGGTCAAACAAAAAAAAATCATCAAAATCATCAAATCAAAACTCGCCGACAACAAAATAAAACCCTAAATCAAAAACAAACACGATAAAAACAAAGTTTCACAAATCAAAGATCACTAAATCAACAGAAATGAAAAAAAAAATAGAAAGAGAGAGATTGAATCACCCACAAGAAGAAAAGCTTGAGATGGAACTTGGAGAGCACCAATGGCCGCTTTAAGAAGAGAGATAGATAGAGAAAGTGATGATGATGATGATAGAGAGAGAGGAGGAAGCAGCGCCTGAGCGGGGCTCATGTTTATTAGCTTTGGGGTGCTCTCCACTTTCTGATCTACCCTATGTAAAGTCAACCCATTAATCTCAACCGTTGAAATTATATAAAGATCGGTATCAATCAGATCTGACGGTGCAAAACCATATTATCGCATTGAACATGGTAACGATGCATTAGAGCCGTTGATTTATGAGAAAAAATAATTGATTACGAGGTGATTAGAGTAAGTCAACCTAATCATCGACCGTTCGTTTATAAGTAAAATCAGATCCGACGGTTTATATGCGTTTATCGCATCAAGAACAGTACCGGTGTATCGCAGCCGTTGATTTAGAGAGGTGTGGGTGGGGTCTACGCTATAGTTGGTCGTAGTTTAAATATTATTATTCGTATTATCTTTCTCTTTCTGTCTGTCCATGCACTTCATTTTTGCTTATTTGACTTGGCTACTTCAAATATTGAATATTGTGTGCATTAAATATTTGTTTTATTTCAACTAGATATTTGACAATTTATAAACAACAACATTGTATCTTCTACAATTTTGATGTTCGAATTGGTGGAAAAATAGTTATAAAGGTGATGTTTATCATATCCTCCTTCTATTTTGGATTAGTTGTTTTTAAAGGTTTTTACACATAAATTAAAAATAAAAATTGTGTTACTCCTAATTAATATGTTATTTTATTTAATAATATTAAATAATCATCTAAAACAATTAAAAAAATTAAAAAATTTATCAAAAAGATGCATTGAAAATATAAAACGACAACTAATTTGAAACAAATTTAACTTCCCAAAACAATACTTATTTTAAAACGAAGAGAGTATGAGTTCAACAAACATTTTGCTTCAAAATTGGAGTAATGAGAGATAAATGTAAGAAAAATTACTAAATTTGTTGTAAATCAAACCATATTTATTTAAAATTTGTGAGTAACCAGAATAAATTTCATAGAATTGCCATAGCTAAATAATTTTAAACTGTACGTTTCACAGTCGTGAGAATTAATCTCATGAAAATAATAATATTCGACATAGTTCATATTAAAATTTACATCTTCGAGTGTTCATCTTTTATATTGAACTCCCAAAAAATATATTTTTGTTATATTCAGATGAAGATAAAATCTATTTCACTTCTAAACTGGAGTCTGTTTCAAGATTCATCTACCATAAAATCTAATATAAGTGTCTTTTAATTTGGCTTGTCTAATTAGTCTAACACTTGACAGAATTTTTAAACATACATCTAGTATTTATATCAGTATTTATCTAATTTATTGTTGTGACTTAATTGAAAGACACTATTCTGCATATAGTATGTATCTAGTTTATTGTAGTGAATAAAATTTTGATTCTATATGCATGCATAAATATACATATTTAGGTATATTCTGTATGCATATTTAGGTGTATAAACATGTAAATGAGATATAATCATTTTAACTATTTCAGGCACAAAATATAGAACAAAAAATGTTGTTTACGTCTAGTTTTTTCATGTACCACATGATATGTGTTTACTTAAAACATAGTTATATTTTTTTTGTAAAAAATCAACCCTTAGTTACTTCTTCGCCAACAGAAATTATGATCATACTATTAATTATATTAAAAATCTGGATAGATATCGAAAATTACCAAGAATGGATATCGTGAATGATATAGCCACTTTCAAACAAAGAAAAATTAAATAAGAGGATAAAGTAACTTAGATTTTGAGGAATCTCCAAATTAAATTACATCAGCCAAGTGGAGTCACCTGCCACGAAGGTTCTCTCGTTCATGCACTCGTTGTTGGAAGGCCAAAATTGAATACTAATGAATTTTCTATAGTTAAAGTAAATTATCTTTCATACAAAAAAAAAAAATGGATCGTTGATTGGGAAACACAAGATTCCCACATGCTAAATCCCTTCTGAGCTAATTAAAGAGTGTCGCCGTTAATAGCAACAACATTCACCATTTTCAAAACCAATGGTTACCTTTATTTTGACTTTGGATTTTCTTGATACTTATACAATCCCAAACTTATAAGTTAATGCTCTTTAATTCGTTTTCATTTTCACAAACAAAAGGGAATTTAAGTTCGGCAGCAGATTCGGATTCGCGAAATCTTAATTAGGGTTGGGCATATTGGTAACCCGTTCCGGTTCAGATTAAATAGGTAATGGATTTACTACTTAATACAGTAAAAAAAAACATCTTCGGTTCCAATACATCCGGGTTTAGGTCGGTTTGGGTAAAGAGTTTGAAGCCCTAAAAATACCCAAAAAATAAAAACGGATATTTTTTATGTAGATATCGGATAACCGAAAAGAATCTTAAAAATTTGTTAATTTTTAATAAACTTAATTATATTTGAAGATATTTTACTAAATTTTGTCAAATAATTTTATATAGTAAGTATTTTATTGTGTGACAAAATTTAGTCAAACAATTGTTAAATGGTAATTATGATTTTCATAATTTGATTGGTGTCATCTAACCTCATATAATTCAAATAGCTTTGGTTTTAGTGATTACTCAAATTTCAAGCTCGTCTAATGCATATTCTTAACAAAAACAAAACAAATTGTTATCAATAAAAATAATAATCTTATCTATATAAACAATACTATACTATAAAACATATAATATCAACTTTTCCCAAATATTTAGGATTGATACTCAATAAAACACATGCGAATTTCTATTAGACTTTTCTAAGTATATTTATAAAATATGCGTTGCATTTAAACGAAACAAGAAAACGGTCTTCGTTTTACGTCAGAAAAACAAACAAACAAATCAATTTGAAAAAGAGAAAGAGGTATATAGTAGGAGTGTTCAAATCCAATTTTGAGAAATAAGAGAGAAACAAAAAGGAGTAATTGTTTAGACAAAGTGGGCAAATATGATTACACCAACAAAAGTGGTGGGAACCTCTCTAACTCTAGTGTCTATGTCTCTAATTACACCAACTCCTTTTTTTAGTTTAACCATTTATATTAAAATTTGACAACCTTAATTCCAAAAATGATATACCACTTCCAATTTTACATTCTTTTATTACTTTATCACAATGTTTAAAATTTTAAATAATAATCTAAATTTCATAACGTGGGCAACTAAACATGATTAACTTTTCCGGAATTGCCACTTTAATTCTAAAAAAAGTTGCTTTAAAATGCGACTTGACTACATGAACGATGTTGTTTCTTTCTTTTTTTCCTTTGCCGGCTATTGTTATTCATAGTCCACACCATTACTTCAAAAAAAACATTATAAAAACTTTAGCCAAAAACAAAAACATTAAAACATTTTCAAGTTTTGTTTTATATCTAGCATACTCTCTGGTTTAAGTCTCACACCTTTTTTTATTTCTTTGGGAAGTTAAATTCACGTGTCGCAAATACATCGAGTATGGGTGGAATATGTGTAAGATGTTGCATAGTGAAGAAGTGTAGCATTATAATAAAGAACAATCCCTTTTAAACAATGATTTTTATGTTTTGAAGAGTCATTTACAATACCACAACAACAGTAACAAGGTGATTATTTCAAAGCACGTTCGCGAATTGTGTGGTCTATATTTAAGCATTTACTCAATATTCTAAATTTAGTGAAAGTGACGATCCCTATCGTTGGAAGACATATGCAATTCGGACAACAAAAGAAATCAAAGATTTATAATAATAGTCACATAATGAAAATGTCATTCATTCTAAAAACATTATTCCATGTTACCATGTGTAAGTAAGCTAGTTGATTTGATTTGGCTTTCTTGGAAAGAAGGAACATGATGCATAATGGATTGATGTGGCTATAGTGATGGATGATAATGATAAATCATCATTATATGTAGCCATAGTGATGGTTGCTGATGATGCATCATCAATGTATATGTGACCATAGTGAGAGTTATGTAGCAATATGAGTTTCAAGTCTTTTGCAGCTGCACCAATCTAGCTCTCATCTTCCTCTTCCATTGTACTTTGAGTTTTTCCTTCAAGCCACCTTTCTCTCAACTCGAAGACTCCAAGTCCGTCCTCTAGCGGCAGTCTATGTCCAAATAAACCTCTCCGAGATCGGATTTACCAGACTCTCATAAAACTCATTTGCCGTTTCGCAAACCGCAAATCAAAACTATTCAAACTAAACCGATATTTGACACACGACGAAAAAACTATAATCATCAAAATCAACAAAAGAAAACTGAAATCATTTAAAAAGTTTGATTGATTTCACTCCCTAAACCATCTTTAACTTAAGATTGATGAACCTACTTGTAATCTTGTCGTTCATAGATTATAGAGTGGTTGTGACCAAACAAAATATGAATAATGGTTACAAGTATGTGTATGCATTGGACTATTATTAGTTACATATAAAATAATGAGCCATCAACAAATCTCCCAAGAAAAGTATCACAAAATTTTGCAACTCTACGGGTTAAAAAAATTGGTTGTTTTACTTCGTTTTTGGGGTGCTGAAAATTCCATAACCTGAAGCCGGGCCACTAGACCTTCCAGGGGCCGTAGGTTGTTCGTTTGAAGTTTCGTTTGGCAACCGGGTTTGTGGTCGTGGTGGAGCTCGGGGCGGGTTTGGTGGTTGAGGTTCAAACCGGCCGGTAGGTTGTTGATTCGGAGCTTGGTTTTGAAATCGAGGTGGAGGACCTTGCCGGTCTGGGTGGCGATTTGGAGATGGCCCAGAGGGTTGCTGATTTGGAGCTTGGTCTGGGAACCGAGACTGTGGTGGACTTGGACGCTGGTTTGGAAACTGAGGATTAAACCGCCCTGTAGATTGTTGGTTTGGAGCTTGGTTTGGGAACTGAGGCCTTGGAGGCTGGCTTGGAAACTGAGGATCAAACCGCCCTGTAGGTTGTTGGTTTGGGAACTGAGGCCTTGGTGCACTTGGAGGCTGATTTGGTGACTGAGGATCAAACCGCCCGGTAGGTTGTTGGTTTGGAGCTTGGTTTGAGAACCGAGGACGTTGTGGGTTTACATGCTGGTTTGGAGACTGAGGTTCAAACCGGCTTGCATCTCTACCTCCTGAAAACTCACTGCTAGGTTCTCTTTTTGCGTATGCGTTCTGGAATTTAACTGGTTGAGCCTGCTCAACACTGAACCTAGGTTCAGACTTCTCTATATCTTCCTGATCATCAACAGTAGCCACTCCCGCCTTCGAGCTATCAGGCTTTGGTGATTCTTCTTTCACTCTTGCAGATTTTATGTCAATATCCTTCATTAATTTCACCCCTCCTTTCTTGGGTGGACCAAACTTGGCGTGTCTAACTATAACAACTGCGCCTTTTCTATCCGCCTCAGGCCAAGATTCCACAAGTGCATCCCCAATCTGTACAAATATAATTATGAACCAAAGCAAGGACGATAAAACTAGGAAACAATTGCGAATAGAAGAAGTCATAAGACTTACAAAACAAGTGAAGCGAAATAGTAACTCAAGCAGCTTTTCTGGTTCAAGTTCCTTATGCTTGTCCTTGTCAGGCACTGCAAGGCACTGTTACACAAAGAAAAGAAAGAGCGAGACAATTAAAAAGTTGCTCACCATGGAATTCACCTCAAATCAAGTATTAAAAAAGAGAGCATTGCGTCGATATGTCTGGGGCTTTGTTTTACACCAAAGCATTCAGAACAGCTATAATCGCAAAATAATCACTTTTTTCAGGAGTTTCCCACGAAAGTCTATGAGAAAGCAGTATGAAGAGGTCCAGTGACTAAGAAAATTACTACCTTTACACGATATCCACTTTCCATCAGCTTCAATGCTTGATCAGATTTAAACTTTAGGTCCTTGGCCTCCTGAAGAAAAAAAAGTAAGTGAAAGAAAAATTGTCATTGTAGTATTTTCATTACCACAGAGATAAGAAGAAGAAGAAGAAATAGATAGGGTAAAGCGTTTCTAGAGAAGCATACAATTTTTGGAGTAAATCGAATTTCCTTGATATCAGGTCGAATAGCTTCAGCCCGCTACAACAAGGTAAAAACATAAACTCAGGACACAAATACAACTAAAATTTTCGTACAAACAAACATGAGAATTCAAAGAATGGATAGGCCATATCACCGACCTTGGCCTTAGCACGCTCTTTTCCTACTTTAGCTTTTTTGTACAGCTCCAATGAGTATTTCACAATTTTACACACAGGTGGCTTAGCATCTCTTTGGACCTACACAGATTTAGAAATATATAACGAGATAGACCTCATGAGAACTATCATTAGGTGCACAGTTGTCTAAAGACAAAAAAAACAGAAGAGCTATAGTTCAGCATTACACAATGGGAGTACCACATTTCTTTAAGAAAAGGAGACGCATGGATTACAAGGATACAAATTTGGTACCATGAAAATTATACATACAAATCAAGACAATTTTACCAAAGATCTCCAGTTGCAATCATTAGACACAACTTCTTGAATGACTCATGTTTAAAGTTACCTCAACTAAGTCACACTGAAGCTCCTTAGCCCGTCTGAGAGCTTCTCTCAACGATACAACACAGTGTCCTGCATAACGACAAAACGATATCACACATTCCTGATTATAAAAATCTTCTAAACTCTTTTACTTTCCTAATGAATTCTTAAGCTGTACTTTGGACTCCACACCTCTTAAGTAAAATCTACAAAAACAAAGGAATTTTTAACTGACTCCACCTAAAGATACTTAACCGAAAACACCAACAATAGGATCTCTCTTCTTATACTCTTTCTTTATTTTGTACAATCTAAGACTTTCCACACACCAAAAGAGAAAAAGACTTGGAATAATATATTACCTTCCTCGGAAACCAATCTAACATAGTCGCCAGTAATCTTCTCATTGAGACGTGGACCATCAGAGTCAACTTCCGCTTCCTTCTTCCTTGTCTTGAACAAGAACATGGATATACAAATTTATGACCAACTTTGACAGCAGGATCATAGTACACATACGACACTATAACAGCTCTGAACCAAACAATGCTCACTCACTAACATCCATTAGCCCAAAAACATCACACAACTAAACAATTCAAACATGATCTAAAATGCATATACACCGTAACTATAACATGGACACATCTAAAGTCGTTGAATTCAACAACATAACACAAAAATCTTGCAGGGTTCCAGATCTTCCATACTTATCATCTAATGCAATCTAAAAGGCAACAACCCCACAATTGCAACCAAAGTACTGAAAGTTACGAAATTGCATAGCTACCAAAAGAAGAAGAAAACAGAGCTGAAAGAAAAAAACGAAACTTTTTATCAAAACAAAGAGAGTAATACCTGAGCTGAAGTAGCAAGGAATCTGAGATTTTGGAAGATATTAGAAGGTCTTGTACATATATCTGAATTTGGGATGTCAAAAGAAGACAACTTTGTTGTCTGTTTTACGACATGAGTAGAAGAAGCAAGACAAACTTGAGTGTAGTAGTTTCTGGTTAATTGGTTTGATGCGTATTTGAGATACGAACGATTGATTATACGCCATATAGCCATAGAACCCAATCGGACAAGAGATTCCCCAATTGGGAATCGGAAGTGCGACTAAAGAAAGCTTCGATTTTGTTATCAATACAGAGGTGAACGGAGTTTCAACGGCGGCGATTAGTGGAAGGGTTCAACGTCTGATCGTTGCGAACTTGCGATTAACTGGTCCGAAGACAAAAGCTGTTGGGCTTTGTTGGGCTTTCCATAAAACAAGATATTTCTAAAAGAAAGAAAAAGATTTGTCATACTCTTTTTATTTTATTTTGGAAAAAAAATCTTAAGAAAGTAAACTAAAACACATTTAACTACCTAATATATATGTCCCAAAAAAAAAAAACTACCTAATATATATTGATTGCGTGACCACAAATTCGAAGTATATAACATCATGTGGTCAACATCATAAACATAAAATCTCAGGTTAACCGGTTCATTAATTTCAGTGTTGACCAACGTTGATTAACAAATCTCAGGGATAACCAGATCATCTTTTACTAACTACATGTTAAACTGTTTGGGCTTTTGGCCCAAATCTATACTTCCCACACATATACAATTTTGTTTGTAAGGTTGATTGAACTTGGGTTAGTTCTTTCCAAACTTACCCCAATTCTCCAAAACCCATTAGAATAACAGAATTTGGGTTAGTTTTTTCTTAACCTCAGCCTGTAATAACAGAATTTGTTGAGAGATATGCACAACTGCACAAGCCTACAATATCATGATTCGCGTTGGCAAGATCAATCATATCATGCGTTACTATGGTACTCGTGATTGTGATTTTTTTTTATAACAACAACACACCATTGCTTTGCATGTATTCTCTATGATGTTGATTGGACAGAAACTTGGGACAAATTCTTATCAACTACATTGGTTCAACTCAGATCTTGTGGCCATCTGAGAAGAAACTTTTGCTCGCTCTTCCATAGAATTCATTACCACACCACGAACAGAGTTACTAAACCGGTAATTACGTTGGCAAATTATGTGGTCGATACCTAAGCTTAGCGATTAATCCGATATTCTAATTTCGTAAAGTGACGATCCCTACCGTTGAAAGACATGTAATTCCACTATCGAAAAATAATAAAGGTCATGATAGAAGCAACATTATGGAAATGTCATTCATTCTAAAAACATTATTCCCTGTAACCATGTGTAAGCGAGTAGAATTTATTTGGCTTACTTGGAAAGAAGGAACATGATAGATGATGCATCATCATTAAACATGGCCATGGTGATAGATGATGATGATACATCATCAATGAGTGTGGCCATAGTGAGAGTTATGGAGCAATATGAGTTTCAAGCCTTTTGCAGCTGCACCACTCTCTCCTCTATTGTACGTTGACTTTCTTCTACAAGCTCGGTCGTTGTACCTTTCTCTCAACACGTCATTGTCCAGATGACTCCAAGTTCGTCCTCTTGCCGTGCTCTCTGTCCACATAAACCTCTCCGAGAACGGATTAACCAGACTTTCATAGAACTCATGTGGTGTCTCGCAAATCACACCCTAGAATCCAAACAAAAGCGTTATTTATCACGCTACACATTGTGCTTAGTTTCAAAATAAAGAATCTTGTAAATTACCTCTGCCATGGCTTTGATCTTGAGAGTTACATCGTTGCTAAGAAGAACGAGTTTTTCGTCACGGTTACGGTTTCGATAAAGAAGAGCACATTCGAGAACTTGATCTTCTGATGTCGGAGAATCAATCTCTGGTGCATAGTTGTTCCAGTGAAGTGAAAAGGGGAATGCCGATGAGCCATTTGACTGGGGAGTGACTGGTGGGGTTGGTGCAATTGCTTTGGTTTCTTCTGTTGGACTCTGGACTTGAATCCACCATTTTGAATTAACCTTACATTCTTCGATCCAGTCCAGAGCTGAAGAAGCAATCTCTGTTCTTCTTCTAAAGAGAAAACTGCGACTGCGCTTCACCTCATTTAGTTCCCTTAACACTGATCAATGAAACCAAAGGTGCGTCATGTTTATAAGGGTAAAAGATTGTCATCCTAACAAAAATTGGTTCTGATAGATTTGGTCTGCAAAAATGGGTTCTTGGCATCCTAAGACTAGAACTTATGTTATCACAGAAAAAGTCTTCCAAATCTATGTGACAGATTCATTTACAGCCTTATCTTTTATAAAAAGAAAATGACTCTATGGTTTGTATTTAGAGCTTTAAGTGAAGATTGAAACTATTTAAGGTTTGTAGGGTTTTTACCAGTTCTTGGTACGACCAGATGTGTCCCCTTGAGACCTTGTAGTAACTGCAGTGGCTTCCTAGACTCTTTGTCGAGGAGTGAAGAAGTATCCAAAACAATGGTCCACTTCATCTTGCTCTTTGCATCAGAAAGATTCTAAAACACAGTAAACTAATTGTTAGTATAAGAACTGCACAAAGACTCAATAGAGGAAAATCATAATGACTTACAGAAGAGGAACGAATGCCCCTAGAAATATTATTCCTTGCTGATGCAGTTGAAGAAGCCTCAGTGTATGACTGACTTTGGAAAGAAGATTTTTCAAGTAGAGGTTGAAAAGGCGCCCGCTCAGCTTTCTTCTTTGGTGCCAGAGGCTCATGCTTCAGCTTAGATTTGCTGCCCAGGCTGTGTAGATCTTCTGGTTCCTGTTCCACCATCACGTTTTCTTCCATACGAATATCAAAGAATGGTTTACGTGTTGCTTTAGAGGAGGAGCCTTTTGTATCCTTAATATCACCAAATTCTCGCAAACGTTTTAGCATGTGAGAGCTTGGGGTAAGATTCTCCTTATCTGGGGTAAAGATTTCTGGTTCTGTGAATGCCTCTGAAGCAAGAACAGCAATACTGGAATGAACCAATGACGAGCATGATTTTCCTGAAAGCTTTAAAGAGCTCTTGCTATCTTTCACGTCACCAATATCTTGTAATCTTTTCAACATATGAGAACTTGGGGTGAGGTTCTCCTTGTCAGGAGTAAAGATCTCTGGTTCCAGAATCTCTGCACCATGATGAATAGTCAGAGAAATAGACTTGTCACTTAGAGCCTGTTTTCTATGCAACTTGTCTTTTGGTTGTCTCCCAGTTTGTTTTTGCTTTCCTTGACTCTTGTTGGTCCGTATCTTAAGAACAGAAGCAGCTTTCCCCCTCCTAGACCAAATGTTGCATGTACTTGAGCTATCCATATCACACAATACATCATCTCTAACAGCATGTGTTTCCGGGGTCTGGTTTTCTTGACTTCCAGAATCAGAAGAAGACAGTTCTTCAATCAATTTTGTATCCTCAGATGTTTTTGCAGCCAAGGCCGAAGGAATCGGACACCTAGAGAGTCTTCCAATGTCAGTATTTTCTTCACCCTCTATTTCGCTTAGGCTGTAATATTTTTCAGATCTCCCAGAACCAATTAACAATTCTGTTTTGGGTTTTTCAGTCTCACTGATTATTCCTGATTCTTGATCCTGGTCAGTGGCAGGATTCACTTCACTCTCGGAAGGTGGCTGCGAACTCGAGCAGAGACTTTGAATATCATCTGTATTGATACTTGAAAGACGATCTTTTGGAGTGGACAAACAATCAGATACTGGACTGGCTTGCCTTGAACTGACCTTGGTTTCTCCATTGCGTTTTTGATTTAGTAAGTTCTCACATTCGGTCTTCATGGCAACTTCACTCTGGAATTCAGAATCAGAACCTACGAGGCCTCGGGCTTGCTGCCTTGAATCCTCAGTTTCTAAAGTTGGCTCAGCTTTAGAGAAAGAATTGGGAGATACTGTAATAATTTGCCTTGAGACCTCAGTTTCTCCATAGTCTTCATGAATCAGAATATCAGCCTTTGTTTCTACATTGCTTTTTTGATGTAGTAGGTTCTCAATTTCAGTCTCTACTGTCACTTCACTTAGGAATTCAGAACCTAGGAGACCTCGAGCTTCATCAGTTAAAATTTCCAAAGTTGGCTCAGGTGGGGAGACGGAACTGGGAGATACTGCAATATCTGGCCATGAGCACTCAGTTTCTCCATAGTCTTCAGTTTCTCCATAGTCTTCGTGACTCCGAATTTCATTCTTTGTTTCTCCAATGCTCTTTTGATGTAGTAGGTTCTCACTTTCAGTCTCTACTGCAAGTTCACTAGGGAATTCAGAACCTATGATGCCTTGTGCTTCTCCAGTTAAAATTTCTATAGTTGGCTCAGCTTCAGAGAAGGACTTGGGAGATACTTCAATAACTTGCCTTGAGCCCTCAGTTTCTCCATTCTCTTCGTGACTCTGAATATCAGCTTTAGCGACTGGTTCAGCAGATACTTCAATAACTTGCCTTGAGTCCTCACTTTCTCCATTCTCTTCGTGACTCCGAATATCAGCTTTACCTAGTGGTTCAGAAGATACTCCCATTACTTCCTTTGTGACAAATTCAGTTTCTTCACTGACTTCTTGATGAAGGCTAAGACTCTCAACCTCTGCAGCCAAGTCAAATGCAGAACAACCTGAGGTTTCAAAGCAGCCATCAATCTGCTCCGTACTTGGGGAGCAGCCACTACTTGGATTTTCAGCGTTGGCTTTTACACTACTTGTGCAAAACTCTGGTGAAGCCTGAACATCTTCCACGAGCCATAGTGTTTCTGGATTAATGAAATCTGTTGAGAGTGGAAGCGATGAAGTCTCCTTTGCAGCTAGAAATGGATCATCCTCCTTATTAGACATTGATGATTCCATCCTCTCTGATATCTCATTCAGATGTAAACTTCCATCTCCTCTGACATCGCATTTATCAGCCTCTGCAGCAACAAAAAGTTCAAAACAACCTAATTCTTCCACATAGCCACCACTCAGCTTCTTACCTAGAACGCAGCTGCTACTTGGCTTCTCTGCTGCAGCTTCTACAACATCTAAGTCCCACATTGTCGGTGTCTGAAAATCTTGAGTGGATTGTAGCTTTTGCGTCTTGATAGAATCTCTAGCTAGTGTCAAAACATTTGGAGATGCAAGTGGAACCGAAATCTCCATTGTCGTAATATATGTATCCTCATCTTCACTAGGGACTGATGATCCAGTTCCTTCTGACGTCACATCCAGATGTAGATCTTCATCATCACCTAATGCAGTATTCGCTAGTGACTGCATCGAAATCAGTTTACACTTTCAGACTAAGCAAATAACATCAGATAAATAAAATATGGACAACTAAACTAACAACAAATGATCACTGCAGCGAGGGACTTAAAACAATGTCTCAAACACTAAAAGCCAGAAACATATGAGAGAAGCCCGAACCTGATGTTGTGCAACCTCTAGATTTTCTGCTTCAATCATATTAGGCACTGATGACTCCATCTTTTCTGATATCACATTCAGATGCAAGCCTCCATCTCCTCTGACATCACATTCATCCGCCTCTGCAGCATCAAAAAGTTCAGAACAACCTAATCCCTCCACGTCGCCACCACTCTGCTGCGTACTACGGACAAAGCTGCCACTTAGCTTCTCTGCTACAGATTCTATAACATCCAAGTCCCACTTTGGTGAAGTCTGCAAATCTTCATTGAATTGTAGCTTTTGTGTCTCGACAGAATCTCTAACTAGCGTCAAAACACTTGGAGACGCAACTGGCATAGACATCTCCCTTGTCGTAACATAC
The DNA here is from genome assembly GCF_000001735.4 of Arabidopsis thaliana. Taxonomy (NCBI): domain Eukaryota; kingdom Viridiplantae; phylum Streptophyta; class Magnoliopsida; order Brassicales; family Brassicaceae; genus Arabidopsis; species Arabidopsis thaliana. The sequence goes on along the minus strand of NC_003070.9, from coordinate 12,537,376 downwards.
GTATCCTCATCCTCACTAGGAACTGATGATCCAGTTCCTTCTGACGTGACATCTAGATGCAGAACTCCCTCATCACCTGATGTAGTATTCTCTAGTGACTGCAGTAAAGGCAGATTACACTATCAGGCTAAGCAAACAACATCAGATAAGTATAGAATTAAAGCAAAATAAGGACAGCTAAATATGAGAAAACATCAAAGATCGAACCTGATGTTGTGCTACCTCTAGATTTTCTGCTTCAAGCATTCTATTCTCTTCTTCTTGCTCCAACACCGTAGACGCATCAAGTGGTGAAACAAACGGATTGTCTAAATCATACGCACGGCTCAACGGAATCCAGTGAAGCCTATAGATCCTTGTTGAACCACCAATCCTAATCGTATCACCTTCTTCAACCTCAACACAACCATGTGGCTCGATTCTAAGATCCCTAACCCAAGTCCCATGCACTAAATCGAAAAAACACAATCCAATCAACAATCAGAAACACATATAATCGAGATCCAATTCCACAGTAACAACAATCTCGCGAGAGGAATATAAACATGAGTTAGAGATGATTCATACCAGAGGATAGATCCGTGACGAAGAGTTTCTGACGAGAAGAGATCGAGCGGATTTCTAAGTGGAATCTGCTAATGCTAGGGTGCGTAAGAAGAATATCACAATCTGGATGACGACCGACGACGAGAATCTCTTCTACTTCACCGTCATCATCGCTTACAGTGGAACCGTTTCTCTCCGGCGACGAGAAATCGCGACTGTTCACAACGAAGATATTCTTGAGAATAGCGCCGTTTTTCAGAACGGTGAACACAGGGATCGTCTTCTCCGGCAATCGTTGCTTCTCCTCCATCAGTTTCTCTTCCTTGACCTCCATGAATAAGTCTGTAAGAACGAACGATTGAGAGATTTTCGAAAATGGAAAACGAAAGAGATGAAGAAGAAGAAGATTTAGAGAGTGTTTCTCTCTTTCTCTCTCTATCTCCTTCTGATTTTGAAAAAGAGTCCGTTGTTGAATCCGACGACCTCTCTCTCTCTATTTACTCGTAACGGCTAATTGTGGCATCATCTCTTATTACGACAATTTCAAATTTTAATAACCAAATTAAACCCTTAATTAATTCAAATTTAGGTCGGTTAAACACTAAACACATGAATTTTTCATTTCATTTTTTGTTTGGTATGGACATGGTCATCGATTATTTATGTATGTGCTTTTCTACAATTTTTTCATGCCTAGAAATTGATGCCAAATCATTCAATTCGGGGTTTCAAAACTTTAACCATAACAGACCGAAGTAGAATAATTTGGTTTGGTTCGGTTTGATACAATTCGATTCAATTGAAAACGAAATACATAAAAGAGCAGCTTCTACTAAAAAACTCAAAACAGTTTTGATGCATTGTGTGAGAGTATACATAAATGTGAGATTAAAAAAAGTGGGATCATTCCTCCTTGGTATGAGCAAGCCTTGCGCGATGCCTGAGCTCAGCTCTTTTCCACTTTACGATTAAGTAGCAAAGCGAAAAGAGTGTGTTTATCTGTCAAAAACACAACACCTCCATCAGATTTTCCACATTCACTACACATAGTTCGTTAAAATCCTAAACAAGACATGGATCAGTATGGTACTATGGTTTGAGTTAAGGACTACAAATACTCTTAAGAGTTAAAACCAAATCAAACACGAAACATATCCTCGATTTCTCAGTTAATATGACTGCTCAATCAAAGTATGTTTTACTTGGGAACAATTTATTAAGAGCTAGCAAGTAGATTCTAATATATTAATGCAGAGAAGAAAGGGAAAGATTGCTGAACACATTACCAGGATTATCATTGCAATGACCAAAAGTGGTCCAGACCAGAGAGTCGATAGGAAGACTCCGTTCGAGTCAAAGTAGTTTTGAGTTGAGAAGCTCTTCCAGTTTTTCCTCAACTCCCGGTTGAGATTCTCTGCAAAGTATACCCCAGCCACTGCAAATTTTTTGTCACATCATCAGTCTCAATAACGTGTACTAAGAAAAGAAAAAACTCTAATTGATGCAGTGACGACTCACAAAATATCGCAAAGAAATATGCCAATCACTAAGTTCATAATCTAAACTAACACAGCTATTGAGTAGACAAATGAATATCATATTTTCGTTTTACCAAACATCGATGATCCGATAATCCTATTGTACTAAACAAAGAAAACAAAGCCTAGTGCATTCAATCATAAGCTAGAGTGAAGTAAAACATGTCAGTACTAGCTTCTCAAACACTTGATCCACTATGAATGCCACAACCTAGACTAGTGAGATCATTAGATCGAAGAGATTTCTTGTACAATATATATATAGACAGTTTCAAAGGGAACTTACAAGCCAATAAGAAGAGGAACATATGGAAGTTGAGATGCCTTCTAGAAAGAAGAGTCACTAGTAACAACAAAGCATGAAACGCCATTAAACCCATAATCCAAGGTTCCTGTAACCAAAAAATGCCAGATGAGAAAAAACCAATGTATATGAGTATAGTTTATGGAATCTCAAATTCTCACAGAATTCAAATGAAATTCTACAAATACCGAGAATTTATCTAGACTTGTGATTCTAAATTCCTCAAGACCAAATGATGCAATACGAAGAAAGATTCTCATTACCTTCCAATCAATGGCGTGGAAAAACCCCAAGAAATTATCGTAAGCAGGTTGAAACCCCGTTCGGAGCTCTCCGGAGAGTTTCTCAACCAGATCCGCTACGAGATCCACTTGCTTCTCCATCGCCGATCTTATTTCTTCCATTGTCTTACTAAATGTCACCGGAAAAAAGAAACCAATTTGAAATTGCAAGCGGTGGTAACTAAAATACTCACACTCCAAGTAACCAAAACCCTATCGCTTCTTCGATTCCAGTTCTCAACTTTTCTCGCCAAGATTTTTAACGAGTTTCTTCTGCGCTTAAAAGCTCTCGAAGTTGCCAGGAAAAGAAAAAAATGTAATCACCAACTTCCCAGAATACCCTTATAGTTTCATATTTTAACGGTAATGCCACTGAGATAACATACTAATATTTTGGATTATTCAGAGTAATATGATTTTCCAGGAACATCTAAACTTATACTCAAACCAAATGATTTGATCTTCGATCGAAGTCAGTTTTAATGAAAGGATTCTCCGAAATAATAAGACAAAAAATGAGTTTGAGCGATTCCACTCCTTTCCTTCATGAAAACTCTACATAATTACTATGCTTATGATAAAAAAAAATTAGATGATTATTAACATTCTCAATAATCGATAATAGGTTAACAGATAGAAGAATGAGTGAATGGAGATGTTGAGAAAGAAAGCAACTTCAGGATGTGGATGTTGTTGTGGGTCGTTGCTTCTTACGGAAGATGTAGTTTAGGAGCATCCCAAGTAAAGGGAAACTTGTAACCATGCCTATGTAACCAAGCCACCATACCGACTGTTTTGTCTGCCTACACAGCTCTTTAAAGCTTTTCTTTGTTACATCTTCCTCAGGCTTTCGCCCTCTCTGCTTCAGTGTGGTCTTATTGGTGTCTTGCTCATATTTGACTGCTGCCACCAACCCGTCTTCTGCAATGTTTAGGTACGGGCCTTGGTTTATCGATGGCTCTTGTTTCCCTGACCCTGAGCTTCTTTTATCTACAATCTGCAAAAAAATTGATAATCTTAGGAAGAAAGAAATAGAGAGAAGAGTTAAATTATCTAAACTGCAATTCTAATAAACGGAAACTTACTTTCTGTATATGCATATAAGGACTGCAGCTAAGGACGCCAAGAAACTCGTTGGTGGCTCGAACCCACCTATACACAACAACATATATAGGCAGTCAAAATAGGAAGTACTATTATTACTTAGTTACAATCTGAAATATACCAACCATAAGCTAGATCCAGTTAATCCTTCGAAGAACGCTAGATGTCCCCCGTGATTTGTTGTAGCCAAGACAATGTTTTTGTTGGCCCTTTTCAATAGAAACTTCATGTTAATCGCTGTAACAGGATTTAAGATTTAAAAAGAGATAGATAGCGTCTTACCTGCATTCGTCCCAGGGAATAGCTTCCTTTGTGCATAATGGATCATCTAGAGCACTTATACAGAGTAGTGGCACCGCCACATTTCCTACGTATTGAGTGCTGCTCGATTTTCGGTAATACGTATCCACAGTCTGCATAAAGGTGCAACCCGTTGTACTTATATTAAATCAACAGAGAACTTAATGGTGATTATGAAGAGCATTGCAAAGATGAATATATGAATTACAAAGCCAATTGCGGTGGAAAACTAACATCAGAAGTTAAGATAATATGGAGGAGAACTAATACCTCGAATTTTCCAACTAGACAGGTAGCATGGTTGTCAAAATCTCGGATGGAACGTGACTGATGAAGTAAAAACAACGGACAACAACAGACAACGTCGATAGGGAAAGAAATATGTAAGTTATTTGCTTAAGAACTCTGCTTGTTTCAATGCATCTACCAAGTAGACTGTATAACTTATGGGCCTGTGGTTAATTAACCTACTAACCTTTTTGATGCCTTCCCAATTAGCAAGCCGTAAAAACTGAGGTTCATGCCTGCAATGAAACCAAAAGTTATAACTGAAACCTGATCTTCTCAAAGCAGTAAAACGGAAATATCTCCTCTCAGCCCATCTTACAAACTCAAAATCTAGGCAGTTCTTGGTGGACATACAATTGGGCATAACCTTGGAGTCCGATGGTGAGAGCTTTGTCATAGAGCTTTTGTTTCAAAGTCCGACAGATAAACCTGTCACCAATCTTGTTGGGAGGAGAAAAGGAAAAGAAAAAGCATAACGTATCAAGCATCCACTTGTATCAAACAAAACCCTTAGTACTATTTACAAGTTCAAAGGTCTGAAATCAGAACCCAATGAAGAAAATTAAGGAAGTCATAATTTCTCGTCAAGTTATTAGAGACAACTTCAGACACGAATCAATATACAAAGAACAAGACAGTTATGAAAAATAGCTCACCAAGAGGTCCCATGGAGAGCAGATAGCAACAGCACCTCTCAGAGGAGTCTTTTCACCCTCTTCCCCAAGGTATTTTACCTGAAGCATAAGATAAATTCAGGAACCTCCTCACGCATATCAATGGTATTTGAAAAACATATATAATCAATCTACTCTTTTAGCTTGAAATCGTTTTTTTGAATGTAGCATATGGTGCAGCCAACTGAGCAATATGTAACAAAAAGTCCATGAAAAACAAAGCAAATCTTCACACTTAAACATCATTCAAAGCTAAGTAAAACACTGCGGTTCCTGATTTAGTACCAGAACATTTGCTCCAATGCTAGTGCCAATAGCAAAGAGAGGAGCCCTCGGGTATTTGTGTTGAAGATAATCAAGAACTACCCTTATATCATCTGTCCATCCAGCATTATAGAAGCAATCTGACTACATACATTTGCCACAAAACAACACTTACATAAAAGAATATATGTATATAAGTAATCACAACTTTTCGTAGATTCATAAAACTAGCGAACTCACAGTAACAGAAACTCCTCCCAATCCTCTATGGTTGCTAATAACAACATTCCAACCTGTTTTTGCAGTGTCGTAAGCAAGATGCTTTAAATACTACAACAAAAAATCACCAATATAAAGTCAATTAGCCATTAAAGAACAGATAAGTGATTTAAAACTAAACTTACTGCAGATGAAGAATCACTAGTTAACCCTGGAATAACAACAGCTATAGGCGTTGTATCTTCTTTTGTAATTTCACTCTTATTGTGAAGAGAACCATCAAGAACTACACAAATCAAACAGATTCAAATATCCATCCAAAACCAACCATATTGGTAGTAAAATCAGTCACTAAAATCTTACCATCAGAATTCGTAAGCCAATCTAATGCAATCGTTCCACCATCAGAAGTAAGAAATAGCTGTCTAAAACAATACAATAAAACATACAAATTTGTGACTCAAAATCAAACAGAAATATTGAAAAATACCAAATCACCTTGTATAGGTGAAAACTGGAGGCAATCCATGGAAATTCAAGAAACAAGTCTGAATATGAGGGCTCGCTAACCATGGCGTCGCCACATATCTGAACAAAAAAAATTCAAAAAATCAGAAATCTAAATCCACAATTTTCGCCCAAAATCGAAGTACACACACATACACTCACCGGCCGTGAAGAATCTGACACCGAGAAACAACACCGTGATAAAGAGGAGAATCTGGATTGTAAATGAGATTGACGCGACATCTGAAATAACGAAGAATCGCATCTCCAAGGAAGTGAAATTCGACGAAATTGTAGAAGAAGATGGTACAGAGAACGAAGAGAGCGATGAGGTAGTGACGAATCGGGATGAGAGTTAGAGCTTGAAAGAGAAGATCGTATGGAGATGGAGATAGAATCAGATCTTCTTCTTCCATTGATTTGATTTGTGATTTGTTTTTGCAGATCCGGCGATAGGAATTAGAGAAGGATCTTCTTCTTCATGGTTCAGTGGCGGGTGAAGATTTTTTTGACGAACTTGTTTATTATTAATTAATTCATATTTTGAAATTCTTTTTATGAAATTAATAATTACACGCCGACGCTTACGTGTACACTAGGAATAGGCATAATTCTCGTTCTGTTCCGTTCCATCATGTATCCGTTTACGTGTAAACTTTTCTGTTTTGGATTAGTCGACACAATGGTTTGATTGATTCCCTTCGTAAAGACGAGCCTGAGTCTATCTATTACTTAAGTATTATTCGCATTTGTACTAAAGATTTTGTTATAGTAACATTGGAAAATTGTTGCTTATCCAAAACAATGTCCATACTGTATCAAACGGCACAAGGGCTAGTATTGACTTAACAATTAGATGAAACACCAGAGGGATGGTGGTCTAGTGCCTAGTGGTAATATAAAAGGGTTGGTTCCCTTGTGCCTCGGTTCAATCTCTTTTGGGATGAAGAGGGATTCTTTAAACAAAAGTCGACTAAAGATTGTCTATGTAGTAAATCTTTCAGGTGGAGGTGTTGGATTCGAGGCACGTTGGGAAGGATCTCTTCTCTAAAAGAGATGAATTTAACCTGGTGAGGGTTTCGCCTCTCGGAGATGTAGGTAGGGCCTTTGTGTCTGAACTTCCAGATTTTCAGAAAAAAAAAAAAAGATTATATATGTAATTATGGACCAAAAGTTCGGAATATGAATCAATGAAAAAACATATATTTACTATCAATAAAATAATACAGGAAAATCTCTATAAAATAATAATGTTAAATATTATGATATTTTATTAAGTTATAGTAATATAATTTTATTTTTAAATTATTAAATATAAATTTGTTTTAATTATTAATATTTTAAAAACGTATGATTGGAGACAACTTGATTTACATATAATGATGGATGTTATCAATTAAGAAGAGAAAATACTCATTTGACAATGTATAACAAAAACTGCAAATAAATTCGCTTATAAAGCCTATTGAAATAGAAAATGATAATATTTAAAAATTGAAACTTACAAAAATTGATGTCTATTTTTACAATGAAGTTATAAATGATTCTACAATATGATGGTTTAAAAATACTACAACAAGCAATTGTATGATACAGTCAAACTTTAACAAAAATTCAATGGAAAAAAAAAATCATCATGCATTATTGGTTATAAACTTATAACTTATAAGTATGTAGGTGCATGGAGTGGATCTCCCGTTGCCAAAAAATGTTGATGAGATCGTAATCGATCACTCCAAAAACCTACATGCACGGCTCGATTGATATATCTATTGTGTAGAGTGTTGGTCTCTAAAGATTCAATATCTTTTGAAATTCGGTTGCACCACATATATACATTATCTAATCTTATGACCATATTAATAAAAACTAAAATTTATCACAATCAGGAACTATATTATAAAAACAACTACCAAATCTACAAAAAAAAATAAAAAAAATACACAGAATAGAACACGGCGAGTAATCCCATAAAATAACAATAACATACAATATGCAACACACTGGTCAATGTAGATAAATAAATCAAATGAAATTCATTGATTTTTCAAAACAAAAAAAGGCGGGAAATTAAGCGAAAGAAGATGAGCAATGGAAAGGAAAATATGTAGTCCGAACTGAAAATCACAAATAAAATGTTTATGGAGAAGAAGAAGAAGAATACGTAGAAGCTAGCGAGATTTGATCATAGTTCCACCAAATGTAGAATAGAGATCTTCAGTGGCTGACGACTATGCAGTTTGTCCTGATCTCTCCAGAATTTCCCGTAAGAACTTTTATTTCACCCATTATCTGCATTGCTTCAGCAAATCTTTCTCCGAATAATGTTTCATTTAATGCAAAATTTGATACGATCCTACTGGTTGAGTCATCGAGACCCAAGTTTTGATCAATTCTAAGGATTCCTCTTTGACTTTTTATCTGTTTATAGATTTGATTGTCTACCTCAAGTGGCGTCATTTGGTCCAAGACCACTGATGGGTCATTTGGACCACGACATGTGTTCTGTAACTTAGCTTTCAGTTTGCTGTCCATTTTAGGATCCTTAAGCCTATCCTGAAAAAGACTGCAATGTGCAACACCGACGCTGTGACCACCACCAATAAGTGCAACCATGTTGGTGACATTCAAACCTTTACCTTCAAAATCTTTGATTGATACAGCCACGGAAATTAGTGGTCCGGGCAAAATCACAGCCCTAGGACTTGATATAAATCACGGAAATTACCTATCCTGTTTGTACTGTGAAACGTGGACCACCCGCTAATGCAATCGAGTCTTTTGTGGCTAGAGTTACAATGTCTGCGCATGAGACTGTTTTTGGGCAAACTATCTCAAGCTCTTTCTTAACCTCATCGATGATCTCGAAGCCTCTCACGCTTACGTTTGCCTCCGCGCTTTTCTCAGATGGCCTTTCGGGCGTTGAGTCGATCAAGAGGGAAGCATCACAACCCTACACATGCAGCATTCAAAATATTTGCTTGGTTAATATAATTAGCTAGTTTATGATACATCATGCATACATATACAAACACACAAAGGAGAAGCTTACGAACGTTGACAAAGCAATCATGAAACTGCATACGAAGCAACGCTGCAGTAACGGTTTGGTTAAGGGAGTGATGTTTGGCAACAACTCTAGACACGGTAGATTCAGCGAGAGGGCATGAACTGTCATAAAACCCACGTCGGAGCTTCCCGAAAACAGAGGGAACAAGGAAGCAGAAAATGAAAAACGAAGCTGTGATTGCCCTCATTTCAAATTTTTCTCCTTCACTCTTATGTGAAAACTTAGAAATATTTTTGGATTGTGTTTAGGTTTTAAGTTTTGGTGATGAAATAGTTAGTGCCCGTAAATTGCATATTTATACGTAAAGATGGAGACATTGGTACATTTTGAAGACGTGCAGAGGGTAAAGGTACAACACTGGCAAGCCATGATTTTAATGTGTCGTGTAATAGTGTGGTTCATCAATGTTGTATAAAAAAATATTATAAGATCGTCAATCGACTTGTCAAAAGATTGATTATGATATGCAAATATTTTGTGATATTCCTTTTTGGATTCGTTTCATTTTATCATCTTTTTGCTCTCTCGTATAAATTTGTAATTTGTAAAAGACAAGGAATTTGTTTGCAAGGATTGGTTCTTGTACACAGAAACCAAAAACAATATTAAAAAAGGTTTTATTCATAAATATATAAATAAACTAGAATTTAACCGCGTACCGCGGGGCTATATTTTTAACAAAAATATAATGTTATGAGTTTTCTGCAAAATAACCCTTCAAATCGATCTCGTTTGCAAGTTTACCCTCCAAGTCTGAATTATGCAACTCAACCCCACCATCTCTAAAATCACATACAATACAACCCTCCCGTGTATCGATGATATGGCACTCGATAACTCCGTTTGAAAACAAAAAGATTTTGGGCAAAAAAACCTCAATGTATTTTTTTTTGCAAGATAAACCTCCATGTCAAATAAGTACGGGTCAAACCACAATCTGAAAATCTCCTACGCCCTTTCGTGTATCGATGACGTGACAGTCGATAATTCATTTTAAATAAATGAACCGTAATTTAAATAAAATAATAATATTAATTTTTTGAATCGATAACTTTAACTAACAAATTTTTTATCAAATTCGTTCTGGTTCGTTTTTTTCTTTCAAAATAATTAAAATTAACCAAATTTAACCAAAATTAACAAAACAAATTAAAAAGAAGAAAATTTTAGAAAGAAAATTAAAATTTGGTTTTATTTTGTAAAGGAGTATTTAATTTTGAAAAATATAACTAACAATATTTGGATATTTTGATTATTAAAGTATTTGATTATTTTTCTAAAAATAATTAATATTTTGAGTTTATAATTATAGTTATGGGTATTAATTTTGGATATTTTCTATATTTCTGGATATTTTGGTTAACCGTTTGGTTATCGGTTCGGTTTTATTTTATTTAAAACTTAAATCAATGACTAAATTAAATTATATGCATTAAAGCAATATATTCGATAGACTTATAAAATTTCTAAATGAGTTATCGACTATCACATCATCGATACACGAAAGAGATATGTTGTGGGAGCTTTTCAGATTGTGGTTTGACCTGTATTTATTTGACATGGAGGTTTATCTTGCAAAAAAAAAATACATTGAGGTTTTTTTTGCACAAAATCCTTATGTTTTCAAACGGGATTATCGAGTTCCACAACATCGATACACGGGAGGGTTGTATTGCGGGTGACTTTAGAGATGGTGGGGTTGACTTGCATAATTCGGACTTGGAGGGTAAACTTGCAAACGAGATCGACTTGGAGAGTTATTTTGCAGAAAACCCTTTTTTAAAAGATTAACTGAAGATATATCATATTAATTTGGTATCAATCTCTGTATTATGTAGTATATGATTATTATTGTTTATGTTTCAATTTTTGAAGTATAGATACAAAAACACATTTTTTTTATGTAACGATGTGTGGTGGATTTTAAAATTTTGAATATTTTATCCGCAGTATACCGTGTGTCTATTTTTTATAGCTAAAATTTTTAAATTTCAAGATATTCGTTTTGTTAATATTGTGTGGTTTTTTGTGTTTAATGTTGTATAATTATATTTTAATTGTAAATTTTAGGATTTTATCCGTGATATACCTTTTTTTATTAATATCGATCAAAACCCGTCATCCCATATAAATCCGTCTATATTATCTCGTTAGCTAAATATTAGTATTATAAAATCCAAGAAAATAAATTGTTATTGTTATAAATACAATAATTTTAGGATCTCACCCGTGTTATACCGTTTCTTGAATGATTTTAAATTTCTACTACTAATATAGATTTTAAATTTATCATATAAAGTATATGATTTCAAATTTTTGTGTTTTTTTATTTAAATAAAGCAACGGCTTAAATGATGATAGATATAGTTCTTTTTCTGTATGTGTATATGATTTTTTATGTGAATATTTTCATTATTATAAATTAGTATTTTTATTGCTATACAAAATGTTAATATAAATATTTGCTATAAATCGGATTTATGCATATTTTGTGGAGCAAAATTCACGAAATTTTGTTTTTGAAGATATATGGAAAGATTGTGTTAGAGATTTTTAGAAACAAATTAGGCAAGATATCGTTTGGTTAATAACTTTTTAAATTTTGTAAAACTAAATAATAAATGTTAGTGGCAGCCATTGTAAATAAGTCTCAACTCCAAGATTTATTTCACAAAATGGCTGCAAAAATGTATATGTTGACTAGGGAGAGCCAATAAATAAATAACCAATGAACACCATATGCTCATTTTTCTTAGCTAAATAATCTATCCGAACATTGGCACAAAGTAGAAAATGACATAAGCTAAAAGATAGTAATGAGGACTACCATAATGATAACATGTTCCACTCCAATGGTAAAGCAGTTGAAATAGCAATAGGTGTCCACACAGTTGTGGACTAGTGATAAGGAAGAATTAGGGAAAGGTTGGAAGGAACTAATCCAAGTTAAATCCACTCTAAAAACAAAACTCACATATGTGTGAGAAGTCTAAACTTGGACCAAAGGCTCAACCAGTTTTTCTGGTAGTTAGTAACAAGCGATTTGGTGACCTCCTGACAAACATTCCAAATGTGGGACATACAGTATGGTGGCCCTTTAGAGAGAAGTCTACTCTGAAAGAATTCGTGCGTTTCTATCAAAACTGACCATATCAGCCGATAGATTAAAAAAAAAAAAAAAAAAAAAAAATAGTAAGAGGCAAACCTTTGACAGACATGTAACCATCCTGAGAAATATTGCCACACGAAAATCTTAAGTTTCTGTGTAGCTTTGAGATTCCAAACATGCGTCTGATATGCCGAAAAGGAGTGGCAAGTAGGACGTGAGAGATCTCAAACATGTTGGATATGCTCAAGGAAAGATAGGGATGCTAGTATGCAACAAACTTTTGGATAAAAAAAAAACTTGGATGACCACTGAGCATCATCGAGAGCCGATGAGTCGATGACGGCCTGCAAATCCAAGGTAACTTGGATGCTCAGACTGAGAAGCATTCTGTCCAAAACGAAGTACAAATGAGCGGAAAGGACATCTACAGACGCATCGAGATGTTGTACAACGTCACGTTTATAAAGTTTAGTTTATAAGACTGTGCAGTTGGAATGATCAAACATAAATCAAATTTGCATGCCACCTTCAATTGATATTTTCTTCTATATCAAATACACACATTATCATGTGCTGGATGAATATAGTTTCTATATCTAACGATTACAAAAATATGAAGGCTCAAGTTAAGTCCATTGAGATCTCTGGCTAAGCCAATTAGCTAATGATGATGTTTGTTTGCGTTGTAATGTGAAGTACATTTATGGCGTTTTACAAATGTTAATTACTGCTAATAAGACTATGATTCTCAATTATCAGTTGCTTCTCTGGTGATTATTAGTCTAAATTCGAGTTTAATCCATTTGGAAAGATAATCTATTTTTATTCTCCAAACATATGTAATAAAGTTTCTTGTATGTACACAATACAACTATAAGAAGAAAAAGAACAACAAATACAAAGGAAATGCTAAAAAACCAAACCAAATTACACCCACAAAAACCAAAAAGAGTACAAAGTTACTAACCTCTGCCATTTTTTCATCACCTATAAAGGGTTTCGATGGCACCGTGCGATGAATCACATTCAGATTCTTCATCATATCAACAACTTTTGGTGATAAGAGAGTGGTGTTTCCCATCCATTCAACCCCTATTCTGAACTCTGATGGAGTGGAAGTAGTTAACTACAAGCTTCGAATGGTGTCCACGCGATCAATCACATCGAGAGCTTTCATGCGATCAATGTCAAAATCAATGATGGGAACAGAAGAAGGTCTTCTGGTTGAGAAAGTATCCTTCTTATTCTTCATCATCTCGCCCATCATTGGTGAGTGGCTACTGCTTTTGCTTAGCCTATGGTGCTTACAAAGACGTGCTTTAGCCACCGTTTCAAACTCTTGGCTCTTGCTTATTCCTGGCGTCTTTCTCCGCTTGCTTACATCTCTAAGCATCTCTTGATCCTCCGTAGTCAGCAATGGCAAACCCATACTCGGGTTGTGTGAACCGCTGGAGAGTTGGATCGTTTTCTGGTTAGGTGATCTGATTGGAGACTTAACAGGAGATCTTAGGCCATAACCTGTAGTGGCCCTGACTTGGGTAACGAGATGATGGAGCCACACCACCAGGTCTAATATGTAAGCCTCGGTTTTTTCTTTATCTGCATGGTGAAGAGTATCTATCCTTAGTATGGTTTGACCTGCAGGTCTCTGGTTCGCCTCCGACCTGAGTTATTTTGCATAATCTAACATTTAGTAAAGAATGCAGTTGTCTGCATATATACACAGCACAAAGAGAGAATCAGCTTGTAGTCAGGGCTTACCCGGAACTTGCCCATTCTCCAACCCATCCAAAACCATGATGCGCTCTGGTTGAGAAAAGAAAAGACAGAAGAATAAGTCTGACTTACTTTAATAGTTAAAACTAAGGGAATTTTACATGCTTTTGTTAACAGAATTAAGACATCACATGTTCCATTGATCCGCCAAAAAAAAATACATGATTTAAGTGAGAACAGAGTTCTAATGATGACACAAAACCAAAGATAAAGAGATAGAAAACATCACAGAAGCTTACTTGGTGGTGTTTGTAGCAACAGGAACAAGCCACTGCAATGTTTTTTCCATTTCAGCTTTTATTTGAGGAACAGTGAGCTGGTGAAAACAAATCAGATATAGTGAGGTGAGCAGGGATACAAATAACATTTCAAGTAACACTGGACATGGTAAATTCATCTTGTCAGCACAAAAGCATTATGGGAAGTGTGAAACAGTATTAATACCTCTTCTTTAACCTGGAAGGACTGTATTCTGGAGCGTAAAGCAGATTTTATGCTTGGGGGTAAACCTTGGTACAAAGCATCTCTTGTGCTTGCAGGCATAGTGCTAGACCGGGACACCTACTCATAGAAATGATAAATTTAAAATATATTCCACAAGCCGTATGGGTCCAATCATATTATTATTGCTGATGCTTGGAGGTAGATTATTAATGAAATCGGGAGACCATTGGATACGAGAAACAAACGATTTACAATCCCAGGAACCTAGAGTTTGGACAACAGGCCAAACATTGAAAGTAAAACTAAGTGATAAAAAAGAATAATATACTTACAAGAGTATCAATTTGAGTAATGATGTTTGCGTAATGCAAGGCAAGACCAGCAGAGCCCAGTTTTTTATGATTGATTGGCGGGTCATTTGCAGGCTTATCAGGATCTGCATATCAGGTGAAATGGCCATGATTTGTAAGTACATCTTTCATTTTAGGTACAAGAAAATAACTAAATCCTCTATCTTCCTGAACGCTAAAATAAGACGAAAACGCTTTATCCAATAATCGAGTCTCACCCGCACCACCAAAGGCTTCGTGAATCTCTAAATGCAAGAAATGGACAACATCTACTAGTTTCTCCATCACCTAAGTATTATTAGTATTTTCAAGAATTAGCAATTGTGAATGCAGATGAGCCAAGCAACTCCAAATAAAAGGAAATATTATACGTTTATTGCAGCCCTTACCTCTTCCAAGATCCTAGACCAAAGAGACTTTTTCTTTAAGTTTCTAACATGCTTCTTCTGACTCTTTAATTCAGTTCTCAAGATAGCGAGGGTATCTCCCACACCTTATGTAAAAGGAGAAAAAATGGAAGATAAATTAGAACGACATCCAACAAATAGAAGAAACTAGAGTGTAAAACAATAGCATCCATTCCCAAAGATATTAAGAATAGATATTTTCTTTTTGGTACTTACCTCGTTGTGCTGTGCTTGGGTTCTCTTCTTCCTGGATCTTACGTTGGTAATCTTGTTCAAACCTATCCAGCGCATGGAGTTCATGATACAAGTCCTGAAACATAACATATACTCAGAGTAGATCGCTATTGAGGAAGTCAAACAGGACCAAATATCACAATTTTGCATGAAAATACGTACAGCTGTAAAATGAACAAATGACATCATCTGGTGCATAATGGTCTCTGCTTCCTGTTTCAAGTGTTTCTGGGGTGTAAATTCAGAGCCCAACCTAAATCATAACACAGAACTAATGAAAAGTCAGATACTTTCCAAAAGGAATACACCCGTTGTGTGACCACCAAAGTGACAGGATCATGTTGGAACCTGTCAAAGAAACGATCCAGGTTGTGGTATTGAGGATCCTTGCAACGATTCCCAAAACGCACCACCTCTCCAGAAAAAATCCTCAACTCTTCCCTGTATACAATTTCAACCGTCACTTATCTCCAAACTACAAATTAGAAAACAGCATCAACACAGAACACAATCACAAACAATTGTTACCTTTTATCAGCAGCAGCAATTCTCAACAGTTCATCCATGTCTTTCGATATCAGGTTCTGAACACCTTCTGAAGGTAACACAACCTCTTTCAAATGAGTAATGCTATCTTTCGAAAGAGAATGCATAAGATTGGCGCCTTTAACAATAGTATTAGCAACTTCAAAAGACAAGATTGATATCTTATTCCCTTTCACCGTCGTCGCAGAAGAAAACCCCCCACTAAGATTCAGATTCGTCATACTACTCCCGAGTGTATCCAACACATCCACAGCTTTACCAAGTCCCATAGTACCAGCCCTACCCAAAAGAGAGCTTACTTCCGAAACCTATAAACAAAAACACCTTAGTATAATAAATTTGAACTCAGAACTAACAACACACAACAGCTTAACATTTCTTTATATACCTTAGCAACAGCAGCTTGTCTAGACTTAGTGGATCTAGATTTCTGAGATAAAACCCTCGATAACCGAGGAATCCCATCCTCGATATTTTGAGGATGAGATCCACTAGAGACTATAGGAAACGAAAACGATTCCGATGTATGCTTATTATCATCAACATTCTCGGTAACAGGAGAAGGATCATCTTTAAGTCCACTTTCACCAGAATGAGAATTCAAGTCAGAGGCATTGTTATTGAGATGATGACCATTAACATGTGCAAAGGTTCCACCAGGAGCATTATTTACAGATGAACTCCTTGAACAAAGCCCACCCATCACAGCAAGTTTCCAAATTTAGCTCTCAAACTCTCTCGAAACTCTCCATACGCAAAAAAAAACTCTGATCTCGGATTGAACTCTCTAGGAAACTTGAAATGGATGAACAATGTAACCAGCGAAACACTGTAATCGCAAATCCTGATTTGTATGAAAGCAACAGTCCATTAATGGAGCAAATTGCTCAGTGGAAAAAAACTTGATTCTCTCATACGAAACCTGCCAATGAATCAAGAAGATTTTAAAGTCAAGAGGAAATCGAAAACCCTAGCTAAAGAAGAACCCAAAACGACAAATTCAATTCAGTAGCTTGAAGGAATGGAGAAGAAAGACCTAAGAAGAGTCAGAAACTTGGATCTGGGAATTAGATTGAAGTTCAGATTCTTCTTCTTCTTCTTCGTCGCTAGTTCTTGAGCAAAGCTCTAGAGAGAAGTGAGAAGCTCTCAGCTGAAGAATCGTGGAGATGTCTACAAGGAAAAGAGAAGAAGAAACGCGACTCGAGAAAGAGAGAGAGAGGAGAGATGAATTGAATTTGGGTTAGTCTGAAGAGAGAGGAGGAGTTGGAGAGTGTCAGATGGTGAAGTTAGCCAAAAATTCAACCCCCAAAGGCTTTTTCTCGTTTTACCCATTTCTACACTCTTCAAAACTCTCAATCCCATTTACACATTTTTATTATTTTTTTACTAACAAGTTGCAGTATATTTTATATTATCAAATATTACTACATAATTAGAATTATTTTGTATGTTACCAAATTTTATTTACATAGTTAAATTTATGTTTATATAGTCTTTTAAATGGATTTCATTGAAATTCTTTGAATTGGGATCACTTCAACAGAAATCAGAAATAAAGACACGTCAATTTCGAAGAATACCATATGTTGTTATCAAATTATCATCAAATACATATCGGTGTAATGTTTCGAGTTTGTTATGCGAAAATTCACTTTTGATAGGTGTTTTTTGGAATTTAAATTAGTATTGTGATGGAATAATTAATGTCGATAAAATCGATTTTCGTCGAGTTATAAGATTCGGAATAAATATTGTTTTCTCTTTGTGATTTCAATCTATTTTTCTTTTGTTTGAAATCATTCTAATTCAATATTATTGAGGCAAAAAAGAGTTATGGTTATATAAAAGAATTACAATATAATATCTTTTGTTGTATATTCCAAGTAGTAAACTAAGTTGTATCAAGTAGTAAATTTTGAAATATTTAACCATTTTGTACCTTTGATTGTGTGAATGAAGGAAGTATTTGGTAATTATTGTAAGTCCTTGAAATAGAAAAAGGTGAAGAAAATCAGTCAACATGTATATGCATATCTAGTTTTGAAAATGAAAGTTGACTTTTTACCAAGTAAAGGACAACAGAATCTAAAGTAGGTTTCAAATTACATTGTTTTACCAAATAACCTATGTGTGGCAATGTCATAATAGCTTTATAGCATGGTCAAAGGTAGGAAGCTTGAATAAAAAAAAAATGTTGATATCATATAGGAAAATAATTGTTATTATCATTTAGTATTTATGTAAATAAATGGAATGTGATGGCCCATAGCTTATTTATTACATAAAAGATAAAAGCTATAAAATGATTTGGAACTTCAAAGGTATGATCATTTATTTGGAATGTTATAATTATTCAAAAGAAAAACAAATTACAAGCGAGTTTTTATCTTTTTTTTTTCAAGTCTTGAGATTTCAATATTAATTAGTAGTTTGTAGTTGTAAAAAAAAACAGAAAGAGATTTCAATCGTATTTTCATAAACATGATCCTAAACCAATTTCAATGATAAACTAAGTGAAATTAATTCTTAGTATTTTAGGCTACTTATTTAACTGCGAATTAGCCTAATTTAATGATAAGGTTGCCTCTCTTTTGGACCAATTCCACGTTTCAACAAGTTCACATTGGTCAAATCTTTTGAGTTATTCTTCTGTCTCCATCGCAATTCATCATGAATATTTTGATTCTACATTTCTTTTTCTTTCTTTTTTTGCTCAATTTTTTGGTCAAATGATTCCACAATTCAATTTATATTTTTTGTAACTAATTCATTAGCCCCCACACTCCTAATACAAGAAAACAAAACAAAGGCACCTGAATTATCAAATACTAGTTTACGGCCCGCGCTATGCGCGAACAAATTAGTTAGAATCAATTAAATAACTATATTTTGTAAATGTCTTTACATCAGTAGAAGATCAAACAATTTTGTAAAGCATAATGCATATATTAAAAAGTTTGGATTTTTCTTGATTAATTGAAATCAGGTCTAATAGTTATAGTGGTCATAAACCTCTGAACATATTTCATTAGTTTAACAGAACTGGTACATGACATGAGAACTTCACACACGTTCGGTTATAAGTACGACATACAAACTGAAAACTAGATATTTTAAACCGTTTTTGTGACATTATTTGCGTCTAGTACATATGTGCTTATGTGTCTAACTTGTTTCCTCCACGTACCAAGGCATACCACACCTATAGAAAAATGCAAAACCATTTTTTAGTATAGTTACCGACAATCACTCATCAACTTTCCAAAATAAAACAAATAGAGTTAAATTCAAAGAAAAACGTTTATTTTTATTTTGAATATAATTTAACATTAAATTCAAAAAGATAAAAGGTAGTTGTGTCCAGAACTTGACTTGAGATCAATTTGATTGAGGTACTAATTTTCGAGAGGGATAGAAAATGCAATTATTATGAAGAAGACATCAAGTACAGAAAGGCAAAAAAAAACATTGTAAGGAAAAAATAAGAAATTATTGAAAGAGACATCTATCGTCCAATTTGTTCTTTGTATACGCTAATAACTATAAAGACACATCTATACATGCCCTAGCTTGTTCAACTGCAAACTAATAAGCCAAATTATAGATTTGGAAAATAACACCATATTACGAATTAAGAAACAAAGGCTTATAACATTGTCTAACATAAAAGAATATAAATTTGAATGCATGTGAAGTAGATGACTGACCTTGTTGTTTGTATTCTCCCGCAATATACAAATGCCAAAATTAATGTCTTCATCGCTGTAAACTGTATTTAATAAAAAAATTTTAAAATTTTGGTATATCAGCAAAGATTATAATTGTGTATGGTCGAGGAAAATTGGATATCATAGTTGCAGAAAAAAATTAAAACCGTGGAGATGAGCGATAGTTTTTTTTGGGGGAGGTGTTGTTCAATTGTAGAAGTGTGGCAATTAATACAGAGAATTCTTAAAACGTGGAAAAGAGGAGTTGCTAAGATGTAGGAGAATATCTTTTTTTTTTGTGGAAACTTATTTTTTTTTCAATAATAAATGAAAATTGATTAAAAAAAGTAAAACATAAAAAAATGAGACTTATGCCACATGTCGAAAGGAGAATGTATCAGTTATTGAAAAAGTGACTGTTGATTTAGTATAATTAGATTATCCCATAATTAGAATTAGTTTAGTTTGTTACAAAGTTTTATTTACATATTTAAATTTACGGTTATATAGGTTTTTTTAGCAAATTTCATTGAAATTTTCTTTACCAAATAACTTTGAAAATAACAAATCTGAGATATAAATTTATCTAAATATATTAAGTGTTATTATCGAGATTATCGAGTTATCGTCAAATGTGTTACCGCATAGATTTAGAGTTTCACATGCAAAAAAATTAGTTTATGGTCTTCGCAACTCAAATTCATGATATGATGATCTAATCTATGTCTTATCGATAAAATTCGTCTTCATCAAGTTGTAAGATCCATAATAACTATTATTTTCTCTTGAGATTTTAAGTTTTTTTTCCTCTGTTCAGTGTCGTGCTAAAGCATCCAGAGGCTTAAGGCAAGCTTAAAAAATGTGGCCTTATAAATAACTTTTTTTGTCTCAAAACATAAATAATAGCGCCGCCTCCCTTAAACAAAGCTTCAGTCAAGTTTATGACCAGCGCGTGGCGGCTCATATAGCGCCGGCGTCGGTCACCTCCTTTAATTTTTTGCGTAGTTTTTCATTTCTTAGTTTTGTATCCTTCAGTTGTGGAAGCATGGAGGTTTTTGATGTGGTGGAGCCGTGAGTTTCGAGGTTCAGATCTAGTAAGATTGTGCTTTGGTGTTTAGATCCGGCGGATCTGTTGGTCGTTAGTGTGCTCGGGTCACCGTTTTGTTTGCTGTTCACGAAGTGGAGCTATGGCTAGACTCAGCTCTGTCATGTGGGTCTCTTCCTTGTGCCTTGCGACATTGGAGGCTCTAGTTTCTTCTGGCGATGGCTCCTTTCTCTTTCTTCCTCGGTAAATATGTGCATCATTGGATTGACTCTTCGATCTCTTGGTATCTACCTCGTCTCTACTGTAATACCCCACTCCCACATAGTTGGGCCAATTTGTTTTGACATTATGATATAGCCCATAAATGGCTCAATCTCTTTTTGATGACAACAACAAGGGTTTTGTAAGTGTCATATATATTGGGGTATCTCATACCCTAAACTAAGTCAGCCACCATCATCATTGTTGAGACGTGAGTTCGTGAGCCTTTGTTATCGTCGTCGTAGTCTCCGCATTATCAACGTCGAGAGAACCTATTGATATTCCACCCATTATTGTCTCCATAACCAAACTGCCATGATCTGGAAAGAAAAGAAAGGAGAAGAATAAGAATTGAGAAGATCGTGAAAGAGAAGAAGAGAAGGAAGCGGAGATGAAGGCGGAAATGTGGCGTAGGAGAAGAGATCATCACCACCGCAAAGGAAAGGCATTAAGAAATGGAAATTTCGTTTGTGTCATTAAGGAGAAGTGAGATGAAGCAGATCTAAGTAAAATCAGAGAATGGGCAAAGCAAAGAAGGAAGAAGAAGAGAAAAGAGGGAGGAAGAACAGTTTCAAGATGGGGTTTTGTGAGACTCATTACTGTCTTTACAGAAAGTATCAGATGACGATTAAGGAGTTGTTCGAAAGATTACATTTCCAAGAATTTATAGCAACTGACGGACTTTGAATCGGGATTATGTTAGAGAAGTTATGTGCGTTTCTTTCAGGACAAGTAACTGACGAAATATGTGGAATCCTAGAAAACAGTTTCGTACTAGCTTCTTCGAGCCAACGTTTGGAGGTCCGTAACAACTCTGATCGGAACGAAATTTGGTGGAGCGCTTCATGGTATTACTGGGTCGATAATCAACGGTGGGATTAAGTTTCTAACGGTTAGTTATTGACCTAAAACTATGTTTACGAGACAGTTTTATATGGAGTAAATCGTAACGAGTTTTATTGTTTGATGGCGCAAACGAGCTCGGATGGGGATGAAGCTTTGCAGGAGCTTTTATGACTCATGGATTCAGATCCTGGTTGATGGAGAACCAAGTTAAAGCTGATGAGCATGTGGTTACAGTAAAGATTGCCTAAGTGAAAAGAAAGGAGAATTGAGTCTTCATCTTCAATAGACCAAGGTGAGAGAGGTATTTGCGAAGCATGGTATCATTGTATTTTGTTATGCTTCTTGACGCATGATATGTAGGCTTAGATCTGATTGTATAGGATAAGATTACATGATGATATGACTTTATGATTGTTGAGTATGATGTTTGATAATGTGATGTTATGTATGATATTATAAGTATGTGTATGTTAACTATGATTATGAGTATGTATGTATGATGAATGTATGACTGGGGAGAATCGAGCTATGGGTCGTGGTCTCCCTAGTAATGTGGACAGTGATGGGCCGACGGGTTACATGCTGGTCAAGAAAGGCTGACGAGCCTGGGATGCATGGGAGTGTCTTTGCCACGAGGGCCAGCCTCTACTTATGAGGTTCTAGTTGTCACGAGGATGACTGGACCTAACGATGTGTATGTTTATATTAATATATATAAGATGATGGTTATGAATGTGTTGTTAGAAGTTAAAGCATGTTAGGTTGATTGCGTGTGTCTAAGTTTATATGTTATGATGATGGTTGTATAGCTTTAGAAAGTGTTTTATGTTTCAGTGGGCAGAGATGATTCCTCTCACTGAGTATTCTTTACTCACTCCTTTTTTCCCTTTTTCCTCAGGTTAGTAAGCGTGAGGAATTGCGTGCAATATTTTGTTCGTGTGTGAAGTTCAAAGAAAACGTTTTTGGCAAGATCAGATGAAAACATGCCGTCTTAGTCTATATGGCGGGGCAGGTGTTACATCTATTGTCTTCCTTCTTTTGTCCCCTGGTTGCTCTGATCAGATTGTATCCTATTTAAATTTGGTTTCATCAGTTGCTCAGGTTTAGTTGTCTCCCTCGTTTGGGTTGTCGTCTCCCTCGTTTGGGCTTAAGCTTCTCTTCCTCGACTATATTACTTCGTTAGTTTGGGGTTGAGCTTTTTGGTTATGTCTTGGATCTATCTCATTTAGTATTAAGCGATGTTTGGCTTAATTACTCGTTTGTTATGTGGGTCTTGATTATTTTACGGTTTATCCGGGAGACCCTTGACAAAGACTCTCATGGAGAAAGGTGCATCTTATGCGGAGAAGGCCAAGGTCCACTCTCTTGTTTGCGCCATTTGTGTTGAAGCCCGTTCTCATATATTAGCGGGAAGTCCTTATGGTGTGCTTCGAGAGCTTCCACAGTCTTGAGACAAGTTGGGTTTGGTTTTTGCAATGTATCGAAAACTCCTTCCCTAGTTGTAGGTTATGGAAGATCATTGTGTTTCTCTGTAATTTAACTCTCGTCTTGTTTCTTGTGGTTTGTAACTTTCCAAAAACTCTGATTATCAATATTACTTTTAGTGAAAGAAAAAAAAAACATAGATAATAATGTCAACAAAACCAAAGTCTTAAAACATACATAATAGTGTCAACAAACCCAAAAACAGAGAAATTCTAGGTTTTCTTTTAATTATATTTTTATTGTAATCAAAATGTATTAATATCAGGTTTGATTAGTTCACCTAAGTATATAAACCAGAGTTATCCGCATCTAAATACTTAGGCACATCTATGATAGTTCTACTAATTACCTATTACCTAAGATCAACTTCTACCTGATCAATCTAGAACTAGCATTAAGAATAATCAAAATGAAAAACTCTAAAGATAATCCTAACATGTTGGCGATCTACTAGATCATCTAAATCCCCTTAATGAGAAACCCTAAACTTTAAAAATGAACTACTCAGACATGGAGATTGAAACAAACAACATGATTGAATAAGAAATCTTATAAGAAATTAAGAAGAGAATAGAGTTTCGAAATATCTTCTCTAAAGGGAGTTTCTAAAAGGTTTTGCTCCTAAGAATAAAAGAGAAAAGAAGATTAGCCTCTCCAAGCTTAGGTCTAAACACCTTAAAATCTATATATAAATTCCTAAAATCGTGCAGGGACTTCTTTAAAATAAAAGAAACTTCTGGAGCGAATCTGCAAATCTTCAAAACTTCAAAGAGCGAAATCAAATTGCCATCAAATATCGGTGTCGAGCGTCACCATGAGTGGTGTGTTACTACTAGAACTTTTGAAGGTTAAAATTTTACTTAACTAAGTTTTTGTCCTTATAAAATTAATAGAATAGAAGACTAACATCTACATCAGTTTTTGATAAATAAAAAAAGGACATTTCAGACAATTATCCAAAGTTCTAATCACGACACTAGAGAACTCTATTCAGATAATCATAATCAATTATGAACACTCATTTATAAATAATATGGACCTGTTAAAAAAAAAAGTTGATAATAATTTTAGTGAGCAAGGATCAAATCCACCACCTTCTATCTGTAAGGGTAAGGGTAACTACCACTAGACTACAAAACTATTTTACAAATTTGATGCACACTAAAATAAATGTAGGATTTGCTGTCTAAAGCATGAACTTGCTGGATTTTAGGTATGAGCTAGTCCTGAGTGGCGTCATCTAATTTTGCCTAACCATGATTATTTTCCTTCAACTTCTAATATCGTCAAAAATAGTTTCATCCTCTTTCATACAAGCAAGGATTCTTCAATAAAGATTTTCAATCAAATATGTGTTATATGTCCTGACATTGTCTCTCTCCTCAATTGCAAGAGTCCCACACATATAATTGATTCAATGTTGCTTTGCCTAGGATAACATACAATAAAGAGTAAAATCATGAAATGAAGAGCGAGATAAATGAAAATTGAAGAGTTTTCATCTGAATTTTAAGAACAAAATAAAAGCTACAAATTTAAAACATAGAGCAAAATGATTGGATGACGTTCGGGTTGAGAGGCATCGAAAAGCTTTTCTACACTCTTGATGGAACCCATCATAAGCCATACCCCTTTGTAAGGCCAAACCACCACCACCAGTAATTAACCCCTGTTTCAAGGGCATTCAAATTAGGCATGAGATACATGCAAATTCACATCGTAACTAAATGAAAAAGGAAACATGGCCTTGGAGAATTCTCCAAAGAGCAACAATATATGAGAAAACGGGTTCATAAAAGATCTATAAGAAAACTTAAAGGGAAGACAAAAATAAATAAAAACTAACATGAGATGTATTATAGATCCCATATGAAATGTCTGATCACGACGCTAAAGAATTTCTATTCATG
Source organism: Arabidopsis thaliana (assembly GCF_000001735.4). Taxonomy (NCBI): domain Eukaryota; kingdom Viridiplantae; phylum Streptophyta; class Magnoliopsida; order Brassicales; family Brassicaceae; genus Arabidopsis; species Arabidopsis thaliana. The sequence goes on along the minus strand of NC_003070.9, from coordinate 12,512,161 downwards.
CAATCAGAATCAAGCAAAAACTTATATTTAAAATTTATATGGCTACTCTTAAACAAATTTCATAGAAAAATATATTTTGTTGTAAGTACTAAAATTTTCCTAAATTACTCAACTTATATATGAATAATGCATATGTTGAAAAGAAAAAGCAAACATGAGACGTACTATAGATCACATATGAAAGGCATCAACACGACACCAAAGAATTCCTACTCATGTAATCATGATCAAGTAAGAACTCCTAGTTAAATTTATATGGCTATCTATAAACAAATTTCAAAGATTTGTTTTTTTTTTTACTATGAGTATTAAAACTGTATTATATTACTCAACTTATATATGAATAATGCATATGTTGATTTTGGTAAGTTAATCAATAAATATATAAAAAAATTGATTTTATTATATGTAGTCAAAATATTAATGAAATTTCTCTAAATTACCTTTATTATTTTTTGGTAACCTTATTAAATTTAGTATTCAAATCTAAGGAAGTATTTTATTGTGTTTTGATACTTCTTACCTATAAATGTGATATTCTGCGCTCTCATGGTCGCAAGAGAAGTTGAGGAAAGAGAGAAAGTTGTATAATAATTGTTGAGATAACATATTTTGGTATACCGATCTTTAGATACGAGCTTATGGAAAGTGGCAACGTTGTGAATGCACAACCTGAATTATCAGGCATAAGTAAGAAATTTTAACTTTTTATTTTATTTTATTGAAAACTTGTTTTGGTTATAATTTTTAGTTTTTTTCCGGTAGTTGATGGATCCAAGAGCTATGTTTACGAGCAGTTATGGAAACTCTGTGCGGGACCTTTGTGTGATATTCCAAAACTTGGAGAAAAGGTTTATTACTTTCCTCAAGGTCACATAGAGCTTGTGAGTTCTCTCTCTCTCTCTCTCCCTCTCTTTTCTTTCTCTCTCCATCTCTTCTCTCTCTCTCTTCTCTCTCTCTCTGTATGAAACCTTTTAACGGGGTTTTCAGGTTGAGACATCTACAAGAGAAGAGTTGAATGAGTTACAACCAATTTGTGATCTTCCTTCTAAGCTTCAATGTCGTGTTATTGCTATTCATCTTAAGGTATATCTCTATTATGTTTTAGCGAATACGCATGATATGTATATTTAATTTCATTGTAAAAAGACGTAATTGGGTAATTGTTTGATGTTTGATTTTAGGTGGAAAACAATAGTGATGAGACTTATGCTGAGATCACTTTGATGCCAGATACAACTGTAAGTGAAAATTTAGTATTTCTCTTTTATTATTAGTTAATTCTATTTTCCTCCTATTATAATACACTGATTTTCTGATTTTGTTAAATGTTTAGCAAGTTGTAATCCCTACTCAGAATGAAAATCAATTTAGACCATTAGTTAATTCCTTTACGAAGGTTTTAACGGCCTCAGATACAAGCGCTCATGGTGGATTCTTTGTACCGAAAAAACATGCCATTGAATGTCTCCCTTCGCTGGTATTTAATGTTATAGTTTTTTAAAATAAATTTAAACTTTAATCTTTCATTAGACATTACATATTAAATTTTGGTTTAGGATATGTCTCAACCTTTACCTGCACAAGAACTTCTTGCTATAGATCTCCATGGTAATCAATGGAGATTCAACCACAACTATAGAGGTAATGATTCCTTTTATTCATATAATTCAAACACAACAATTGAGGTAATAAATCCTAGATAAATAACTAATAATCTTCTTATTCCATGCAGGTACACCGCAAAGACATTTGTTAACAACTGGTTGGAATGCATTCACAACATCAAAAAAATTGGTTGCAGGGGATGTCATCGTATTCGTTAGGTATATTATTGGGTTTTTTTATATATGGATTTTTTGGTTCTTGAGTTTTGGACTTTAAACTATTTACTTGTGGTTTCAGGGGAGAGACTGGAGAGTTACGAGTTGGTATCAGACGAGCAAGACATCAACAAGGGAATATACCTTCATCAATAGTATCAATAGATTGTATGAGACATGGGGTAGTTGCTTCCGCAAAGCATGCTTTTGATAACCAATGTATGTTCACTGTGGTTTACAAGCCAAGGTAATTCAAAGAACCATTTGAACTCACATTTTAGATTATATTGATTTATCAATAGATTAGTTCCTTCAACATGTAGGTTTATATTTTGTGTCTTTATAAGTATCAGGTCAAGTAAATTTATTGTCAGTTACGACAAATTCTTGGACGCTGTGAACAATAAGTTCAATGTCGGTTCAAGATTTACAATGCGGTTAGAGGGTGATGATTTCTCTGAAAGAAGGTAACATTAGATGAAATTTTTTTTCTGCTTAAATATATTTATAATGTCTAATATTATCTATGATAACACATATTGTTCAATTGATTAAGATGTTTTGGGACAATTATTGGAGTTAGTGATTTCTCTCCTCATTGGAAATGTTCAGAGTGGCGCAGCTTAGAAGTAAAATTTCATTCACACTTTATAACATTATTTTAGGAATACGTTTTTGAGTGCAATAAATAACATATCACTAATTAACTTTAATTTTGCAGGTGCAGTGGGATGAATTTACATCATTTCCGGGACCTAAAAAAGTGTCACCCTGGGACATCGAACATTTAATGCCTGCAATAAATGTTCCGCGATCATTTTTGCTCAAGAACAAGCGTTTACGAGAAGTTAATGAAATCGGTATAAAAAAAGACTCTTATAATCTTTTATTTAAAGAATTAATCTTCTATTTAATGAATTTGGTATTCTTGAATACCTTCTCAATAATCCTATTTTATATACAGGTTCTTCATCATCACATCTCTTACCTCCTATATTGACACAAGGACAAGAAAATGAACAACTAAGTGTTGCCTCTCCGATGAATATTTCTCTTCGTTATCGTGATGCAACTGAAGATGCTATGAATCCTTCTAAATTGCTAATGAGCTACCCTGTCCAACCAATGCCCAAACTAAATTACAATAACCAAATGGTTACAGAAATGGAAGAAAATATAACAACCAAGACAGGCACTAATTTTAGGCTGTTTGGAGTCACTCTGGACACTCCTCCGGTGATCAAAGATCCCATTGAAGAAATTGGCTCGGAGATTTCGAAACTTACTGAAGGAAAAAAGTTTGGTCTAAGCCAAACTTTAAGATCACCAACAGAGATCCAAAACAAGCAGTTCAGTTCTAGTAGAACTTGTACCAAAGTAAGTATAAGATCAATATACTCTTATTATTTATATATATAACTTTTTCTCATTGTACTCAACTCACGCAATCTTGATATGGAACAGGTTCAAATGCAAGGTGTAACAATAGGAAGAGCTGTGGATTTAAGTGTTCTTAATGGATATGATCAGCTAATACTAGAATTGGAGAAGCTCTTTGATATCAAAGGTCAATTGCAAACTCGCAACCAATGGGAAATAGCTTTCACAGATAGTGACGAAGATAAGATGCTTGTTGGAGACGATCCATGGCCGTAAGTTTCCTTTCTATTTCTATCGATTGAAAGATTAGTTAACATCTTGAGAGACATTGATATTTTATTTTTTGTGTTGTTTGCATGTAGTGAATTCTGCAACATGGTGAAGAAGATATTCATTCAAAAGAGGAGGTAAAAAATTTGAAGTCCAGGAAGAGTCTCTCAAGTTGAATTAAGAATCAAAACATATGTAATAAAAAGGGGTCGAAAATGTTACTGGTGTCTTGTTCTATTTTTATTTTTCTCTTATTTGTTGTTGCATGCGTTTGTATTATGTACTTTTGTTTTCATCATCCATAAATAAAATAAAATCCCCTTGTTATCGTGATATTGAGCTTTCTTTCTAATTCATACAATCTACATTCTAAAAATTTGAGTGTAGTATTTATTTTATGATATTTTGAAAAGAAAATTGTATAAGACGAAGTATATAGTCATTCAATAAATTAAAAATTTTACTTTACCTATTATTGTACTTGCAAAACCGGATATTTTGGAGACATAAACCAAATGATACTATAAAATATGTTTATATTTTTAATAAATATTTTCTGAAATCTATCATTGCAATTATGTCAGCACTCACAACTAGTTAATATATAATGATGGAACTAGGAAGTTCAGCCAATTCATATTCAAATAAAACTACTAAGTCGAATCATACATAAAATAAAGTATTATGTGAATAGATACTTCAATTATCATGATTGGAGAAAATTCATAAATAAAAAAGTAAAGGTAGAAAAAAGATATAAAAAGTTATCATAGATTGAGTGTAATAGCATCACGAGTATTCAGATTTTGGTAAAGAGTTTTTTCTTCATTTCATATATTTAAATTGTATTAAAATAGTTAATAATGTGGATTTTTTTTCTAGAAATTTAAGGAATAAAATACTACTATGTGATTGTTGCACAAAAAAGGATACTATGATTTACAAATTTTAAATGTAACTTATATGAAAAAAAAGAAATAAAAACTGTTTATGGTGATAAGTTATCTAGTTTGGAAAATGAATGTTGTCTTTGTACCAAATAAAGGACGACATAATCTAAAGTAGGCTTCAAATTACAATGTTTTACCAAATCACCTTGTGCGGCAATCATAATAGCTTTTTTTTCTTTTTCTTTTTTTTGGTGTCATAATAGCTTTATATTGTAGTTTATAACATAGTCAAAGATAAGAAGCTTAAAAACAAAAATAATTTGCTGATGTAGGAAAATAATTATTAGTATCATTTAGTATTTATTTAAATAAATGGGATGCGATGGCCATAACTTATTTATTACATAAAAGATAAAGCTATAAATGATTGGAATATATGTTTGTTGTTGAATCTAAACAGAACAAACAATATTCAAAATAAATATAATTTAAGTCTAAATTATTTAGTTATAATCTAGATTTTAACTTAATGAATTGTATGTTATTGTTCTTATACTTCTAAAATAGAAAATTAAACATAGTAATTGTACACTAAAAATATATAAATATAAGAGTTGTACATTTAGAAAATACAAAACATTAAATCATATCTTATTAAACATATTTTATTAAACAACTTAAACGTTTATTTTAAAAAGAAAATAGTTTTGCAATGTACCGCATGTTAAAGTGTACCGAGGGTTAAAGTGTATCGCGGGTTAAAATCTAGTAAGATAGTTAATTTTCTAATATTTTTTTAATTTTTCAATGATGAGCTAAATATTAGGTTACTTATTTAACTGCTAACTTAATTGTTAACCCAAAAAACTGCTAATGTAATGGTAAGATTGGTCGGAAGAATTTTGCCTCTCTTTTGAACCAATTAAATGATTCATGAAATCCACATTGTTCAAATTTTTGTCTTTTGAGTTATTCTTCTGTCTCCATCGCAATTCATCATGAATATTTTGATTCCACATTCCAATATATAATTTTTGTAACTAATTAATAATTATTGCCCCCACACTCTTCTTTATACAAAGAACAAAAAAAGGCACCTGACAATTATATTGATAAGATATATAAATGTTTATTGAAAATATGTGGGTGACTAATAATTATGAGATATATATAAATTAACATAGGTGTTGGAGTTTGATGATCAAACTAACCAGGTGAGATAAACCAACTTTGACAAATAAATGTCTTCGTGAGGATCGAAATTTATTTACTTTGAATATGACGCCGTTTTTGTGATTCTAACGTTTTTCTTGTTTTAAATGTCTCTATAATCTTTTAACTGCTATTAGAAAAGATGTTTATCTTTTTCAAATAATAAGTTTTACAAATTGCTTAATACTTAATTCCGTGGACAAAAGTTATATGAAAAAAACGTTACAAACAAAGTTAATGTACATATAACCAAATAAAAATCACACAAATGAATTTTTGAGTTAAGAAATGTGGCAGCTTTTGCTTTTATTTTTCTTCCCACGACGAGTTTCTTAAGCTCGCATGAGACGACGTACACGCAACAATATTGGAAGAAATTGAGATCTTAAATTTGTTTCAACCCCGAGAATGATAATAATAACATTATAGTATATGCAATTTTACCTTGAAGGTCTAAATTCCTAGAAATGTCATATTAAAACTTGTGGAACTTCTTAAAACCATTCCACAACTTTGAATATGCGTATATAATTTATCTCAGATAAATAGTAAGTAGATATAGCTTTGAAGTGTTCCTATACAATTATAACGTATGCAAATAAGTAAATCAAAACAACCTAGACATTAGTAATCACAATACAACACTTTTAAGATCCAAGCATAGAGCCTTCACTGATCCTTGTGGAAGCTGGTCCAGACGATGTGATCCCCATTGTCTGAAACGATCGTGTAGCAGAAAAAGAAGATGAACGAGTCGGACCCGAAGCAACAAACATAGATGCATGGCTCGTGCTCATACTGTTCCCTGAAAACGATACTTCACTTATGGTCTTTGGACATAGTGGGTTCTTTATCTCTGTGATTCCTTCTAGCATTTGAACCACTTTCCCCATTGTCGGTCTCTGCAATGGCTGCTCTTGTATGCACCAGAAGCTTGTCTTAACCATTCTCATCACTTGTTCCATATCAACAGTTTGATCTTCGCTTAAACGTGTGTCTAGGATCGCCTTGGTGTTGCCCTTTTCAAACTCCTCGTATGCCCAGATCGAGAATTTCTTGTGGTTCGTTTTCTCCGAGACATCAAAGTTTCTTTTACCGCTAACTAGCTCTAGTAGGACCATTCCATAGCTATAGACATCCGATTTTGAGGTTATGGGAAGATTTGCGAGCCATTCAGGAGCTAAATAGCCTCTTGTTCCTCTAACACTGCTCATGTTGTATCTGTTGTCTTTTGGGTTCAAGAGTTTGGCAAGTCCAAAGTCCGAGACTTTGGCAGCAAAATTGTCATCTACGAGAATGTTCTCCGGTTTAATGTCGCAGTGTACAATGCAGTCGCGGCACTCCTCGTGGAGGTAAGTTATTCCCTTAGCCGTCCCAAGGGCAATGTTAAACCGATACTCCCAAGTCAAGAACTTCGCTGAATCAGTAGTAAACAGGAAGTTATCGAGAGATCCATTTCTCATGAACTCATAGACGAGAAGCCTATGTCTTCCCTGGGAGCAAAATCCAATCAGTCTGACTAGATTCAGATGGTGTGTGCTGCTAATGGTAGCAACCTCCATTCTAAACTGCTTCTCTCCTTGCTCTATTCCTTCAAGTTGCTTCACTGCAACCACGGTTCTATTAGTGAGCACGCCTCTATACACAGTTCCAAACCCTCCAGCTCCAAGCTTCTCTTTGAAACTTTTGGTGCAACGCTGCAGCTCCTTATAAGTAAACTGCACAGGTGCACCAGAAGCGTACTCAAGCAAAGTGTAGTGAGACGACAAAGTTCCAAACCGAGGATTCTTTCTACAGCAACACCACCAGAGACCTATCTCTACTGCAACCAAACCAAGAAGCCCAGCTATTACAGCAACCGCGACAATCCACAAATGCACTTTCGAGTTGTTATCGTCGCCTTTTGTTGCTCTTTCGAGTGTGTTAGCCACCACTGGACCACACACTTTAACATAAGAAGTACTCGGAACCGATGGCCACTGGTACCCAGTAAAGAAGGAACCAGGATGTTTCTGCCAACAATTTCCAGACCCATCAGACATGGAAACAGAAGCAAGACACAAAACACTACTAAGACAATTAGCTCTACAAGGCGAACTACCCGCAAAGAAACTCTCCGAGTTCGGATCGTCTTCATAAGTAAACAACCTCGTATGAACCAAATCAAGCATGGTTGTATTGCCAGAGCAATCACTTAGCTCCACTTTCCTTTTACATCCCTTTCTTCTATCATTCACATCAACAAAATCAAAGTTACGAGACGGACACGAACAAATCGGATTAGTATCATTGTAACTACAAATCCCAAAGTTTCCACAATATCCATAAACAAGACACTGATCAACAGCAGACCAATGAGCATTCACAGGTCCACTGTTTCTACTAGCAGAACTGTAGATTCTCAAATTCCCATCATCATCTAACTTCAAGAACCTAAACGTATTGCTATCACCGTAATCGCCACTATAAACGATTTCAGCTCCTCCAAGAAGATTTGATTCGAAGATCGAAACAACTCCATTAGTCTGTAAACTTAATCTAGGAGACGATAGATTCGAGCTAAACGAAGAATTAAGTCCATGGTTCCAGTAAATCGCGCTAGTGTTCCACCTAAGAGTAAGATTCCCACTTCTCTCTAACTGAAACGAGTAAAGACCAGATCGGAGAATCTTACCGGCGGTGAAATTCTGCGATTGGACGATTGTATCCGTCGGATTATCGAAGGAAGACCAAACCGGGACGCTTCGGTTATTGAGGAGGATGAATTCACCGGTATCTTCAATCGAACCGGAAGTAACACCGAGACGATCGGTTTTAGAGTCCCAGACGGTGGTTCCGGAGCCGTTGGTGAGACGGAGAGAGCCGGAGGTGTGAAGACGAAGAGATCCTCGTGAGTCAACGGTTCCTGCTGACCATATCGGAACGCTTCCAGCGAAAGAGACGGCGGCGAGGAAGGAGTTAGGGGAAGGAGATGGAACAAAGGAGACGGAGAAAGTGGAATTGGGAGATGGCCAGTTCTGGTTGGAACCGGAGGCGTAAATAACGGAGCCGAGAGGTATGGTAGAGAATGAGAAAGGGAAGTGGAGGAGAAGGAGAAGAAGAGGGAGAAGTTTGAGAAATGGCGTCTTCACCGCCATTGTTACGATTGTGAAGCTTCTTCTTCTTCTTCTCTCTCTCTTCTGTTATCAATGAAGACTCTTTTTCTCTTTAATTAATTACTCTTAGATATTGTAATTAGTCGTCAAAGTTGACAATTTTAAATGAGCGTCTCCATTATGAACTACGAGAGAATTTTAAAAAATCTTCGTTTAACTTAATTTTAGATTTTACACAATAATAATAAAAAAAAACTTAATTGTCGAAAGAGTGCATCTGGGATTTGAAAATAATAATCAGATTGTACTTGAATTCTTTTATCCATTTCAGTTTGAAAAATCTAGATAATCCTAATTCTAAATAGCAATACTAATTATTCGATAAAAACGGAGCGAATCATAAATACTACTCCCTCTATTTCTATTGTTTTTAACTTTCTATACAAATAAATAAATATATTTAATATTTTCTAATTAATTCTATTTTAATTATATATTTTTTTATTGGTTGAATTGATTATAATAAATAATGTTTTTATATAAAAGATGTAGATTAAATGATAGTTTTATAATTTCTTAATATGTGTGTAAAAATCTTAAACTACAACTAATATGAAACAGAAGAATTATAATTTTAGAATGTGAATATATGTTCTACTCTATATATACATTTAATATTATTATTTTTTTAATTGTTTTTAGTTATATTTAAAATTTTACACATAAACTAGATTATAATCTGTGTTACATTACAGATGTAATGTTTTTGTTTTTTGAAGTAAAAGAATATTATAGTATAAAGTTGAAAATGTCATATTATGTTCAAATATTGTTTTTTAGTTGGGTAAAATTGTGTATTATATTTATTTTGTTTTAAAACAGGTTTTCATAATAAAGAATGAGATAAGATTGTAGTGTATATAATATGGTTTTAGTTGTATTAAAATGGAATTGTTTGTTATTAAAATCTGTTTTCCCATCCGTTTTGGAGTTTTCTCAATTGACATTTGTTTTGTTTTAAATATTAGATTTTTAAGGTTTTTTAGTTATTTTTATACGAATGTTTCGATTTCTGGATAGATGATTGGTGGTAATAGAATTGTAATTGATGGTAAATTAGGAATAAATGGCAATGAATAAGATCCTCTTGTTAGACTAAATGTTGATTATCATCCATGTAATAGATCAAAAATGAGCAATAGAGAAAACTAAGAAACGTGATGTCTAATTTTTTAACAAGAGATTATTATATTTTTTTTTATTTATTTTATAAATTAACGATCCATGTAAAAAATTTATGTTGACAAGTGATGGCGATAATGCTTGGATAAATACTATTTTCGACAAAAACCAACATGAAATTTATTTTTATTATATTTTAATCATGACTGACAAGATAAAGATAGGAGTAAAACTATGTAGAAATGAAACTATTGATACCCATGAAAGAGGAAGAAAAAAATATTGAAGAGATGATTTTCTTAGAAGAATAATGGAAACTTTTTGGGTATAGTGAATCTAACATGATAACTTTTCTTGACAATATCGAGAAGATGACACGCAAGTTTAGAAACAGTGTTAAAAGTTAATTTACAAAGGAATAGATGAAGTTTTGAAAGTGTCTCATTTGGATTATTGAGTTCGAGGAAGAAAAGTGGTGCTTACTAATGTAAATTTATAAAATACTAGTATTATATTCCTGTTTTGTAAGGACAAAATAATTTTTGATGACATAATTTCTATTCAGTTGTATGAATTGCTTTTATTTCTAAATCAATAGTATGGATTTGAGTAAAGAAATAGATTCTTCATTTACAAAATTTGTTTTGCCACTTATTTACTTAAAACAAAATTATTATACTTTAACATTGCAAAGTAAAATTATTTGTATTTACCAAAAGTAGAATTTTTAAATTAACTCAAATTTGACGTTTAATTTTGTTTCTATATCACTTGATGAATTAAGTATGAAAAAAATATGAAATTTTTTTGGTAAAATATACAAGTATATAAAAATTTAAAATATTAAATAAAAGTGTTGAAATGTTGAAGAACTTATTTGATTATGTTTTTAATCTTAGTTAGTTTTTTTTTTAATTCTAGTAAAAGTGGAGCAATTATGAAGATTAAAGAAAAACAAGAAAAAATAATATAGTGGTAAACACTTTGTGGTTTGGACTATTTTCTTCTCATCCATCATAAAAACTATAGTGTGATTTTTTTAATTATAGTAACAAAAGAAAAAACAAGAGTAGTTTTTTCATGAGTAAAAGTATGTTACTTTGCAATTTTGAAGTAGTTCACCTATAGTTTATTACTCTCTTTGTTTCTTAATTCTTGATTTTCTAGAAAAAATACACATATTAATAAAACGTATTAAAAACTGATTATAAATGTAATATTTTTTTGATTTACATATTTTTATAATTCTAAACCAATGATATTTAATTATTTATCTTGAAGTTTCATATTCATCAATTACAACCAATTAATATTGCATAAAAAACCTAAAAAAATCAATTTTTTAAAAGCAATTATTTTTATAGAAAATCAAATAATAAGGAACATAGAGTATACAGTAAAACCTCTATAAATTAATAATGTTGGGACTACAAAATTTTATTATTTTAGAGAGGTATTAATTTATCAATAAATAATATTTATCAATTTATAGAGAGATTTTACTAATTTGGTAACTTTTTAAAAATTTCAATAAGATTTCCTTCATTATAGATTATATCTTTCTAGAACCAGTTACAAGTAAAACATAATAATAATGTCTAGAAAACAACACCAATAGTTTTGATACAGTAAAATATGAAAACTATAGTCAAACAAAAAACAAATATGAATTTAAGCAAAAAAAATTATAAATATATTATAAAGAATTTTTTTACATATAATATATATATATAGTTGATATATTTATATAATTATTAATTTATGATATTGATGAGACCATAGATTTACATAGGACTTTCAAAAAAATTATTATCTTATTAATTTATTGATTAATGTCATTATTTACACAGATCCCAACTCGGGACCGGAATAATTTATTAATTTATAGAGTATTAATTTATAGAGGTTATACTGTATTTCATTTTTTCTAATAAGATTTTTATTTTATTTTTAACAATTAACAATTTCATGAGTTAGAAGTACTTTTTTTTTATTATATGTGTGAAGTTAGAAAACAAAACAAATTCATTACTTATATTATTGCATTTAAATTAATTTCCATAATTTTTATAAATTATATTTTAACATTTATATTTTTTAATAATTATTTTGGTACATGTGTTTTGTTTATTTTACTACTCAAACCGCTTTTAAATGTTATTCCGTTCACAAACATATTTAAACCGCATGATACATTTAATTCGCATTTTCAGCTTAATCGCACAATACGCTTGATATGCACTTAACCTCCTTGATCTGCTTGACCGTTTCTCTATTCAGAACTATATGTATTGTTTAACCGTTGCATG